>NC_132869.1:12865000-13490000 GCF_048164855.1 Canis lupus baileyi | reverse complement strand
TAGGGTGTTATGAGAGCACAAAGAGGGGCAGCTTGTCTAATCTTGGGATTGTGAGTCAAGGAAAGCTTCCTGGAGGGAGTGGCATTTAAGCTAAAACCTGAAAGACCGGGAGCTAGCCGAAGAGACTTAGGGTCCAAGGGGTTGGGGTGGAGCAGGAACTGCAAGTCAGTCAGATAGCTAGAGATCAGAGCTAGAAGAGCTAAGTAGCAGGAAAAAGTAAGGCTAGAGCCAAGGGATGAAGAGCTTCAGTCAGGGAGTCTATAAAGAGTTTGGACAGTGATCACCAGTAGGCATCTGTTTCCTCTAAGTCTTGGATCATAGTCATCGCCTGCAATGTAAGTGTTTAAAGTAGTTTCTATTTTGCAGAGCTGAGCAAACTTCATGTGATTGGAGATTCACTTAAAGGACAAATAGTTCTCCACCCTTGTCTGTCATAGGAGCTTGCAATTCCCATTGGAGTCATTCCTCTGAGCTAAAGCCTTCCCTGAATGTCAAGGTTGTCTTTCAACTATTTATTTAACATTTACTGAGTACCTATGTACTGAATTTTCTAGGCCCAAGTTACAGAGCAATAAACAAAGATAACAAGGCAAAGGATTTGAATAGACATTTCTCCAAAGATGATATACAAATGGCCAAAAAGCATACAAAAAGATGCTTAATATCATTAATCATGAGAAAAATGCAAATCAAAATTACATTGAGATATTAAAAGTAAATGCCACACAATCCAGTGATTCCACTCCTGGAATTAAACTAAACTAAAATGTTAGTTCAAAATGATATATCCACTGCTATGTTTATTGTAGCATTAGAGTCAATAGCCAAGATATGGAAGCAATGTAAGTGTCCATCCACACACGAATGTATAAAAAGATATATATCACACACACACACACGCAGAGAGGAATATTATTTAGCCACAAAAAAGAATGATATCTTAACCCCTTGTGACAACATGGATGGACCTAGAGAGGATTATGCCAAATGAAATAAGTCAGAGAGAAAGACAAATACCATATGGAATCAAAGAACAAACAGACAAAGCAAACAGAACCATAAATAGAGAGAACAACCTGATGGTTGCCAGAGGGGAGGAGAGTGGAGAAATGAGAAAAATGGGTGAAAGGGAGTGGGAGATACAGGTTTCTGGTTATGGAATGAATAAGTCACAGGAATAAAAGGTACACCATAGGGAATATAGCCAACAGTATTGTAATAGCATCATGTGGTGACAGATGGTAGCTACACTTGTGGTGAGCATAGCATAATATAAAGACCTGTCCAATCTCTATACTGTACTCCTGAAACTAATGCAACATTGTATGTCGACAATACTTCAAAAAAAGCCCTACACCGAGATATTGCCTTATACCTATTAGGATGGCTATTAAAAGAAAAACAGAAAATAACAAATACTGGGGGGAATGTGGAGAAATTAGAATTCTTGTGTATTGTTGGTAGGATGGTAAAATGGTGCAACCAGTGTGGAAAACAGTATGGCAGTTCCTCAAAAAGTTTAGGATAGTACAACCATATGATTCAGCAATCCCACTTCTGGGTATATTATGCAAAAGAATGGAAAGTGGGGGGTCGCCTGGGTGGCTCAGCAGTTGAGTGTCTGCCTTTGGCTCAGGGGGTGGTCCTGAGCCTGAGATGAAGGGGCAAGGAAGAGTTGTAGTTTAATTGGTACAGAGTTTCAGTTCTGCAAGAGGGAAAGAGTCAGAGTCTTGAGATCTCTTTCACAACAATGTAAACATACTGAACACTACTAAACCGTATACTTAAAAATGGTTAAGGGATCCCTGGGTGGCGCAGCGGTTTAGCGCCTGCCTTTGGCCCAGGGCCTGATCCCGGAGACCCGGGATCGAATCCCACGTCGGGCTCCCGGTGCATGGAGCCTGCTTCTCCCTCTGCCTGTGTCTCTGCCCCTCTCTCTCTCTCTCTCTCTCTGACTATCATAAATTTAAAAAAAATGGTTAAAATGATTCAGGCGCCTCGGTGGCTTGGTCGGTTAAGTGTCCAACTCTTGATTTCAGCTCAGGTCATGATTTCATGGTCATGTGACTTAGTCCTGCTTTGGGCTCCGCACTGAGCATGAAGCCTGTTTAAGATTCTCTCTTTCCCTCTGCTCATCCCCTTCATCCCTACACGTGCCCATGTGTCTGCTCTCTCTCAAAAAAAAAAAAAAATTTAAGATGATAAGTTTTATGGTATGTGTTTTCGACTACAAAAATGTTTTTCTATGCTGTTCTAACATTTACAACTTTGTTAGATACAAAGTAATGATAACAATAGCGTCCATAACAATGTCAGCAGGAATAAAAATATCCATTGATTGCCTAAAAATAAACAAACAAGCAAAACCGGATTTCAGTCTTTGTAAGTGTTGGTCTATTTCCTATTACCTTTACTCCTGGGGAACAGTCCTTCAGGGGTCCCAACTGAAAATCCCGGGGTGTTTCTTGGGAACCTTCATTCCTGGTGACCGTGAAACTCAAATTTTTAGCCTCCAGTCTGTGAGATTGTCCGAAGATCTGCTCAGATTCTCAGGCTGTCAGCTACGTATTGTGAATCAGCAAGTGTCCTAAAGGGAAAAGTGGCATGCTGTCAGGCTCACTCCTCTGTGCTTCTCTTCTCCCTGAGATCTCAATCCTTCAAATCCTTCCTGCTTTGGTGCCTTCAGGCAGAGATTTGAAATATTTTATTCAGCTTTTCTGGTTATGATAAACAGGGGGTGATAATATCAAGCTAGATATTCTATCTAGAAGCAGAAGTTCTTGAGAGATTTTAAAAGAAGATTGAATAGAGAGACCTTCCTAGTGATAGTTTCAAGTACAGGCTAATAATGAAGTCAAATGTATGGGACCTGAGGTGGACCTGAACTGGACCTGACCTAGATCTGAGTCCAGTCTGTACCAAAAACTGTGAGATCTTGAGAAAGCATCTGATCCTGGGAGGCTTAGAATTAAATTTCTAGTGTATGGACACCATGTTTATAGGTAGGTTATAATGTGCATTTTTAGGCTCATTTTTGCTGTTTTACCTCCATCACTATTCATTGTTCATCTTTTGCATCATTTTAATATATGCTCTTTTAAAAAAAAAATTACACTCTGCCAATGTGCGGCTTGAACTCATGACCCTAAGATCAAGAGTCATATGCTCTATCGACTGAGCCAGCCAGGCACTCCAATATATACCCTTCTGAAACATCATGTTTTATTGTTAGTTGTCTTAAATTCTTTCTGGAAGGAGGCAGAATGTTAATTGGTTTACTCATTAGTTCATTAAAATAAACATGTTTACTCTCTAGACTTGTTTTCTCACCCATAAATCAGGAATAATGATCCCTCACTTAGTTCATACAATTGAAGTTCAGATCAGATGAGATGATGTATGTGAAAATGCTTTGTAAAGCAAGGTACCAGCATAATTAGTTTATTTAAACCTGGGAGTCATGCTGAATATCTTTTCTTCTTTGCCCCCGATATCCTAACCTTTAGCATGTCTTGTCAATTTAACTTCCTGCATTTCTGTCAAATATGACCACCTTTATCTTCACCATCACTCCCCTGACCAAGCCACCCACCATCATCTCTCGCTTGAATCATTATGGCACTCTCTTACTAGTCCTCTCTTTTTCACTTTGGCTTCCTTTAAATAATTTTCTCAATTTTAGCCAGTGCAGTATTTTAAAAATGCTTGTGTGATTGTTTCTCCCTTGTTTAAAGTCCCATTCAATAGCTTTCCAGAACTCTGAAGATAAAATTTAAAATCCTTAACTCAACTCTGCAAGATTTAGCCCTTACTTTACCTCTCCTCATCACAATCTGTGCTCCAGTCTCATGACCTTCCTTCAGTTGCTCCCTGAAGGTCTTTACACATGCTGTTCTTGATCCTCCCATCCCAGCCCACCCTTGCCCCATTGCCTACCTTTCTTTCTAGTGTCTCAGCTTAGCTATTCCTTTAGAAAACCTTCCCTGACTTCTACACCTAGGTCCAAGAACTCAGAGCTTGTTATCACAATAGCAAGCAGATAATTAATAGTGTAAGCACTTGATACTGTTTCCCCTGCCAGAATATAAGCTCCTTGATGGCAAGGACACATCTATCTAATGTATTACTCCATTACTAATGCCTATTACAATTCCTGATGCATAATAGTGCTCAATTAAGATTTGTGTCACAAATGAATTAATGAATCCTTCCTGCGTACACACTAGCTAGTTTTTCTGGCGGAGGCTGGGACATTGAAAGGTGTGGATGCAGTGGAAAGCAGGACAGAACTTTCTGGCCACTTGTCCCTCCAACTTCCTTGCATCTCTCCTTTTCCCAGTTCAGTCAAAACACAGCAGTCTGTGTCTCATTATGGGCTCCTGCAAAAGTGCCCCAGCTGAAATACTGCCCATAAGTGAGTATTTGTGGAGCTCCCTGGGAATTACATCAGGAAAGAGAAGATTGTCTTTGCCAGTACCAAAAGTGAAACAAACCCCAAAAGGAATACCAGACCACAACTCCCCCATTGCCCTCCCATAGGTCAGAGGCTCACAGTGGAGAAAACAGTCTTCTGGTTAGCCTTTTCTTTTAATATCTATTCATTTAAGAGGGAGAGACAGAGACACAGAAAGAGACAGAGAGAGACAGAGAGAGAGCGCACACAAGCTGCGGGGAGAGGCAGAGAGAGAGGGAGGAGCAGGCTCCCCACTGAGCAGGGAGACCTTATACGGGGCTCTATCCCAGGACCCTGAGATCATGACCTGAGCTAAAGGCAGTCACTTAACCAACTGAGCCACCCAGATGCCCCTTAGTCAGCCTTTCTTTCTCTTGCAAGTTTTTGTTATTTTTCAAATAATAACACTATATTGTCATGGTATAAAGATACTAAAGGATATACAGAAAAAAAGAGCCATATACCCAGTCACTGAATTTCCCTACACAGAAGCCATAACTTCCCAGAAATATTCTATGCAAACACAAACAAATTCATATATATTCTCCCTCCACACTCCTTATACAAAGGTAGCATACTGTTCACACTGTTCTGTACCTTACTTGTTCCATTTAATGATATAGTTTGGAGATTGTTCCATATCAGCTTATGTAAGGCTACTTCATTCTTTTTCACATTTGCATAGTTTTCTATTGAATGCATGTCCCATAATATATCTATTTAGTCCCTTATTTCTGGACATTTATGTAGTTTCTGATATTTTGCTATTGTAACTACCAGTACAATGGATATACTTGTATAAATTTCATTTTACATGTTTGGTTATTTGCATTAGAATATCGAGAAGTGAAATGGCTGATTCAAAAGTATAGACATTATTCAGAATATTGAGTAGATTTCTTTTCTTTATGACTTAGTTTTTAATGAAATAATATTGTGGTATAAAGATGTTCTCTTTTTATCAATATATAGGATGCTCCTTGCATAGAAACACTATTAGAATCATATCTCATTTCATGATTGGATTGTTTGTTTCTTTGGTGTTGAGTTTAATAAGTTCTTTATAGATCTTGGAAACTAGCCCTTTATCTGATAGGTCATTTGCAAATATCTTCTCCCATTCTGTAGGCTGTCTTTTAGTTTTGTTGACTGTATCCTTTGCTGTGCAAAAGCTTCTTATCTTGATGAAGTCCCAATAGTTCATTTTTGCTTTTGTTTCTTTTGCCTTCGTGGATGTATCTTGCAAGAAGTTACTGTGGCCGAGTTCAAAAGGGTGTTGCCTGTGTTCTCCTCTAGGATTTTGATGGAATCTTGTCTCACATTTAGATCTTTCATCCATTTTGAGTTTATCTTTGTGTATGGTGAAAGAGAGTGCTCTAGTTTCATTGTTCTGCATGTGGATGTCCAATTTTCCCAGCACGATTTATTGGAGAGACTGTCTTTTTTCCAGCAGATAGTCTTTCCTCCTTTGTCAAATATTAGTTGACCACAAAGTTCAGGGTCCACTTCTGGGTTCTCTATTCTGTTCCATTGATCTATGTGTCTGTTTTTGTGCTAGTACCACACTGTCTTGATGACCACAGCTTTGTAGTACAACCTGAAATCTGGCATTGTGATGCCCCCAGATATGGTTTTCTTTTTTAAAATTCCCCTGGCTATTCGGGGTCTTTTCTGATTCCACACAAATCTTAAAATAATTTGTTCTAACTCTCTGAAGAAAGTCCATGGTATTTTGATAGGGATTGCATTAAACGTGTAAATTGCCCTGGGTAAGATTGACATTTTCACACTATTAATTCTGCCAATCCATGAGCATGGAATATTTTTCCATCTCTTTGTGTCTTCCTCAACTCAACACCAAAGAAACAAACAATCCAATCATGAAATGGGCAAAAGACATGAAGAGAAATCTCACAGAGGAAGACATAGACATGGCCAACATGCACATGAGAAAATGCTCTGCATCACTTGCCATCAGGGAAATACAAATCAAAACTACAATGAGATACCACCTCACACCAGTGAGAATGGGGAAAATTAACAAGGCAGAAAACAACAAATGTTGGAGAGGATGCGGAGAAAAGGGAACCCTCTTACACTGTTGGTGGGAATGTGAACTGGTGCAGCCACTCTGGAAAACTGTGTGGAGGTTCCTCAAACAGTTAAAAATAGACCTGCCCTACGACCCAGCAATTGCACTGTTGGGGATTTACCCCAAAGATACAAATGCAATGAAACGCCGGGACACCTGCACCCCGATGTTTATAGCAGCAATGGCCACGATAGCCAAACTGTGGAAGGAGCCTCGGTGTCCAACGAAAGATGAATGGATAAAGAAGATGTGGTTTATGTATACAATGGAATATTACTCAGCTATTAGAAACGACAAATACCCACCATTTGCTTCAACGTGGATGGAACTGGAGGGTATTATGCTGAGTGAAGTAAGTCAGTCGGAGAAGGACAAACATTATATGTTCTCATTCATTTGGGGAATATAAATAATAGTGAAAGGGAATATAAGGGAAGGGAGAAGAAATGTGTGGGAAATATCAGAAAGGGAGACAGAACGTAAAGACTGCTAACTCTGGGAAACGAACTAGGGGTGGTAGAAGGGGAGGAGGGCGGGGGGTGGGAGTGAATGGGTGACGGGCACTGGGTGTTATTCTGTATGTTAGTAAATTGAACACCAATAAAAAATAAATTAAAAAAAAAAAAGAAAAGAAAATGCTCTGCATCACTTGCCATCAGGGAAATACAAACCACAATGAGATACCACCTCACACCAGTGAGAATGGGGAAAATTAACAAGGCAGGAAACCACAAATGTTGGACAGGATGCAGAGAAAAGGGAACCCTCTTACACTGTTGGTGGGAATGTGAACTGGTGCAGCCACTCTGGAAAACTGTGTGGCGGTTCCTCAAAGAGTTAAAAATAGATCTGCCCTATGACCCAGCAATTGCACTGTTGGGGATTTACCCCAAAGATTCAGATGCAATGAAACGCCGGGACACCCGCACCCCGATGTTTCTAGCAGCAATGTCCACAACAGCCAAACTGTGGAAGGAGCCTCGGTGTCCATCGAAAGATGAATGGATAAAGAAGCTGTGGTTTATGTATACAATGGAATATTCCTCAGCCATTAGAAACGACAAATACCCACCATTTGCTTCAACGTGGATGAAACTGGAGGGTATTATGCTGAGTGAAGTAAGTCAGTCGGAGAAGGACAAACATTATATGTTCTCATTCATTTGGGGAATATAAATAATAGTGAAAGGGAATATAAGGGAAGGGAGAAGAAATGTGTGGGAAATATCAGAAAGGGAGACAGAACATAAAGACTCCTAACTCTGGGAAACGAACTAGGGGTGGTGGAAGGGGAGGAGGGAGGGGTGGTGGGGGTAAATGGGTGACGGGCACTGAGGGGGGCACTTGATGGGATGAGCACTGGGTGTTATTCTGTATGTTGGTAAATTGAACACCAATAAAAAATAAATTTATTAAAAAAAAGATTTTTAAAGCAATGTCTACAACCAACATGGAGCTCAAAACTACAACCCCAAGATCAATAGTTGCATGTTTGGCAGACTGAGCCAGGCTGGTGCCCCTGATAGGGTAGGCTTAAAGAACAATCATGGATTGAGAACATGAATTAATATGAATCACCTCTTTAAAGGAGAGTGACATGGAGTTGACCTGCTTTGGCTTTTAGGCCTGTTTCTAGTTCTCCCTGTTTCCTGTTTTCACAGTTTTCTCTTGTTCTATGATGGTAGTACAGTAACCCTCATAGTAAGACTTCAGTAAATATGTTTGATAGATTATAATGTATTGCATTTCCATGAATACAGGTTTCTCAAATAACCGTGTGAATTCCCCCCCTCCTTTGAATGCTGGTAGGGAAAACTCAGATTCTCCCACATAGGCATCATTTACTAAGTCATCAATCAAGATGCCTTGATTCAGATGGGGAATTTTCCATGCTGTTTGATATCTACCAGGGCCCTTGGAATCAATGGATGAAACTTCTGAAAAACCCCTTTCTTGAAACAATTATCGTTGGCTGGATTTGGTATACTCCATTAGTCCTTCCTGAGAATGCTCATCCAATGTGACATCAGATGTATGTTATTGTTTGGTGAGGCATGGCAATTGCTGGGAGGAAACTGAAATGGATTGAACAATGTATATACAGGGGTAAAAGTGTGTGTGACTAAAACCATGCTCCTTGGTATTAAGTATGCCACTGACAGCCACTGTAAGGACAATAATGTTCTTCTGATTCTGCAGCCATATTGATCTCTATGTTTCTATCATTTACTAAAACGCAGAAGACATCATGATTATTCGGATAGTTGTGGATGCTTGGCATTGGATATAGGTGAAAGAACATCACAACAAACAGTACAAAAGATTGACAATGAGCACTTAAATTAAATGTTAACATAACTCTATAATTAGGTGTAAAATGCTATAATATATATGGGTTTTAACTGAATGGAAAATCATTTTGAAAGACTTCACGTATTAAATAAAATACTGGAGTACAAATTAAAAAAAAAGAATCATATCTCATTTAAGCACATCAGAATCACTTAGGGATCTTCCAAATAAACTGGGGTTAAAATATATTAAGTGTTGTTTTGCTATCCAGCATATATTCCCATTCCTCCTGGGAAGAATTACAGCTGTTCTTGAATCAATCAATCAACTCAACTCATTCTTTCATATAAAGCCATGTGTTTTGTTTAAATTCAACCTCATTCCTAACCAAAGCAATGGGATATGTTGACTGGCCTAAATCATGGCAACCTAATAGGTTTTAGACATATGATCCACTCAATATTCTGAATAATGATAAATATATGTATTTTTTTAAATTCCTAAATGAGTTCTACTTTTGTGCAGTTGAACATTTCCACAAATGGAAAGTCTAATCATGATATTCCAATGAAAATCTGAAGAACAAGATTTCAAAATGTTCATATATGTAAAATGAAGATAACAAATATTTAGAAGTTGTTAATTTTCCTGCTTCCTTTATATACCCTTGGTACCATCAACAGCCTGGAAATTATGTACCAATTCTTTATACTTTATCACTTTTGATGGGCTTTGTGTTATTATACAAAATAAATGGGTTCTTAAAATTTAAAAAAAAAGTATAGACATTTAAGATTTGGGTAAATATTACTTAATTTCCCTTAGAAAGCTATATCAATATAGGGGTGCCTGGGTGGCTCAGTTGGTTAAGCATCTGCTTTTGGCTCAGGTCATGATCCCAGGGTCCTGAGATGGATCCCCGTATCAGGCTCCCTGCTCAGTGGGGAGTCTGCTTCTCCCTTTCTCTGCCCTTCCTCTGGCTTGGGCTCTCTCTCTCTCTCCAATAATAAATAAAATGTGGAAGGAAAGAAAGGAAGAAAGAAAAGAAAGAAAGAAAGCTATGCCAATTTACATTCCTATTAGGACTATAAGAGAGTAACTCTTTTCCTACACTATCACTAACTCAGAAAGTAATCAAACTACTTTATCTTTGACAATCTGATAGGTGAAAGAAATGATATCCCAGGGTAATTTTATTTTGCATTTCTATTGAATGAGGCTGAACATATTTTCATGTATTTAAGAAACATTTGAATTTTCTTTTCTGTGAATTGTCCATCATATCCTTCACCCATTTTTTAAAAATTCATTTGTTGTTCTTTACGTATTGATTTGCAGATACCATCTACATTAAGGAAAGTAGCACTTTGTGTTACAAGTTCCAAACATCACTCTCAATTTGTTGTATATCTTCTAACTTTATGGGTTTTTCCAAGTAAAAAAAAAATTAAGGAATAAAATTTACCTATTTTTCCTTTATGGCTTCTCAGGTTTGTGTAATATTTCAAAAGGCCTTCCCCATGCTGACTTAAAAATAAGTCTCTTATCTTTCATTCTAGTACTTTTAGGATTTAAGTTTTTACATATAGTTTTGACCCATTTGGAATTTATTTTTGTGTATGGTGAAAGGTAGGAAACCAATTTTATTTTGCAAGCTAGTTTACTCCCCAAACCATTTATTAATGAATCCTTATCTTTCCTCCTGATTCAAAGTACCACATTTAGCCCATATTTAATGAGTACATTTTGGTCAATGTGCTTTTTCAAGTGCAGTGATGTTATACTATGTTTTAATATCTAGGAACCGTGGTTATACTACATAAGAAGTTAGAAAAGTAGCATGACAAGGCCTACTAGATAGTAAAATACATCTTAGATATTTTAATCTAAAACATCTTTACATCTTCTTAGATCTTTTTAGATATTTTATATATTTTAGGTATTTCCTTTTGAACCTTGGAACCAGCTTTTCTATTTTCAGAGAAGAAACTCGTTAGTATTTTTATTGGGAATGCATTAAACTTAAGAATAGCATTCTAAATTATCTTTTATAATCATTTTTTAGTTGACCCGGGGTTCCAGGTAAAAATCACATCATCTTCAAATAATAAAATATTTACCTCTTCATTTCTCATGAAGAATCTTTTTTTTGTGGGGGGGGAGTAAAAAGGCAGCAGCATCATTTCTTTCTTTAAACATAATAAGATTCTTCAAATGGGCAATGGTTCAAAGTTTTGAAAGTATAAAAGTGTAAATAGGAGAAAGTCATCTTCCTCTCCCATTTTCCAGCTTTCCTCCTCACAGGCACCCAATGTTCTTTGTAGTATTTTTTATCTCTTTCTATAGATATTCCATTTGCATGCAGGCCAGCACAACTAGCCCTGAGGATGCTCCCGGTAGCAGTCTTAGAAGCCCCAGCAAAAGCTGGGCTTTAGAAAACCAAAGAGAGTCAAAGAGGAGGTCCTTTCCTGTGTCTTGTCTCCTCAGTGACTAAACAAGTAGAAAAAGAAGACATAGGCCCTGACTCCCAAGGGAGTTCCCAACCTTCTCTGGAAGAGTGTCGAAGATCTGACAGGCTTAGAAGAGCTGGGGCTCTGACTTCTACTTTTAGGACATTTATTTTTCACCAACAAATTCTACCTCCTTATCTGTTTCACACAGATGAATCCCAGACACACAAGTTCTATCTATATATATTACCAAAATAGCCACAAACATCTAGCAACTTGAAGATGATATGTTTAGAACCTAAGATTTGGAGTTGGATGTGGGCCTCCAGTTTATGGAGTCTTCTCTCCCAGAGTCTTTTAGTGTTGTTCAGGTAACATCTCTGAGGGTCTCTTGAGACCACTGGAGCAATAGGCTTAGAAGTTTCATCTCAGCTTCTCTAGCTGACAGATCCTCCCCCATTCTACTCCCTGCTCCAGCTTGGCACAAGAGATAAAATGAAAAAGGGTAACTCCTAGCAGCTGGCCCTGGAGATAGCAGTGGGGAGGGAGCAAGAGAAAAGAAACATGTAGGAGGAGTGGAAGGAAACTACTATTTACATATTCTTAAGCCAATGAAAGTACCTCCATCATTTTCTCTCAGGACAGATTCAGAGAGGCAGCACAGAGCAACAGTTCAAGATAGTCATTTCCGGTGGTCAAGTAGAGAAGGGCAGCCTGCAGCCATGGGACAGGGTGAGCCAAGCCATTTCTCCATGGGGCTTACTTGACTATCAGTAGCTCCTCCATATAACATGTTTTATTAATAGGAGTAGGGTGGTGGTAGAAGTGATTGTGGTATGACTATGGTGGAGGGTGGTTGTAGGTGCTGGTGGTAGGAGAGATAACCGTTATGTGACTCTGGTGGGAGGGCAGTAGTAGGTGGTGGTAGATGTGATGGTTGGTGGGGCTATCTTGGGGAATGGTAGTGGGTGCTGTGGTGGTGGCAGCAATGGTATGGCTATGGGTGGCAATACAGTAGGTTGTTGGTGGCAAATTGGTGGTCATAGCTGTGACAATGATGATGACAGTTAACATGGAATTATGTTCTTATCATTAACATGGATTTATGGCATCACAAGATGATTATTCTCCCTAGGTTGTGATACTTACAGGAGATAACCCTGGGGAAGCATGAGGGTGTCATTGCCTCAAAGCTAAGTGGGAGAGAAGGGGAGGATGCAGAAAGCTCAAGGGCCTCTCCATAAGTCTGTTAGTATATTTACAAGACTCACTGTAAAATAAGAACTGCCTGATAGACTGTCGTAACACTCTCAGACCCCCCTCCTTGGAGAGTTTTCTGGCCTGCATGGTGCTGTGGGTTTGGTAAGCCTTTAGGTGAAAGAGCCAAGTATGACCTCAGGTGAGTTGGTTCTACCACCTCTGGCTCTCATTCTTCCCAACCATAAAACAGGAGAATCGGCTCAGTGATTTCAAAACCAGCTCTAAAAATTATCTGACTGTGTCTGAAGAAGAAAGGAGTAGGGATGAACAAAATTGTGGGTTTTATTAATTATTTTTTGGATAGGAACCAGAGAGGAAGGTCAACAGTGAGAGCAAGCACTGCTCTTACTAATAATAGTAGTAGTCTCATTTAATGGGACTTCCTACATGTCTGACACTGTGCTAAGTGTATTAATACATTAACTCATTTAATTTCTCCAACCTGCAGGGAAGGATGATTATTCTAAGGAAGAGGAAACTGAGGCTCAGAGTGGTTAAGTTACTTGCTTTAGGTGGCACAGCTAGTATGTAAGTTGAGACAAGGATTTGAACTTCAGTCCAACTGTGACTCTAAGGGTCTCTGCTTTTACTTAAGTTGTCACATTTACCCAGTCTCCATTATTTCTCTTTTCAACAATAGCCCTGGGGATCAAGACCTGCGACTTCCAGACAGCAAGAAACAATGAGGAGCACCACACCAAGGCCATCAGCTCCCAGCACCTCATTGTGAGGAGAGGGCAACCCTTCACCATCATCCTGCACTTCCAGGCTCCAGTCCAAGCATTTATACACACCCTGAAGAAGGTAACCCTCATTGCACAAACTGGTAAGTGGGACTCTTTGGTGGCAGGACTCGGGGGCTCCAGGACCTCCTCAAGGAACAAAGGGGCAAATGGCCCACACTGCACTTGAGCCTCAAGAAGTCCTGTCCACCTGACAGGGTTGTGGTGAAGATGAGATAACATGCCTAAAAAAAACAATGTTTATTGGAGTGCGTGGGTGGCTCAGTTGGCTAAGCCACCGACTCTTGATTTTGGCTCAGGTCATGATCTCAGCTCCTGGGATCAAGCCTTGCACTGGGCTCCACATTCAGCGGGGAGCCCACTAGAGGATACTCTCTCTCTCCCTCTCTCTCCACCCTTCTCCCTGCTCTCTCTCTAAAATGGGTAAAATAAATATTTTTTTAAAAATAGTGTTTATTGTGATTCAGAAGTTGTTGAGCATCATTATCACTAAGAGGTTTCTTTTGACTACAATTATATCAGTTTTGTAGAAAGGCCAGAATGGAACTAATCTAGGCTTAAGATAACATTTAATTGCTGCTATTTATTGAATTTGTACTACATGTTTGATATTGGGCCAAGTGCTTCACATGCAATACCTCATTAAGATCTTACATCTGCCCTACAAAGAAGGCATACTACTACGCCCATTTTATACAGTATGAACTTTTTCTTGGTGTAGGTCCATGAGCACTGAGAACTTCTGCTCTCCCACCATGCTTTAGGCCTCCCATTACTGGATGGGTTGCTTCCATTCTCATCGAAAACCAATTCTCACGGTTCCAACTTTGTGATACTTGACTTTATTACTCTGAATTGTGACTGGAAGGTCCAAATGACCAATTCATCTCTGTGTGACTGCAGGAGAGTACCCTTCCAAGGCCAACAAGACCCAAGCCACATTCCCAATTTCCAGTTTGGGGGACCAGAAGTGGTGGAATGCAGCAGTGGAAGACAGAGATGACCAGTCCTGGAAGGTCTCTGTAACTGCACCCGCAGATGCTATCATCGGCCACTACTCACTCCTGCTACAGGTCATGGGCAAGAAGCCACTCCTCCTAGGCCAGTTCACACTGCTCTTTAACCCTTGGGCTCGAGGTGAGTTTGGACCTGAGCCAGCCTGGGCTGTACAGGGACTCAAGACATAGTAGCTGGGGCACAGCTTTGGCAGGAAATGACCACTCCAGGCCCCAGAAGATAGTTCCCTCTAAGAAGAGCCTCAGTACTCAGTTACGGTACCTGCTCCCAGGATGAATGGCCTCTCAAACCCAGAGTCTGCATTAGTCTCACCCTTGGCAGAAGCAGCCTGTGGCTTCCCACTGAAAGCAAAGGCTTATCTCACCATCAAACCCTGGTGCTGGGTCAGTTACCTTGGTCACAGGAGCAGAGACTCCCTGAGATGAGCCTGGGAGAGCTATTATTTTGTTGTTGTTGTTATTTCATTTTTTATTTTTATTTTTTTATTTTTATTTTATTTATTTATTCATGAGACACACAGAGAGAGGCAGAGACATAGGCAGAGGGAGAAACATGCTCCTCACAGGGAGCCCAATGTGGGACTCCGTCCCCGGACCCTGGGATCACGCTCTGAGCTGAAGGCAGACTGGGAGAGCTATTCTTTATTGTGACAGTAGGGGGGCTGATAATTGGAAAGTGGTTCAGGAATGGATGCAACCCAAGGGACAGGCTTTTCTGTTTCCTCCCTGGGCTCTCATTGTCTGCATCCAGGATAAATCCAGATTTTGTGAGACCTGAGGTTTATTTATACAATTTGGGGGACACTCTTTAAGACAATGGATACAAAAGCTTGAATAGCTCAAGTCGAAAAGGTCTGTGCTAGGGAAGGGCTTCAGCTTGATCAGCTCCACAGTCAATCTGCCCTGTTTGATTGTCTCTGCTTCTCTTCAGTTGTACATTCTGTTCTTACTACAGGCTGCTGGGTCCTCTCCACGTTGACCTGTCTAAATATTCAACTAGCAAATTAAACAACTAGTGTCTTGTAGCTCAGTAGACTAAGGGTGGGCTTTCCTGAGGTCTGGTGACCTTCTGCAGCCCAACCAGTGGCCACCTCTGGCAAAGCTCAGCCTTGGCTGTTGGGGCTATTTCATCTAGAAAAGATCATTAGACATGGTTGACAGGCCCCGAACACAAGGAGGGCATCTCCTCTTCCTTCCCATTCTAAAGGTTGAGTCTGTGTTTACTTTGTAAATCTGCCACACAGCACCTTACCCCTTAATCCTTGGCACTTCTTGAAGCATTGCTTGGGGGAATGGAAAACAATTTTGACCAGCTTTCCTGTCCTTGCTATCCCAAACAACAAGAGCAGAGCCTTTTTCTTTCAGGAGTTTTCACTGCCAGCCTGAAGGGCCCTCATTATAAGGCAGAGCTGGAAGACAAAAGGAAACATAGGGAAGCAAAAGAAATCTTCCCGGGTTCCTCCAGCCAGTCCCTGACTCTCCTCCTATGTGGCATCTGAAACCCAGTGGGTTCCCTCTCTCCACTTTTCTTGCTGACGGTGGAGTTCTCCAATCCCCCTTCCTTCAGATAGCCCTTCTTATCCTACGTTCAGGCTCTTATTTCTTGATCCAAGGGGATAAGCAGGTAGAGTAACAGATGGGAACCAGTGCCCATTCAGGTGCACCTGCCCCACGTAGGTACATGTGGAGTCAGGGCCCCTTCAGCTGGGGGAGGACCCATGGCTCTTGACATACCTCCCTCCAAAGTTGAGGCTGTAATGTACCTGCTTTGCTGACACCAAGCCCACATCCAGAGCTAGGCCCTCATGGCCAAAGCAAAGACACAGCAAAGATTGTTCTGAGACCATGCTCAGTTCAGTGAGAACTCTTAGTCCTGCCTCTATACTTGGTGACCTGCCTAGGAAGGCCTCTCTATGTGAGTCCATATGGAGATCTCTGTGTGCGCAGGGGTGAGTTATTGGCTCTGCTTATCTGGAAGGTGATTAAGAGACTTTCGGATTATCTGAGACTCAGTCCTATTTTAGCATACTTGGAGATGAGACTCTTGGATTTGAGAGGAAATTTTACATCCTCTAATGAAAATCCTATTCATAAACAGAGAACTTTATAAAAGGGTGCCACATCCCAGGGGGGAATCCACAGGTGATGCTACCTGTGCCCTGATAAGGTACCTCCCAGAGCGCTGCAGAGCCTGGGGCCAAGCACCTCAGTTCAAAATTATTTCATAGAGAGTACTCAAAATGGAGGGACAGGAGTCAAAGGCTCCTCAGGCACATGGTTCTGTGATTTTAGCCCTCAGTTTCTTCAGGGCTTCCTGATTTTTAATATCCTATCCCTCTGTTGTTTGGGGTACCCTCATCCCAGCAGATGGCTGGAGGGATAATCTGGAAAGTCTTTTCTCTTATTAGTCCCCAGGAACAAACCTAAGCACCCTCCTCCCCTCCCCCACCCAGCAACAGGTGCAGTGTGAGACACTTGGTAAACAGTGCAGGTCCCCCTACTACTCCCAGCTTCCTAGAGGTCCTCCTTAAAGCCCACCACCCTCCTCATGAACCCCAGCCCAACCCTTTGAAGAAGGTAGCAGGAGAGGCATGAGAGACTGTGGAAGTCTTCGACCCACTCAGGCGCCACCAGGGCTTCCCCTCCAGCTTCTACTTCACCCAGCTTCACTGTGCCCTCTCACCCTATCTTACCAGACGTTCCTCTTCCCTTCTGCTCACCATGTCGATCTATGTTTGATCGGGTTTTTTTCTGAAACACTATTTTTTTAACACTTAATTTTTAAGTAAGCTTTACACCCAACGTGGAGCTCAAACTTACAACCCCAAGATCAAGAGTTGCATGCTCTACTGACTGAGCCAGCCAGGTACCCTGAAACACTATTTTTAAATTGAATTTATGAGACATAACAGGCCCACTGGAAAGTTCCCTAGACTGCTGCCAAATTCTCTTGGGCCAAAAGCACTCTGGTGGGTTTTTGAGAACCAGTAGGCTTTTTAAGGTTGGCTTGTTCCTGTCCATTTGGCTGACCATGAAAGCCACCTTGGCTAACCCAGGGACTCTGACCCCTTTACCCACTCTGCACCAGAGAAGAGTCTGGGTCCCAGTGGGGTCAGTGAAAAAAGGGAGTTCTTCCCCAGTCTTTATCAGGCCCAAAGCTGAAGGGAAGGAAGGCCTGCATCCAAACCTGAGCTGGGAAGGGAGGGCAGAGCCCTAGATGCAGAGGGTGGGCCTAGCATCCCACTGGCCCTTATCCCTGCCTGCTTTTCACCAGAGGATGCCGTGTTCCTGAAGAAGGAGTCTCAACGCAGGGAGTACGTGTTGAACCAGCATGGCCTCATCTACCTGGGTACAGCTGACTGCTTCCAGGCAGAGCCCTGGGACTTTGGCCAGGTATGGGGACCTTTGGGGAAGGACAGGGGCCAGTGATTGCCCCATAACCCTCAGTGTTCAGTCCAGACAGAACTGGCAGGTCCAAAAGGCTATAGGTTATGAGGTCATTTCTTTTCTTCTTTTTTAAAGATTCATGCCATAAGTTTATTTATAAACATATTGAATTCAAGAGTTTGATCCATTTTTCAAAGAGATTGCACCTCTTAAAATGTTCCCTCCCCTCCACATCTGTTTAATGGCTTAATTAAAACACCTTTATTTCTTAAGCAGTTAGAAGAACACAGGTCACCTTGGCTACTGTACAGAGTATCTGTCCCACCTTTTGGGTTGCCTGATGGCTTTCTTCCTGAAACTTACTAATAAATAAGCAAATCCAGATTCGAAGTACATAGTCATCAAAATTAGTAACTTCCACTTGTTTTCTGCTGAAAATGACAAATTCCTCTTTGGGCCCTCCTCACAGTGGCTCCTACAGACCACAGAGGTTGTGAACCTCCAAATGCCCATCCCAACATAGCACTGTTGGGAGTTCTGCGAAAGGCACAGAGACCCAAGATGGAAGAAATGGTGGGACCACACCAAATCCTCCTGTTTTCACAATCTTGCTGCCTGGTGTGTCAGAGAGGCTTCTTTTGGCAATTACAGCCACGTGGTGCCTCTCTTTCCTCAAGGCCATGTCAAACCATCCTTCATAGCTTCGAGTCATCTTCCTAAAGACCATGGCACATCAACCCTCTGTTAAGTTCCCACCATCTACAGAATAAAAACTAAATTCCCTGGCTTGGCACCTAAGGCCCTTCATAGCCAGGCCACTGTATTCCTTTCCTCAAAAGCCACCCACCTCCAGCTTCAAGCCATCCCCTGAACAAACAGGCTGAATATGCCTAGAATACCTTCCCTCCTATATCACCCCAGAAAATTCCTACCCATCTTTGATGACCATCAGAATGTTTTCCCCAGCCCCCAAAGGTAAGAGTGACTCCACTATGCCCTCTGCTTTGGGTTGCCATTTCTTCTAGAGCCCAGGCCATGTTGCTGAGATCTGTAGTCTAAGTGCCTACATGTCCCTCTCTGCTCCTAAACTGAGGGTTCCTCAAGAGCAAGAGCTGCCTTGGTCTCCTCCCCATGTGGGTCAGTGCTGGCAGGAGCAGTAAGAGCACACCAAATGGGAAACAATAGATATGAAACAATACAGCTTTGGTCGTCAAGGACTGATGCCCTGTCTCCCTGTCGGGAAAGTCAGACAACAGAACAGGCAAAGGATGGGACTGCCTGGACACAGGGACCAGGGGGCATGGTGGAAGGAAGGGAAAAGCCAGAACTGCCATGGGAGATAAGAAGGCAGGAAGGAGTGGAATCTGAGTCTGGGAGAAGGATGAGGTGATGGTGGGTTATAAGTACCCAACCTAGAGGCCTTTCATCACGGTCCTGTGTGGTCCTTACAGTTTGAGTGTGGTGTCATCAACCTCAGCCTGGGCTTACTGAACTTGGACAAGCAGGTGGAGAAGTGGGGCAACCCCGTGCATGTGGCCCACATTTTGGGCGCTTTGGTGAGTGAGGTAGGGAGGGAGGGGAGGCCGGAGTGGGGAGGAGATGAGACAGGAGCCCTTGCCAGAGCAGGTCACATTTATGGCCCTGGAAATCTTCAAATCACAAATGGTCCCTTCTCCCAGGGTATGGGGGTCAGTTCCTGGACAAAGTCTGAAGGAGGAGGGAGGATGATAGCATCCACAAGGGAGATAACACCAAAGGGAAGTGTCATCCCTTGGGACACAAGCCAGGAGGACTAAAACTGGCTTGGATTTCCTCAGGGCACTCTTCTTTCCTTTGCCTAATCCCATCAGCCCAACCTGCAGGCTTAGGTCCAGGGGAAAGAGAGGGTGCAGCCTATCTTACCCAGTGTTTGCTCAAGTGGCCAAAGGGGCTTGTTTCATTTCTAAATTATTCCTAAGAACATACAGACTGGGAAGGTAGTTTGGCACTTCCCACTGTTCTTTAATGTCCTTTCAGAGGAATAATGAATTCCCCATTTCTGCTGATGCCTCTGGACTCCCCTCTGAAGAGGTGGAGAGGGACCAGGTCAACCTGTGAGGAGGAGGAAGCTTGGGATAAGTGGGCCTTGAGGCCTCAAGTGCAAATGACCTCAAAGGAATCAGGGTCAGGCAAGTGAAGGAGCAGTGAAACTAGCCTCCAATGAGAGGCAGCTCTCTTGCCCCTCTTCTGATGTGAACTCTGTTTGCCATTGTAGTCCACAAACCCCAGCTTCCAGAGGACTAGATAAAAAGGAGCATTTCCCAGATCCCACCCCTAGAGTTTATAATCCAGTGGGTAGGGTGAAGTCCAGGAATATCCAGAAGATTCTAAGCCCTCCTTATACACTCCGCCACCCCGAGGCTATTCTGTCCTGGGCCCCACATAACATCCATACCTTTCCACAAACAGCTGCATGGTCTCAAGGAGAAGAGTGTCCTGCCCACTCCACGGACCGACACCACCCAGGAAGGGGTCTTGCTGTACAAACGCCGGGGCAGTGTGCCCATCCTGCGGCAGTGGATCACAGGCCAAGGGCGACCTGTGTATGATAGTCAGGCCTGGGTGTTTGCCGCAGTTGCTTGCACAGGTACAGAGCTGGCTTGCCTACCGCACCCACAGGTCACCTTGGCTACTGTACTTGCCTTCTGGGTTGCCCCGTGGCTTTCTCCCTGAAACTTCCCCTGCCCTAGCCCCAGTAGAGCAAGCCCCAGGCCTCTGTCATATATTCTGTAAGCCCGCCCTGCTGTATATGCTGCCTGCTGTGTAAAATTTTTGTACCTCATTTCTCGGCCTTTCTGCATCTCGTGCCTATGTCAGTCCTCCCTTCCTGGGTCCCAGTCCCTTCTTCTTTCCACAGTGTCAGGTGGCATTTAAGACCATGCCAGCCCAGAGGAGACACTGAAAACACTAGCTATACATACCCAGGCCTCTCTGGCACCCCCTGACTCTGGCCTCTCCCTTGCAGTGCTGCGATGCCTGGGAATCCCTGCCCGCGTCATTACCACATTTACGTCAGCCCAGGGAACTGGTGGACACCTGTTTGTAGATGAATACTACAATGAGGAGGCCCTTCAGAATGGAGAAGGCCCAAGAGGCAGAATCTGGTGAGAATCCCAAAGAGAATGAGGTCCCAGACATGGAAAGACTCCAAGCCCACATGGTAGAACCTCATGGCAAGCCCCACACACCCTGAGGGACCCCAGCAGAGCGGAGGCCTCCAAACTCTTGTAGGCAGGATGTTGCTGGTCAGTCTTCAGCTCTTCAGGACTACTTTTTCCCTGCTTGAATTATTTACTTTGGTACCTTCAGGATCTTCCAGACTTCCACAGAATGCTGGATGACCCGGCCTGATTTGCCCCAAGGTTATGACGGATGGCAGATTCTGTACCCAAGAGTTTCCAGTGGAGGAGGAGGTAAAGCCTGGGGGTAGGCCCAGTACCATCCTGGGCTGCGCAAAGCTGCACAAGCTGAAGGAGTCCCTCAGAAACAGGGGCAGTAGGAGGTCTAAAGGGGGTCTGCCTCCCCTAAAACAGGAGAAGTGGAAGGAATGATAGCATCCAGCAGAAGCCAGTGGGCTCAAGGGAACAAAGGTGTTAGCCATCTAGGCCCAAGGCCCTGGGGAGACTCACCCTATCTTAGAGCAACAGGTGAGGGAGCAGAGTCTCAATGAAGGGTAAAAGGTCTATAGATAGCTGGTGGATGTGCTGGGTTAGGGGCTTGTAGGGTAGAATTTCTAAAGTTCTGGATATGGATAAAGGGAGTATCAGAATACTCTCAAGCTCAGAGAAGGAATCTTCAGGAGCCATAAAAAGGATTGTTCTTCCTTTCTCAGCAGCAGAACAATAAAAGAGCCTGCACATAGTAAGTGTTCAATAAAGGTGACCTATTCCCATCATATCCATAGTAGAGCTGGCTAAGGAACTCTGGTGTACTCTGTTCCTCTGAGGCTCTACCTGCCCACTTTCTGAAAGGGCTCCCGCCACAGGCCATGACCAAAAAGTGCTGTCTCTAAATAACTGTGAATTTCACCACTGCAATGCCCTTTCAGAAACTCTGCCTAGTGCCGACCCCTGACCTTGATCTCAGGGAGGGAAAATAGGATATAGGATGGGGACTGAGGTTATGAAGCTCTGACTCAGGGAGAGATCTAGTCATGGTTCCTCTTGCTCACTGACCTTTTTCTCCCTCAGTCCTGGAGTCCTGTGATCTGGCCCCTGTCAGAGCAGTAAAGGAGGGGACACTAGGGCTGACTCCTGCAGTATCAGACCTTTTTGCCGCAGTAAATGCCTCATGCATGGTCTGGAAGTGTCGTGAGGATGGCGCGCTGGAGCTGACCAACTCCAACACTAAGTATGTTGGCAACAACATTAGCACCAAGGGTGTGGACAGTGACCGCTGTGAGGACATCACTCAGAACTACAAGTATCCTGAAGGTACTGGGCAGGGGAAGGGCCCCAGGCTTCTCAGCACTGAAATGCCAATAGAGGGAAAGGGATGGGCCAGAAAGATGCAGGCCAGAGTCACTGTCTTCTTTTCATCATATAAAATAGGGTTTGTTTGTTTTTTTAAACCCCATTTGACACTATTGACATTTTGGGCCAGATAACTCTTCATTGTAGGGGGGCTATGCGTCATAGGCTGATTAGCAGCATTCCCAGCCTGCATCCACTCGATGCCAGCACCACACCACTATGGGTTGTGACAACCAAAAAGGTCTCCAGGTCTTTCCAAATACCACCTGGGGAGCTAAATTGCCCCCAGTTGAAAACCACTACTATAAAACAACACACTTAATACCAAGCCCAGCTTCCAGAAGACGTTCTCCTCTCTCCTTCTCACCTTCTCTTCCAGCACCCCAAATCTGTTGCTTCCTCCATTTGGTTAAAGGCACCACTGTTACCTATTTGTTCAAACAAGAAGGCTTGCACCTGTCTCAACTCTCCTTCCTTCACTGCCCCACATTACTCCCACCTCTATTTCCTCATCTCCTTCGACACTGCCTATAGACAATTCAGGGCCTCAACATCTCATCTGCAACATGATGCCCTCCTAACGGGACCTCCTGGATCCAGTTTCTCCATTATTGTTCCCTTTCCAGTTTAGTTTCCAGAGTGAGCTTTCTAAAACACAGAATAATTATGTTACTCCCCTGCTCTAGAATATTCTATGGCCCCCACTGCCCTTGGAATAAGTCAACTCCTTCACTTAGGAAGATGTGAGTCCCTGCAGACCTGTCCTCAGAGTCAGTATGATTTGTCCAGAAGCTTGGTCTCCCACCATTCAAGGGGCAAATGCATAGCACTTGAAGAACTTGGTCCTTGCGTGACTTGAAAGAGATGCTGTATCTGTAGTGGATCTGCCCAATGCAGACTTTAAAAAAATTTTTTTAAATTTAAATTCCAGTTAGTCAACATACAGTGTAACATTAGTTTCATGTGTACAATATAGTGATTCAGCACTTCCACACATTACCTGGTGCACATCATGACAAGTATACTCCTTAATCCCCATCACCCATTTCATCCATCCTCCCACCTGCTTTCCCTCTGGTAACCATCTATTTGTTCTCTATAGTTAAGAGTCTGTTACTTGGTTTGCTTCTCTCTCTCCCCCCTCTTTGTTCATTTATTTTGTTTCTTAAATTCCACATATGAGTGAAGTTGTATGGTATTTGCCTTTCTCCAACTGACTTATTTCACTTAGTATTATACTCTCCATCCATGCCATTGCAAATGGCAAGATTTCATTCTTTTTTATGGGTGAATAACATACGTGTGTGTGTGTGTGTGTGCACGTGTATACATTACATCTTTATCCATTCATCAGTTGATAGATGCTTGAGCTGCTCCCATAATTTGCTGAGTTGTAGAAGATGCTGCTAAAAACATCAGGGTGCATGTATCCGTTTGAATTAGTATTTTTGTATTCTTTGGGGAAGTACCTACTAGTGCAATTGCTGGATTTCAGAGTAGTTTTACTTTTCACTTTTTGAAGAACCTGCATACTGTTTTCCACAGTAGCTGCACCAGTTTGCATTCCCACCAATAGTTCAAGAGTGTTCCCCTTTTTCCACTTCCTCACCCAAACCTGCTGTTTGTGTTGCTGATTTTAGCCATTCTGACAGATGCACAGTGATATCTCATTGTAGTTTTAATTTGCATTTCTCCAATGATAAGTGATTTGAGCATCTTTTCATGTGTCTGTTGGCCATCTGTATGTCTTCTTAGGAAAAAAGTCATGTCTTCTGCCCATTTTTAAATTGGACTATTCATTTTGGGGATGGTGAGTTTTATAAGTTCTTTGTTTTGGATACTACCTTTTATTAGACATGTCATTTGCAAATATCTTCTCCCATTCCATAGGTTGCCTTTTAATTTTGTTGTTTGTTTCCTTGCAGAAGCTTTTTATTTCAATGTAATCCCCATAGTTTATGTTTGCTTTTCTCTTGCCTCAGGAGACATGTCTGGAAAGAAGTTGCTCTGGCTGGTATCAAAGAAGCTATTGCCTATGTTCTAGGATTTTTATGCTTTCAGGTTTCACATTAGGACAGATTTTTTTTTAGGCTAAATGTGGCCTTAGAGGTTTGTAAAACTCTTGTGACTTTAGAATTTGAGTAGCAGTGGGTAGATGAATCTTAATTTTGGACTTTTATTAGAAGGGTCTATACCCTCTGGATAAGAGGCCTGCTTTATTTCCTCCATTGCAGGATCTCCTCAAGAAAAAGAGGTGTTGGAGAAAGTCCAGGATGAGAGAATGGGACATAAAAAAGACAGTGGCATCCATCCTCCTAGTCTCAAGACCGCTGAGACTCTGTACATGTTTTTGGAAGCACCCAGCTCCCTATACCTGGGCGGGAATGCCCAGTTCTCAGTGAACTTAGTTAACCCCAGTGACCAGGAGAAGGCAGTACAGCTGGCAATTGGTGTACAAGCGATATACTACAATGGCATCCTTGCTGCTGAGCTCTGGAAAAAGAAGCTGTCCTCTATGCTTGATGCCTACATGGGTAATTGTATGGCCCTGCCAGACAACCCCAACCCCTTGCTGCCACACTGGGAGGCAGCAGCCATGGGGCACCTTGAAGGTCTGAAGATATGGTTTCTAGCCTCTGGTGTGCCCTCTGTTTCTTCATCATTCAACACATATTTATTGAGCTTCATATAGAAAAAAGCCTCCACAATTCCAACTGCAGTCAGATAGGTAAATGCACTATAGAAGCAGGAAAAGAATTGTTTGATAAAGTAAACAGAGCACAATGGCAGGGGAGCATCTCACCCAGGCTGGAGCAGACTACTCCCAGGTAAAGCAGACTGCACTGTCTCTGAAAGGATGAGTAGGAAGGGCAGTGACAGATAGAAAAGTGAGTCACAAATATTCAAGGCAGAAGGAACAACAGGTGCACAGGTTCTTCCTCCTCCCCCAAATTCCTACTTAATTGGTCTGGGATGGGGTACAGGAATTGGTACTTTTTAAAAACTCCCTATATTATCCTAGGGTTGAAAGTTCCTGAACTAAAGCAGTTGTTCTCAAACTTTGCTGCTTATCAGAATTGCATTGGGAAGTGTACCAGAATTGGGGAAATTTGATGATCAGCCTGCATCCCAGACTAACTAAATCAGAAACTCCATGGTTGGATTCAAACATCAAAAACTGTTTAAATTCATTGGGTGATTCCAGTGTGCAGACAAGTGAGAATCAGTGGATTACAGCTTGTCTACATTATTGCAACAGCCTTCTAACAAGCTCCCCTGCTTCCAATCTCTCCACCACGTTCCCTTTCTGAGGGGAGCAGGGGCTGGATCATGCAGGGGCTTGTGTATCATGCCAAGGAGTTTGAGTTTTGTTCTTTGGTCAGTGGGAAAACTGGGAAAATTTTTAACTAGAGGGGCCAATGTGATCAGAAATCCATTTTATTTTTTTTAAAGATTTTATTTATTTATTCATGATAGACATAGAGAGAGAGAGAGAGGCAGAGACACAGGCAGAGGGAAAAGCAGGCTCCATGCCGGGAGCCTGACGTGGGACTTGATCCCGGGTCTCCAGGATCACACCCTGGAGGCAGGTGCTTTGGAAGGCGCTAAACCGCTGAGCCACCCAGGGATCCCCCAGAAATCCATTTTAAGAAAAGAATTTCTGTTTGAATGGAAGGAAGGGGTCATATTAGAATAATGACTCAACCTTGGCTACATATTGAATCACCTGGGGTACTTTAAAAATACTGCTGCCTAGACCTCACTGCCAGACTCTGATATGATTGATCTGTCTCGCCTGGCGTAGAGATTGTTTTATAAAGCTCTCTATATGATTTTAATATGCATCTAATGTTGAGACTCACTGGATCAGAGGTTAGGTTTTGTAATAAATACTCAAGAAGGACAAACTAGACTAGCATCACTTGAAATGAAGACATATTAAGGAGGTAGGATAGATTGGACTTGTGGATATGTGTTGGGGGGAAATGAGAGGATAGCTTCCAGTTTGGATGAGCCTCTTGAATTGGGAAAATGAGGAAGAGCAAGTGTAGGGGAAAGGATGATGTCTGTGGCACATGGGGTTTGAAAGTCCATAAGACTTCCCAGAGATGGCCAGTATGCAGCTGAAACTTAAACCTGGCATTTAAGATAGAAGCTTGGGTTGGAGACCAGATGTGGGAATCCCAACACAAAGGGGACTGGCAAGTCAGGGCACTGATGAGCTCCTGGGGGTAGAAGAAGGGCTGTGGGAAGAGAGGAGGGTGAAGGGGGAATCCAGGCAGCACCAGCATGTAGGGGGCAGGCAGGAAAGGAGCAGGGAGTAAGAGAAATGGAGAAGTCAATAGAGGAAGGAGCACCTAGCAGGGGCAGCAGAGTGGCATGAGATGTCAAGGCCAAAAGTAGACTAAGGGAGTAGTCCTACTAAGAAGCAAAGGCAGAGGCCAACTTCCTGGGGATTAAACTGATGGAGAGTTGAGGAAGCAAGACATGTACGCAGTCCTTCCTGGAAGCATCGACAGAAAAAGGAGACAGGCTGAGTGGTCAGGCAGGGACACTGGGTAGGGGGAGGGTATCTTTTTGTTTATTTAAGGTGAGACAGCAGAATTGGCTTACATGCTGAGGAAAAGAATCAACAGAGAGGGAAAGACTGAAGCCTCAGGAAAGATGGGTTATAATTGACGCTGCAATGCTTGGGGGACATGAAGGCAACTAGAGTAACTGTAGCTTATTTTTGGCAAACAGTGTTAAGTGTTCCATATGCATTATCTCATTTATCCTTACAACAACCTTCTAAGACAACAGCCACTGTTATCCCACTTTACAGGTAAGGAGACCAAAGCATAGAGAGGTTACCTAATTTGCCCAAAAGTTACACAGCAGGCAGGGGAAAGGTCAGGATAGAGCATAGACTTAAAAAGTGGAGATTGTGACCTGCAAAGGGAGGACACCTCATCTTCCTCAGGGTGATGGCAGCAGGGGTTGATGACTGTATCTATGGGTTGGGAATAGGAATGTAAGCTTGACAATAAAGGATGACTTCATTTCCTCTGCAAATGGGAAACAGAAGCAGAGAAGAAGAAACTAAGTAAGCATATATACAGCAACAAATGTGCAGTGGGGCCTGAGATAAGCACCTCAGTATCTCATTTAACACAAGCCATCCCATCCGGTAGCATTATTATTAGACGAGGAAACCAAGGCCAGGAGAGCATAACTTGTTCTAGTTTGCAGGGGCTTTCCACAACCGCACTGAGGTGGTCTGCCAAGAGTGTTGGCAGAAGCAGTGATAGTGGCAGGGGGTGGGGCCTCGAGTGAATTCAAGTTGGAAATTGCTGTGAGAAATGAGGCATCTTTCTGGCTTCGGTGAGACACTTACTCCTTTGGACTGTGTGTAATATTGCCTGTGGCCAAGGCACACACACTTAGGATTTGCACTAACTCCATCTCTCCTATGTTTCAGTTAACAGTATCACCAGCAATCTGTCCTTCTTACATTTTGATCAAAACCCACCAGAGAACAGCTTCCTGAGACTCACAGTCATGGCCACAGTAACACACTCTGCATCCAGCCTCAGCTGCTTTGCTCAGGAAGACATTGCCATTTGTAGACCACACCTTGCCATTGAGGTAGGCACCAACCTTTCCCCAAATCACTCTTGTTTGCTCCTGTTTCAGAAGGAATCAAGAGCCCCTCACACTTCAGGGTGAACAATTGTGTTGTAGGATTGCCAGAAAATACTATCTCGAGAGCTCCTTCTCTTGAAATAGATGGCTTCTTACATATGCTATTAAGGTTTACATCTTCCAACTTATTTTTTTGAAGTATTTTAAAAATCAGGGCCTCACCATTGCTGCCTCCATATTTTTTTTTTGCCTCCATATTTAGATGGCTAATACTAGCCTATATTTATTTAGAACTTTATATGTATGCCAATGAATTTTCACCTTTTAATACAAAATCCTTATGAGGTGGAACTATTCTCATTATTCAGATGGGAATACAGTCCTAGAGATGATCATACTCATGATCATGAAAATGGGATGTCTTAGAAGCTTATGGCTCTTGATCTAGTCCTCTTTTCACATGTCTCCCCTGACCAAATGAATGCAATCTGGTATCAGCCCTAAAAGAGATTATATTAAAGTAAGGAGACACAGTGTTTGGTCTTTTATGTAAAAAGACAAAAGAGGTACAAAGTCACTATGAGGTAAGTGACATAGGGGATTAATTTCAGCTGGTGGGTTTGAGGAATACTTAATAGGAGGAGGAGGCATTTATGCTGGGCCTTGAAAAATAGGTAAGCTTTAGTGCTGGGGTTGAGGAAGGCCATTGCAGGAAGAAGACTTAACAGGGAGTCCCAAAAGAGGGGAAGTCTGAGGGGGATGCTGGGATGTCACTTAGTCGAGGGAAGAACAGGTGAGGCTGGAAAAGGGGACTGGGGTCAGACCATGAAAGACTCTGAATGCCAACCAAAGCTGAATTCTAAGGACAATGGGAACCACTCCAAGGTTTCTAAGTGGAGGAGAGGCAACATCAGAGATGGCCATGGATTAACCAAGGTAAGGGTAAGAATAAGTGCAGGAAGACCAGATAGAGGACTAAAGAAGTCAGGTGTGGAGTTTGGGTCCAGATGGCAGAGACAGAAGAATAACTGAGGGGAGTACAGGGCGAGTGCTTGGGAGGGGAAGCAGTAACTGTGGCTCTGTGCTCTTGGCATCCGCTCCAGATTTTGCCTCTTCCCACAGATGCCAGAGACAGCAGAGCAGTATCAACTTCTTAGGGCTTCAGTTAGCCTCCATAACTTCCTAGACATTCCCATGAAGGACTGTGTGATCTCCATCTTTGGAAGGGGGCTCATTTACAGAGAGAGAAGGTACAGGTAAGAGACTATGAGCTTCTCATCTACCTGAAACATCTCAGCTGGTCAGTAAGGCAGTTGAGATGGGTCCCTACCCACGACTAATGCCTGTCTTTTTGCTGTGTCCATAGAGACAGGGAATAAACTCTTCTGAAGTTGAACTAAAGGATTAGGGCCTCTCTCATCCTGGTAGACAGGAGTGAGGGAGGCTATGTGCCCCCAAGGGCATCCACCTGACCCTGACCCTGATTGCTATTCCGATCATGCAGGGAGAGCCTGGGTATTGCTATAATTGCAGGCATGGAGGTTAGGTCTGAGTACTAGAGAATGTCACAGGTATTCTGCCTTCTGATATAGACAAAGAGCTGCATTCTACTAATGACTACTACAATATAAAATTTTGTTTAAATATTTCTTTTTATTCCTATTCCCTATTCCTACCACCACCCTTCATATTCTTTTGTTAGTATGTGCATCCTTTCATTAGCATGTGTAAAATGTGTCCTGTGCTTCATACGCCTGTATTTTTAATTTACGTAAATGATGTTATGTCTAATCCATTTTCCTTATTTTTTTAATTTTCCTTATTTTTAACTCAGAACTGTTTTTGAGATTCATCCACATATGTTAAGCCCATTGTTTCTGCAACATAATGCTTTATCCTGTACATCCCATACTTTCTACCACTCCATTCCACAGTGATGGGTACCCAGAGTGCCTCCAACTCTGGAACACAAATATTATTGCAATGAACATCCTCACACATCTTTTTTTTTTTTAGATTTTCTTTATTTATTTGAGAGAGAGAGAAAAAACACAAGCAGGGGGAGAGGCAGAGGGAGAAGCAGACTCCCCATTAAGCAGAGCCTGACATGTGATGCAATTCCAGGAACCTGGGATCATGACCTGAGAGAAGGCAGGCACTTAACCGAGCCACCCAGGCACACCCTCACACATCTTACATAATAGTTTGAAACTCTGGCCGGGGAGGAAGGAGAGGTATGCCCAGGAATGGAATTACTATATCACAGAATATGACCTGGTTTGACTGGGTACTATCAGATTTGTTTGCAGAATGACTGCAGAAGTCCACATTTCCTCCAACACTAGAAGAGTTGCTATATTCCTACCATTTCTCCACTCTTGGCAATACTCAACTTCCTCTGTTTCCCCAGTCTAATAGTAATAAGGTATTATCTCATTGTTGTTTTAATTTGCAACTCTTCATATTTTTATTAGCCTTTTCTGTTTCCTCCTCTGTTAAAGGTTTGTTCTTATCTTTGCCCTTTTTCCTTTTGGTGTTCCTGCCTTTTCTCTTTGTTGATTTGTAGGAGCTCCCTGTATGAGTCCCTTGTTGGTTTCAGATGTTGCAACTATCTTTCTTCATTATCTCTTCTTCCCTCATTGTGTCCATAGCACCCCTTATTGAAAACACAGTGTACAGTTCAGAGCTCACGGTACCTACTCCTCAAATCCCTGGTAGTTGACTGGTTATTGAGCCACTGCCTCAGCCTTATGAAACCCAATGAGTCACTCTTGCCAATAAACTGAGAGGAGGGACTGCCAACATTTAACTATACTTTTGTGGTATCCCAGATCAACAGTAGGGGAAAGCTCCTCCAAGGAAATGTGCTCCTCCCTTTGTCAATGTAAGAAGGTCCATGGGCAGGCCAGGAGGTTACTGATAGGGTGCCAAACACCACCTGTTAGCATGCTGACAATTTCTGTATATATTCACTGTACCCTCACAGCACTTAGCAACAGGAGAGGTCCAAAACTACAGATTTTCCAAACATGCCTTGGTACTATTACCAAGAGTGGGACCAGACTGAAGTCATTGGTGATAAAATAACAGATGTAGCCTGGAAGCCCTCAGAACAGGATGTTTCTCTTCTTAACCATGCAGCTGCTCACCAGAGGGAGGCTCTTATCTTTCATCCCCTGAAAACCTCCTCTGTTTAAACACTAAGATACTTAAATGTTGATTTCTTTACAGTTCACCTCTTCGAGTAGGGAAGAGTCACTGGGACCAGTAAAGCAATGGGATAGAACCACCACCTGCTTTTTCCTTTATTTCAGATTAGCTACAGTGTGGCCCGGAAACATCTTGCACACCCAATTTCAGTTTACACCAACACAGGTGGGGTTCCAGAGGCTCATTGTGGAAATGGACTGCAATCTGTTCCAGAACCTAACCAACTACAGAAACGTCATCGTGGAAGCCTCTGAACTTCCTGCTTAAACCTCCATTAAGTATCTCATAATTAAAGTCTGAAGTTGATAACATGAACTTGGCCCACTAGAGAAATATGAAAACTATTACGTATATAGAATACCAGCCCTTGAAGAGAAAATAAAAGAACTAGACTCCTTTTGTACAAAGTTATATATATATATATTTTTTTTTTTTTTTTGGTTTACATTACTTGTTTTGACACTCTCTGACTTTAGTTCCTTCTCTTTCTGACTCTTATTACAAGTACAAAATGGCACTTGATAAGAGTAAATTAAAACTCATTTGACATAAGGAATTTCAACCCAAGTATACACTATTTGCTCAAAAGAATGACTGCTATAGCTGATTATACCTAAAAAGACCATGGAGACATCGGAAGGGCAGATGGGCTAAGTTACATCTATGCAAGGAAAAGGACTGGCATTAGATGTTGTGGAGACCCGCAGTACATGCATAAAACCCAAGTCAGGTCACCAGAATACACATCATACAGGTTTATCTTGCTTTCCAATATGTGATCTTCTAGACACATGCAAAATTATAATTAAGTGGTGATGGTTGTGCAAAAGGAAAAGGCCCTTAAACTGAAAAGGCCCTTAAAATTATATAACCTATTTTAATACACTTACAAAGTTTTGATTTATAAAAATTTTGTACTTACATTTGGAGAGACATGTAATATATAACAATAATACAAACATATGTAAGAAAAACAAATCTGCTCAATAAAGTGGACAAACCTAATATGTGAGCTCAATACCAAAAAAATAATTTTAGAAGCATGGATGCAATAATATTCAGAAGGACTTAATTATAAGAATAAGGATATTATATAACACACTGAAGCACTCAACGGGGCTTTGAAGTCATCTCTAAATAAATTAAAGTCAAGTGTTTTTGTTCTAAATTCAGTCCTGATCAGAATCAAATCTTTAGACCTATAAATCCAAATAAAGGTGATATGCTAGTCTGAATCCATTGTATTTCTGGTAGAAAGAAACTTTGGAAGAATACTTATTGAACTACCAGCAGGTCAGCATTTTATTAAGACTAACAACATGTTTTTTTTTTTTTTTTTTTTTTTTTGACTAACAACATGTTTAACATCAAACAACACACTTTACTGCAAATAGGGAATGAGGCAGCTTCTGCAGGAATCTCTGAAATACCATTCAGGAACACAAACTCATGCAATTGCCTTTTTTATCTAGCACAGAAAAATATATCATACTCATACAGTTTATAAATAACTGCCAGTCTGGCCTAACCAATAATCTTTGGTAATAATGTCTCTGAACAAGTATAGACAGGAACTCCTTTTTGATCTAGAGAGCATTCTAGCTCTGTTTTAAAAGCAGACTTCAGAGGCTACCTGTGATAGTAAGGGAAGGAGAGAAAAGAATACAAATGAGCCTAAAAACTCACAATTCAAGTTCATTCTGAGTAAGTTCCTTGATTCTGTTCATGCAATGGTCAACAGCATTGATGAGTAAAGGGATCCAACTATCTTCTGGCTGTGGGGTCACATGACTCGCTCTGCAAGTGGAATGAGGAAAAAAGAGAGGTTAAATTTATACTGTCCAGGGAAAATCTACTCTCACCAGGGAGCATAGAGGAAAACTAGTAAGACAAGGCAAGTTTCTTTGTAGAATTTAAGCTGCTCTGCAACTGAAGTGGAAAGAAAACACCACACCCACCTTCTTCCACTTCTTGAAATGGGGCTTTGGGAATTGAGAATGACTGGATGGGCTTATTCTCAAAAAAGCTATTTGGAGAGAAGTCCTCGTACTCACTTAGTAATTTCAAGTGCCTTCTTTAAGACAGATACAAGTTTCGCAGACTAGAAAAGAAACAAAGAAGTTACTTACCCTGAGCCCTACATAAAAAGGGAAGGAGAGCTAACATATATTAAAAGACTCAAGTAATAAAAACCTATTAAAAACAAAAACCCTGAAGGAAACTTCCAAAACAAAAATTCTGATTGGATTAGAGTGGTAGGATTATAGGATTCTTCTCTCTTTACAAAATCTTATTAATATTATTGCTATAATATTTTTATAAGTTTAAAAAAGTTTTAGTACTTTAAAATTTAAAAAAAACTAGAAAAAATCAGAATATAACCTGAATTTACCCCAACTGATGATAGCTCCAAATATATAGCTCAAACAGCTGTTACTTTAAAAAAAAAATCTATGTACAGAATTTCAAGCATACCAATAACAAGATAACATGAAGGAATCGTATGCCACCAATATATTTTAAATTTTTAAATTTTATTTTTAAATTTTAAAATTTTTATTGGGGTAATTGACAAGGCATAGTGCCAAATGTTATTTCTTAGGAAGTCAATTTCTAAAAAGTGAATGTGAAAAAAAAAGTTAACACCCGAAAGGATCCTATTCTACTTTAAAGTATTTACATACTGTAAAGATACATTTGATGAATTTAATTTCCACTACCTAATTTATCAAATATTTTCAGATTTGGTAATTCTGAATGTAAGATATAATAAGCCATTTGGCAGTTTTACCTCTTTTTCCAATAACTATACAGATAATCTGAGTCTCTAAAAATAAGAAAATAGAATTATCTCTAGCACAGAACCCAGGACTTGAAAGAATACGATTAAGATCAGATTTTTACAAAGAGTTTGACCCTCTAGTTAGATCATCCAATAGGTTTATATTAGAACAGATTTTGTTTCTGGACACTATTTTTGCCCACACTAGAAATCAGAATAATGACTTTAGGTTAACAGGATCCTAAAGTATTGTGGTAATTCAGACTTTCTTTTCAAAGTAGCATTTTCTAAGGTCTTTGGGTTTTTCTAAGTGATTACCCAAGTTGTTACAGAAGAGAGTACTACCAGAACTCGTGGCTATTATAACTATAAATATTATAAATATTTATCGAACAGAAATACAGGTAAGAACTGTGACATTATCGTTGTACTCGCATCCAAGTGTAATAAATAAATATATTCCCTAGAGATTAAAGGAAATACTAGTGGCTAGTGAAATCCTACCAGTAGAGTCACTAGCTATTTCTTCAAAGTTGGTACTTACATTGATTCGCACAGTCAAGTGGCACATAGGTGGATATATGCTCAGAGCCAAATCATCCACACTAAGGGCAGAAAACAAAAATAATCATTAACAAAAAAAAGGAACAAAGCTCAACTGGGTAATTTCCAGTACACAATTAAGGAGTGACCAGTGAGGATATAACTGTCCCTTAAATTCCTATCAATTCCTTAAATTGGGCAACTAGAATCAATTCAACTGATATTTACTAAACATGTATAGACCCCATTTCACTAGGAAGCTGGGAGGAAAAAACTCCCTTGGCCCATATGATAGGACATGATTAATTCAGTTAAAAATGAGAGGATCTGGAGGTGTCTAGGTGGCTCAGTGGATTAGGCATCTGACTCTTGGTTTTGGCTCAGGTCATGATCTCTAAGGCCAGGCCAGAGATGGGAGATCGAGGCCCACCTCTCTGGGCTCAGTGCTCAGCAGAGTCTGCTTCTCTAATCCCTCTCCTTCTGCCCCTCCCCTCTCCCCTGCTCAGTGCTTTTGGTGCTCTATTTTTTTTAAAAAAGGGAAAATCTGAAACCATCAATTTAATAACTGATGCAAATGGAGTTCATCCATGGAATGCCACTCAGGTGGGCACTACTTTACCCAAGTGATGAAATTTAGTGCCACCAATAATGGGAGAAACTTAACACTACATGCCTCTCCAATATGATACAATGAGAAGCATAAAACACTCAAATATATGATATCCTTGCCAAAAAAATATTTAACTTGAATATAATCTATAATCATGACAAAGACAATCACATGAATCTTGAATTTGGGGTATTTTACAAAACAACTGACCTAGATTCTTTAAAAAGTAAATGTCAAAAAATACTAAAAAGGACAGGGACTGTTATAGTTGCAAGAGACAACCAAACCAGACGACTGCAAGAGATGACAATCAAATACAATGTAACACCATGATAGAACCCTGGATTAAAATTTTTAAAAAGCTATGAAATACATTTTAGAAATAAATGGAGGAAATTTGAATATTAAATATTATTGTCAACTAATATTCGATAAAGGAGGAAAGACTATCCATTGGAAGAAAGACAGTCTCTTCAATAAATGGTGCTGGGAAAATTGGACTTCCACATGCAGAAGAATGAAACTAGACCACTCTCTTTCACCATACACAAAGATAAACTCAAAATGGATGAAAGATCTAAATGTGAGACAAGATTCCATCAAAATCCTAGAGGACAACACAGGCAACACCCTTTTTGAACTCGGCCACAGTAAGTTCTTGCAAGATACATCCACGAAGGCAAAAGAAACAAAAGCAAAAATGAACTATTGGGACTTCATCAAGATAAGAAGCTTTTGCACAGCAAAGGATACAGTCAACAAAACTCAAAGACAACCTACAGAATGGGAGAAGATATTTGCAAATGACATATCAGATAAAGGGCTAGTTTCCAAGATCTATAAAGAACTTATCAAACTCAACACCAAAGAAACAAACAATCCAATCATTAAATGGGCAAAAGACATGAAGAGAAATCTCACAGAGGAAGACATAGACATGGCCAACAAGCACATGAGAAAATGCTCTGCATCACTTGCCATCAGGGAAATACAAATGAAAACCACAATGAGATACCACCTCACACCAGTGAGAATGGGGAAAATTAACAAGGCAGGAAACAACAAATGTTGGAGAGGATGCGGAGAAAAGGGAACCCTCATACACTGTTGGTGGGAATGTGAACTGGTGCAGCCACTCTGGAAAACTGTGTGGAGGTTCCTCAAACAGTTAAAAATAGACCTGCCCTACGACCCAGCAATTGCACTGTTGGGGATTTACCCCAAAGATACAAATGCAATGAAACGCCGGGACACCTGCACCCCGATGTTTCTAGCAGCAATGGCCACGATAGCCAAACTGTGGAAGGAGCCTCGGTGTCCAACGAAAGATGAATGGATAAAGAAGATGTGGTTTATGTATACAATGGAATATTACTCAGCTATTAGAAATGACAAATACCCACCATTTGCTTCAACGTGGATGGAACTGGAGGGTATTATGCTGAGTGAAGTAAGTCAGTTGGAGAAGGACAAACATTATATGTTCTCATTCATTTGGGGAATATAAATAATAGTGAAAGGGAATATAAGGGAAGGGAGAAGAAATGTGTGGGAAATATCAGAAAGGGAGACAGAACGTAAAGACTGCTAACTCTGGGAAACGAACTAGGGGTGGTGGAAGGGGAGGAGGGCGGGGGGTGGGAGTGAATGGGTGATGGGCACTGGGGGTTATTCTGTATGTTAGTAAATTGAACACCAATAAAAAATAAATTAAAAAATAATAATAATAATAAAAATAGAAAAAATAAATAAATAAATATTATTGTAATCAATGTTAAATTTCTTGGATGTAATAATAAGAATGTTCTTAGGAGATACATGCTGAACTATATATGGGTGACATGTCATTGATGTCTGCAACTTACTCTCAAATGGTTCAGGAGAAAAATAGCACATCTATCCATAGAGAAATAAGCCAATATTGGAAAAAAAAAATGTGAACAACAGGTGAATCTAGATGAAGGCTATATGGATGTTCACTGCAATACTTTTTCAACTTTCCTGTAGGTTGAAAATTTTCAAAAAACTGGGAAAAGCTTGGGGTGACAGCACAAGCTGATATTATATGCTGATGCTCACGTTTCAAGTGGGGATCCTGCTTACCTAGGACTGATCTCATCAGAAATATCCACAATGTCGTCCAGCTGGGCCACCTGATCCTTCTTACCATTCTCTGCCACTGAGATCCGGATTTTCTTCAGGCAGGCTTTGGATGCTCTCACCAGTGCAAGGCACGGGATTATGAGCTCTTGATCTTCTTCTGACCAATATAAGTCCCGATTGTTTGGATACCCCAACCCATCATTCTCTTCATCACCATTGTTGTCAGAGTTGTCCTCAGTGTCATTTAAGAGGCCACAGTATGGGTCACATTCTTCTACGGCCTAAGACATGCCAAAAAGAAAAAAAAAAAAAGAGCCTATTATACTTACAGCATCATATCTAAGCTATCCCAAAAACGTCAAGCCAGCTACCAACGGCCACCAATTTAAATCACTTCCTAAACTCCGTTCTTACTCTCCTAGCCCAGTAATGGACAGAGAGGAACGGTACTAAAACACACAGTGGCATGGGCTAGAAGATGGGAGTTGAAATCCAGGAGTGAGGATGGGATTTATTGAATCAATGCCCAGGGCATCTCCTTCCTTTATAGTCTCATCTATCATGGAGTTGTCCCCTCACCTGCTCCATTTCCTCATGTGCATCCTTCACAAAATCCACATTCTTCGTCAGCATTGAAAGGGCTGCAGCTTTGTTATCTATGAGTGAAAAATCAGAAGCACTAGAATTAGAGAAGAAACCTCAAAATTCTGTCAAGCCTGCAAATGACAACCAACAGTGTTCGCATTTGAGGAGAGTACCCAGGACAGTCAACAAGAGCGTGGTCTAAAGTAAAAGTTTTCTAACACCCATCCTCTGGGTACTCAGATAGGAGTTAAAAAGCTTTTCATCATTCACCACAAGAAGAAACAAAATGGTCCCTTGATGTTTCTCATTGTGGTCTTCTTGGACGAACACTGTTTTTGATCTAGCTGGCACTATCTCCTAAGTGCTTCAGTGTGTCCCATAATACTGCTCCTGGGGCAGGACCAGGAGAACAAACCACATCTGTTCAACTATATAGGGCTACAGAAAGAGGGCTAAAAAAAGTATAAGAACTAAAAACACTAAGAAAAAAATATTAATACTTCTCTTTTGATATTGGTGATAAACTCTATGTATTCCACTAAACTATAAAGTAAAATACTTACATGTCACAAAACTAGAAATGAGATATGAGAGAACTGTCTGCCTTGGCCAGCAGAGTCAATGGCCCGTTTCCAGTTCTTACCCACCTTTTGGTATTCGAGGTACCTGCTGGCATGCAGTCCAGACACTGTTGTAGGAAATAAGGTCACTGTTCTCTAGGCTGGAGAAAGGAAATCAATAAGGATATATCAATAACCAAGGTTCTTCTTTCCTAAAAATCTCCTTCCTGCGAGTCATCATTCACAGCTGTTAGTAACTCTTGTTGAAATGAGGTTTTTTCCCCTCCCTGAAGCAAGGAATCCCATTAACTGACAACCCAAACTATGGCATCACTACCTCTGAGCTGGAGTTATGAAAAGCACATCCACAAGTTGAGCCATTCCATCTACGATGTCCAGAGTGGCATTCCGTACCAGCTTTCTCAGGGTGATTCCTAAAGAAACCCAAAGACTAAGTAGCCTGGTCTTCTTTCCAGAAGTCACCATCTGCTTTCTCAAGAGTTTAAGCCCTTTAGAACTTGAGGTAACATGCACCCACATGCTTGAATTGCAGTGCCAACACAAAACTCAAGTCTTATGTATTTCCCCATATCATTTTCTTGTTCCTCCCACTGAGTGCTGAATGAGAAAGATCTGAAACAAAATCTTTCCATGACAGCATGTATATATTCATTAAGGTTAATGGTCTCTTGATAACTGTGGATGAAACACTTGAAGTTTAAACCATCTGTGACTAACCCTGAAGATCCAGGAGACACGTATTCATTTATAATTTTGGCACAATCATAATCAAAGCATTAATTTATGGGCAGGGACAGAGGTCATTTAACCTGTAAGGGAGCTCAGAAACAGGGTGGGATGTAATATGGGTGGAGGAGACTGGGGAGGCCCCTATAGATCCAGCATCCATAGTCGTTAGAATGAGTTAGAGATGGGGTAGCCAGTAAGAATTAAAAGCCTTACAGTCAGGCAAAGCAGGGAAGATGGTAATACAGCATCCATACCTTAGCATAAAGGCTTATTTACGGATGTCACTGATGTTATAGAATTACCCTTGAGTGCATTTTATGGGAGAAAGTTACATTACATGCTCAAATTGAGGAAAAGGTAAAAGTTTCAGGACAGAAGCTGTCATATTAGCAAAGATATACTCTATAACCAAACATTTCTGTATATACATTGGCTTACCTTGATCCTTGGGAAGTGAATAGTATACTGTAATGATTTCCTTGATGGCAGTATGGATTTGTTCACAGAACCTCTGGGTTTCCTATGAGGTGATGGGTCAATTTCAGAATAAAAAAAAAAGAAAGAGATTAGATTCATCAGCCCCCCCCCAAAAAAAAAGATTCATCAGCCCATCTACTGTAGAAGAGAGTAGACATCTGTACAGTATGATCTACAAACATTTTCTGTAGTCCTTTTAGTTAGGCTTTGTGCTATTCTTGCCGTATAGCCAAGAGTAGTTAGCTGGACATCAGAGAATGAGGTGACAACTCAAAAAAAGCATTAAGAAACAGGAGGAAATCTTATTGCTAATACTCTGTATCTTGAGATATTCATGATCTACTGTGAGGTATTCACTGTATCTTAGACCAGGAGATGGCAACTGTGGCCTATGGGCCAAATTAGGTCCACTGCCAGTTTTTATAAATAAAGTGTTCCTGGCACACAGCCACACTCTTGTTTACATGTTACTTCCAACTGTGTTCACGCTACAAGGGCAAAGTTAACTAGTTCACCCATGAAGCCTAAAATGTTTACTATTTGGCTTTTTAGAGAAGAGTTTGCCAACCCTTAGACCATTAACCAGGTGTCTGATTTCTCTAACAGAATCACAATATACCTAAAGGTAATTAACATAGAACCTATATTGCTCAATGTTGGCTATTTTCCTTCCAAGTAGTCACTGGCTTTCTCCTATCTTCCTTGTCCTCACTTTCCTGCTAAATTCTAAGCCAGTGCTATGTAAAATGTGGTCCACAGATTGGTGCCAGTCTATGAACAGTTACCAGTCTAGGATGGAAGATAAGTACAGTGATTGAGAGTAACTGCTTAAAACTGTTTATGACAATGTAACTTTGTTTCAACATCCAAAAACATTAAAACAAACAAACAAACAAAACAAACCATTTTTCAGTAGACTAACATGCTAAGATCCTAAGAAAGCAAATGGGATTCAAATACATATAACTCAAATAAAACTAAAACTTTTCACCTATGAGTGAACCCACTGTCCTGAGCATGTACAGAAAAATAATTCTATGCTGCTCCTCATAGTGTCCTACTAGCTGTGAATTTTAGCAACAAGTCCTAAGTATATTTGAAAGAAAGGATCAACAGATAAAAATAAGGTAATATTACTCCTTTTGAAATAAATATTGACTTTCTTAAGCAAAGCTTTTAAAATGCTCTCTAACAATTCATTTCTTATTTTCTTATCACAGTTCTCTGGGACCTATGCGGGGGGAGGGGGTAGGGAGAGCTTATTGTAGGTGCAGCAAAAGAATATTTTTTCCATTTTAAAACATCTGGATATATAGATTGAAAAAAGAATCAAACCACTGATTATTAAAACCAAATAAGGCAATGAATATGCCATTTTTAAAATAATCTTACTCTCAAATTAAGTATACCTAGTTCTGGAAAAATAGCATAAAGCATAGTCATAGCCAACATGTTTATTTTCATCAATTTTATAATAACTGGTTATTTAAAAATGCATAAATTCAGGGTGACTGGGTGGCTCAGTTGGTTAAGCATCTGCCTTCAACTAGGGTCATGATCTCGGGGTCCTGGGATCTGGCCCAGAATGGGGCTCCCTGCTCAGTGGGGAGTCTGCTTCTCCCTCTCCCTCTGCCCCTCCCCACCACTTGTGCTCTCTTTCAAATAAATCAATAAAATCTTTAAAAATAAATAAATAAAAATAAAAATGCATAAATTCTTGTTCCATCAATTCCACTTCTGATATACATATATACAAAGATTGTCTTAGGCAATTTACACAGCACTGTTTATAATAGTTACAAGTTGGAAAGAGCTTTAATGTCCACATAAAGTATCATTAAACAAATTATAGTTATATACACTCTATTGAATACCATGCAGCATTACAAAGAACTGAGCAACTTCATATGTGCTGCTAAGAATCAATGTGCAAGCCATGTTGTTAATTGTTTTTTAAAGGAAGGTCCAGAAAAGTGTTTATAGTTTATAGTATCCTATCATTTGTGTAAAAAAGAAGCGGGCATATACACATGAGTGTGTATGTGCATCGAATATATATGGAATAATACAAAAGTAACTGGGGAGGAGAAATATAAATTTTTTAGCACACTTAACTTTGACATCTTCTGAATTTTATATTGTATATATATGTTACTGATTAAATATAAAAAGCAATTCAATACAAAAAGGATATTATGTAGCATAACAGAAAAGGTGTCGTTTAGACATCATGGGCCCTAATTTAAATGCTAGTTCCACTCTTATTTACCTTAACCTGAGCCTCTAAGCCCGCTTACTCATCTGTCAGGTGGGAATTACGTATGTGAAAACACTTAGCAAATAGCGAGTGTTAAAAAAAATATTTATCAGAAAGGAAATAACCAGGATGAACTGCAGATTGAACCAATACCTATTTGAATGACCTGAGCACGGCATGCCAGGGGCTGACTGCCCTTGGCAACCTCGCACCCCTGCGAGGTGAGAACCGCAATCTTACTTGACAGGTGTGGAAAATTAACCCCCTGGCTTCAGTGTAAAGGGTGGAAAGAAAACGACTGGATCCCTAATGAACAACGAGGCAAGCACAAGGATTCCAGGAAAGTAAAGCCCACCTGCGGAGAGGGCAGTGGAACTCGAGAGAAGACTTCAGTCAGGGTCGTGGCTTCCCTCGACACGTTCTCTGCTGCCCGGTCTGAGGGATGACAGAGGGGAGGGGCCGTGTTGTCAGCGCCAAAAGGAGAAGCCTGCAGCTGCTGCATGGACTTTGGAGATGTCAGCCTCAAAAACACCTCCCCGGATCAGTGTTTCATATCCCAACCTCCGAAGTGCAAAGGACTGAGAGGATGCGGCGGGGGGAGGGGAGGGGGGGAAAGCGGGAGGGAAAGGGGTCGTCAGTACCCTGGAAGGGATGAGAAACAGAAGTCCCCAACAGGACAGGCACTCACTGAGTCTCCTCCAAAACGTCTCAGCATTAAACTCCTTGGTGGTCTCCCGGGCTTCGCCGACTGTAGCCGGTGTAGTACGTGGACCGGGGGTGGCAAAAGGAAGAGCACAGGTAAGCGGAGCCACCCCGGCCCCGCCCCCGCCCCCGCCCCCGCCGGCGCCCCCGCCGGCCTCTTCCCTAGCCGAGCCCGCCCCTGCCGTCACCAGCCCCCAAGGCGTCAGCTCACCCCGCACGCCAGGCAGGAGCAACCGCAGCTCCACTGCCAAGCGCCGGATCTGCTCCAAAGGCGGATCTAGGGTGGGGACTGCGGCTGTAGGTGCGGCTGTGCTCGCCATCTCAGGAGATCGCCTGGAACCTCCGGACGAGAGCGGCCGAGGCGGCTGCCAGGGCCGCACTGCAGTGGGCGCTCCGCTTCCGGCAGCCTCAGGTCCGGGTTCGTTTCCGGCAACAACTCGCCCGGCCCCGCCCCGGGGCCCCAGCCACGCCCGTTCTCAGCGTCCGAGGCCGGGCCACGCCTCTCTTCGTCGCTGGGGGTTCCGGCCACGCCCCCTCCGACTCCCGAAGCCTGGCCCCGCCCCCGAGGGTCCCGGCCACGCCTCCTCCCGCCCACAGATGCAAGGCCCAGTCAGAGTTCTTATTCATCATTCATTTATTTGATTAGCTGAAAGCACCCCACCTAAAGAAGCAGAGAACCCAGTACCCTGAGGGAAAAGTAGACCTGAGCTAATTATCTCAAGGGTAGTCAAGGTAGGGCCCAAGTTCACAAAGCTTCCCTGCCCCCAACGTGGCACCCTTGTGGGCTGCTGAATTCCACATACTGTGCTAGGTACTTTACACGAGGTAACCATAAAAAATACTCCCATACACACACCCAGTCCCTCACCTGTGGATCTCCTGATTAGGACTTTCTCTGAACAAAAGTAAATCAATCCTTTGCCTTCTTGGAGAAGGAAGGAATCATGGCATTATTTAGAGATTTTTCTGCAGTCCATTCTGTAGGAATCAGTAGTGGGTAATCCCACTCAACTCCCAGGTGTCCAGGGTGCAGCAGCTCCCTGAAGCTTGCCCACCATCACTGGCCTTCCACCTGCTGCTGGGGCAGAGGCCTGGGCCAAAGAGGTGGATGGTGAGACAAGGCCTTCAGGAGCTCAGGTGGCTTTTTAACTGTGCCACAAAGGTTCCAAGCTCAGTAGAGTTCAGAGTCCACACACTATGAATGATAACAGGTGTCAACAGTGTCAACCAGGTCCGCAAAGGGGAGAAGAAGAAAGCTAAAGTGCCATATGTCATATGAAGAAAGTAGCAGGAATAAATCTGCCAGATGTATAGCAGTAACATAAGTAGGTGAACAGGTATAATTTTCAAGTATTTTCCTTGATGGAGATGAGACCGGAAGTTGTGACCACAGCACCGCTGCAGCAAGCTCCAACACAGGTAAGCCATCAAGGGTATGTTAAAAAATACCAGCTGGAAAGAGAAGCAGAACAGAACCATTAGCTTATTAGTAAGACTTTAGAGGGTCAGGTCTCATTAACATATTATTGGCGGCTCCTAAAAATATGCTGCTCTGTCTCGGGGGTTAACTCTTTGATTCTTTATGCTTCAATCACACTTGCTTATAACACTCACAAGAGGTGACTTATAGTTAGTTGTGAATTTGCCTGAGTCCTTTAGTTCATCTTAAAAGTAGGTATCATTTATGTTGAGGCCCTCATTAATGTGTAAGGTAGAAATAAATTGAATATATGTATATACACACACACACACACACACACACTTCTTTTTGGCAGAGTGAAGGGGGGACTTAGGTATCAATAATTTTTTCTCATCTCTATATTTTTTATTAAAATTTTTTCATTTTAAGTAAACTCTACACCACACATAGGCTCAAACTCAGGACCCCAAGATCAAGAGGCATATGCTCCACCAACTAAGCCAACCAGGGACCCCCATTATCTCTGTATTTTTAGCTGAAGTAGCATGATAGGTACTGGAATATGAATCAAAATCTAAGCTTAGCTGCTGTATGATTCATACATCCATTCACAACATAATTACTGTGTGCCCATTACATGGCAGGCACTGTGCTAGGCTCTAGGCTAAGGACACAGTGGTAAATACTCAGAAAGCATGCATCATAGAGCTTACATTCTAAAAGAGAGAAGAGAGACAAAAATAATAATAATAAAGACAAAAGGTTACTATAGATTGTGATAAATTCAATGAAGGAAATAACTGGGTCATAAGAGGATAACTGAGAGATGGGTTCTCTGAGGCCTGAAGAACAGGAATGACTCCATGGAAGGAAGTGCATTCCAGGCAGAAGAAATATATAAAAACCCTTGAGGTGGGAGAGGCCTTGGTCTATTTAAGGCCCATGAGCCTGGAACATGATGAGCCAGCTGGAAACTGAGGCAGTCAGCAAGACCCAGATCATGTCACTGCTCTGCTTAAAGGATTTCAAGCTGAGGAGTGAGCCAATTAAGGTTTTAAAAGGACAAGAGTGGATGCTCTGTGGCAGACTGACCGTAGGGATGAAAGAACAGCAGTGGGAAGACAAGTCTGGAGTTCCTGCAGTAGCCCAGACAAGAAACAATTATAAGTTGGACTAGTGTGGTGGAAACAGATGGAAAGAAATGGTGGATTCAAAATATACATTGGAGAGAGATCAAACAGGGTATTACTTGCTAATGAATTAGATTATCAGGTATTGGAGGGAAAGGGAAAAATTAAAGATATATCCTAGAAAAACTTATTGAAATTGGAAAGAACTGGGGGACGAACAGGTTTGGAGTAGAAACTAAAGGTCCTATTACACAAATATTGAGATATCTAAGGGAAGATGTGAAATGGCAGTTGGATATATAGGCATTTGAAGTGCAGAAAGGAGGGCAGAGAGAACACATTTGGGAGCCCTGGGCCTAGATGATACATAAAATCCGCTAGTGGTATATAGTATTTATTAAAATATGAACATAAACCCCACCTTTTAGTAAGGCCCAGGTTTTATTTGGCATAGAGTACTCCTGAGACAGCCTCCATTTACATAATAGAAAACTCAGCCAGGCTCAGGACCTACTCACATACAAAATGTTGCTATACAGAGAATGTTCTGGTCTGTGGTCAATGTTTACTAGCCAGAAGTTTTCCCTATGTGTCTCTTATCCTGCTGATCACCTTTTACTGCCCTGTTATGAGGCTGTGAACTCATTCTGAACAATGTTTTCAGATCTCTTCCCAAACATGAGATCATCACCTGAGATTTTAGTACCTTAGTCCCATTAGGTGAGTAAAATACATCACTCGGTAAATACTTTTCAAACCTATGTACACAGATTTGCTACAGAGCAGTTCTTTGTTTATTTTTTTTTTTTTAAGATTTTATTTACTTATTTGAGAGAGAGAAAGAGAGCACTAGCAGCAGGAGAGGGAGATGCTGACTCCACGCAGAGCAGGGAGGCCAATGCAGGGCTCGATCCCAGGACCCTGAAGTCATGACCTGAGCCAAAGGCAGACGCTTAATCAACCGAGCTACGCAGGAGCCCCTGTGTGTTTCTTTTAAAGGAATCTTAATCCACATGTAAACCTAACATTTTCTTTCTTCATTATTATAATAAATTTTGGTTTACTTATTTATTCTACTATAAGTCCCTTATTTTATTTTTTATCAATGGAAAAGCACAGTAAAACAAACTGCAAAGACAGAAACCTTTCACTTTGTATTTTTTTTATTTTTTTATTTTTTTCCTTTCACTTTTTATAAACCGTTCCTGCCAAAATGCATCTTAGATGTTTATGAGAGAGTGGTGGAAGAAAGAGCTTAGGAAGCACTGGAAAAACAAAACATCAAATGTTAAAGATTGCCCTGCCAGTAAATCAGGAAATATGATCTATGGTGTTTAGTTTGATGCTCTGGATTTAATTCCTAACTGTTACGCAATTAGTCCAAAAGGTCAAGGTATTCTTACATTCCATTTCTGATTTCTTACCTGCAGAATTCCAACTACAAATGTTAGGCTGCCTTGTAGGAAATGTCCATCAACAAATATCCCAAAGGAAAAGCAGCAACCCCATTTGCCTTTAGTGATCTCACCAACAAACCAGGGTCCTGAAAGAGGCAATGGGAAGGAAGAGAGATTAAATAACTATGATTCTGACTATATATATCACAAGGTGCATTTATAGGGATAAAAATAAGTATGAGAATAGTCATTGATAGGTATTTTATTGGCATAATTTTTCTTCTTTACTAATCTCTATGTTGCACCATATGTCCCAGCTAACCAACCACTTGCTCCTTTGCTCCACTTTTGTCTAATTATAGAATCATCTGAGTACATGCTGTACCTGAACAGATTCCAGAAACAGTTCAGAATACGCTCAGAAACTTCAGAAGATTCTGCTGCAATAATAATCTCAATACAATGCATTAATATTTCCTTTAAGAAGCAAAGAGGTATTCTATGGAAATTAATTTTCCAGATAACTGATATTTACTCCTTTAAGCAATAAAACTTCAACCACTTTCATCTTTAGTGCATCTAAAATGTACTTCTCTTTCTTATTAATTTTTTTTAAGATTTTCATTTATTTATTTGTGAGAGACACAGAGAGAGAGAGAGAGAGAGGCAGAGACACAGGCAGAGGGAGAAGCAGGCTCCATGCAGGGAGCCCGATGTGGGACTCGATCCTGGGACTCCAGGATCACGCTCTGGGCTGAAGGTGGCGCTAAACCACTGAGCCACCCGGGGTGCCCTCTTTTTTATTAATATTAATGAAAGTATTCTGATCTTTTCTTATGGACCCAAGTTATTTACTTTGTACATCAACTACACACTTGAGGTTAACATGTACAAAATTTAACTTGCTTCTTTAATTTTTCATTTAGAATGTCAGAATGACTTTCCTCTCCTCCCCATTATTTACTGCCCTTCTTAGTGTCCAGATTTGTGGAACTACTATATTGTCAGGAGTGATTAATGGCCAGTCAAGACTTCTTTCCTCAAAATGCAAATATATACTGTATCATTTGCTGAAGAATGAGGTTCAGCTTTAAAAAGTCATAGGTAATTTTCTCAGATATTATTATATAACCTCCACTGGATACACAGTCTAAAAAAGTGTTCTCCTTGTAAGTTTCAACTGTGAAACATGGAGCAACTTCGGTCCTTTTAATGTTTTCTTTTACAGCCAGGAACCAAATCATGTGCTTTTACCTTGTAGTGTAAGGCAAGTGTCTAAAATAGTTTCAACCTATCTTCTAACAAGGGAACTGATCTCCAAAGGGCCATCTGTGATAGCCTGGTACACAGAATTGTAGAGTGTTACACTTTTTATCTAATTGCTTTCTGTTCTCCGGTGGGAGTTACAAATGAGCAAAGAAAAGTTCTGAGGTAGCAACAAGTAGGCTAATCTACTCCTGACTTTTAGTCACTAAGGAACATTAGTAAAAAGCTTTAAAAACAGATTCACAGTGCTTCCTGCTTGCATAAGTGGCTAAACTAAGTATTAAGTATAATAATATAACAAAAGAACTTGGATATGCCTGAACTCACTGTTCATCTGTTTGTTTTTTTTTTAGCTGAGTTTTTAAGACGCATACATTAAGTAAATATTCACTGAACTCATGCTAGGCACTGTGATTAGTGCTAGGCAAAGAGATGAACAAGACAGACAAGACCTCAAAGGATATTCTAATGAGGGAGGAGATGATAAACACAGAAGATAATCACAGATTCTGCTAAAGTAATGAAGGAAATAAAAAAGTGTGATGAAATAAAGGATAAAACTTTAAAGTAGTTGAAGAAGGCTGCTCTGTACACACATACTAATTCTTTAATGGTCTTCTCAGCTTAAGTTAACTCAGGTCAACTAAATGTCCTTTAAACATGTTAGGAAGGGACTTTATTTCCCAACACTATATTCCAGGAAATGATTTATGCAGAAACCATGTGCCATTCATTATACCTGCAAAAGACATGTCAAAATTCTCCATATATATCCTTTGGCAGAATTCTGCACAATCTCAGATTTCCTAATTGACTTACCCAGTGCTGTATATAGGGTTAACAACAACACAGAATAGTAGAAGATGTTTAGTTTGCTCAGGACATGGAGGGAGAATGAGGTCAAATTTATAAATCCTGGAGACCCTAAACAGAATAAATTTGAAAAAATTCTAGTGAGCACATGCAAAGTTCAATTTCTTTTTTTTTTAAATTAGTTTGAGGTAGAGTTTAGTGATTTGTCAGTTGCATATAATACTCAGTGCTTATTACATCAAGTGCCCTCCTTCACGCGCATCACCAGTTACCACATCCCCCACCCACCACCCCTCCTGCAAACCTCAGTTTGTTTCCTAGAGTTAAGAGTCTCTTATGGTTGGTTTGTCTCCCTCTGATTTCATCTTATTTTATTTTTCCTTCCCTTTCCTTATGTTCATTTGTTTTGTCTTTTAAATTCCACATACGAATGAAATCATATATTTGTCTTTCTCTGAATGACAAAGTTCAATTTATTTTTTTAAAATATTTTATTTATTTATTCATGAAAAATACAGAGAGAGAGAGAGAGAGGCAGAGACAAAGGCTGAGGGAGAAGCAGGCTCCATGCAGGAAGCCTGATGTGGAACTCGATCCCCGGACTCTAGGATCACCCCCTGAGCCAAAGGCAGACACTCAACCACTGAGCCACCCAGGCATCTCAGTTGAATTTCTTTATAACATTTTCTAGAAGACTTCTATGGGCTATCTACTCTATATTCAGCAAATCTTTTGTTATATGGTAACTATACAGATGACATCAATTTTTTTTTTTTTTAATTTATCTACGATAGTCACAGAGAGAGAGAGAGAGAGGCAGAGATGCAGAGGGAGAAGCAGGCTCCATGCACCGGGAGCCCGACGTGGGATTTGATCCAGGGTCTCCAGGATCGCGCCGCAGGCCAAAGGCAGGCGCCAAACCACTGCGCCACCCAGGGATCCCAGATGACATCACTTTAAATTCAGAAATTGGCAAGAATCCTGATAAGGCAGTTCACTTATAATTATAGAGGGTAGGAAGTTCAAAGTAAGGTGTAGTTGGGAGACGTGAATGTGCGCGCGCGCACACACACACACACACACACACACACACTTTTTAAGGATTAAACACATGTAGATTTGAAATCTAGTGCTGTGCTCAAAGTCTCTGTTTTCTATGGGATTTACTATCCAAATGCACAAATTTCCAAATGGTATATCACAATATATCAAAAGTATATCAAAGTATCAAAATTCCTCCAGTCTAATCTTAAGTATGAATATCTATCCAATATTCCTTTCCCATATGTGACATAGCTCTTAACTCACAGCTATCATCTTACTCCAACTGAAGGGGATTCCTAAAGAGATTCCTTCAAATTAACATCTCTTAAAATGTAGTGCCCAAAATGTCAAGCATATGGGCTTCACACAGAGCAGCTCCATTCTGTGGCCGCAGAATAAAGTATCACAGATCCTCAGCCCCTGCCAGCCATTTCACTCATGTGCATGGCTGGTCAGAAACCAGTCAGCAGAAGACTATGACAGGATGCTCAATACACACTGAGCAACACTAGTGGTATTGAAAGATATTGAAAGAACTGGCCCCAATGAAGATAGCCTGACATCATAAGTTCAATAGTTATGTTTTTCCTAGTAGGCCAGCATATTTCTTTTGTACCTAAAACACCGTGCAGGCTGCTCACAGTTAATTTTGTACAAAATCTAATAATGCATGACATTTCCCATTTTTTTATATCCCTGCTACTCACTCCTCTCGGATTTCTTCATGTTCTAGTCTGGTACTTCTCAAAGTATTCATCTACATATCCACCTATAATTTTTTTTTAAGATTTTATTTATTTATGAGAGAGAAAGAGCACAAGGGGCAGGGCAGGCAGAGGCAGAGGGAGAAGCAGATTACCCACCAACAGGGAAGCCTGCAAGGGGCTTGATCCCAGGACTGTGGGATCATGACCTGAGCTGAAGGTAGATGCTTAACTGACTCACCCACCCAGGTACCTCAATAATTATTATTTATTAAATAAATAATCCTTTAGCCTTGGAGGTAACTATGCTTTAAAGTTTAAGCACAAATTTTAAATGTGATCTTCTATTTTGGCTCCATGTTAGAATAACCTGGGGGATCTCTAAGAAAATACTCCCCAGAGATTCTGATTTAATTAGCCTGAGGGAGAGGGGGAGCTTAGCCTGAACCCAGGTGATTCTAAGCAGCCAGGACTGAGAAACACTGCTTTAGTCAGAGCTGAACATCTCAGCCTTGACTGCCCATTGGAATCATCTGGGGAGCTTTATAAAATACTGATGCCTAGGTCCTACCCCTAGAGATTCTGATGTGATCTAGGGTGGTGTGTTGACACCGGAATTTTAAAAGTTTCCCAGGGGATTCTAAGACAGTCAAATTTGAGAAGTGCTATTTAAAGAAAAGAACTGACCTGGGGTCAGAAGACTTAGGTTTTGAGTCTCTCTTTTATGTCTTATTAGAAATAAGACTTTGAACAACCTTCACAAACTCCCCAGTCCTCAGTGTCCTAATCTTTAAAATAGGGACAATAATACCTATTTCACAGGATTGCTGGAAGGATTAAGTGAGATAGTGCAGGTAAAAATATGTTGTAAATTTTAAATACCTACACAAAGATATTGATATCCCAACAGAATGAAGCTGGGGTCTGCCCTTAAACATTTATTTATTTACATTATATGCAAGAACATATATGTGTGCAATAATGCTTCTTGAACTCCTTCATAGAATTTGCAAAAATATATATATAGGCAAGAAAACATTCAGGAGAATGTGTATATTTCCTATGTAGTTAGCCATTTTACCATTTAGTTATTGCTACAGCACTTCCCTCCCCTATAATCAGTCCCTGATCCCAGAGATTTCATCCAAGCCAGGAAAGGATATGGAAAATTTATTAAACATGTATTTATTGTCTGTTATGCACATACCAGTGCTGGGTGCTATGAAAAACAGGAAAGAAGTAGAAAACAAGTGCTTCTCTATTGAAGAACTTACAGTCCAGTTGAGGAAAAATGTATATATACATTTGAAGTGATTATGTAAAGCAAAGTGACTGGCCAAGTATGGCATTAATGGTCAGGAAGGACTACAGGAATTCAGAGAAGCAAGAGCTCATTATGATCTGGAAGGGGTGAACAGAATGGTATGGGAAAAGAGGGGTTGAGGTGAGCCCTACAGGAGGCTAAGATTTAGTTTAGAAAAATAACTTAGAGATAAGCAAAAGCACAGAAGCAAAATGAGTATGGTGTGTGTAAGGAACAGTGGAAAATTATCTAGGCTGAAATATAGGACCCAATTATGAAGGATCTTTAATACCTGGCAGAGATGTCTGGTCATTTTGAGCTATATTGCAATTTTCCCATTTCTGGTTGAACTTCATATTATTGCAATGTACCAGAAAAAACTATAAAAAAAGATTGAGTGTTGTGGAAAAAGTATAGTAAGTTTGAAGAATCCATCTCACAGAGCTCAAGCAAGGACAATTTGTATTGATATTTATTATTTGGTAATAAGACATTATGTGACATTTTAAAATGAAGTCTTCTAAAAATAAAACGAACCATGACTAACCTTTATGCTCTGGATATCCTCGATACCTAAAAGTAATGAGAATGCTGAGCTGGATCAGCACAATTATCACAAAAAGGACCCGGGCCTGCAGAGAAATCAATGTTACTATGAAAGAGATACATTCAGTTAAGGTTTTTAAAATGGCTTCATTAACAAAAATGGAAATGACATCATTACCAGAATGACAAAGTAAGAAAAATAAATGACCAGAGAGAATCAAACAATTGATCCACCAAAAAAGAAAATTGTAAATTGCCTCAGCATTACTCTTTCAGGATTTGGATACTTAGACCAATATTGAAACAAAGTAATTTATAGTTACATAAAGTGATCAAATTAAAACAGTTCACCTTCCCTGTACTAAAAGTATAATTAGTTTTATTTCAAGTTGTATAAGAGTAAAGAAAAACAGTAGAGTATACTGCAGGCTGAAGGAACTGAGACTGCATTTTCTTTTGCTTTCTCCATCAGAGCAGCATTCACTTAGAGATTAACTCACAGTGAAGAGACATAAGCTAGGTTCTAGTTTCTCAAAGTATGGACCAGATCATTGGGATCACCTTGTGTCTGTTATGAATGCAGACTCTCAGGTCCCATCTCAGCCCTGCTAAATCAGAATGATTTAGCCTGATCTAGGTGACTACTAAAAAACCCCAAAAGAAAAATAAATGACACAAAAGAAACTTGTAAAACTGAGATACAAATGCCCTTTAGTCATATTTCTAAAAAGCTTAATCACATTGTTAATAAAAGTAAGTTAAAATAATAATAAATTTGCATTGTAAGTCTGTGAAGATACATAGTAAAGCTATGTCTGGAAGGTGAAATTAAAGGAGGCTTAAATTTTCTTCTCAACATCAGTGTGTCTCTTTGGTGTGTTTTATGTAAATACCCAGAATAGATGAGATATGAGGGAAATAGAGTATAAATTGCCAAGCTTCTCTGGAAAATGATTTGACAGTGAATATCAAAAATGATTTTTAAAATTACCCATTTATTCATTCAAGGAATATTTATTTAAGGGCCTACTCTGTCTTAGGCATACAGGACAAGATCCCTGCCCTCATGGAGCTAAAATTTGAATGAGGACAGATTAAAAACAATGAATATAATAAATAACAAATAATTTATATAATTATATAAGAAAGTATATGGAAATAATGTGCCCACTCTTTCATCCAACAATTCGCTTCTAGGAATTTATCCCAAAAAACAATGATTTTTAGTTGCAAGCAGAATTTATATAGTAGAGGGAAAAATTGGAAATAAATGTCCAACAATAGGTAAATAGTTAAATTAAGGTATATTTATGCCAATAAGCATTTTGTTATAAAAAATAAATTGAGGTCAGAAAATAGTCAAAACAAATTCCTCGGTGGAAAAAAATCAGAGAGAATGAAAGATTGAAAGAGAATGAAAATTATTATTTTATATTAAAACTTCATATACCAATATATATGAGAAAAAAATAAAGAGTATCATAATGACAAATACAATGATTATAATACATAGTGAGATAAAATAATGTGGGGCTGATTTTACCTTATTTCTAAATTTTCTAAGTTTTCTACATTAAGCATGTATTGTTTATGAAGAAAGAGATATTAGTTTTAAAAGATCCTTAATCCAATTTTACACAGTTCCTATAATTCCCTTAGTTATCCTGGTTTTATGATATTGGCTAGAACCAGGTTTCAGGGCAGCCCCGGGTGGCTCAGTGGTTTAGCGCCGCCTTGCAGCCCAGGGCATGATCCTGGGGACCCGGGATCAAGTCCCACATCAAGCTCCCTGCATGGAGCCTGCTTCTCCCTCTGCCTGTGTCTCTGCCTTTCTCTCTCTCTGTCTCTCATGAATAAATAAAATCTTAAAAAAAAAAAAAAAAGACCCAGGTTCCAAAACAGGTATTACTTGTCAATGCCTCTATTTCTTTTAATTCAAATCACTTTAAAGCATTTTATTCTTCTAGACAAATAACTAAGTTTTATAAGATTTGTCTTTCTCACCATGTGATTATATTACAACTTTGGACCTAATCTAAAGTTGAATTTACTTACCACGATGCAGTGGTCGGTAAGGAGAATAAATGATGCCAGGGGGTCAAATCTGAGATGAATATCCTCTTGAACAGAAAATATGTGGTGAACACTCTTACTTCTTCCAGCAGAATCCTAGTTATAAACACAGCAGTGACTGTCATACATATTTATATATATAATGTTCCAAGATTAAGTTTCCAGTAACATTTGTTAGCTATCTCTGATTAGCTTTATTTTTTCATTTAAGTGCTTTCATTATTATAAGCGCTTTAAATATAACTTCTTTTAAACCCTGTAAAATTTGAATTGTGTATTCACAATGTATTTCTCTTAAAGAAAATTTGTATTTTTCCTCTGCTCACTGAAAAGACCTATAAATAGTATCAAACCCAAAAGCAATGAGCCAGCTGGTCTAGTGCCCAGATCATACTCTCAAAATAAAATTTCTCACTACAAGATCAGTGCTCTTTAGAGATAGCTGATTTCAGTTCTTAACAAGAAATACACAGGAAGAGCTCAGAATATCTTCATACCAGAAAGCAAGAAAACTAACAGACTACTGGGATTATATCCAAAGACAGTGGCCAACTTGGAGAGGTTCCCACTAGCCAAAGGTGCAACTTGAGCATTAAAAATATAAATGCAATGGATTAAAACACCCCAAATATAAATATTTTTAAATTTTTTAAATTCATAATGACACTAAAAATAAAAGATTCATTTGATTACCTTTGGCAGATGCTAGAGAAGCAACTCATTATTCTGAAAATTGGTTTAGAAAATGGAGGGTGGGGGAAGAATTAAAAATTTATCCCACTCTTCCGCTATGTACTTCTGTATCTGGGTACCAAATAGATAAGGGAAAATTTTTCTTTATGGAACTATTCTAATTAATACTCCTTTTACAAGGAGTGCCAATTTGAATACCACCATTTTATAACTCTAATGAAATAACAGATCTAGGCCAAGGCCATCAATAGCTGCTAGAAATCCTTCAGAAAAGCTGATTAGGTACTTCATAACAAACGGAGGGAAAAGCCAGCAGTGTGCTGGAGCTGGTTTGACAGGCTCATAAAAGCCAATTCTTAAATTTTCAGGAATTTTGCAGGCCAGTTGATGTGTTGGTAGCTTAAAACCAGCTATGGTAAAAAATATTTATACTATGGAAATTGTAATAAAGCAGGGAAACACAACATACCTGGATTCCCCCTTCAAACATGCCAAGCTGGTTGATATTTACAAGCACACCACTGGATAAAATTAACAACACCTGAATACAATGGTCAATCCTAACATTACTAAAAGAGAGACAACCAGATTATCACAGGCTTCTGATAAAGCATAAAATACCAAATGAAGTATTCCTGACAAAAAAGACTCAAAACTGATCAAACTCCTAATCTAACTACCAATTACAGAAACTAGAGGGGTAGAGGAACATGTTAAATGATACAACATGAATGTAAACAACATAAATCTAGAATACAGAAAACTATAGGATAAAAGATCCAGTTTCCAAAGCAAATAAATTACAAAGAAAAAAAAAGGAGAGATGAGAGAGAACCTGTAGATTTAAAAAGACTAAAGAGACAAATCAGCTAAACACAGTATTAGAGCCTTGTATGGATTCTGATTTGAATCAACCACATGCAATATATATACTCACACACACATATATATACAATTAATTGGGAAAACTGAACAGTAGCTGGAGAGTTGAATATTAAGAGTTACTATAGATTTTTAGGTGTGTTAGGATATTATGGTTACATTTTTAAAAATAGTTCTTTTAGGGATATATATTATCATATTACAGATGGAACAACATTCATGGTGCAGCGGTATAGATGAAACAAGATTGGTCATGAGTTCATCACTGCTAAAGTTGGCTAATGGATACATGGGAATTCATTATAGCACTATAGCTTGCATATATTTTTAAATTTCCCCATCATACAAGGTTTAAAATAGCAAAAAGAACTTGTACTTATGTTTATCAAACTTTTATTGCTTAAAATGTTCCTACTTTAAATTATGCATTCCTGTTTTAAAGCAGAGATTGTCTTTAATTTTGAGATAGAGATTTTGGGAGTCTGCTCTTTCAATTAGCAAAGTAGACACAATAATCTAAAGTTCTGGTCCTCAAATCTAGTGCACATCAGAATCACCAGGATGCACTGTTGAAACAGGTTGTTGGGTCCCATCTCCAGAATTTCTGATTCAGAAGTTTGGTATGGGACCTGAGAATTTACATTTCTAACAAGTTCCCACTGATGCTACTAATTCAGGAACCACACTGAAAATTGACTTAAAGGTCTAGTTGCTACTAGGCTGCTCAGAACTATAGACATTCAATAAAAATAGTAAGTAAGTAAAATATAAGATAATAAATTCATGTCTTCTGTCACAGAGTTTTCTCAGACAGACTCTATAGTACACTATACTTAAAAGAATAGAACTTTCCCATTGATAAATGAGGGGACCAAGGTCCCTATTTAATATTCAGTAGACTAATCTTTTAAAGTTATATAGAAAGAAAACAGATCAGTGGTTTCCTGGACATGAGGATGGAAAGAAGACAGCTACAAAAGAACACAAAACTTTTGAGGGCGATAGACTGTGCTGATTGTAGTAATGGTCAAGATATGGTCAGATATATATGTATGTCAAAACTCATCAAATATACTCTTTAAATATGTAGAGTTTTTTATGTAAAAACAAAATAACACAAGAAATGTTAAACATGTAAAAAGTATACACATTTTCATAGTTTTACTAGGATTTAACTAAGCAGCCAGAAATGTTTCAAGGACCATGAGCCATGGTTTTTTCCTCATAAAATTATAGAAGCTGGCATTTTGAGCCAATCCAAGGATTTGGGAGTTCCCTGTTCATACAGTGAGCAGGTCTCCTATGGTTGCTCCTATTTCCTCCTCCTAACTATAAAGATAGGGAATAATTTATTCTAGGTGCGCTTGAACCTTCAGGTTTTCTGCAAATGATCCAACTTCTAATAGAAAGGACATAAAGGGTTCATCCCCAGCCATCTTCCTTCCACATCCTCCCCATGAGTTTCTTCTTCCTCCTCAGGAGAACACTTCAAAGATGGGTGGCATTGCAAAGCGCCTTTTCTTGCTTCCTCTTCTATGAAATGGAGATAAAACTCCCTACCATATAGGACCGTTATACGGGTTAAGTAAAAAATTCTAAGTGTCCAGCATTTCCTTAGAAGGAGCTCAGTAAACAGCTCCTTTGTGTTTAAAACCCTTCTCTGTGACACACACACACACACACACACACACACACACAAGCACAAAAGATAATGAAAATAATTATATTTTCTGAAGGATTACTTCAGGTAATCTTCAAACTAAGACTTAACATTAGAAGATGAAATAGTTAAAAACTGTCATCAAATCATAAAATTGTGGAAATTGACAGATTTTTTTCCCCCAGAAACTAATTCTTTAGCATAGTCTAATCCTCTAAAGAATTTAATAATGTTGACTGAAGTGTTCTATTTTGGTAATGAATGACCAGTTACTACTCTGGCAGGTACTAGTGAATTAAAAGCCCACAAGCTGAATTGGAATAGCAAGCAGACTATTACTATATACGCTATCAATGCATACTCCCCCAAACAAACAAAAAATCCTGATGCCTTGAAAATTCTCTATCCTAGAGCTTTTAAAATAGTGACACAATTTTCCTGTACTTGGAGATAGCAAGCAAAGGCATAGGTACATAAATACCCATTTCTGACTTATCCTATTTTGTTTTAAGATTTTATTTATGGGGATCCCTGGGTGGCTCAGCAGTTTAGCGCCTGCCTTTGGCCCAGGGAGTGATCCTGGAGTCCCAGGATCGAGTCCCACATCAGGCTCCCTGCATGGAGCGCCTCTCTCTCTCTCTCTCTCTCTCTCTCTCTCTCTCTCTCTCTCTCTCCCCCCCCCCCCATGTTTCTTATGAAAAAATTATTCATGAGAGACATGGAGAGAGAGAGGCAGAGACTAGGCAGAGGGAAAAGCAGGCTTCATGCACGGAGCCCGATACGGGACTTGATCCCAGGACTCCGGGATCATGCCCTGAGCCAAAGGCAGACGTTCAACCGTTGAGCCACCCAGGTATCTCTCTGAAGGCAGACATTTAATCTTTGAGCCACCAGGCGTCTCTCTGACTTATCCTATTATCTTTGGGTTTGTTAGGAAATTTGCTCCCGTTATTAAAAAACTCTAGTCAAAGTTGAAGGAAAATAAAAAGAATGATTCCCTGGGGCTCAAAAAGGAGGACTGTGGCCAGGAGTTGTACACTAAGGAGTCCTGTTTTTGTCTAATAGAATTACTCCTGAGTGCCCATTTTCAGAATATACTAAATCCAGTGCATTCAAGGTTTGTTTGTTTAAGATTTTATTTATTTATTTGGGAGAGAGAAAAAGAGAGTGGGCAAGCAAGGGAAGGAACAAAGGGAGACAAGCAGACTCCATGTGGAGCACAGAGCCTGATGTGGGGCTCCATCCTGTGACCCCAAGATCATGACCTGAGCTGAAATCAAGAGTCAGATGCCCAACCAACTGAGCCACCCAGGTTCCCCTCAAATTTTTAATTAACTTAGTTTCATCTCTATCAATTGACTGAAAAAAAAAAAAAAAACAAAACCCACATAAGAGTTCAGTATGGTTACAGCCAAATCATTTATATAGCAAGTTGAAAATTACTAACTTACCTGGACAATGACTTCTATGTTACATGTCCTATTACTATAGTTTCTTGGGTTCCACTTCAGTATGAAAATAGGACCAGACAAGTGAATAGCTTGCCCTAAATGAACTCCATCAATCTTAACTGTGACAGAAGTAATGGAGGATAAGGAAAAGGCCAGGACTCTAAAATGACAACATAGATAAGCATGTGGTTTTAGAAATTTTCAGTTTTTAGAAAGGAGAATAACTCTTATAACCTGAAAAAATGGAAATTTAGGTAGAACCATCACATGGTATAACTGTTCCCAAGACTGCTATTCATATGATCTGGTTTCTTTCTGAATGATGGCTTTTGGAGTTGTGTAATTCAGCAACACTGAGTTGGTAGAAAGGAAAATCAATTTTCTTTTGACATATAAGGCTGGAGTAGATGCAAAGTTCTTTCTGATAAACTCCTAAAGTCCTGGTTTTTCACATAGGAAAAGAATAGACATAGACACCTCACTTTGTTAATCTAATGTTAATCCTATCATCCACTTATTTGGTTCCCAACATATCTGCCCACAAGAAGCAATGTCACAAACTGAGGTAAGGCTACCAGGCCCTTTCAGAGAATGTAATGTCTCCTATCAAAAAAATGCTGAGAGTCATTCCACTACTGGCCAAAAAATAAGTTAAAACAGCTCGATACCATTTTTTCCAGATGAATTAGTTTATTTATTTATTTATTTTAGTATATCTTTTTAAAAGTACGATATCCAAAAAATGATAAGAGTGCTGTGAAATTGGTATTCATATTGACTGGTAACATTATAAATTAGTATCTGTTTTAAAAAGTAATTGGGTACCTTATGCACTGCTGGTGGTAATGTAAAATGGTACAGCCGCTATGGAAAACAGTATGGTGGTTCCTCAAAAAATTAAACATATAATTACCATGTGGTCCAGCAATTCCATTTCTAGATATATACCCACAAGTACTGAAAGCAAGGATTTGAACGAGTATAACCACATTCATAGTAGCATTATTCACAATAGCCAAAAGATAGAAGCAAAAATATCAACAGATGAATAAATAAAATGTTGTATATACACACAATGGAATATTAGCCTTAAAAAAGCAAAGAAATTCTGACATACTCTACATCATGGAGGAATCTTGAGGATATTATGTTAAAGAAGCCAGCTATTTAAAGGACAAATACTGTATGATTCCCCTTATATAAGGTTCTAGAGTAGACAGATAGTAGAAAGGGGGAACGGGGGTTGCCATGGGCTGGGGGAAGGGGGAAATGAGGAGTTAATGTTGGATGGGTATAGAGTTTCAGTTTTGGAATATAAGAGTTCTGATGATGGATGGTAGTGATGGCTGCACAATATCAATGTACTTTAATGCTACTGAACTGAATACCTACCTAAAAACTGGTAAAATGGTACATTTTATGTTACACATATATTTTACCATAATTTTTTTAAAAGAATAATGATTTGTTACAAAAAAAGTCATTGGACAATCTTTATCTATAATCATAAAGGAATTCATATTTTCACCTAGACTCCCACCTCTAGAACTTTATCTAAAGAAGTTATTCAAATGAAAAAGAATCTACATTCATCAGATGCTCATTCCCAAATTAGAAAAAAAATCTAAGAGTTCACCAATAGGATAGGAAAATGGTTAGATAAATTGTGGTACATTCTCTCTGTTGAGAGAAAAAAAAGTAAGAATTAAAACAGACTGTGCCCTACTGTTACAATTATGTAAAAACCTGCCTTATGGAGAATGCCAGAGAAGGAAAACTCAGAAATTCAGTAACAGCTCTATTTGGGGGTAGAGGGAGGGAAATATGATTACAGCAATGCAAAACATGAAAATAAAATACACAAAAATTATAGTGGTAGGATTATGGGTTTCCGGATGGTTTTTAAATTTCAGCAGCTTAAAAAATTACCTATTTTTTAACTGGATGGGAATGAAACAGTAAGCATTTTCTCTTTACATAATGTTTAGCTTGTTGAGAAAATTAAAGAACAGCATCTCATAGCTCTCACATGGCATTACAGTCACATTGACTAATTCTCCATTAATATCAAACTGAAAGTAAATGCTGAAAAATTGCTACATACCTGATGTGTGTTGAATGAAGGAGTCTTTCTAGTGGTTCATGTCTAACACAACTATATAGAAGTGACTTAGGATTAGTGATAAGAACCACAGGCCACTCGCCAAAGACCAAATCTGCAAAGCTAAAGAGGTCATGATCAAAAGCAAAGATCCGGTACCTACAGACCAGAATACAATAAGGTAATTTAGTCACTTCATATTATAAGAGAGTATGAAGGTTATACACAGAACAAATGTAAAAATATAAAACTATACTTCCTGAGATCATGAATTTGAATTCAAAGTAAATAATATTGTTTCTCTATCCTTCTCTTGCCCTTACCACTTTATACTTCACACTTGTCACAAATGGGATCTCATAAACGACATGAATTTGTGCCTTAGAACAATGCCTGGCACATGGCATACACACTTTCATTTTTAAATTAATGCTTGATAATAAATCAATTTGTTTGGTTTCTATACTTTAAGACTATTTTGAACCTAAGACATTCATCATAAGCATAATACCTGATATTCTTTCATCTCATCAAAAATGCTAATATTAACATGAACATAATTAGAAATTGTTCATTCTTCTTTTAAACCTTTATTTTTATAATTTCAAAGAAATTAACAAAAAGGTTTTTTTTTGTTTTTTTAAATGCATGGTGAAAGGTACAGATATTCATTAAAGAATAACCAAAATTTTATATTTTCTACTTTTTGAACTGAGAAAAGAAATGATTAACTATGGCAGAAACAACAGTGCTCACCAAATACTCCACGTGCTCCCCTGCATTTCCAAGTCTCCCTGGTATTAGGTTGGGACCATGTGACTAGTTCTGGTCAATGGGCTGTGAACAGAAGTGACATGTATCACACTTCTGGTCCAAAGTACTTAAGAGTGGGTGTGAGTTCTCCATGCTCTCTTCCCTACCCTGGAATTGAGGTGTTGAGATTGTGGCATTATAAGATGGAGAAAGTCTGAATCTCTGAGTTGCCCCATGGAAGAGAGGTGCCTTGGCTCATACCAGATTTATATAAATGAAAAAATGAAGATCTATTGTGGTAAGCCACAGATTTACTTAGATTTATTTGCATCCTCGACAAGGCCTAGCCTAATATTACTAATAAACTTTTAAAAACTCTTCTATTATACTAATACAACTTATTAGTATATAGGGGCAGGTAAAGGTTAGGTCCTTTAAGTAAAACTCCAGATAAAACCCCAGGGTTGGAACACAGGAGAGCAGGTGGGAAGAGAAAGAGAGTAAATCTCATGACATCACTTAACTTGTAACTGTAGCATTTATAAGAAATAAGGAAGCTGATCAAGGATTAGGAAGGATATCTGGTAGAAGGCAATCCCAGCCCAGCCCACAACCTCATGGTCATGAATAGACAGGTCTTAGCCCAAAGTAATTACAGTTGCCAACTGATTACAGGCTTCAAGCATAGCTCTTAGTTTCTAGCAGAGCCAACTGAAATGAGTAAGTACCTTTCAAGATGTAAAGCTATCTTTTAATTAAAGGAAGTAGTTAACAATAGAAAAACGTATTCAGCTAAAAAAATATCGAATAACTAGTATCTTTAGAAAAATGAGTTTGAATAAATTTAATAGCAATTGGTAATAAACGATGATATGATATTCATCTACATTTAAGCTATTGTACTTAGCTATCCTCAAAATATTTTTTCTCTATATATTTAACTAACTATACTGTATGCTTTTGATAAAAAGGTTACATTTTCTCATAGATTTTAATCTTTATAAAACCAACTATCATGTATTTGAAGAACTTAAATCACTAACATTTTATAATAATAATTACAAAGATAGATATAAAATTCAGGAGGTGATATATTTCCAGTTCTATTGTTTCTCAAAGTGTGGTCCATAGAGCACTTGGTGGGCTTAAAAAAAAATGCAATTTCTTGGGTCCTAAACCAGACCAACACAATCAAATTCTCTGAAGACAGGGCTTCAAATTTTACACTCCTCCACAATTGTTGTACACACTAGAGTTTGAGATCTATCTCCTAATGGATGCATCTTGAAACAATGTAACATAGTGATGGCAAACATAACTGTTGCAACAAGGTTTTTAATGTAGTGACATACATAATATACATGTATTACTTTAAAAACTTAGATATATCACAAGTTTTTCCTTAACTGGGACCACCCATGATAGCAATAAGGAAACTTTTGTTGTTTTAACAAAACTTACACATGTAAGTTTTATTCTGTGGGGTACTTCCCTTACCTTCTGTTATCCTTCCAGTCTCCCACCTCAAGTTCCAAAGTGCCCTGGAGGTGACGAGTGTGCAAAACAGGCATCAGTCCACCGAGTGTATGGAGGTGTCCACACAAATAAGCTGTAGCTGAACTAACCGATGAAAAAGAAATAGATGTGCAGATAACTTGTGATGCCAAACTAATAAGTAGATCTCTTCAGTAGAGCAAGACAGGTAGAGTTAACATAAAAGAATTACAATTAATTTTAATTTTGGAAACCTGCCTCACCTCATTATTGACCGAATTCCAGGTGATGGAGAAAGGATAGTGGATGTTGTATAGTGTCCAAACCAAATACTGTGGTTGCTCCGACTACTTTCCTTGGCTAGTAACAGAAGTTCCTCCATCTGTTTCTGAAATGGAAGAAAAACAAAAGGATCTTTAATTAGAGCTCAGGCTAATTAAACATCTCCCTTGAAGTTTTATAATAATAAGTATGTTTAAGGCCTAAACCCTACTAATTAATGACCTGTATCGACCTGTATAAATTTCAAACTGTTTTCATATATATTATAATTCATTTGGTCCTAAAAATAACTTCATGCTAAGTAGGGCAGCATTATCCCTTTTGATAGATAAGGAAATTGAGAAATAAAGAACAATCTTTAAATGACATAAATTTCAAGGGTGCCTAGGTGGCTCAGTCGTTGAGCGTCTGCCTTTGGCTTGGGTCATGATCCCGGGGTCCTGGTCTCAAGTCCCACATTGGGCTCCCTGCTCAGTGGGGAGCCTGCTTCTCCCTCTGACTAGCTCTGGCTCTTTCTCTGTCTCTCATTAATAAATAAATAAAATTAAAAAAAATAATAAAAGATTTTTTTAATAATATATTTCTTTTTTTTATTTTTTTAAATTTGTATTTATTTATGATAATCACAGAGAGAGAGAGAGAGAGAGAGGCAGAGACATAGGCAGAGGGAGAAGCAGGCTCCATGCACCGGGAGCCCGATGTGGGATTCGATCCCAGGTCTCCAGGATCGTGCCCTGGGCCAAAGGCAGGTGCCAAACCGCTGCACCACCCAGGGATCCCAATAATATATTCCTTTATAGAAATAAAGAAGAACCACTAATCTTTTCAGCCCTATATACTACATGGCAATTAATAAAGAGGATCTTGAAACTTCTAAAATAAGGTGTATATATGTCCAAAAAAAGCCTTACACCTGTTTATAACAGCTCTACTCAGAATAGCCAAAAACTAGAAACCATCAGTATATATCCAAACAATGAATGCTATGTAGTGATAAAAAGGAAAGAATTACTCAAACACAGTAATACAGATGAATTGTAGAAACACTGAGCAAAAGAAGCCAAAGACAAGAGTACGTACTGTATGATTTTATTTACATATTATTTACATATTTACATTCTAGGACAAACAAAACTAATCTATACTGACAGAAAACCAATCAGTGGTTCTCTAGGATTGGCGTGAAGACTGACTACACAAGAGAACTTTCTGGGATGATAGAAATATCCTGTCTTGATCGTGGTGACAGTTACACTAGCATATACATTTTTTGTCAAAAGTCTTCAAAGACTTAAAATGAATACATTTTATTGTATATAAATCATCCCTCATGAAGTTGACTTCAAAAATACTTGTACATGTATAGTGCTTATAGCAATGAAATCCTGGACTGTACCCTCAGGGTTTCTAATTTGGTAAATCTTGGGGAAAGCCAGGGAGCTGCATTTTATAAGACTCCAACTGATTTTCATGCAGATGATCTTTGAATCATATCTTAACGCTACTCTAAGGAATAGGCTTTAAAATGACAAGTTAATAAACTCTGTCTAAAGACAACTGGAAGAAACAAAATATACCTTTATTAAATAAAATGCCTAATACAGCACAATGCATTTTACAATATTCTATCCACATGATTTCAAGGTCTTCTGAACCCTTATATCACTTTGAATCTCTTCTAGCACTTAGCAAATTCTGCCCTTTATTATAGTTATTTCTGCACTAGTCTTATGTCCCTCCACTAGATTAAATCTTCTAAGAGGTGAGTGATTTGATCTTATCACTCTTGTATTCCTACATACAGGCACATGTCTTGCATATGGGCATGTGCTCATTTGTGAGCTGACATTTGTTGTAGTTGGGCTCCCCGCTGAGCACAAAGTTTGCTTGTCCCTCTGCCCTTCACCCTGCTCATACTCTCTTTCTCTTGTGCTCTCTCTCAAATAAATAAATAAAATCTTAAAAAAGAAGAACTTTTAGATAAAAATTTGTTTACCTCAGATAACCTTAAGTGAGCCAAATTTATCCAAGAAAAAACAAAATAGATTAGCTACAAAGGGAAGTGAGATTTTTACTGTACCTCATCTAAAATTCCAAAGAAATTATAAGGTCTCTTAGGCCCTGGATTTGGGGTGGCATCCAAAGAGATGAAAGAATAGTTGCCAAAAGGAGTACTGTGGACATAATGGAAAGAGCCATCCCTACGTACAGCAGAATATTTCCTAAAAAATACAAGACAGGAAAGTTTTAGTGCAATCGTAAAAAGACAGAATGAGCTTATCCTTCCCGTATATCATACTATATTTTGCCTCCCTTTGAAAATTTCCTAATCTGACAGAGAAATACATAAAGTAGATCCACAATAAGCTGATTAAAAGAACTTCTAAAAATCTTTTTCCCCCACTGTCTACAAAGATTCAGGCAAACTAATTAATAAGTAATTAAACACAAGGTCACTAAGCAAAGCAGAGAAATAGGTGACTATTTATGGTAGTCCACTAAACATTTAAAAAGAGATCAATCAGAATTCAGTGAAATGCTACTTATCAATCATTGAAAAATTTAGTGAGGACCTACTAAGTACTTAACAGAATTCTTGGTGTAATGAGATAAAAAAGGTGTTTATATCTTGAAACAGAACTACCGAGGCTTAACTCACAATGAAGCCTTGCAAAGATGAAATCATCAAGCCAGGAGAAAAATGTTAGTTAGGTCTGGGTCAGTAAATCTTTTTCAATCCCTAAAAATATGTTGGTAACACACACAGGGTACACACTTGGTAATGAAAGTCCTTACTCCTCAAGTATCAACAGTGTTCAGGTATCTATAAGGTTGGACAGTGAAGAACAGGGGAAAGAGTGGGTAACATAGCACACAGAGTAGGAATTCATTATGTATTTGTTGAATAAATGTGAAGGAAGGTACAGATTGGGGACATACCAATATTACTCAAATGTCAAAATATTATAAGAAAGCAGCTAAGACACATATGGAAAAATAAAAATAAACTCTTGAAACCTAATATGCTATCAGGAAGCTATATTTAAGCCACAATAGCCATCAAACATATCATAAAATAAATATATTATCACAGATATTAATAATTAAAAGCCAATTAGTTCTATTGCTTCTCTTCCTGGTATTTTTAAATTTTCTATTTTGAAGGGGGCACTTAGGTTGCTCAGTCGGTTAAGCCTGCAACCCTTGATTTCGGCTCAGGTCATGATCTCAGGGTCATGGGAGCCAGCCCTACAATGGGTTCAGCACTCAGCATAGAGTCTGCTTATCCCTCTCCCCCTGCTCCTCCGCTGCTCATGTGTGCACACGCACATGTGCACTTTCTCTCTCAAATAAATAAAATCTTTAAAAAATGAAATTTCATATTTTGGGTTTTTTTTCTCTCATTAAGATTTTTACTTATGTTTTTCCTGCTTAATTTGTTTTCAGTTATTCTTTCAGATCTTATAATTTTACATATGTTGCTTCCTCTCCTACATTCTTTTTTTTTTTTAAGATTTTATTTATTTATTCATGAGACACAGAGAGAGAGAGAGAGAGGCAGAGACACAGGCAGAGGAGAAGCAGGCCCCCTGCAGGGAGCCCGACATGGGACTCATCCTGAGACTCCATCCTGAGACTCGATCCTGGGTCTCCAGGATCACACCCTGAGCTGAAGGCGGCGCTAAACCGCTGAGCTACCCAGGCTGCCCACCATTCCTACATTCTTAATACATTAAAGCCCACTATCTAAAAGTAGACTCAACTATTTGAAAGCAGAGATTAAAATATATTATAGCTATTAACATTTTTTGAATTCTGGATTTTGGCATTCTCTGGGGCACTCTTAATAGCTCTAAGATTTTTTCGTTCAGGCTAATCTTTCTATAATGTTCATATCTCTGGCCATTTATTAAAATACTGTTTATTAAAAATTCAGATAAAGGTTAGGTGGTTAGAAACAAAAATATAAAGAAACTTCACATGACTAAGGCTTTATTCTCCTAATAGGTAGTGAGATCCTGAGTCCTGTTAATTCTTCTTTGAAAATGTTTCTTAGGGGATCCCTGGGTGGCTCAGCGGTTTAGCGCCTGCCTTTGGCCCAGAGCATGATCCTGGAGTCCCGGGATCGGGTCCCACATCAGGCTCCCTGCATGGGGCCTGCTTCTCCCTCTGCCTGTGTCTCTGCCTCTCTCTCTCTGTGCATCTGTCATGAATAAATAAATAAAATCTTAAAAAAAAAAAAAAAGAAAGAAAGAAAATGTTTCTTCTTTCTATTCCAGAGTCACCATCAAAGATAAGATAATAGAAAATGAAAGATTTTCATCTCTGACCTTTTCCTTCCTCACATTAAAAAAAAAAAGTACAATCTCAACCTCCAAGTTATGGTGATTCTAATTATATGTTAATCAATGCTGTTTGAACTGCTACCCTCCAGCTGATGTTACTTCCCCATATCTATGGACTTTGTTAGATAGGTATGCTTCTATTCAAGCCCTTCCATATCATGACTGGACTATTCCATGACTCTCCTCTCTGTTCTACAAAACTCCAATCTCCCTCTTTTTTCCTTATCATCCCTATCTTGTTTTCTTTTTTTGTTGTATGATTGCCCTTTATAAAATATTATTTCATTATGTGACTTCTCTCCTTAGGAATCTATACTGGATTTATGAACTGTTATCCAACATGTCTAAATGTCTATACTTGTCACTTAAGACCTCCATAAACTGGCCCTAAGCTTCCTACCCAATGTCATACCAGTCCTCAAAATGTTCTTTTATTCTAGTGATACCAGTTTCCTTACTGCCCCTAAAAGCTCCTTCTAGCTTTTAAAGCTCTGGTGTTTTGCCTAAAATATACCCCTCAAAAGTTCTTCCCTAAATGCAACCCTTAAGAATAGACACAATTTTTACTTCTTTTATAAAGTCCTAACTTGCAACTAGTAGATATATAAGTTCTGGAGATCTAATGCACAGCATAGTAATTATAATCAGCAGTACAGTATTATAAGCTTCAAAGTCACTAGGAGACTAAACCTTAAATATTCTTACCACAAGAAAATGATAATTGTGTGATAGTGATGAAGTATTAGCTAACTCTATGGTGGTCCTCATTTCACAATATATAAATGTATCATGTGAATATGTTGTACATCTTAAACTTATACAATGTTATATGTCAATTGTATCTCAATAATAAAGTATCCTCTATGTCCAGCCCATGCTGACTTCTGCCCTTTCCAGTTTCTCATAATGATGATCATGTGTACCAAATAACCTAGAATTTCATCAGTCATCCCTTAAGGCTTTTTCTAGTTGTTTCCTAAACAATTCTTATCTCCCTCAACTGGTCTTCCTTAAAGGTAGAAGCCATATTTTTTAATATTAGCTCTTGTATCTCTCATGCTATCCAGCTAATGATGGGCTCTCAACAAATTCTCACTACTTTAGTGATGGACAATGTAGAACAAAGCTGTGGAAAACTCTAGAACTTGAAGTGAAACTGAAACTAAAAGAATCCAAACACACTGAAACTAGAGAACTGGTTTTCTAACTCAAAGAGCCTTTCATATTCATTCACATTCATGGCATATAAAGAAAATTTTAATAATCCTATGACATACTGGGATAAAAGGACAAGGCAACCAGGCTCCTCAACCACTACAGATGCTGAAAGAATCAGTTTCTCAGTATTCCAAAAATCAACAGTACTCTAGTAACAAGCTCTAATCTAAATGACTCTGATGTATATAGCATGGTGACTAAGTAAAAACTACTCTACTGTAAATCTGAAAGTTGCTGAGAATAGATTTTTTATTACAGAAAAAAAAAAGTCTTTTTAAACTACATATATGGTAGGTGTTAACTAGACTTACTGTGGTTACCATTTCACAATATATACAAATATCGAATCATGGTATATATTCATAATGTTATATGTCAATTATATCTAAGTAAAAAATTTAAAATAAAAAATGACTTCTGGGCAGCCCAGGTGGTTCAGCAGTTTAGTGCCACCTTCAGCCCAGGGCGTGATCCAGGGCTATGGACTCGTGATCGAGTCCCATATCAGGCTTCCTGCATGGAGCCTGCTTCTCCCTCTGCCTGTGCCTCTGCCTCTCTCTCTCTCTCTCTCTCTCTGTGTGTCTCTCATGAATAAATAAAATCTTTATTTAAAAAAAATGACTTCTGCTATGTATCAATGGCAAAAAAAGTTTGTGTGAAATATTTAAAGTATCATTAGCCAATAAAAAGCATTAAAGTGTATGAAATAAAAGGAATTAAAGGAAAGAAAAAATGTTGGGGAAAAAAGAACTGAATCTGTCACACACACATACACAAAAATTCTAAATTACTAGAGATTCTTTAGATAGAAATTTTGTCTGCTAAAAAATGTTGTCACCCATTCATTGACTTGACTGTACCTTCCTTGTGCTGCCTCATCGTCTGTATTCTATTTATTACAGTACCTGTAATAATTCTCGACACTCTCCAGACTTGGGATGTTGAATGCATCTAATTAAAAAGAAAAAAGCAATGAATCACTAAAGTCTACTCCTGAATATGTTAACTAAAATTTAAATAAAATTTAGGGGAAAAAAAGAGTGAACACCACCTACATGAAAAAGAAAATATAAACATCTTAATGACTAAAGAAAAATGACAATACTTTCAATAACACTTTAAATGGGAGAATGCCAATAAATTAGCCTGATAATTTATAAAACTTGATAACAGAATTCAGATGATCTGGAAGCTTATTTAAGGCACCTAGTATACTGGAGAATAACAAATACTTCGATATTATATACTATTCAGAATAAATCAATTTGTAATTGTAGGATTGGACTGTTATATAATTAAAACAGCATGGATCCATGCCAAGGGTTCCCAAACAACTGATCACTTTGATAATAGGACCTAAGTCCCTCTCTTCTTAAATCTTAAAAAGATTCAGTAAGAAAGGAGTTATATAATGGTAAGAGGTAAGGTAAAAGATGTAATAGAACACTTATCTGGAAATATAATGATTTCATAGAGCTTGATTGCCTGGTTGCAATAAGAAAATTACTTGCCAGCTCAGAATTCTAAGAATCCACTACATTTCTAGTAACTTTGGAGAATAAGCTGTTAAATCCAATTTAGGCTGAAAGAAACATTATTGTGTATGTAATCTTCTTACTAAGAGAACTACACTGGGGCAGCCCCGGTGGCACAGCGGTTTAGCGCTGCCTGAAGCCTGGGGTGTGATCCTGGAGTCCCGGGATCAAGTCCCACGTCGGGCTTCCTGCGTGGGGCCTGCTTCTCCCTCTGCCTGTGTCTCTGCCTCTCTCTCGCTCTTTCTGAATAAATAAATAAATAAATAAATCTTAAAAAAAAAGAGAGAACTACACTGTTATAGTTAAATCTTAATAAAAATTAGTTTCCTCCTATCTTAACATAATACATGAACATATATATAAATACATGCTATAAGCATTTATGCTTATACAGGTCAAATTAGATGATTATGAACTCCAAAGGACAAGCTCTGTTTACAAGATCTAATCACAAAAGTCTGATATTTGTTACTTGAAATAAGTCAGTAGCTTGGCTTGAAAAAGTTTTTTAAAATATGTACAGGCTTGCTTTCTATTGCTAAAGAATTTGACCTGTACCACTACTAAGGATCAAGAAAAAGGGAAATGTAAATTCAGATCTTCCTCAACTTAACAATGGGGTTATGTCCAAACAAACCCATAGTAAGTAGAAAATATTTCAGTAGAAAATGCATTTAATACACTGAACTACTGAATGTCAGAGCTTAGCCTCACCTACCTTAAACATGCTCAGAATGCTTACATTAGCCTATAGTTGAGCAAAATCATCTAACACAAAGCCTGTTTTATAATAAAGTATAGAATATGTCATGTTGAATATCTGAGAGTGAAAAACAGAATGACTGCTTGGGCACAGAATGGTTACAAGGTTATTTATTGGCTCTCTACCCTGGTGATCGTGTCCAGCATCACCAGAGTATCATACTGCATATGCCAGTATGCATATAAAGCCCAGGAAAGGATAAAAATTCAAAATTTGAAATATAATTTCTATTGAATGGGTATCACTTTCATACATTGTAAAGTTGAAAAATCAGAGGTCAAACCACCATAAGTTGAATCATCCTCAATTGGGAACCAGACTTACAGGTATACCAGAAAGAGCTATAAGCCAGGTATCTCATCATCAATTAATAATTCCTAGCTGCTCTGTAAGAACTATCTATAAAGACAGCATTTTCTGATCAAACCAAAACTATATATTTCACCAGTCAGAATTATCTCTTTAAAATAATAGTTTTAAACATAAATATTTAGGCACACAAAATCAAATGAACAAGTACTTAACCATTAAGAAAGTCAACAAACCTACTGTTTACACACTTTGTAGAAGAGTTCATTTCCTTACTAACACTACAATAATAATGTAAAAAAATGTGAAGGGATTACCCATTTCTCTTCTCATACATAGAGATTTATTTGCAATTTTAATTTTTTAATGTATACACAGTAAAATTCATTCACTGTGAAGTACACACAGTTCTTTGCATATTGACAAACACATAGTCATATATCCACCACAATGGAGATACAGAACAGTTCCATCATCTCTCGAAATACTCTCATGATGCCTCTTGGTAGGCAGCCTCTCCTCCGGCCCCCAACACTTGGAACTACAATCTGTTCTCTATAGTTTTGCCCTTTCTTGAATGTCACATAAATGGATTCATACTGTATATAGATTTATGAGTGGTGGTTCTATTAGCAAAATGTATACCTATCTATCTCTATATATATATTTATGCGTGTGTGTGTGTGTGTGTGTGTGTGTATGACTGATTGACTGTAGGCTCCACACCCAATGTGGTGCTCAAACTCATCACCCTAGATCAAGAGTTGCATGCTTTATTAACTGAGCCAGCCATGCACCTAAAATGGTTATATTTTTAAACAATCTCCTGCATAGGTTTCGCTAGAAGCTTTTCTTCATGTAAAGAAGAAAAGACCATCCCAACTTTCCCTCAAAGGCTAAAAGTGGTATCTGAAGTTTTAAAATCATATAATATAGTTGTATTTCAGAGTTGTGCCTTCAGTATAACTAAAACTATGTTCCATTGTATAATTTTATATTCTAAATTGGAGAATCTAGGCTCTTGAAGGGAAAAAAAAAAAAATCTAGTTCTAATTATACGTGGGTCTTGACTCTTACCATGATTTCCTTTAACATCAAGCCACTTGGTTTTTTCCATGACTCTTGTCTTCTTCAGAATGCCCTGGTAAGTTTGCCATTCTACCTCATGCTGCCTGGATCCCAAGTAGTCCTTTGTTTTGGCATCAGTCAGGTCTCCTGTAGATTTACATAAGACTTGAATCATGATGCAAAAGAAACCCCAGAGGGTTAAAAAATGATTTTAAATGCACACTGATGGAACAAAGATACTTAAGGTACTCAACATGTATAAGAATAAAAACAAGCCATATAAAATAAAATTTTATTGGCAAGGACTTTGTTTAGTATAGGTTAGCAAGTACCTATTTAACTTCCTGTGATACTAGAAATGGGTTCTGAAAAAAAGTTATCTTTAAAGAGAGTGGTACAAAATGCATTGTAAAACTCTGTAAAAATGAAAACTATAAGAAATTCCAACACTCTGGGCAGATGCCTGAGATCTATGACAAACATATTTTCCACACCCCAAATCAGGATATGTAATATGAGCAAGAGTTATTTTTACAACAAGAAGCAATCTGGAAGGTATGGTTTGGACAATGAAATACAAAAATTTCTGGAAAACTAAATGGACAATTGAAATAGAGGTTTTCCATAAAATGAGGACTGATAAACCATCATATCAGCAGAGATGTTTGAGTAGGGTAGGTAGGATATGAATCCCCAGTAGAAGAGACAGACACTCCTTTAGCTTTTCTTCCAGCACATTTTAGGAGCAAATAGTTTGATGATTCTAGAGAACTCAAGTCACAGAAGTACCAAAAGATGGGAAAAAAAGTGTCCTAAGTCACTTTATGCTTCAACAATTGACAACATAAAATTGACTAATGCTATAAAAAGGAAAAAAAAAAAAAAAAGGAAAAGTTAGTTTTGGAGGCACCTGGGTGGCTCAGTGGGTTATCCCACTCTTGATTTTGGTTCAGGTCATGATCTCAATGTCCTGAGACGGAGCTTCTGTGGGCTCTGCCCAAGGCCTGCTTGAGTCCCTCTGCCCCTCCCTTCCCCCCAAACAAATAAAGAGAGAGGAAGGAAGGGAGGGAGCGAGGGAGGGAAAACTTTTGACTTGTGGTTAAAGGGCTTTCCCTAATTCTCTCTCGACAACTGCAACGAACGAATACCAATATAGCAGACGGTATACTAAGGAGAATCATGAGCCTTGCTTCTACTGCTTTGACAAAACCTTGTGATGGCAAGTCGTTTAGCTTGCCTCTCGACTCAGTTATCCATAGGCAAAGGAAATTACAAGGTCCCATCTCCTCCACAGGAGGACTCACCTGGGGCTGAGGCCATAGTGTGCCCGACATCCCCCAAGTGAAAAGCTGCAGCCTGGCCAGCATTCCACCGCCCGGACCACAGAACAACGCGACAGTACGGCAACCCTCCCTACCTGTTGCCAGGACGAGAGCTGGTTGAATGATGTCAATAGTTTCTGAACAGAACTTCTCTAAGTCTACAGCTCTGCCTGGATCACGAAACCTGCTCAGGTGAATGTCGGATATCTGCCGAAAGCAGGTATTAAACAGAGATATCTGGGTCAGGAAGAGGCAGCACGGGCAGCAGGCGACCCGGCAGCTCTCTCAAGGCGGAAGGGAATGTCAAGGATGCGGTGCAAGAACGAAGCACGCCCCGCACCCCCACATCCCAGGGAAGGACGGGGCTCCCAGCCGCACCCCGGCGGAAACTGTCCGCGTCTCACCGCGTCCTGCGGGCTTTGCACCTACCCCCCGCCCTGCTCCCGCTGCGTCACCTGCAGACCCCAGAAGATGTTGCTGGCGCCGGGGCCCGGCGCGGGGTGCGGGCTCCGGGAGGCGCGGGGCTGGGGCAGAGGCGAGGGCTGACCGGCCAGGCCATAGTGCTCCAAGAGCACGGCCGCCAACGCCGCTGCCGCCAGCCCCGCGACCACCCTGACGGCCAGCCCCGCGGCCATCCTGCCCGCCGCCCGGGCGCTGCACTTGCTGTCGGCGGCTCGGCCCGTGCGGCGCCCGCGGCGGCTGCTCTGGCCTCACTTCCGGACTCTATGATCCGGGCGTGAGGCGCGGCCGGAGCGCTGGCGCCGCACCTGCACCCAGCGGAGCACCTGCCGCTCGCTCGCCCGCGGCCCGGGTCTCTGCGCGGGGGTGGCGAACGGAAGGCGGGTGAGATAGAGGAAACCGGGACCCCCGGCGCCCTTCAAGGTTGCCGAGGAGTGGCAGGGAAAGAACCCTGGTCCAGGAGGCGGAGGCCAAAGTCCTGGCTCCGCCTTAGTCGATCATTTCCTGACCCCTGTGGGTCACCTTGCTTACCCGTAAAACGGAATTAGTAATGCCTCGCGTGCCTACTTCACAGGCTTGTGAGAATCAAAGTATGTTATGAGGACGCCTTTTACATTTCCGTATAGATGTGACAGCTGGCTTTCTCTCGGCCCTTCTGATTATTGACAACGTCTTTCCAAGAGACGTAATACGTATGTTTTGTAGTTATTTTTTTTCCTAAATCTGATTTCGTACACAGTTGGCTATGTAGTTTCCCGTTCCCATGTTATGTCCTTTATTTAATAAATTGTAAATACAGGAGAATTAGAGTCCTGCCCTTGATTTATCTAACCATTGCTATTGTTGAACTTTTGGATTATTTATTATGGTCGGAATGTTCTGAATAAACATTTTTGTATAAACATTCTGAATAAACATACCGCTGTTCTGAAAAAAAAAAACTTTAAGAAAAGATTTTATTTATGTATTTGAGAGCGCGCGCATGAAAGGGAGGGGGAGCAGAGGGAAAAGCTGACTCCCCGCTGAGCAGGGAGCCAGATGTAGGGCTCCATCCCAGGACCCTGCGACCATGACCTGAGCAGAAAGCCACTGATTAACCGACTGAGCCACCCAGGTGCCTCTAAGAAAACATTTTTATACAAATAGCACTTTTTTTAAAGACCACTTTGAGTTATTTTCTTGGGATATGTTGTCAATATTGAAGTGAGGACTATTTCAATTTATTAAATACTTTTTGTGTACCTTTGGAAAGCAAGACATTTATCTAAGCAGAAAATATAAAGAAACAAGTAGCTAAAGACATGATTCATTATCTTAGAAACCTATGTAGAGAGAAATACACGTAAGTTTAATATAAGGAAGATGGGAATGTGTGACATTGAGATTAGAAAGGTAGAATCAGATATAAAGTAATTGTAAAGACAGAAACTACAGAATTTGACAGCTGATTGGATATTTGAGGGAAGAAAAAGAGATAGTTAAAAGTTAGTGCCTTTTGGAACCCAGGTGACAAAAAAAACCAGGGCTACAGTGTATGTATGGAAGGCATTGCCCATTTGAATCAAGTTTTTGGTTTTGTCTAATGCTGCACTAGAAAAATATCTGTATAGCTATCTTTCAACCAAATTTGGAAGATATGGTTGAGATGATCTGATTTAAAACACAAATAACATGCATTTGGAGAGGCCTTGGAAGAACTTACAAATATGAGAATCATTTTCCAGAAATAGAATACAATCATCTGTGTGATAGATGTTAGGAACGGACATGCTATTAAGATATTTTGGATTGAGAAACATTTTTTTTTACGACTTTATTTACTTTACAAAAAGATTTTATTTACTTATTCATGAGAGACACACAGAGAGAGGCAGAGACATAGGCAGAGGGAGAAGCAGGCTCCCATAAGAGGCCCAATGCAACACTCAGTCCCAACACCTGGGGATCACGCACTGAGCTGAAGGCAGACGTTCAACCACTTAGCCACCCACGCATCCCAGGCAACATGGTTTAAATTCACAAAGGCCAGCAGTCTGGATTGCAAACACTGCATTGTAACCAAGCAGCTTCCCTCACAGTGAATTATTTATTTATTTTATTTATTTATTTAGTGATTCTTCAGGGAATTCAGCTAATACATCACAAATCATTATACAAGATGATTCTCAGTTCCTGACACCTAAAGGAGAAAGGCGGATTTGTTATCTCATTAAGAGAGCAAGCAGCAATGCACCACGGAAGCAAAATATCCTAGAACTAAAGTCAAGGGAGAATGTATTGCTTGGGCATTTCAAAAACAATGTACATCATCAACAGTTATAAATTGAGTTATGTGACTTTAATAAACATGTAGAAATTAGATTATCATTTCTTATACTTTGTTTAAAAATCCAAAAATATGGGCACTTATGGCTTAGTCAGCTAAGCATCCAACTCTTCCTTTTGGCTCAGGTCATGTCAGGTTGTAAGGCTGAGCACCGCATCAGGCTCTGCACTTAGTGCTTTAAAGTCTCTCTCTCCCTCTCCTGCCTCTTCCTCCTTTCACATGGACTCTCTTTCTCTCTCTCAAATAAAGAAATCTTTTTTAAAAATCCAAAAATATTGTATTAAGTCATTGTTCTTTGAAGTTATTCCTGTGGAGAGCTAAAGTAATGTAATCAAAAAGTTTGTGTAGGTAAAGATTTTCAGATTTCAAAATTGTGATAAGTATATATTTACCATCTTACCCCTCTGTAAGTATATATTTTAGTGCCATTAAGTACATTCACATTGTTGTGCAACCATCACCATCCATCTCCAGAACTCTACAGCATCCCAAACTAAAATGTTGTTCCCATGAAATATAATTAATATTTATATAATATTAATATAATAATAGAATATATAGCATCCCCTAATAAATGTTTTCATCCATGTTATAGCATGTATCAGAATTTCCTTACTTTTTAAGGCTGAATATTTCATTGTATAAATATACCACATTTTCTTTATTTATTCATCTGTCAATGGACATGTGGATTATTTCTACTTTTTGACTATTGTGGATGCTGCTACTATGAACATCAGTAGGTACCGGACAGTTTTTCAGCTTTTTAGGGAGCACTATTCACTCTTTAGGAAAACAAATTGGAGGAGAATTTCATCTAGATAGTTAAGACTCTGTATAAGGAACCTGAAATGGGGGTGCTTGGGTGGCTCAGTCAGTTAAGCATCTGCCTTCAGCTCAGGGATCCCAGGATCCTGGGATTAAATCCCACATCAGGAGTTTGCTGAGCAGGGAGCCTGCCTGCTTCTCCCTCTCCCTCTAGTGCTCCTCCTGCTTGTGCCCTCTCACTCTTTCTCTCTCAAATAAATAAAACCTTTGAATATATATATTTTACATATGTATAAAGGTTTTATTTTACATATATAATAAATATATAGTATATTCTATATATAATATATAGTATATTCTAAATATATATACTAAATATATATAGTAAATATACTAAATATATATATATATATATATATATATATATATATATATATATATACACTAAAGAGTAAACATGGGAAGCTTGCTGTTAGGTTACTATTAAAATGATCACATTTAAAGGTGTCTTAAATGTCTTAAGCTGGCTCAGTCAGTAGAGTATGCGACTCAATCTCAGGGTTGTAAGTTTGAGCCCCACGTTGGGTATACAGATTACTTAGAATCCTTAAAAAAAAAAAAAAAACCTTGATTACCATTTATGTCATTTTATGGTTGAGTAAAAGAGCCAATGACCATATGGCCACTTTGTTTTTTTAAAAGATTTTATTTATTTACTCATGAGGGACACACAGAGAGAGGCAAAGACATGGGCAGAGGGAGAAGTGGGCTCCCTGTGTGGAGCCCGATTTGGGACTAGATTCTAGGACCCTGGGATCACTCCCTGAGCTAAAGGTTGACTCTCAACCACTGAGGCACCCAGGCGTCCCCATATGGCCACTTTGGAATGAGGCAATCAATGACAGCAAGTTTGGATGACATCAGATCCATTCTTTACATGTGTTTAAATGAATATGACAGATGGAAAAACAGTCATAGAGTTGTCAGCTTTCATATTCCTGAGATACAAATGCAACTCTGCTATCCCTGCAATGAAGCATGAATCCAAAAGCCTTAAAAAAAAAAAATGCAGAGAACTAATGCCCTCATCAAAAGTTAGAAAACTTTTTCTAACTTTTGGTTCTAAAGTTAGCACCAAACTCAGCAAGTAAAATTGAAAACTACCAGAGAAATATGTTGGCCACATTATTAAGATTTTAATTTTTTAAAAGATTTACTTATTTAAGAGAGGGAGAGAGCATGTGCATGCACAAACAGGAGCAAGAGGGGAGAGGGGCAGTGGGGGACAAAGTTTCCTCAAGCAGACTCCTTGTGGAGTGTGAGGCCTATGTAGGGCTTGATCCCAGGACCTGGAGATCATGACCTGAGCCAAAATCAGGAGTTGACTGCCTCACCAACTGAGCCACCCAGGAGACCCTGAAGATTATATTTTTAAGTAATCTCTATATTCAACATGGGGGCTTGAAACCACAACCCTGAGATCAAGAGCCACACTCTCTGCTCCACTGGCTGAACCACTCAGGTGCCATTATTATTTTTTTAATATTTAAAAGTCAGCTTTTATTTCTTAAGCTGATGGTGGATACAGTGGTCTTCATTTTACTGTTATTTTTAAGGTATATGTTACATGTAACCTTTAGTATTATAAAATATTTACCATAAATTCTTATGAGAAACATTTAATAAAAATACTATAAATGTATACTTAATTTTTCCATTAAAAACATTTAAATGTGCACTCTATTCAACCTGGTATTTCTACTTAAAATAATTTACCCTAAGGAAATACACAGATGTTTACAGGGATTTACCAATAAGTATGTTTATTAAAGCAAGTTTATAATAGGAGAAAACTGGAAACAAAATACACTGCATGTTCCACAATAAGACTCTTAAAAATAAAAATGGCACAGCCATATAAGGCAATACATGTTATGAAAAAACATTAATAGTATGAAAATAGATTAATAACATGTTAATGGGTATTTTATAAAATTGTATGGTATAATGCCACTTTATACACACACACACACACACACACACACACACACACAAAGAAAAAACCTGGAAGCATATAAAACAAACTGTCAATGATTTTTTATTTTGGGATTCTGAAATTATATGAGATTATAAGTTATTTATATTTTCTTCTCTTCGAATATCCATATTTTCTGAGTTTTCAAGAATGAAAATGTAAAGAGAAAAAAAGAAACTTTTGTTTTGGATTAGCAGATTTTTTCTATAAAAGACCAGACAGTAAGTGTTTTAGGCTTTGTGGGCCAGAGTATCTCTATTGCAGCTATTCAAATCTACCATTATGCAAAAGCAGCCATAGTCAATATATAAATGAATAAGGTGGCAGCATTCCAATAAAGCTTTGTTTATGGATGCTGAAATTTGAAGTTTATATATTTTAAATGTATTATAAGATATTCTTCTTTTGACCTTTTTTCAACCATCTAAAAAATGTTAAAACTATTCTTAGCTTGAAGACTATATAAAAATAGACAGTAGGTGGATTTGGGGCCATATTTTGCTAACTCCTCTTCTAGAACAAGTTATTCTTTGCTGGCACAACTCATTTTCCTGCACTGGTAAATCTTCTTGATTTTTCTATGTTCTGTTTCCCAAGTTCTTTTTATTTTTTTTTAATTTAATTTTTTTTATTTTTTATTTTTTATTTTTTTGTTTCCCAAGTTCTTATCACTAATTCAACCTTAAACTGATAAACAGTTGTCTAAACTTCTACTTGGCACTTTTAAAACCTTGAAGTATTGTGTCATTTTTATTTTTCAGATGCAGCCTCTCCCAGAGCTTTCTGACTTCTAACCTGACCTGTTTGCTCACCACGTCTGGTGCACAGCTTAGCAGCTGTATCTGGTATCTACTTTCACTCTGTGCCTAGAGTTGGATTCTTTTTGCTGTTCATCTGTTAGTGATACAGTGTTCCAAGTATTGCTCATATTCAGCTCATCTACCCTTAAACACAACTCTTGTTTAACCTTTTCTCCAAAGTGCCTAGCACAGTACCTAGAAAACAATGCTTAAATATCTATTTATTATTATTACTATTATTTATTATTATTTATTTTAAAAACCATTTTAAAGGAATAAGATGCCTGGATAGAATATAAGATGGTGGGCAGCCCTGGTGGCTCAGTGGTTTAGCGCCACCTTCAGCCTAGGGCCTGATCCTGGAAACCCAGGATTGAGTCCCACGTTGGGCTCCCTGCATGGAGCCTGCTTCTCCCTCTGTGTCCGCCTCTCTCTCTCTGTGTGTCTCTCATGAATAAATAAATCTTAAAAAAAAAAAAAAAAAAGAATATAAGATGGTTGGTAAGCTGTATTTGCAGGTACTCAAACCACCATAGGTCCAGTTTGAGTCCTCTTTCTGGAATTTACTCAGATGCTGGACAAATAAATTTGTTCATGTCTATTTAATCTGTTCACCAAAGCATTTGAACCCCAGTAGAGATGCAGTCTGCTGCAAACTGGGACATACAACTTGGGGGAAGGGTCCACTTTGTCTTTCTCCAAGCCAGATTTAAAAAAAAAAAAAAAAGATTTTTACTTATTCATGGAGACACACACACACACACACACAGAGAGAGAGAGAGAGAGAGAGAGAGAGAGAGAGAGAATCAGGCTCCATACAGGGAGCCTGATGTGGGACTCGATCCCGGGTCTCCAGGATCACACCCTGGGCTGAAGGCGGTGCTAAACCACTGAGCCACCAGGGCTGCCCTCCAAGCCAGATTTTATTCTCCTACTAAGTTGAGCCATTTTCTCCATGTCTAAACAAAAATTTCCTTCCATTGAGCATTCAGTCTCATTCCTTCTCAGTTATGTGTACATTTCCAGTCCCAGCTCCTCTGTGAAGATAATGCACATGGAGTTCTATGGATCTTGATCCACATCCTCATTCTCTCTTCCTTTGTTCTATGGCAAATTCTTTATCTATTTCTCTTTTCTCACACGTTTTGCCCCCTCTACCAGGTTGAAATGCTATTGTGGTTGATCATTGCAGATAGAATTGTCTGACCAGCAACCCCTTAAATAAAACCTTTGAATCCATGGCTAGGAGTGAACCCAAGATCCGGGCCTATTTAGGACCCCTAACCAAGGTCTAATTTGATTTGAACCAGCAATCTGAGTTTCAGTCCAGAAATGACTCCCTAAGTATGATATTCTTATTTCTAAAATGAAGCTAATCCCTATAAACCTACGTCTCTAAGCTGACCCCAGAAATGAAATCTCTGAACCCAGGACTGATTTTCCTACAATTAGTACTGAAGCCTCCAGTCCTGACTCCTTTATCACATTCTTAGGACTTTTCCAGTTCTAACATAGGGATGATCTCCCCACAACTGTGGGAATGACCTTAGTCCAAGACTGATAACTTCTGTCCTAATGAAGACCATCTCCTCTCCATCCTGGTTTTGACCCTAATTACCTTAATGATCTCTGCTTCTCAGCTCAATATGGGAGCCTCTTTCTTCAAGTATAATGCACCCCCACATGGGTTTGCTATGTTTCACAGACTTCCTAAGAGGACCAGAGAGCCCCAGGCTCTTTCTTTAGCTCAGGAACCAGCGCTCTTGGAACAGCAACTTATAAATAGCGGAAGTAGAAACTGGAGTCATAAGTTGAGGACAGTAGTACCATTCTATATATTTTCTTTTTGTTTGCTTCTTCTTTAAAATTAGTATTTCCTCTAGTAAGTACAAAATTCAGCTTGACTTTATATTGTTTTGTTTTCTAAACTCATCATGTAATAGTAAGTATCCTCTGGTCTGAAGGGTCTGGGCTAAGTTTTCCACTGAAATACCCCCAATCATCAATCTAACCAATAAACATTCACAATACTCTAAATGCCTTTTTAAATTTGCAGAGAGTACCCTGGATTGTCTCCGAATATGCTTCACTTTTACATTCAAGTTGCTGCCATTTAAAAATCATGCTCAAGGAATTCCCAATAGCTACATTTCCAACAGACCAATGATTATGCAAAATGAAAAAGTCTCTAATGTTAAAAAGGAAATGTTTCTTTTTCAAAGAAGATTTTATTTATTCATTTATTTGACAGAGAGAGAGAGAGAGAGAGAGAGCACAGCTAAGGGGAGCAGCAGGCAGAGGGAGAAGCAGGTTCCCTGCTCAGCAGGGAGCCTGATGCAGGGCTCCATCTCAGGGTCCCAGGATTATGACCTGAGCGAAAGGCAGATGCTTAACTAACTGAGCCACCCAGGTGCACTAAAAAGAAAATATTTCTTGACAAAAAACATCCCAGGCCCAATTAAAATAATCCAGTAACTCCAGTCAATGAATTAGGCAAATAAAAGGCTAAGAATTGCCACACATGTAAATGAAAGAATAACTAAAATATATACGTGTATATATTAACAATACATATAAAATAAACTGAAGGTTTATTTTTGTAAAAGTTGTTAAATTATTTTTACAATTTTAGTAAGAATATATCCCAGTTTCCTGTTATTCTTTCATTTAAAGTGCAATGAAAGCACAGAAGAAACAATTTTGCATGTTGGAAAATAAGAGAATCAGAAAACTTCTCAGAGGAAGTCATATACAAACTGAAATCTAAAAAAAAAAAAAAAAAAAAGGCAGGAACCCCTTTACAGGAAGAGGTGTTGTAGAGGGAGAGGGGCATTCTAGGCCAAGGGACTAGAAGGGACTAACCTACGTGAAAGCACCGAAGTATGAGACTAAGTGGGGTACATGGGAAATACAGTGCGGATAGTTTAAGGTGAAGGGTGGCAAGGAAGATTACACTAGCAAATTTGTTTCAAGCCAGATTGATAAGGGCTTTGAGTGCCATGCTTAAGAGTTCATGCTATTGGGAAATCATCTCATTTACTCAGGTAAGAGAGTCACATGACCAGATTTATATTTCCAAATAGTTCTGGCAGGAAAACAAGTGATGAATATGAGCAAGAGAGTAGAAATAGGGAGACCAGATAGGAATTTGTTCTTCCCTAATCTGGATAAGAAATATCAAGGATTTGCACCAGACAGGAGGAATCATGTAGGTACTATTATCATCCCACATAAGAAAATATCCCAGAGAAAGAAGTATGTTAAAATAGAATCACTAAGGGTTTCTCAACTCTGATTGCTCATTAAAAACACTTAGGAGAGGTTTTTTCTAAAAAAAAAAAAAAAAAAAAGGTATTTTTAAGGTTTCACTCCTTTCTAATTAAATCAGAATCAACTAGAGCAATGTATTGGAATTTTTAAAAAGTTCTCAGATGACCCTAATGTGTAACCAGGGTTGAAAACCTCCAGCAACATTCATAAATGAGTTTAAGGAAGACAGTTCTGAGTATGGCTGTCCTAATTATGTACTTTTGGGGCTTTGAGAAAACTAATTAACGTATATTAGTTGTTGATGGTACCTCAAACAGTAAAATGATACATGAAGAATGACCTTGCAACTTACAAGTTATTGTGAGCTGATGCTATTTTAAAAAGAAATATAGGGATGCCTGGGTGGCTCAGCGGTTGAGTATCTGCCTTTGGCTCAGGGCATGATCCCAGAGTCCTGGATCAAGTCCCACATCGGGTTCCCTGCATGGAGCCTGCTTCTCCCTCTGCCTATGTCTCTGCCTCTCTCTTTCTGCATCTCTCATGAATAAATAAAATCTTTTTTAAAAAAAGAAATATATATTTGCAGAACAATCAAAGAAATCCATAATCCTGTTCTAAAGTGGGTCAAGCCACATCTTGGTCTAGGTCAGAAAAGAGCAATAATAATTCTTAAGTTTAGATCTATTTTATCCAGTTCATGCCCTCTGAAATGGCTAACAGAAGTGTACTAGGATGTTAAATGTGTGATACTCAATAATTGTTTATTCAATAATATACATTTATATTACAACATGTAAGTGGTAAATGGAACTCAAAAAAAAATGTTATCGAAGGTAGGACAGTGAGGTGGATAAAGACACACATTTTGAAGCTAGACAAACCTAGGTCTTGAATCCAGGTTTTGTCACTTAGTAACTGCGGGTTTGAACAAGCAATCTCACTTGTTCAAACTATAATTTCCTTGTCTGTGCAAAAGTGATAATAGGAAACGACATCATAGGATTGTTTTAAGTTATACTTTAAAAAGCATCTAAAGTCTTTAACATAGTAGCAGACATTCTAAGTATGTATCTGGGCTCCTGTCCTTAAGAGACTAACAAATTAGAGAAGGAAATAAAATAGGCTATGAAAAACTGTGATATAAGGCAGTTGCAAATGTTATAATAATTTAATAGTTACATCAATTGGAACTTAACAGTTTCAGATAAAAAAAACCACCTTTAACTATCTTAAGGAAAAAAGCACATCTACTGTAAGGTTATCAGAGACTCAAAGATTCTGCAAGAGGCTAGGGACAGGCTTAGAAAGAAAGCAGAAACTCAAGGAACTACAGTGGACCAAGAAGCAGTTGGCACAACTGTCTTTTGGCAAAAATAGTCTGAATGGACTATTGTTGCCTGAGATACCTAGCAGGAATCAAAGTCTGGGGACACTGTCTCCCTCCAACAAGACTTCCCACAATGGAAAGACCTCCTGCACCAAATCGAGCAAGTGCCAACTGATGCAGGACAGTCAGAAAACAAAACAAAAACAATGTCCATCCTGAATATTATCAGGCATTGTTCTGAACAATGTCAGTCATTGAGGGCTTTAGACAGTGATTAATATTCATAACTATTATATGAGGAAAATAGTCTCATTACTATATCTATTTCATAGATGAGGGAACCAAATATCAGAGAGGTTAATTTACCTAAGATCACACAGCCGGCAAGTGGCAAAAAAAGAAATTCAAATCTATAAAGTTTGATTCCAGAAGCTAGGTTACTAGATATACAGCTACTAGTTCCTCCAAGAGGAGTGAAAGATCTAACCATATCTGGCTAGAATACGGAAGATATTATCGAGGAGGACTTTTGAGCTAAATAGACTATCCATCCATCCACCTACCCAACTATCCATCCAGGTATTTAGTATTTTAGCTATCTTAAGAAATAGGCAGGTAAAAATTTTTTACTCAAGTACTAAATATTTATTAGAAAAAAAACTAGATAATACCAGTTAAGGAGAAAATAGAAAATTAAATTTCCAAGGATAACCAAGAGTAGAAGTTTGGTGATTAGTATTTTTCATTAAATATCTAGGTGCAGGGACACTTGAGTGGCTCAGTGGTTGAGCGCCTGCCTTTGGCCCAGGGCGTGATCCCAGAGTCCCGGGATCGAGTCCCACATCGGGCTTCCTGCATGGAGCCTGCCTCTCTCTCTCTCTGTGTCTCTCATGAGTAAATAAATGAAATCTTTAAAATAAATAAATATCTAGGTGCATTTTTTGTCTTACAAAAATAGAATCATACTATTTTAGTAACTTGCGTTTCCTATCCAACAATGTATAGTGAACATCTCAATGCCTCTACTACAGTAGCTCTTAAATTGTAAGGTCTCAGTATCCTTTTATATTCTTAAAAACTGGGGTTTGTGTCAGTTTTACCTATTGATATTTACTGTTTGTGTCAGTTTTATCTATTGATATTTACTGTATTGAAACTAAAACAGAAAAATTTTAAATGATTAATTTGTTCAAAATAACAATTATTAACCCAATACATGTTAACATAAACTTTTTAATGAAAAATAAGTTTTCCAAAAGAATAAAATTATTGAAAAGTATGGCAACGTTTTACATTTTTGAAAATCTCTTTAACAAGAGACAGCTGGTTCTAATAGCTCTTTAATCTATTGTGATAGATTTAATCTGCATTTAATCTATTGTGATATGTTGTTTTGGTTGGAATATATGAGAAAAATTGGCCTCACACAGATATATAGTTGGAAAGGGGAGGCATATTTTAACGATGTTTTTATATAATGTGGATATTCTTTTAAACTATAGCAGAACTGGTAAAATATTAAAAGATTAAAGGTCACTTCAATGTGGAATCTAAAACTATATCAATTAAATTTTTGTGCTCCATAACATTAAATTCTTTTAGTCTATTTAGCAATGTGAACAGATCTTTCAGCTATGCTTTGTAATAGCTGCATTTGTCATTTAGAAGATATTGGTTCAATGAGTTATACAGATCTTCCAAATGCCAATACTGGCATTTCATTATACATTATCAAAAAAATCACACGTTAACATCACCAATTTCATTAGGACTTCACCAAACTCACAGTAGCAGATAAGTTCTCCACATAATGTTCTCTTGAAAACCCTAATAGTAAAAAAAAAAAAAAAAAAAAAAAAAAGAAAGAAAACCCTAATAGTAAAATGGACAATAAAAACTGTTTTCCTTGAAGAGAAAGGCTTACTTTCTCTTTTTTTCATATTTGAGAAAATGCATGTCAAATACCTAAGTCTGAATAATCCTATGTATATGTTACTTACTCTTTTAAGTAAATGTGATATTCCATTTAAAAAAATAGCTAGTTCACCTAGCAACTCAAGTACTTCTCCTCAACTATCATACTTTTTGTACACAGCCGAAAGGTTTATGTGCTTCCCATTTCATCATATAGAATATTTAAGACTCTCAGGTTGAGATTTATTTTTTTTTTAAGATTTTGTTTATTTACTCATGACAGACACACAAAAAGAGGCAGAGACACAGGCAGAGGGAGAAGCAGGTTCCACACAGGGAGCCCGATGTGGGACTAGATCCTGGGATTCCAGGGCCACGCTCTGGGCCAAAGGGAGACGCTCAACCGCTGAGCCACCCAGGAGTCCCCAGGTTGAGATTTAATAACATTTTTACAGCTTCATCAAGGACATTGGGAAACATGCTTTTAAATTTTTTTCCCATTTTTAACTGCAAGAGTGTGGTGGTCAAGAAATTACTTCTAGATCACTTTGGTGACTTGTTGAATTTGGTGCCACTGCTTTTATTTTGTGCTAAAGGGCCAACAGTTTCATCCACCATTGTTTCTGCATCAGTTTAGTACAAACACATGTTTTTTTTTAAAGCATATAACTTGTTATTATCATAAAAGTTTTCACTTCACAAACTTCCTAAATTTTGGGAACTCTTAGGGAATCTGTGGGTCACAATTTGAGAATCAACGTTCTACAACATTTTTAACGGCTGTAGAAAATATCATTGTTTGAGTGACAATTTAGCCAAAGTCCTTTATTGAGAGCATTTGAGTTGTTTCTAATTTTTCTCCATTACCAATAATGACAGAGTTTAAACTTCATTTGCATCCTAAATTATATCTATAGGATACAGTCTTAAAAAATGGAATAACTAAAAAAAAAATGGAATAACTGAGCCAAATTAAAGCATTTAAGAAAAAAATGGCTTATGAATATTACCTTCCTGTAAGTATACCAATGTACACCTGTATTTTTTTTTTTATAGAAATGAGTATCCTTCCAGCTTACGAACAGGGTGGCTATCTTTAAGAAAAACAAAACTGACCAAATTTACAGGCAATAAATGGAATCTGATTTTGTTTAATTCGCATTTGCTTGTTAGGTTTTTAAAATATATTTATAAAATTAGTGAGTTGCATATTGATGTATTTTGCCCATTTTTCTGTTGATACAGTCTTCTTTGGGATTTTATCTGTTGGTCTGTCATGAATGTTGCAGACATTTCTTCTCAATTTTTGTTCACTTTTTAACTCTGTGTAGTTTATTTTTATGTATGTTTGAAATTTTGATTAAAATCCCTATCAGAAGACGTCTCCCCCTGGGCAGCCCGCTGGGTGGCCCAGCGGTTTAGCGCCACCTTCGGCCCGGGGCATGATCCTGGGGTCCCGGGATCGAGTTCCACACTGGACTCCCTGCATGGAGCCTGCTTCTTCCTCTGCCTGTGTCTCTTCCTCTCTGTGTGTCTGTCATGAATAAATAAATAAAATCTTAAAAAAAAGGTCTCCTCCAAAAAATTAAATAAATAAATAAAAGGCTCCTCCATCCTAGTATTCTACAAATAGTTACTTCTTTTTTTTGTAGCAGTTAATTCTTCAATTCATTAACAATCATTTTGACATATGTAATTTGAGGCAAAGATATGACTTAATCTTTTCCCAAATAGCTAACCTTTAATTCCTTCCATTGTGTTAAGTTTATTATTTTTCCCTTTGTTAAAAACATATTATTAAATTTTGGCTAAATGAACCCAAAGTAGCTCTTGGTCAACTTTCTCCTATTCTGAGAGCCATTGTTAATTTGTTCTTTTGCTTTCAGGCTTTTCCCTTTCGCACCTAAACGCAAATACATAGTTCGTGGCAATTTAGGTTTTTCCCTCCGTCCCTTAACTCATCATTATCTTTCCACGAAGATCTATCTACCTTGTTCTTTCTGACACCAACGCGCGGTGTTACAGGATGCGCATGACCACGTCTTATTTGTCTCCCCTCTACCGATGCGTGACTACAAGGTTTCAATGCTTCCTTCTCTCACCACCCCTGCCCAGAACGACAGGGGCCCGAGCTTTCTTGCGCGCATGTGCATGTGTCCAAGGGCTACATTCCTAAACATGGAATAGTTTTGAGTGGTTTTTTTTTTTTTTCATTTTGTGGGTTCTGGGGAACTACTGCAGTACGGTACGTTGGGCGACAAACACCCCCAGACCAACAAGCTGGCCCGAAAGAGACCCAGAATGGGTTCTCAGCCACTGACAGTTTTCCTCGTTTCAAAATGGACGCTGAATTTATTTTTTACCTCGCAGATGCAACATTTCCCAGCAACGACACCAGATACACAACCATTCAAGCAGCAAGCACCGCAGCTAAGAAATTAGAGAAAGAAAAACCTCCTGCCGTAGGGGCAGTGACGCTTGCTTCCGGGAAGCGGACCGGAAGCCGCTCCTCGATTCTGCGTCAAACCCGACTTCAGGGGCCGTCGTAAAAGTGTCGCCCCTCGTTTCTTGGACCGGCTACAGGTTTCCGCTCGTTCTCCGGCCGGGGGTCTGGAACTGCGGGTGTCAGTTTCCCTCAAGATGGCGGATGAGGAGGCCGGGGGTGCGGAGAGGATGGAAGTCAGTACGGAGTTGCCCCAAACCCCTCAGCTACTGGCATCTGTAAGTCCTTGTAGGCAAGTTCCTTTTGTCCCCCCCCCCCCAGTCCCTCCATACCGCGCTCTGGAGGATGTCGGGCTTCACCCCTTATGGCGGCTCTGGGGAGGGGGAGTCGTATGGATTGATCTGGAAGGAAGCCATCGAATAAAAGTTAGTCATTACCCACATTCCTGCCGGCCAACTCTACGGAACAGAATGACTTCGTCATTTGTTAGTCGTGGCGAGTTCAGGCATGTCTCTATCCTTAAGTAGAAAGAAGTGATGTTATTAGATGGTCTGGTGTGGGGGCTGAGGCGGGATTAGAGGAAAAAGCCATTTTCCGATAGACGCAATGCCAACCCCTCTTGAGGACAGGAATCCAGGACTCTGCACCTAGTGTTAAATTGCATAGCTGGCTGGGTGGGGCCTGATAATGGCACGGAATGCTGCCACTGTCAACTCATGTCAAGATATGGGGTGTAGGAATTGCAGTCTCTCATTTTAGTATCTTGAGAACCTCAGGCCTAACCCGTCGTCTGTCGCTTCTTATTAAAGGTTGAGAAGAAACTTCTAGACATTTCGAATCAGAGCAGTACCATTAATACCGCGATCTATACTTTGCCCTTGTGTTTTGAAAGAAAAGGAAGGCAGACGGTGAGCAAATTGAGTGTATAGTCTGGCAACAGGGAGAAAGCAGATGAAGAGGATAAGAGCTAGGGGGCAATATTAGGGAATGTTCTGGATGTCCCTGAGCATCTAGTGGGGAGATATACAGGAAATATTCAGATACTGATTGCTGCATGATATTCAGAGTTTTATCACTTTGTCTTTGTTGCTGCATGTAGAAACATGTGGGATATACACCTCTTTCTGAAGTTTTTAGGTTACATTGTAGTTTTAATTAAAAGCATTTTTGGACTATTTTAATCATTCAGACACTTGAACGTATTTGTGGGTTTGGTTTTTTGTTTTTGTTTTTTTTTGTTTTGTTTTGTTTTTGTTTTGTTTTGTTTTGTTTTGTTTTGTTTTGTTTTTAGGGAATAGAGTGAGCTCCAGAATTAAGAATCCACCCTAGGGACTGGAGACTGGTTGGGATATAGAAACCAGGTAGGGAGGGAGTTGGAATAAGGATTTGGCCACCGACTAGAGGAACCACCTTCTTTGTCAAATAGCAGTTCAACCTCATGGCACTGTGGCTATTGAAGGAGCAAGCATCTATTAGAGTTTATAAGAAATGAGAAGATAGGGAAAACTGGGAAGCAACTGAAACGTCTGGTCTTAATGGTAGCTTTTGCTTTTTACATCTTAGAAGCAGTACAGAAACTGTGGACAGAAGTGTCATTGTAATTTTGTATTGCCAAAGGTGACTAGTGTTTATTTAAAGCTTTGATACATTAATTCCTTCCAGGTGGTACAGTAAAACCTCATCAGTCTAGACTCCACTTATTTTTAATTGGAGGTAATGGTACAGGATTCATGCTAGAATAATGTTGCAGACTCTTCAGGAAATATTAGATTTCTTGGGGCAGAGCTGTAGGTTTTGCCAAGAGAAGTGTAATAGCCTAAGGAAACTCACAGTTTAGTGGCACAGATAAGAAAAGTACCCAAAGAATTTTAATACAAGATAGGGTGATATAAGTGTATGAAGACCTGTGACAAGCCTCATGATCACTTTTTTTTTTTTTTACCTTGGATCACTCTTTCTGCTTGAGGATTCCAGATATCTCTTTATCTCCTTTTTCTTTTTCTTTTTTTTTTAATTTATTTATTCAGAGAGAGAGAGAGACTGAGAGGCAGAGACACAGGCAGAGGGAGAAGCGGGCTCCATGTAGGGAGCCTGGGAGTCCGATGCGGGACTCGATCCTGGGTCTCCAGGATCAGACCCCGGGCTGCAGGCCGCGCTAAACCGCTGCGCCACCGGGGGTGCCCTCCTTTTTCTTTTTAAAACTATTGTCTTCAATTTTATTCTGACAATAGAGTAAGGTACTTCCAGGTTACTCCTTCTTTGCTATCGAGTAAAACAAGCTTAGCGATCCTTTAACATTAAAATGATTTGTATTTTAAGTCACCACTGGGAGTCAGGGAAAACAAAAATAATAAATATGGGACAGTTACAAGGTTTTAGAACTCTTACTAACTCCATTAGAGTCTTGTCCTTGATTATACTTTCTGTTTTCCTTAAACTTTCTTTTTAAACCGCTGGTCATTTCTTTGTCATATTGCTATCAAAAGCGCAAAGAAAAAAAAAAAACGCAAAGGCTCTCAAATTCCTAATATCACCTAACATGCAATTAAGGTGAAATAATGGGTATGAATTATTGGACATTTATAGAAGTCTTTGCTTAAGAATCATTAGAAGAATTGATTTTGTAGGTCTAGGGTAGGGAATTTTTACAAGCATACCTTGCTGATTCTGAAGTCCTGGTCTGTAAGCCACACTTTGAGTAAGACTCAGCTAGACATTTGGAAATTCTCAATATAGATAGAGATTGTGAGACTGGAGAATGTCTTTGAGGAAGAATTGTGTGATGAGCGCATACAGGGACAGACATGGAGGGTCTCGAGAGGGAAGGAAGAGAGGGAGAAAGACTGGGGACAGGAATGATTAGATTTCAGGGATAGAAGATGGAGGAAGAACCAGAGAAGGACCTAGAAAGGGAGTAGCCAAGCAGGAAGGAGGTGATAGTAGTACAGCACCATAGGGTATAGTTTCTAGGATTGGGTGGCTTATTGGGTCCAGAAGATAAGGACTGAGAAAAACTGAGAATTCAGAGTATGTGGGGTGGTCTGACAGAACTATTGTCTTCTGTCTACTTTGACTAGATTTTCTTTCTTAAGTCAATCTCAAGGTGTTTCCTGGCTTGGTACTAAGGTGTTTTCTTTTTTCTGTCTACACCCTCTACCTACGTGATTTCATCCAGTTTTGTGGCTTTAGATACCATTGGTATGCATTCAGTTCCCAAATTTATATCTTTAGGTCTCACTTCTGAGCTCCAGATTCATGAGTCCAAATAATTGCCTACTTGACATAGCCACTTGGCTGTCATTGATAAGTGATTCAAACAGGGGGAACAATTAGGAAGCTAATGCTAAAACCTTAAGCCTTAGGGGATGGTGGTTTGTACCAGAGAGACATTGCTGACGATAAAGAGAAGTGAATAGATTTGAGAGAGATTTTAGGAGTATGGTAGAAGCAAAAAGATTTGCTAATGGATTAGGCATGAGGATAAATGGGAAGAAACAAATGACATCTAGATCCTCAGTTTTTGGTTTAAGCATTCATGGCCATGGTTATATCATATTCTTAAGAGAAAGGACCAGGTTTGAGGAGGGGAAATAAGGGAGGCTGATCAAGAATTTTGTTATCTGTCTCATGACACTTCCACGATAGCTCTCAAACACAACTCTCTCTGTCTCCACTCCACCTCTCTAGTCCTAGTCACCATCTGTTGCCTAGGCAACTGCAGTGGCCTCTTAACTGGTCTCTTTGCTTCCAGTTCTGCCCTCTTCCAGTGTATTCTCCACAGATCTAGAGTCATTTTTTTAAGACTATGTCAGATCATGTCAGCCTCCTGCCTAAATCTTTCAGTGGCTTCCCATTCTACTTGCAATAAAATCTAAACTCATTACAAACCTTTCAAGATCTTGCATGATCTGGCTCCTACATCTCCCCTCATTTCCTGTTATTTCTCCTCATTTAGTATTAGCCACACTGGCCTGTTGGTTTCTAAAACAAGCACAAGATCTGTCTTTCTTCAAGGCCCGTACCTTTACTTGCTGTTCTTTTTTCCAAGAGTGTTTTTCCTCTGCTTTTTCTTGATATTTACCCAGTCTAAAAGATGGGTTCTTCTTATCCTTCTATGTGTGTAAGCACCCTGTTGATTTCCTTTACTGCACTTATTACAATCTGTAATTACTATGCTGTCTTTGTTATTTAAATATCTGAAATAAATAAATACATAAATACATAAATACATAAATAAATAAATATCTGTGTCTCCCACCAGAATGTAAGCTCCGTGAAGACAAAGATCTTGTCTGGCTGGTCCACTGATATATCCCAGTATGCACTTGAAATAGACATTTATGTACTCTTAATGAATAACTGAGAATCAACATTAATGATTTATTTTAACAAGATTGGTAGTAATTGGGGGAGGGAGGTGTAGATGGAGGATGGGAAGAGAAATGAGGGGGCATATTAGAGTAGTAGCTAATGGCATCCAGGCTGAAGGTGGGTGGAGGGGTATAAGAAAGGTCAAAACAGGAATTCTGAGGAATTGGTGGGATTTGAGGTATTAAAAGTCATGATGGCATAAATGGAAGAACTGACCATTATGGTCAGTAAGGGGTTTTGGAGTTTGAGAGTGTGGAGACACATCAGGTTTTGTGATGGTAGAGCCAGATAGATGAGCAATTTGTATGTTCCTAGAGCACCCTTTTCATACTCCTGTTGTATGCAGCATATCTCAGGTTGTCCTGAACGTAGCTTGTTCGCTATCTTTCCTTCTAGACAATAAACTCATGAGAGCATGAACTGTTTCTTGTTCACATCTGTATCTCCGGTACCTAACAGGTTGCTTTAAAATTGTTATTGAATGCATGAATGGGTAAATGAGTGAGGAGACAATAACTGAGGTGGAGTGGAGGTGGAGATAATAGGAGTTGGGGAAGTTAAGAGATAATGAGGCTAAACATTTTAAAATTGAAAAGGGAATTTTAAAAAGAATTAACATTATCAAGTTTTATTTAAATATAATAAAATGCTTCCATTTTGAACGTTTTGGCTGATGAGGTTTGATAAATGTATACACCGGTATAACTTACTAAGTTGGGGTGTAGAACATTTCCATTACTCTCAAAGTTATATTGTCTCCAAATGGGATTTTAGGATTATTTTTTAAGTTTAATATTATTATGTTTGGGCAATAATCATTATGAAAATTGTGAAAAAACTTATCTACAATCTCATATGTGTAGTGGATCTTTAAAAGATAAAAATTTGGGATCCCTGGGTGGATCAGCGGTTTAGTGCCTGCCTTCGGCCCAGGGCATGCTCCTGGAGTCCTGGGATCTGGTCCTGCATCAGGCTCCCTGCATGGAGCCTGCTTCTCCCTCTACCTGTGTCTCTTCCTCTCTCTCTCTCTCTCTCTTTCTCTCTCTCTGACTCTCATGAATAAATAAAATCTTAAAATAAATAAAATAAAAAATAAAAATTCGTCTTGCTGGTTGGCCATAAAATATTGAGATGGGGAACCACCTGGCTCACTTGGTGGAGCATGTGACTCTTGATTTCACAGATGTAAGTTTGAGCCCCATGTTGGGTGTACAGATTACTTAAAAAAATTAAAATCCTAAAAATATAATAACATGCTGAAATATAGAAGAAGAAGTAAGAAGTTATATGTTATTTTCAGCAGTGGTTGATAGTTCTTAGAAATTGGAATCTGTATTATTTTTTATCCAGAGCACAGCTCTGGACACTTAGAATGAGAAAACTAGAATGAAAACCAAGGTCTCTTGTGTCCTAACTGAAGTGCTTTGTCACCAGATCATAACAAGACCTAGTGCCTGTTGTGTTTTCATCGTCATCTCCTAATTTCTGTTGTGGGCCACTAAGGAAAATTCTGATTTTCAGTAATCAGATTTTATAGACTCAAATATGAATTTGAGGAATAAAACTGCAGATCAGAGTGATAGATTTGGTAATAGTCTAGGGAAGAATAGTAATTTAGTGTGGATGACCTGATGCTAAAGATGGACTACTTATGTTTTACAGTGTTTTGACATTGTCCTGTAAATAGGTTTTTGTCCTCAATACTGCATAAAGAGACTGGTTAGATATGTGTATAAATCAGTGATGCAGGATGAACTGTGTCCTGCCCATCCTCTCTTCATGTGTGCTGGCCTTGAGGGTCATTTCAGATTTCCCTTGCCATCATTTTACCCATTTCTCTACAAGTGCTAATCATATACTGTGCTCTGTGGAACAATTTTCTTTAAACTTTTGACTCATTGCCTCAGATAACTTAAGACAAAATATTAAGACCTCTTTAGTCCCAGGTGATTTACTGTGAATTCCTTTGTGTTCTTCTAAGGTATTCTGAGTTAACATGTCTCCTATTGAAGAAACCATTGTTATTAGATGAGTTGGTTTTTTTTTTTAAAGCATTTGATAACAGCCTTTTCTTAAATGTTAAGTTGTGCCCTCCCTATAATATGCTAAGTGCTTATGGAAATATGATGTACTAAATAAATGCTTCTGAATGACTCTGGAAGAGTTATTGTGCTTCCCTAAGTGCCTACTTGCTATCCGGGAATGATATAGGTCCTGTCCAGGATGGAGTCTGCTGTTAATCACTTGAATATAGTAATTCTCCTTCTAATAGTTTACTTAATGCCATTCTTCAGAACAAAGTCTATTTGACTTGTTTGGAGAAGTGGGGCTTAACCACTTACTCTGTCTTTATAGACTACCTTTTAAAATGCCTTTGAACTTTTGGTATTTATGGGTAAGCTAGAATGATTTGAGAACAGAGAAGAAAATCTATTAATTTATCCATTTATTTTTATATACACACATACTCTACATTGTAGTCTAAGAAAGGATTTTAGTCCATTTGCAAATATATATTCAATACAGTGGAAAGCAAATATAAGATGTATACTCCACAGTTTAGGAAAGCAGATTTCATTGTTCCAAATATTTCAAGGAGAGCTTAGAATTGGAGCAGGAACCTATGATCAGAGAAGAAAAAGGAAGAGAATGACTTAGGAGAGACAGAATGGTTTCAAAAATTAAATTCTGACAGCATGCTTATGTATTATCGTAAAAGAGGCCTTATTTGTCACATGACTATATTTGACCCTGGCTTATTTTATCAGTGCCATGAAGACATAGTATACTTACTTATCGTATTTACAAACAACACAAAGCTGGCAGGGATAAGAAATACGTTTTAGGACCCACACAAAAAATCTTAGTCTGAATAATTACGTCAAAACTAACAAAGTGAAAAAAAAAAAAAAAGTGAAATTTAATCATGGTGAAATTATAGCCTTATACTTAGGGCTAGGTATTTGTATATCGGACCAGGTCTCTTATATGTGATTGACCTAAGGGTTTTACTTGTCTGGTAACTCACTAAGTCATAATATGATGTGGCTACTAAAAAAAAGAATGTGACCTTTTTGAGCAGTTTTGTGCACGGAATAAGGAAGGTAAGAAACAATCCCACTCCTGTAGTCAGCGGCACATTGTGCATGTTCCATAAAAGAATAATTAATATAAAGAGTAGTCTGAATACCATAGCATTAGGGATGGTTAGCCAAATATCATTTCTAGGGATGGACAGGTTTCTTTAGTTTCTATGTTCCACTATACCCGCAGAATGAAGAGACCGATGAGAGACTTAATAGTATCATCATTTATTTGAAAGGCTGTTGGATGAAAAGAGCAGAATAAATTATATTGGATTATTTCAGGCAGTATAGCATAAGAATTACAGGAGCATAGATTTTGGTTTAATTATGAGCTGAAAGAACATTGGCTGAAAGGAAGTGTTCAGACAGGCTTAGGGAACTAATGATCAAGTATGTTATAGATAGGGTCTTCTCATGGAGCAGTTTTACTAGGAATTTTGCTGTTATTGTTTTCTTGTTTTTAAGTTTTATGAATCTGTCAAATAGTATTAGAAGAAAATTTTGTGTAACCAAAAGATTTTTTGATGCCTGGAGATACTTCAATTACACTCATCCAGTACTTGCTATGAACAGTTCTAGAGCCTCCATATTCTGTTATTACTTTAAAACAGAAGAATTGGAAAAAGTTTCAGGGCATCTGAAGCTTTTTAGATGTCAGCAGTTGTCTAAGGAAGGGTAAGTTGTGATTTGAACAAACGAAACATACTAAAAGTAAGTTCCTTTTTCAAAATGATGTTCCCAAACAGGCATCCAAGTCCCTGGGTCAGAATTGAGAACATATCTTTAATCTCCATGGGGATGAGGAAAATGTTTGGAATGTTTGGGAATTTAAATGTTGTGAGAACTTGTTTTTACAGAACAGTGAATTAAGAAAACCTTCTCTTAATTCCAAATGTTAAAAAATATTTTTTTCCGTCTGGACATTGAAATTAAAAATTCTTAATTTTATTCTTATCTGAAGTGGGTAAAGATATTAAAAACAACCAAACAAATAAGAAAATCAAATCTACTCCAGGCACCAATAATTCTGAACATGTCACCCAGTAAAAATACAGGTTGTGTACTTTTTCTTACCTAAAAAAAAAAAAAAAAAAGAAAAAAAAAAGACCCATCTTGGGATGCCTGGGTGGCTCAGTGGTGAAGCATCTGCCTTTGGCTCAGGTCTTGAACCTGTGGTCCTGGGATAGAGTCCCCCATCATGCTCCCTGCAGGGAGCCTGTTTCTCCCTCTACCTGTGTCTCTCTCTCTCTCTGGGTGTCTCATGAATAAATAAATAAAATCTTTATTTTAAAAAAAAGGACACATCTTAGTTGAAAAAGATTTTTTGTAGATGTGGCAATCATTTAGGAAAAAATCTTCATCAAAGTGTGAAATTATACTTTATCTTCTAGAAGAATTCTATAGTTTTAGAAGGCTTAATGTCAATATTTGCTTTGTTTTCTCTAGCAAGAAATTCATTAACATTTAGCAATGACTGAGAACTTTTTTTAAAAAAAGATTTTATTTGTTTATTTAGAGACAGAGCCTGCAAACAGGAAGGGAGAGGGAGAAAATCTCTAGCAGACTCCTCACTGACTGTGGAGCCTAATGTGGGACTTGATCCCACAACCCTGAGCTCCTGACCTGAGTGAAAATCATGAGTCAAACACTTATAATCAACAGAAACATCCAGGAGCTCCAAGAGAACTTTTATTAAGTACTTGTGGTAGGCCTTTGGTGACACAGAAATTTGGAAGGTGGTGTTCCTCCCCTTAGGGAATTTATAGTCTGGGTGAAAGCTAAGTGTACACATATAAAGATAACTAATGTTATTTGACAGAGATATAGATACTGAATAATTACCTCCTTCAGTAAGTGCTATGTTCGAGCTACAGGGGAGAGAGGTTTTCTTAGCCTCATCAGTGTAGTAGTCAAAGAGAAGGTGAGCTTTTTTTTTTTTAATGTATATTTTTTATTGGAGTTTAATTTGCCAACATATAGTATAACACCCAGTGCTCATCCCATCGAGTGCCCCCCTCAGTGCCCATCACCCAGTCACCCCATCCCCCCACCTGCCTCCCCTTCCACTACCCCTTGTTCGTTTCCCAGAGTTAGGAGTCTCTCATGTTCTGTCATCCCCTCTGATATTTCCCACTCATTTTCTCTCCTTTTCCCTATAATCCCTTTCACTATTTTTTATAGTCCCCATATAAGTGAAACCATATGATGATTGTCCTTCTCTGTTTGACTTACTTCACACTCAGTATAATACCCTCCAGTTCCATCCATGTTGAAGCAAATGGTGGGTAGTCGTCATTTCTAATGGCTGAGTAATATTCTTTTTTTTTTTTTTAAATTTATTTATTTATTTATGATAGTCACAGAGAGAGAGAGGCAGAGACACAGGCAGAGTTGGAGAAGCAGGCTCCATGCACCGGGAGCCCGACGTGGGATTCGATCCCGGGTCTCCAGGATCGCGCCCTGGGCCAAAGGCAAGCGCTAAACCGCTGCGCCACCCAGGGATCCCAAGTAGTATTCTATTATATACATAGACCACAGCTTCTTTATCTATTCATCTTTTGATGGACACCAAGGCTTCTTCCACAGTTTGGCTATTGTGGACATTGCTGCTATAAACATTAGGGTGCAAGTGTTTTGGCTTTTCACTGCATCTATATCTTTGGGATAAATTCCCAGTAGTGCAATTGCTGGGTCGTAGGGTAGTTCTATTTTTAACTCTTTGAGGAACCTCCACACAGTTTTCCAGAGTGGCTGTACCAGTTCACATTCCCACCAACAGTGCAAGAAGGTTCCCTTTTCGGGAGGTGAGCTTGATAGACCTTAAGGAATAACCCCTGGTGGGGGTGGAAGGATGGAGACCTAGTGGTAAAATCACTGGAGAGGGCATTTAAGGCATCAACACCGAGACATCTGCCCAAATCAACCAACAGTATAAAGATAACATTTTAAAATATTAGTTCACAATAAGATGTGCAATTAAAGAATCTTTAGTAGTGGAATACCTGGATGGCTCAAGTGGTTGAGCTGCTCAGGGCCTGATCCTGGGGTCCAGGATCTAGTCCTGCATCAGGCCGTGCAGGGAGCCTGCTTCTCCCTCTGCCTGTGTCTCTGCCTCTCTCTCTCTCTCTCTCTCTCTCTCTCTCTGGCTCATGAATAAATAAATAAAATCTTTAAAAAAAAAAAAAAAAAGAAGAATCTTTAGTAGTATCCAGGAATGTCAGGCAGAAGTTACTGAAGAGGCTTCATTTGAAGGAAAAACATAAGGCAAAACTATGGTTCTTGTTTTATGATTAAAAGTGAAATTGATTAGTCTTAAGGGTAAATTTAAAATAACTGTACTTATATGTGATTGAGTACAATGAGCATTGAACTCTAGGAGTTAGAATCCTAACTTCTGTTCCTGACTCTGATACTAATTGTTTATTTGATTTTGGAAAAGCCTGTTTACTTCTCCTTGTGACTCAGTTTTTTGCATCTGTAAAATGAGAGACTTGAACCAGAAGATCCCTTAGGTTTTTGGTGTACTGTCAAGTTTCTCATGTTCTTCTCATGTTCTTCAAGTATTCTTCAAAAACTTGAACTAATTCTGTGCCTTCAATAATTAGAGAATACAGAAAATTTTTTGTTTGGTGTATGGCAGTAAATATACAGGATTTTTTTTTTCCCATTTAGTACTGTTTGGAGAAAAGAACCTTAGGTATATAATAGAACATTATATATTCTTTATTTCATAGAGTTGTTCCTGGGTTTGTGGAGAAAACAAGTTGTTGGTCTATGCATACCTTAGAAAAGTTGGAGTTAGAAGACTGCAAGGTATAGTTGGTTTTTTAAAAGGTTTTAGTTAAATATTTTGAATTTTACAATGAAAAAATCCCCTCCCCCAATTATGGAAAATATCACTAAGAATATTATTCATATTAGGTAAGCAAATGTACAAATTCCATGAAAATATGTTAAACTCTCACTACCTACTGCTGTTAATATTTTGGTGTATATTCCTTCTGATTTTTTTCCTCATATAAAATATTTAGCCAAAATGAGATTTTATACATACTGCTTTGAAACCTGCTTTACCAAACTCTATATTATTAATGCCTTTCTATATTATTAGTAAAGAATCATCTTTAGTATAGGTTCTTTTTTCTTTTTATTTTGAACTCATTTTAGACTTAGAGAAAATTTGGAAAAATAGCAGAAACAGTTCTCTTTGTATCCTTCACACCTGCATTCCCTAATGTTAGCATCTTACATAACCATAATGTAATTATCAGGGACAGGAAATTAATATTGATAGTAACTAAACAATAGACCTTATTTGAATTGTAATTGTTTTCCCACTGGCAATAAATATTTTTCTGTTCCAGGATCCTATCTAGGATCTCATACTACATTTAGTTGTTTCTCCTTTGTTTCCTCCAGTCTGTAATAGTGTCTCACTTTCTTCATAGTCTTTTGGAGTTCGTAACAATGTCTTGTTCTTGTTTTGTTTTTTATGACCTTGACATTTTTGAAGAATTTTCAACAATTACCTTGTAGAATGTTCTCAATTTGGATTTGATGTTTACTCATGATTATAGTGAGGCTGTGCATTTTTAGCAAAAATAATACAAAACATAACCTTCTCAGTGAATCATATTAAGGTATTCTTAGTATCAGTATTCTTATTATTGGTGATATTGTATCTTAATCACTTGCTTAGTTTGGTATCTGCAGGGTTTCTCTAAAGTTGTTATCTTTTCTCCTTGTCATTAATAAGTATCTTCAGGGAGATATTTTGAAACTATTTGACATCTTTTTTTGTTAAGATTTTTTTATTATTAAGTAATGTCTACACCACACGTGGGGCACAAGCTTACAACCCTGAGATCAAGAGTCACATGCTCTACCAACTGAGCCAGCTAGGTGCCCCTGGCATTACTTTAAATGGGCACATTATATCTTACAGGTTCTTTAGTGTTTTTTTTTTTTTTCTTAATTGCAAAAGTATTGACCTTGTCTAAAAAAGTCAAACAGTATAACATTGTTTATTAAAACATGAAAATCTCTGAATTGTCTCCCCAGTTCCTTGTCTCCATGTAACCATTGTTAAAAGTTTGATGTTTCTTCTTTCAGATCTTTGTCTATGTTTAGGAAGCCATGTGCATAGATGTACATGTACATATGTTGAATTAGAAAACCTGAATATGTAGACATTTTTAAAGTCTACATAATTTAGGATTTTTTCAAAAATGAAATTATTTTAAACCTGCTTTTACCACTCTGTAGTTATTATGACATTCTGACTGCATAGAATGTATGGGTGTACCTTTATTGATAGGTATTTATGTGGACTTCATTTTTTCACAGTTACAAGTGACATTATAAGAACACTCTGGAAAAAAAAAAAAAAGAACACTCTGGGTAAGTGTAGCTAAATGATAGATTATACAATTTCTTAAACTATTCCCCTAATGATGGACATTAAAGGTTTAGTGTTTTTTTGTTATGAATAACTTTCTACACATATGTGTAGATTGAAAAAGCTTTAAAATGATTTTTTAATCATATATAGTAAAAAATGACCCTTTATAAATGGTAAAAATTGTGACACCTGCATGGCTCAATGATTGAGCAGAGCTCTACCTTCGGCTGAGGCCAAGTCCCACATTGGGCTCCCTGCATGGAGCCTGCTTCTCCCTCTGCCTGTGTCTCTGCCTCTCTCTCTCTGTGTGTCTCTCATGAATAAATGAATAAAATCTTTTTAAAAATTGTAAAAATCTCCCTTTATAGATAGTATCATATTATACTTACTATTCTGTACCTTTTGTTTGTGTGTAACAGTATAACTTTTTTTTAAGATTTTATTTATATTTCTTCCACATATGTATTGAATCAGATGGTATTTGTCTTTGACTAACTTGTTTAGCATTATACTCTAGCTCCATCTATGTTGTTCCACATGGCAAGATTTCATTCTTTTTTATAGCTGAATAATATTCTATTGTGTATATATGCACCACATTTTCTTTGGAGATGTTGTGCTTAGAAGATCTGTTGTTTACAGAAAGTGCCATGTTGAAGTCTCCCAGTATAAGTGTATTATTATCTAAGTATGTCTTAACTTTGGTTATTAATTGATTGATATACTTGGCAGCTCCCACATTAGGGGCATAAATATTCATGATTGTTAGATCCTCTTGTTGGATAGATCCTTTAAGAATGATATAGTATCCGTCTTCATCTCTTACTACAGTCTTTGAGATAAACTTTAATTTATCTTATATGAGGATTGCTGCTTTCTTTTGAGAACCATTTGAATGGTAAATGGTTCTCCAACCTTTCATTTTCAGGCTGGAGGTATCCTTAGGTCTAAAATGAGTCTCTTGTAGACAGCAAATAGATGTGTCTTGCTTTTTTATCCAGTCTGAAACCCTGCACCTTTTGATGGGATCATTAAGCCCATTCACGTTCAGAGTTACTATTGAAAGATATGAATTTAGTGTCATAATACGTATTCAGTCCCTGTTTTTGTGAATTATTTCTTTGGCTTTCTCTTTCTTTTACAAAGTTCCCCCTTAGTATTTCTTTCTTTCTTTTTTTTTTAAGATTTATTTATTTACTTATTTATTCATGATAGACATAGAGAGGCAGAGACACAGGAGGAGGGAAAAGCAGGCTCCATGCCGGGAGCCGGACGTGGGACTCAATCCCAGGACTCCAGGATAGCACCCTGGGCCAAAGGCAGGTGCTAAACCGCTCAGCTGTCCAGGGATCCACCCCCCCCCCCCACCTTAATATTTCTTGCAGAGCTGGTTTGGTGGTCACATATTCTTTCAGTATCTGCCTATCTTGGAAGCTCTTTATCTCTCCTTCTATTCTGAATGAGAGCCTTGCTGGATAAAGTATTCTTGGCTGCAGGTTCTTCTCATTTAGGATGAGACCCTGAATATATCCTGCCAGGCCAGAAAGGTCTCTGTGGAGAGGTGTGCAGTTAACCTAATACTTCTCCCCATATAGGTTAGGGATCTCTTGTCTCTTGCTGCTTTAAGGATCTTCTCTTTTTCTTTGGAATTTGCAAGATTCACTATGAAATGTCGGGGTATTGAGCGGTTTTTATTGATTTTAGGGAGGGATCTCTGTGTTTCCTGGATCTGAATGCCTGTTTCTCTCCCCAAATTAAGGAAGTTCTCAGCTATGATTTGTTCAAATACAATTTCTGGTCCTCTGTCCCTTTTGGTGCCGTCTGGAACGCCAATTAAACATAGATTTTTCCTTCTGAGGCTGTCATTTATTTCCCTTAGCCTTTCCTCATGGTCTTTTAATTGTTTTTCTCTTTTTTCCTCAGCTTCGTTCCTTGCTATCAACTTGTCTTCTTTGTCACTCTTCTACCTCATTAACCCTCATCGTTAGGTCCTCCACTTTGGATTGCATCTCATTTAATTGATTTTTAATGTTGGCCTGATTAGATCTAAAATCTGCAGTCATGAAGTCTCTTGAATCCTTTATGGGTTTTTCCAGAGCCACCAGTAACTTTATAATTGTGCTTCTGAATTGGCTTTCTGACATCGAATTGTAATCCAAATTCTGTAACACTGTGGGAGAGAGTATTGTTTCTGGTTCTTTCCTTTGTGGTGAGTTCTTCTTTGTAGTCATTTTGCTCCCTTTAGAGTGGCTAAAAACAAATTGTACTAGAAAAAGGAAGGGAAAAGGGGGGGGGGGACAAACAAAGAATAAAAAACAAAAACAAAACAAGGTGTATCCTTTGGTTCTATAGGCTGTAAATCCCAGGACTTCCCCTGGAGCTTTCCAGTGCTGCTCTGTCAAGAACTTGCTCTTCCCCTGTCCTTCCAGTTGGTCTTTTGGGGGAGGGGCCTGCTGTGCTGATTCTCAGGTGTGTGCACCTGGGGGAGCTGCCTTGCCCCCTGCCAGGTGCACGGCTCAGTGGGAGCTGTTTGTCCTGTGAGGCCCCTGTTCCCTGGCGGCCACGCTCTATCCCAGGCACAGGGTGACACCAGGAGGAACAAGACTGGCAGCGGCCAGCTCTCCAGCCCTAGAGTCAGCTCCCGCAGTAACTACCCCAGTCTCCAGGTCCACACTGGCCAGGATGCTCCCGTGGGGGCGGGGGGGGGGTGGCGGTGCTGATCTGCACAGCTTGGGGGCACCTGGGGGCAGGAGCGTCCTCACTGGGCTGTGTCCCCCAGTGCCCTGGGCTCTGGGGCCTGCGCCACTGGAATAGCGCTCCCGGGGCGGGGCCGTGCAGCCCCCTCCGCACTGAGCCACCGCCTGAGCTGTTCCAGGGAACAGCCCTTTACCAAGCTCGGCCCACTGGGTGTGGCGTGCTCTCCCCCAGGATGCACTTTCTCTGTTAGTGATCCCCGGAACCTGGAGGATCCACTGCCCCTCCTGGGATCCTGCCCGAGTTCCCTGCAAGCACCTTTCCATCCAGGAAGATTGGTAAAGTTCCTGCTTCTCCGGGCCTGAGCTTTCCTGTCCTGGAGGCTCTTGCCTCCTGGCCTTAGCCTGGCTCTCGTGGGGACCCCTCCCCCACTGGATTATTTTTTATTTATATTTTTTCCGTCTTCCTACCTTGTTAGAAGCATGAAATCTTCTCACTGTAGCATTCCAGCTGTTCTCTCTTTAAATCTCAGGCCAAATTCATAGGTTTTCAGGATGATTTAAAAGTTATCTAGGTAAGTTGGTGGGGACAGGTGGCTTGGGGACTCTACTCTTCCACCATCTTGCCCCACCTGCTCCGAACCACATTTTCTTTATTCATTCATCAGCCGGCAGGCATTTGGGTGCTTCAATGTCTTTGCTATTGTAAATACTCCTGTAAATACAACAGTGCATCCATCTTTTTGAATTAGTTTTCTTGTATTCTTTTGGTAAATATCCAGTAGTGCGATTGCTAGATCATAGGGTACGTCTATTTTTAGCTTTTTTAAAAAAATATTTATTTGAGAAAGAGAGAGAACTTGAGAAGGAGGAGAGGTAGATGGAGAGGGAGAAGCGACTTCCTGCTGAGCAGGGAGTTTGATCCTGGGATCATGATCTGAGCGGAAGGCTATGCCCAACCAGCTGAGCCACCCAGGTGCCCCTATTTTTAACCTTTTGAGAAACCTCCATAACAATGTTTTCCACAGTGGCTGCATCAGTTTGCATTCTTACCAACAGTGAATGAGTGTCCTTTTTTCCCCACGTCTTCACCAACACCTATTGTTTCTTGTGTTGTTGATTTTAGTCTTTCTGACATATATGAGGTGATATCTAATTGCACTTTGATTTGTGTTTCCCTGATAAGTGATGATGAGCATCTTTTCATGCTTCTGTTGGCCATCTGTATATCTTTTTTGGACAAATATCTGTTACATTAAAAGAATCGTTCACCATAATCCCAAGTGGGATTTATTCTTGGGTTACAAGAGTGGTTCAGTATTCACAAGTCAATCAGCATGTTACATCACATCAGTAAAAAGGGTAAGAACCATATGATCATTCCAATAGATGCAGAAAAGGCATTTGACAAATTATAGTTTCCATTCATGATAAAAACAATAAAGTAGGTTTAAAGGAAACATACCTCAATATAATAAAGGCCATGTATGAAAACCCCACAGCTAATATCATCATTAATGGGGAAAAACTGAGAGCTATTCTCCTAAGGTCAGGAACAAGACAAGGATGTTCAGTATCACTACTTTTATTCAACATAGTACTGAACATCCTAGCCACTGCAATCAGACAGCAAAAAGAAATAAAAGGCAACCAAATCAGTAAGGAAGAAGTAAAACTTTCACTATTTGCAGATGACATGATGCTATATATAGAAAACCCAAAAGACTCCACCACATGGCAGAATTGATACATGAATTCAGTAAAGTTACAGGATACAAAATCAATGTACAGAAATCTGTTGCATTTCCATACACCAATAACGAAGCAGCAGAAAGAGAATTTAAGGAAACAATCATATTTATAATTACATCCAAAATAATAAGATGCTTAGGAATAAACCTAACCAAAAAGGTGAAAAACCTGTACTCTGAAAACTAAAATACTGATGAAGAAATTAAAGACAGCACAAGGAAATGGAAAAGGCATTCCTAGCTCATGGATTGGAAGAACAAATATTCTTAAAATGTCTATACTACCCAAAGCAATCTGCACATTTAATGTAATCCTTTTTTTTTAATTTATTTTTTATTGGTGTTCAATTTACTAACATATAGAATAACCCCCTCATTTAATGTAATCCTTACCAAAATATCAACAGCATTTTTCACAGAACCAGAACAAATAATGCTAAAATTTGTATGGAACCACAAAAGACCCTAAATAGCCAAACCAAGAAGAAAGGCAAACTGAAGCGTCAGGATTTGGCACTTCGAGTTATATTACAAAGCTGTCGTAATCAAAACAATATGGTGTGGTACTGGCACAAAAATAGACACATAGATCAATGAAACAATAGAAAATCCAGAAATAAACCCCCAATTATATGGTCAATTAATTTTTGACAAAACAGAAAGACTATCCAATGGGACAAAAACAGTCTCTTCTACAAATGGTGTTGGGAAAACTGGATAGCAACATGTAGAAGGAGGAAATTGGACCACTTTCTTTTTTTTTTTTTTTTTAAGATTTATTTATTTATTTATGATAGATGGGGAGAGAGAGAGAGAGGCAGAGACACAGGAAGAGGGAGAAGCAGGCTCCATGCCGGAGCCTGACGTGGGACTCCATCCCGGGACTCCAGGATCGTGCCCTGGGCCAAAGGCAGGCGCTAAACCGCTGAGCCACCCAGGGATCCCCGGACCACTTTCTTACACTATGCACAAAAATAAGTTCAAAATGGATTAAAGACCTAATGTGAGGGACACCTGGGTGGCTCAGTTGGTTATGCATTGAACTCTTGATTTCTGCTCTGTTCATGATCTCCAGGTTGTTGAGCTCCTCTCCTCCCTGCAGTCAACTTGTCCCTCTTTCTCTGCTTCCCCCTATTCCTCCAACTCCCATGCTCTCTCTCAAATAAAATCTTTAAAAAAAAAAAAAAGACCTTAATGTGAGACCTGAAAGCATAAAAATCCTAGAAGAGAACACAGGCAGTAACTTATTTGACATTGGCAATAGCAACTTCTTTCTAGAAATGTTTCCTGAAGCAAAGGAAACAAAAGCCAAATAAGCTATTGAGACTTCATCAAAATAGCTTCTGGGCAGTAAAGAAAACAATCAACAAAACTAAAAGGCAGTCTATAGAGTAGAAAAAGGTTTACAAATGACATATCCAATAAAGATTTAGTATCCAAAATATATAAAGAATTTATAAAACTCAATATCCAAAAGCCAGTTTAAAGTCAATTTACATAAAGTTTTTAAAAGGTGAACCTATTTATGGTTGGCATGTTGAGCTGCGGGAGAGCAAACACAGCCTTATATGTAATCAAGTATCTATAACTTTGTTACCTGTTATGGAACTTTATGTAAATTTTTAATTCTAAGTATATGTTAGCTTATAAAACTCCTAGAACAAGTTTTATGAGTTTATCATAGCTAAATAAAACTTTTATTTCTTTGCCATGAAAATTGTTTTTAACATTTTAAGGGGACACCTGCTAATTTAAGGTATAGTGAACAATTCTGTGTTCACCTTGTCAAAACTATGATTTTGTACAAATTATTTAGCCTTTGTTCTTACTGACCAAGAGTTATAATTTTCCATCCCTATTGATTTTTCTAGGGTTCCTTCATTCTGTTGATAATATGTTGCCTACATAACATTGCCCAGTGGACTGAGCAGTCAGTTTCATAGCTTGAGACAAGGGTGTTCCTTTCCCAAAATGGCTAGGGCCTTAGCTACATAGATAACTTGTGGGCGGATGTTCTATGCCCTATTGGCAAGTTGGATTAGTACATGATGAATAAACTTCTTTTACCTTCTGTTTCTGTGTAATTTCACAGAAGGTGTAGCTAGATTCAGGAAGCAAAGGCATGTTCATTTTAACATATATCTATTCAAAAACTCCTCTTTATTATTTGGCAGTATGAAAGATTTGAAAAATTGATAGTGAGTAGTTGAATTGGATATCAATTGTGTTTGTTTTGAAGAGCAGAAGGTTTTAATTTTTATTAAGTCTATTTTACCCTTTTTAAAAAATGCTTGGTGCTTCCTCTGCCCTGTTCAAGAAATCTTGACCCATCCCAAGATGTCAAGAGTTTTCTTCTATGTTTTCACCAAGAAGTTTTATGGTTTTGGCTTTTATTTATTTATTTTTAAAGATTTTATTAATTTATTTGAGAGAGAGAGGAGCGGGGGCGGGGGCAGAGGGAGAAACAGACTCCCTACAGAGGAGAGAGCCTGAAGTGCTGCTCAGTCCCAAGATCCTGAGATCATGACCTGAGCCAAAAGCAGATGCTTAACCAACTGAGCCACCTAGGTGTCCCTGGTTTTGGCTTTTATATTTAAGCCTGTGGTTCATTTCAAATTAATTTTTGTATATGACATGGAGTATGGAATGAAGTTATTTATTTATTTATTTATTTATTTATTTATTTTAATTAAGTAGGCTCCACACCCAGTGGTGAGCCCAGCACGGGGCTTGAACTCCCATCCTGAGATCAAGACCTGAGCTGAGATTGAGAGTCCGATGCTTAATTGAGCCACCCAGGCACCCCAGTGGCTCTCCTTTTTGTTTTAAACTATGTACTTTGAAATTCATTTTTAAAATTTACATAAATTTAATAATTTTTTATTATACAGTCCTGTGAGTTTTGACATTTGTCAGCAGTTGTGTAACCATCATCATAATATAGATATAGAACAATTCCATTGCACTCAAAAACTCCCTCACTTCAGAGGCAGCTGAGTGGCTTAGTCGGTTAGCTCAGGTCATGATTTCAGGGTCCTGGGATCACTCTGAGCTGGACTACCTGCTCAGCAGGAGAGTCTGCTTCTCCCTCTGCTCTTCCCTCTGCTCATGCTCTCTCTTTCTCTGTCTCTCAGATAAATAAATAAAATCTTTTAAAAAATTCTCTCACTTCTACTTTGTAATAAACCCCTGGCAACCACTATGCAGTCCTCCATCTTGATAGTAGTTTCTTCTTTTCCAGAATGTCAGATAAATGGAATCATACAGTATGTAGCCTTTATAATTTTTTTAGAATATAACTTTAATGTGTACAAATACAAAAATATGTATAAATGCCACTTTTTACATAACTATGAGACAAACATGAAATACCAATAAAACCAGAAAGCCGGCCCACTTCAAATCAATAATATTAATTTAATTGGAAGGATGTTAAGTGCAACTAAGTTGTCAGTGCTAGGTTGATACTAGAGATCTGTGCACTCAAACATCTGTTTCCCTTAGTTCTGTTCATTTAAGCTTGCTGTTACTGAATGGCGTTGAAAGTTGGTCAGGCTGGGCTGGTCGGATGGTTTAGGATAAACATACCTCACAGTTAAGCTCAAATGGCCAGTAAGTAATCCCCAAATGTCATTTTTTAAAAAGATTTTTTATTTATTTATTCATAGAGACACAGAGAGAGAGAGGCAGAGACATAGGCAGAGGGAGAAGCAGGCTCCATGCAGAGAGCCTGACATGGGACTCTATCCAGGGTCTCCAGGATCATGCCGCGGGCTGCAGGCGGCGCTAAAGCACTGTGCCACCGGGGCTGCCCCCTAAATGTCATTTTTAACAGGACATTTATTGATACTTGGAAAACTGTCTTGTTTGATTGAAGGTAAGAGTGGAATGGTGGTGTTATTGAAACCTGCATATAGTGTCAATGACATATTGTGAGAATCAGGAATTTGCCATAGAGATGAGCTCTGCTTAGTTCACACAGATCCTGGCACAGTGACTATGTCCCCAGTTGCTAAGAGGCAGTACATAGCCTTTTGAGTTTGACTGCTTTTACAATAATGGATTTTGCATGTATTGATAACTTATTTTATTGCTGAGAAGTATTCCATAGTTTGTAACACCAAACTATGTTTGTTTATAATTCACCAGCTGAAGAACAGTTGGGTTATTTCTCAGTTTTGTCAATTTAAAGCTGCTATAACATTCAAGTTTTTCTGTGAATATAAGTTTGTTTAAGATTTTATTTATATATTCACGCGAGACACAGAGAGAGAGAGAGAGGCAGAGACCTCGGCAGAGGGAGAAGCAGGCTCCATGTAGGAAGCCTGATGTGGGACTTAATCCCAGGACTCTGGGATCACACCCCGAGCCAAAGGCAGGTGCTTAACTTCTGAGCCACCCAAGCATCCCATAAGTTTTCATTTATTAGGTAGAAACCTAGGAGTTTGATTGCTGTGTTATAAGGTAAATATATGTTTAACTATAAAGAAACTACCAAACTCTTTTGTAAAGTGGCTATACCATTTTCAGTTCCTACCAGCATTTTCCTTTTCCAGTTTTCTGCATCCTTGTTAATACTTAGTATTGTCAAAAAAAAAAAATACTTAGTATTGTCAGATTTTTATTTTATTTTTTACCTACACCTTAATAGGTTGTGTAGGGGTAGCTCACTGTCATTGTCATTTGTATTTCTCTGATGACTAATGATATTGAGCTATTTTCATGTACAAATAAACATGGCAAATAAGCCATCTATAATAGTTTCTTTTGAAGAGCAGAAGGATTTAGGTTTACTTTTGATGAGTTGAATTTATCCATTTTTTTTTTAATTTTCTTTAATTTTTATTTATGATAGTCACACACACACAGAGAGAGAGAGGCAGAGACACAGGCAGAGGGAGAAGCAGACTCCATGCACCGGGAGCCCGATGTGGGATTCGATCCCGGGTCTCCAGGATCGCGCCCCGGGCCAAAGGCAGGCGCTAAACCGCTGCGCCACCCAGGGATCCCAATTTATCCATTTTCTTTTATGTTTAGTGCTTTTGGCATTCTAAAAACTCTTTTGCACTCATTCATTTTGATTTCTCAGTAAATGTTACGATTCCTTAAAAACAATTAAACTAATAGTGTGGGGGAATGCTTTGTCTATACAATCCCTGACTGGTAATAGAATTGTCTTCACAGACCAGGAGTTTGCCCATTCCAGAAGGGAAGGGTAATTCTCATCCACTTCAGCTGCTCTTTCTTTTTCCAGGTATATGTGGTATATGGGCAACTACTTATTTCCAAGGCTTTTTTTTCTTTTTTTTTTTTTTTTAATTATCCACTCTCCTTTTACCCACTTTCCTTTTGTATTGGTGAGGGATAAAATAATATATTGAAAATCACTTTCTCTGAAATTATAGAATCATGCCATTATTTGTCCCCCTATATCTTCAAGAGGAAACTTGTAACAAAGCCTAATTTTCATTTTCTTTCAGTGGTGGGATCAGCAAGTAGATTTTTATACTACTTTCTTGCACCATTTGGCACAGTTGGTGCCAGAAATTTATTCTGCTGAAATGGACCCAGACTTGGAAAAGCAGGAGGAGAGTATACAAATGTCCATATTCACTCCACTGGAATGGTACTTATTTGGAGAAGATCCAGATATTTGCTTAGAGAAATTGAAACACAGTGGAGCATTTCAACTCTGTGGAAAGGTATTCAAAAGTGGAGAGACAACCTATTCTTGTAGGTAAGAATTAGAAATTTACAGGATTGGTTATAATTTCAGACTTGGTATTTTGTACTTATTTTGTGATGTATTTTTTTTGCTTATTACTATTTATAATATAATTAATCATACTTAATTTCCTTTTATTATGCAGTTATAAGTCTGTTTTTGCTTATACAGCTTCTTTTTGCATATATGATTTAAACAGTTGTCTCACTTTCTTATTTTCTCTAAAAATATATAAGTGATGGCATTTTACCTTGTTTGTAATATAGTCCACATAATTTTATCTGAAATCAGGTATATTTTCAGAATTCTGAACACTTCTCCATCAGTGTCAGGGCAGGATCCTACCATCAGACATAGCATTTCTGTAAGAAATCTATGAATATTCACAGCAAGGGTATAAATAAAGTCTATAGTCTCATGTCATTTCAGGTCAGTTTTTGCTACCAAGTGAGATTTAGTGTCAAGGGATTGTGGGCTTTTAGAAACAGAATTCATTTGAATAGAAAAGGTCATTGGTAGGGGAACTGGAAGTAGCTTTAGGCTTTTTGCCCTTTGTGAGAGTGGGTGCCTTACACATCAACATGGCACAGAGAATGATAGCCTTAAGTTTTCATCTTGTAGATCTTAGCTGCCTTCTAGGTTTGTTTTTGCTTTTTTAAGATTTTATTTATTTATCTGACAGAGAGAAAGAGAGCGAGAGAGAGAGAGAGCAAAGTAGGGAGAGAGGCAGGCAGAGAGAAAGAGGGAGAAGCAGGCTCCCAACTGAGCAGGGAGTCTGATGTGGGGCTTGATCCCAGGACTTTGGGATCATGACCTGAGCTGAAGGCAAATGCCTAACCAACCGAGCCACCCAGGCACCCCTGCCTTCTAGTTTTAATGGATTTTTCTCCCCTTTATTAGAAGTAGTTCAGGTTAGGAGTGAATTTTTAGACTTTATAAACTCAGAGAATTGGTTTTGGCTTCATTATAATTCCAGATTTGACTAGTTTAGATATAGTTAACAGTTTAGAACATAATATCTTTATCCTGTTCTTTTCTCAGGAAAAAGTCAGCTTTGTATTTTGTGTACTATTTTGCTACATAGGTAGTAAGGTTTGTTTATTTTCTTAAATATATTTTAGCTGAAGCCCAATTAGTTTCAGCTAAAGCATAATAGACATTTGTAGATCTCACTTCCCTGAAAGTGTCATGGAGACATTTTAAGTTGTGAAAACTTGGGGAAATGGTACTGGCGTCTAGTGGGTAGAGGCCAAGGTTGCTGCTTAAGCATCCTCTGATGCATGGGACAGTCTCTTCTATCTCCAGTAAGTAGTTACTCGGTTTGGAATGTCAGTACTGTTAAGGTTGAGAAATTCTGCTCTATATAGGTCAGTAGATCATATATATTTTTGAGAGTATGATTAGGCAATCTTTATTTCCTAATAGCCTTCAAAATCATTTTTTTAATTTCCCAATTCTATTTTCTTTTTAAGACTTCAACTCTTCTAAGTCAGATATTTTAAAAATTGATTTTGCACTTTGCACCAATTTGTGTTGCTCTGAAAATGTTAGATAAGATAATGAATTTTAAGAGTTATTATTAGAGAAGAGATTAAGAGATTGATTTTTGTTTGTTTATTCAATAAATATTAATTGAATAACTACCATGTGCCTGGTACTGTTCCAGGTGCTTGGGACATAACAATATACAAAATAAAGAAACATTCCTGCCCTTATGCTGCTTGCATTCTAATGAATTTTGTCTTTATCCAAGCCTCATTTACCAGTGAACAATCAGTGTTTGCAAAAATATGTTTATAAATTCAAGAAGATAAGACAATGACAGATAATGGAAAGAACAGCTAATCATTTTTCACAAAACTAATTTTGATTTGCAATTTAGCAGTCTGAAATCAGGTGAAAACTCAAAGTAATGAGGGTGATTTAAGAAGCAAAATCAAACCTATATATTCAAATTTGGCTAAAATTATTTGGAATTTAGTTTTTGAGGCATTTCTATATTCAGCTTATACCACACAGGAAACTCATTCCCATTTTTTATAGTCATACCTTAAGCATCATTGGCATCCTCTAAATTTTGGAATCTAATTTTTAATGTTTTTCAGGGACTGTGCAATTGACCCAACATGTGTACTCTGTATGGACTGCTTCCAGAATAGTGTTCATAAAAACCATCGTTACAAGGTATGAAAAAATCCATAAAATCTCTAGATTAGCCATCTAGTCCAAATCCCTACTAATACTTGAATTCCTGCTACAATAGCTATGATATGTGAACCTTTAGCTTTGGGTAAGTATCATGTGTTAGGAGATCTACTACCTCAAGAGGCAGCCCTTAGTAATTTTTTTGTGAGATACATCATTTTTATACAAAAGATTATAGAAAGCATTTGAACAACTTAAAGAATAACTATTAAGCAAACACCTATGTAGCCACTACTTAGGTTAAGAATAGGCTTTGATACCTCTCAGAGGCCTCCTGTTTATCCCTTCTAGATCACAGTCCTTCCCCCCCCCCCTTTTTTTGCCTTCTCCTCTTATGATAACCTTTCTCCTCTTAGTTTATCACCCAAATTACATTGAATAGTTTTATCTGTTTTTGTGCTTTATATAGATGGAGTAATGCTGTATATTTTTTTGTTCAGTAGCTTCTTTCACTCAGTATTATGTCTAAGCTATGTAGTTTGTCCAGTGACCTTATAGTATTCAATAATCCATATTGTCTTTATTCGTTTTACTGTATATGTAGATTGTTTCTAGTTTGGGGCTGTTATAAATAGTTGTGCTGTGAACATTTTTTTGTGTGTGTGTGTGTGTGAACATTCTTATGTGTGTATTTTGGTACACCTGTCCAGTAGTTTCTCTAAGATATATATCTGGAACAGAATGCTGAATTCTAGGTTATGTAAATCTTTAGTCATAATAAATAATGTCACATTGTTTTCAAAAGTGGTTATACCAATTTATAGTACCCATTGCTGCCCAATCTTGGAAGATTTGGTGTTGTCAGTCATTTTAATCTTAGCTGGTCTGGTCGGTATATGATAGTATCACATTGTGGCCTTAATTTTCCTAATTACTATTTAATTAGGTTGAGAGCTTTTTCCTCCTTGTTACATTTTTAGACAACTTTGTTATATGGAGCTGAAATGTATTTCTCAAGTGTTTGTATTGATTGTATATTTTGTATATTCTGGGCTTAGATGTTGATATTGATGATTCTCTTTCACATTCTGTTAAACATGCCTAAGATTCTGTGTAAATGTATATAACATCTTAAAGTTACATCTTTGTCTTCCATAGAGTTGAAAGCGCTGTTTATGTTATGAGACTGGCCTCAATATTACCACTTCTATTTCGGGAGGTGATGGGTTATAGGTGTAGATTATAGGTATTATTGTGCACAAGAATAAACAGATTGAGAAAAAAAACAAAACAAAACAGATTGAGGAACCTATGATATAGTATGATTAAAATGTTTTCCCAGGATTGTAAAGCTAATCGCTGATGAGATTTATAAAGTTAAACCTTGATCATATTTGATATTTCCTCATCACCTTCACTTACAGTATTTCTTATGCTGAAGAACCAAAGAAAGAATGCCAGAAGTAGAGACAGGTGGAAGTTATTAATTTTCTGGGAGACTAATGGGGACAGATGGTAAAAGGCTCAAGACCAAAGTTTTCCAGTTTCTCAGATTTAAAGACTTCTAAGTTTATGCATTCCAACCTTTGGGATTTTGTGGGTCAGTATAATTTCCAAAAATTTTGGGTAAGACAGGGTTTTCAAATTTTTCTTTGGCCAAGTAAGCTCAGTTTTAATGTTAAAAAGAACATATGGACAGCAACCAAATACACCTGCCATTTCCTAGCATTTTATAAAGGAAAAGACATTTTAATTCCAGAAAAATAGAATAATCCCAGAATAAGAACTAGTCCTTTGAACTGCACCCATGGAGCTCTGTGAAAGAACTCTCTACATTTTTTCCTTTTCTGGTTTTTCTGTAGACTGGTAAAAACTTGTTTATTAAATTTTGGGAATCTTTTCACCAAACTACCTTCAAGTTGTTAAAGTTTACCAGTTTACATCACCACCACAAAGCAATCTTTTATGGAACATACTTCAGTTTACCATCTTGAGGTTTTGCAGAGCTCTTCTTATAGAAGAAGGAGCTTATATGGCTTATTCAAGAACCATTGAGTCATCAGAAGGTTTGGCTATTTTATGACTAATAAAAGATTATGTCTATTGTCTATAAGCTTTAGCAAATACTACACATCAAAAGTGAGTGTGAAGGGAAGTAGAACACATTTGATGAAAGAATAAATTGATACACTCTGGAATATACCTGTATGTGTGGTGAAACTTTTTAAGAAAGCAAGGGATAGACAGCCCAGGTGGCTCAGTGGTTTAGCGCCGTCTTCAGCCCAGGGCCTGATCCTGGAGACCCGGGATCAAGTCCCACATCGGGCTTCCTGCATGGAGCCTGCTTCTCCCTCTGCCTGTATCTTTGCCTCTCTCTCTCTCTGTGTGTGTCTTTCATGAATAAATTAATAAAATCCTAAAAAAAAAGAAAAAAGCAAGGGAATGACTAAAACATAATTCAGATGAGTAGTAACTTCCAGGGCAGGTAAGAGAATGGGACTTTGGATAATCACATAGGCAGTTTCAGGAGTATTAATGTTCTTTTGGGTTGGATGCTGGGTTCATGGTTATTCATTTCATTGTTATACTTTGTAACTTCCTTATACACTGTATATTCTTTTGCATAATAAAACACTTCATAAAAGAAAAAAAAAGCCATTAAAAAAATTGGAAGAGATAAGAAGGGATATGTGTTGCTCCAGAGAAGAGGAAGAAGAGTAATGACAGGGAACAGACTGAAGATTGGACTCTGTGTGAAGAAGACAGGATCAAGAAAAGCCTTTAATGGCAGAAGAGCCCAAAATAACTTGAGAGCAAGAAAATAACAAAGTTGAAATTTTGAACTATTTGTTCTGCTCTGTGTGTGCCTTCATGATTTCTTGGTTCTCTGTAGTTTATCCCTTAAGAAAACCTATAGTCAGTTAAATAGGGTCTTAGGATCTAACAAAGAAAGTGGTGACAATAGTTGATAACACCGTATCTGTGTCATATTTTGGTACTTCTCACAATAGTTCAGGCTTTTTCATTATTATATTTGTTATGGTGATCAGTGATCTTTGATATTACTATTGTAATTGTTCTGGGCTGTCACAAACTGCACCCATATAGGATGACAAATTTAATTGATAAAGGTTGTGTCCTGACTGCTCCACTGACTGGCCGTTCCTCTATCTTTCTCATTCTCCTCAGGCCTCCCTATTTCCTGAGACTCAAATGTATTGTATTTATGCCAGTTAATAACTCTGCAATGGCCTTTAAGTATTCAAGGGAAAGGAAGAGTCACACATCTCTCACTTTAAATCAAAAGCTAGAAATGATTATGGTGAAAGCTGAGTTGGGCTGAAAGCCAGACCCCTTGTGTCAGTTAACATGCAAAGGAAAGTTCTTGAGAGAATTAAAACTGCTACTCCAGTGAACACATGAACGATTAGGAAGCAAAATACCATTATTGGTGATAAGTCTGAGTGGTCTAGATAGAAGATCAGATCAACTACAACATTCTCTTAAGCCAAAATCTAATCCAGAGCAAGGCCATAACCCTCTTATAATTCTGTAAAGACTGAGAGAAGTGAGGAAACTACTGAAGAAATGTTTGAAGCTGGCAGAAGTTGGTTCATGAGATTTAAAGAAAGAAGCCATCTCTATAACATAAAGTGCGAGGTGAAGCAATAAGTGCTAATGTAGACAACTGCAGCAAGTTATCCAGAAGATCTAGGTAAGTTCATTAATGAAGGTGGCTCAACAACGGTTCTTCAGTGTAGGCAAAACAGCCTTGTATTGGAAGAAGATTCCATCTAGGACTTTAATAGCCAGAGAGAAGTCATTGCCTGGCTTTAAAGATTCAAAAGAGAATTCTACCACTGAAGACAGAACATGGAAGACTCCTAACTCTGGGAAACGAACTAGGGGTGGTGGAAGGGGAGGTGGGCGGGGGGTGGGGGTGACTGGGTGGCGGGCACTAAGGGGGGCACTTGACAGGATGAGCACTGGGTGTTATTCTGTATGTTTGCAAATTGAACACCAATAAAAAATAAATTTATTATAAAAAAATTAAAGATTCAAAAGATATGCTGACTTTTTTGTTACAGGCTATTGCAACTGATGGCTTAAAGTTGAAGCCATCATTTACGTTTCTGAAAATCCCGGGGCGCTTAAGAATTAGGTAAAACCTAGTTTGCCTGTGCTCTATAAATGGAACAACAAAGCCTAGTTGACAACATTTCTGTTTACAACATGGTTTACTAAATATTTTAAGTCCACTGTTGAGACCTACTGCTTAGTAAAAAAGATTGTTTTCCAAGTATGACTACTCATTGACAGTGCATCTGGTTACCCACAAGCTCTGATGGAGATGTACAAAAAGATGAATGTTGTTTTGATGCTCACATAGCATCCATTCTGCAGCCCATGGATCAAGGGGTCATTTCAACTTTCACGTCTTATTATTTAAGAAATACATGTCATAAAACCGCAGCTACTATAGATAGTGATTCCTCTGATGGGTCTGGGCAAAGTAAATTGAAAAGTTCATGGAAAGGATTCGTCGATTTTAGATGCTATTAAGAACATTCATGATTCATGCGAAGAAGCAAAAAACATGAATAAGAATTTGGAAGAGGTTGATTCCAACCCTCATGGATGACTTTGAGGGGTTCATGACTTAAAAGACTTCAGTGGAGGAAAATAGTTGCAGTTGTGTTGGGAATAAATAGCAAGAGAACTAGAATGAGAAGTGGAGCCTGAAGATATGACTGAATTGCAATCTCATGATAAAACTGTAATGGATGAGGAGTTGCTTTTGATAGATGAGCAGAGAAAGAAGTTTCTTGAGACAGAATTTACTCCTGGTGAAGATTGTTGAAATGATATCAAAAGATTTAGAATATTACATAAACATAATTGATAAATTAGTGGTTGGGCTTGAGAAGATTGACTTCAATTTTGGAAGAAGTTCTAGTGTGCTATCAAAAACATTGCATAGAAAAGAGGAATTGTTCATGAAAGAGTCAGTCAGTGTGGTATACGTCATTGTTGTCTTATTTTAAGAAATTGCCACAGCCACCTCTTCTTCAGCAACCACCACCCTTATCAGTCAGCAGCCATCTACATCAAGGGAAGACCCTCCACCAGGGTTATGACTGAAACCTTAGATGATGGTTAGCTTTTTTGTTTGTTTAAGATTTATTTAAGAGAGAGAAAAAGAGCACGAGCAGGGGAGAGACAGGCAGAAGGAGAAACAGACACCCCACTGAGCAGGGAACCTGACTATCCCAGGACCCTGAGATCATGACCAGAGCTGAAGGCAGATGCTTAACTAAGCCAACCAGGCACCATCATGGTTAGCATTTTTAACAGTAAAGTATTTTTAAATTAAGGTATATACATCATTTTCTAGACATAATGGCACTTAATAATTTAGATACTTAATAGACTATAGTGTAGTGTAAATGTAGCTTTTTTATGTACTGAAAAACCAAAAAAGTCATTAGACTCACTTTATTAGGCTATTTGCTACATTTCGTGGTCTGAAACTGAACCTGTCCTCTCAGGTATGCCTATATTCATACTATCATCCCCTTTAATTAGAAATAAATGTTTTCAAATGAAGTTTATAAAGTTGTGAAAGAAAAAAATTCTCATGGTATACTTTTATATGGAAAAACAGAATATGTAAAATGCTTTCAATTTTTGGTGTTTCTTTTAAAACATTCTGTATATAATCTTTAGCCATACTTTATTTACCTATTATTGGGGAATGTAATTAGGATTCAGTTGTGTTTTTTTTATGGTCAGCAGTGTTGCTATAAACATCTTTTTTTTTTTTTTTTTTAAGATTTATCTATTTTGAGAGAGAGCATGCACGAGCAAGCAGGGAGAGGGGCAAGAGGGAGATGGGGAGAATCTGAAGCAGACTTCACACTGAGCATGGAGTCCAACCCAGGGCTTCAACTCACCATCCTCAGATCATGACTGAACCGAAATCAAGAGTCAGATGCTTAACCAGCTGACCATCTTGCTATAAACATGTTTATGTGCAAATCACTTTTCTACATGTAGGATTATTCCCTTAGGATAGGTTCTCAGAAGTGGAATTATTAGATTAAAAAATGGACATTTCAGGAAATAAAAAGACAAGCTACAGACTAGGGGAAAATCTTTGTAATACATGTATGTGATAAAGGACTGGTATCCCAAATGTACAAAGTACTCTTAAAACTAAACAGTAGGAAAATTAACAGCCCAGTTAAAAAATGGGTGAAATATCTGAAACAGACTTCACTAAAAAGATATGTAGGTGGAAAAAAAAAAAGATAATGTAAGTGGCCAATAAGTACATGAAAAATGTCCAACTCTTCTGTTATTAAATTAAAACAAGGATGAAGTACCCCTATGCACCTATTAGAATGGCCAAAATCCAAAACACTGACAACACCAAATGCTAATGAAGATAGGACCAACAGGAGCTCATTCATTGCTGGGGGAAATGCAAAATGGTGCAGCTACTTTTTTTTTTTTTTTTGAAGATTTTATTTATTTATTCATGAGAGGCGCAGAGAGAGACAGGCAGAGACACAGGCAGAGGGAGAAGCAGGCTCCATGCAAGGAGTCCAATGTGGACTTGATCCCGGGACTCCAGGATCATGCCCTGGGCTGAAGGCAGGCGCTAAACCATTGAGCCACCCAGGGATCCCCAGTCTAGCTACTTTGGAAGACATTTTGGCAGTTTCTTGAAGAAGTAAACATTCTGCAACCATATGATCCAGCAGTTGTGTTCCTTAATATTTACACAAATAAACTGAAAACTTATTTCACACAAAGCTGCACAAGAATGTTTATAGCAGCTTTATTCATATTTGCCAAAACTTGGAAGCAACCAAGATGTCCATCATTAGAGGAATATATAAACCAACTATGGTATATCGATACAATGGAATAGTTTTCAGTGATAAAAAGAAATGAGCTACTAAAAGAGATGGCTCATAAGTGCATATTACAAATTGAAAGAAGGTACTGTGAAAGGCTACATACTGTGTGAGTCTAGCTGTATCACATTCTGGGAAAAGCTATGCTGTGGAGACTAAAAGTTCGGGGTCTGGGGACTGGTGGTGGGAGAGATGAAGAAATGACTAGGTGAGCACAAGAGATATTTAGGGTAGTAAAACTAGATTCTGTATAGTACTGTAGTGGTATATACGTGTCATTAGTAATTTGTTAGACTCCAAAAAAGTGTACAACACAGAGACCCCTAGTGTAAATCTTGGACTTTGGTTAATGATACCGCTTCAAAAAATCATGTATTAACATTGACTCCTCACTTGCAACAAATGTATCATTGTAATGCAAGATATCAATCATAGGGGAAAGTGGATGGGGAAAGGGGTATATGGAAACTTGGTATTTTCTGTTTAATTTTTCTTTAAACCTAAAACTTTTAAAAAACAAGGTCTGTTAATTTTTTAAAAATGAATCTTAGTGGTTCTTGGTACATTTTGCCAAATTGCTTTAGGAAAGAATTATACCACATGTACAAGTAGTGGTATAGAAACCTGCAGAACTTGCAGAAACATTTAAACAGAAGCCTTTTAAACTAAAACCGTTTGAACTAAACCCAACTTAAAAAAATTTCCCCCCACTCTATTGGAAAGCATTTTCTTGATTGATCTAACATTTCCCATTGCTAATTCTGGAATGATGAATATGAAATACCCTTCCATTGCTATTTTGCCATCTTCCTGGATAATAGGGACAAGGCGGTTTATATTGCCATCATCCTTGCTGACAGGACCAAGGTCACTGATTTGATAAGTAGATTAAATTCTAGGATGTCACGATCACAATAATGTAGCTTTGATCAAACAGACCCTAACGAGGGTCTTCTTGTATCTTGGAAACTATACTAAAACCAGGCCAGCTTCTAACCTTGGTATCCTTTTATTGATTATTCCAGAATCAATTAGAATAAATCTGGGGAAGAAAACAAAGCCCTCTCCAGTCGTCTTTCTTTCTCTCCCTTTCCTGTGTGTGTCTCTACCTTCATTTACTAATTGCAATTATATTTATCTGTGTGTTCTTTATCCTCATCTGACTGTACACTCTCCAGGACAAGGCCCAAGTACTTTATACCTGCTATGTCTTTCATAGTACTTGGGGCATAGAGGCTTTCAACAAACATTTCTTGAAATGAAGTATAGGATCAAAAGGACTAGATCATAGATAGAGCTGATAACTAACATTTAATTATAAAAATAACCATGAGGGTCTATTTTAACATCAGCCTGCTGTAATCCTACATGATGAGATTTATGTCCTTATATTGTCTTTGAACACAAGAGTATTAAAAAATGCATATTTTATTAACCCAGGCAATACAACAAAACTTATTTTTAAAAAATTCAAACAATACAGAAAAATATAAATAAAAATTGTAGTTGCCGTTCTATCCCACTGTACTTTCTTTGTTAAACTAAATACAATTTAATGTATGTACATCTTTACAAATCTTTATGTATTTACAAACATGCACACGCATTTGTATATTTAAGAGGAGTGTGTATATAAATGAGATCTTACTGTATATACAGTCTTGCAATTTGTTTTCAACCTAATAGTATGTCATGGGGATAATTCTATGTTGATACATATAACAACTCTCCTACCTTATTTAATTGCTGCGTGTATTCCTTTGTAGGATTATCTCATCATGTATTTAACTCTCTCCTTTTTCTAGACAACTATGTTTTTCCAGTTTTTCACTAATCAACAAATACTGAAATATACATATATACCTTTGTTTTGATATAAACCAGTGTGTGTGTGTGTGTATTCAAGAAGGCTTGAGGCTAGATTTTTTGAGGTAGATTTTCTGGATTGAAGGCTATATGCATTTAAAATTTTGTTAGATTTTTGCCAAATGTATTTCTTAAATTACTGTCAACTTATATTCTCAGTAAAAGAACATGAAAATGTTCTTTATCCACAACTGTCCCCAATCTTTATTTAATAAGTTTTTTATTCCTTTTTGCCATCTGTTAGATTTCAGATTATTGAAGCATGCCACTATTTTAATTTGCATTTCTGTTTGTAGTACTAACATATTTTCATATTTTAATTATATGTTTAATGTCATCTGTGTATTGCTTTTCTTTACTAATTTTTCTTTTTACTTACTGCTGTTACATACTTTACAAAAACTTTGTCTTTTAAAAACTTTTGTTTTTGAGTGAGATTTATTTATTTATTATTTTTAATTTTTATTTATTTATGATAGTCACACAGAGAGAGAGACAGGCAGAGACATAGGCAGAGGGAGAAGCAGGTTCCATGCACCGGGAGCCCAACGTGGGACTCGATCCCGGGTCTCCAGAATCACACCCTGGGCCAAAGGCAGGCGCTAAACTGCTGCGCCACCCAGGGATCCCCTTGAGTGAGATTTATTGAGATATAATTTATATAAAATAAAATCTACACTTAAAGCGTATAGTTCAATGATTTTTCATAAACATATAATTTAGTAACCGCCACCACAATCAAGATACAAGATTTTGCTCATCCTCCAAATTCCCTTTTGCATTCAATCATCTTGCCTCCATACCTCCAGCTCTTGGCAGTCACTGAAGTGTTTTCTGTACCTATAGTTTTGCCTTTTCAAAACATCATATAAATGCAATCATATAGTATATAATGTTTCCTATCTGACTTTTTTCACTTGGCATAAGGCCTTTGAGATCCTCTCATGTATCAGTGGTTAGTTCCTTTTTATTGCTTAGTAATATGCCATTATATGGATGTACTACATAATCTTTTCATCAGTCGGTGCACATTTGAGTTGTTTCCAGCTTTCAAATAAAGCTTCTTTAAACATTCATGTACAAGTCTTTGTGTGGGCATATGTTTTCATTTGTCTTTAGTAACCTAGAAGTAGGATGCTGAATCATAAATAAGTGTATGTTTGCTTTTTAAGATCTGTTTTCTGCCTTTAACCTGATTTATGCTATCATTTGTCTTGACATTTTAAATATGTATGTTAAATTTACCAGATTTTTTAAATGCTTTTAGATTTTGTGCCTTGCTTCCATGCCATTCCCTATCCTAAGATTATGTTTTTACTTTTGGTACAGCTACATTTTAGTAATCATGGGTGAGTTCAGAGTTATTCAGTATGCTGTATATATGAAGGTAGAAAAATTGCCTTGTATATTCTTATTTCTTTTGGTGCTTTTCTTTTGGTACTAGTGGTTACCTCTGGATTAGTAATTTTTATGGTGCCTTTAGTTCCTTTTTATCCCTTTACTTAGCTTTTTATTACCTAGTTAGGTTTTTTTTAATGTATTTATTTGAGAAAGAGAGGAGGGTGCGTGCATGTGTGTGTGTGTGTGTGCGCGCGCGCACACACACACACAAGCATGAGCAGGGGAGAAGCAAAGAGAGAGGGAGAGAGACAAGCAGACTCCCCGCTGAGCAGGAAGCCTGACACAGGGCCAATCCCAGGACCCCTGTATCGTATGAGCAGAAGTCAGAACTTAACTGACTAAGCCATCCAGGTGCCCCTAATTTGTCAGTTTTAATGGTATCTTTGACTTCCTTTTATTACCTATATAATAGTTATAATCTTATGTGACTTTCTCTTTCCCTTGTCGTAATTCTTATTTGTAGCCCTTCTGATTGTGAGATCATATGTTTATATTCTTCATCCACGTCATTACTTTTGATTTGCTCTTAACTCTGCAATTAAATACATAAAATGTTCACCATCTGTCCTTTTTCTGAGGTCTTCCTAGCCACTTCTTGGTCAGATGAAGTTCATCCTCTAGGAGTTGGTGAACTAGTTTGTGGGTCAAATCTGATTCACTGCTTGTTTTTGTATAGCCTGCAAGCTAAGTATGTTTTTTACATTTCTAGATGGTTAGGGAAAGAAGAATAATAATTTATGATACATGAAAATTATGTGAAATTAAAATTCCCATTTCATGGAAGTTATATAAAATTAAAATACTAGTGCCCATAAATCAACTTTTATTGGAACAGACCCATCCATGTTTGTTTATTTATTTATTTATTTATTTATTTATTTATTTATTGTCTATAGCTGTTTCTGCATTACAGCAGACTTGAATAATTAACAAAGATTGTATGACCTGAAAAGCCTAACATATTTACTATCTGTTCCTTTTTTTTTTTTTAAGTAGGCTCCTCACTCAGCATGGAGCCTTACATAGGGCTTTAACTCATGACCCTGAGATCAAAACCTGAGCTGAGATCAAGAGTTGGACACTTAACTGACTGAGCCACCTGGGTGCCCCACTATCTATTCCTTTATACATAAAACTATAAATGTAAAGTTTGCTGATCTCTGTTCAAGTAGATTCCCCAGGAAGGGCTCGTGTATGCAGTATTCCCTAAGTTCTGACATGTTCAAAATTGTAGTTTTATAGCTTATTTAGAGGTAGTGTCTTTGATTTGCATTTTCTTTCCTTGAAAATGTAGCTCTGCTTTTGTTTTATATGTTGTTACTGAGAAGTCTGATACTAGATAATATTCTTTTTGCCAGAAAGCATCAGGACATTTATCTTTAAAGTATAACAGTTGTAGTAGGATATACTTCAGAGTTGATCATACAGGGTGAGTTTTAGTTACTCATGGGTGTTTTCAGTGTGTAGATTCAGGTCCTCTTTTTTTTTTTTTAGGAAGTTTCCTTAGATTACAGTTTTAAATATCAGCTCTATTCTATTGTTTAGATTTTCTTTGGTGACTCCAGTTATGACTATTTCTGTTACAATCCCTTTTTCTCTGACCCTCTATTTCTTCAATTATCACATTTTCATTTCTTGATTATTTTCCTGCTTGTTTCAATGCTATTTATTAATTTTTCATTTGAATCTATTGTCTTGGACACCTTGTCATTTAGAATTCATTTGATAGGATCTTCTAGTTTTCTTTTCCCCTGAGTTCGGTCAAGCCTCATTTACTCCTTTTTTGTCCACTTCTGCTCTTAGTTTATTTTAATTAAAGGTACTTTAATCTGATTAAAGGCTTTCATATCTCCCATGTACTTGTTTGAGGCTACGTAATTAAGTTTGGAGCATTATATTACAGTTTTAGCTCTTTTTTTTTTTTTTTTTTTTTACAGTTTTAGCTCTTACTGCATCTTTTGCCTTTCTTTTTCAGTAATGGTTTTGTATAGATATGGTCTACTTCTTTTTTATTTCATGGGCAGGGTCCACAAGTGCTCTCCTTTGTCAGTACAGTCCTCTTCTGTGTAATTTCTTTGTTTTTTTTTTAAGATTATTTATTTATTTATTCATGAGAATGAGGGGGGTGGGCAGAGACACAGGCAGAGGGAGAAGCAGGCTCCATGCAGGGAGCCCGACAGGGGACTCAATCCCGGGTCTCCAGGATCATGCCCTGGGCCGAAGGCAAGTGCTAAACCTCTGAGCCACCCAGGCTGCCCTGTTTGTAGGACTCTTGAAAGGAAAAGTGTTGTAAATAATTTTAGTTGCAGTGGAACATCAAACACGTAAATACAATAAACATTTCTTAACTATGTAAGTATTGTTTTAATTATTTTTAGAAGTGTGTTTAAGCAGAAAAGTCTCATTAATCAAGCATTCTAGGTGCTGCATAGTGGGGTTTTTTTTTTCCCCCGCACTTCACAATCTGTTCTCCATTAGTATGCAGTTTAAAAACTATTATTTAAAAATTAGGTGTTTCGGGGGCAGCCCTGGTGGCCCAGCAGTTTAGAACTGCCTTCAGCCCAGGGCGTGATCCTGGAGTCCCAGGATCGGGTCCCACATTGGGCTCCCTGCGTGGAGCCTGCTTCTCCCTCTGCCTGTGTCTCTGCCTCTTTCTCTATGTATGTCTCTCATGAATAAATAAAATTTTAAAAAAGTATTAGGTGTCTCAAAGCATGTTTGTTTAAAAATTTTATCAACTTTGAAGGCTCGTTTCTGTTGTAATTAAGTATTCAGATTTTTATTTATTTTGGTTAACTAAAATGGTTTTTGGTTTATTTGGTTTATTTTGGTTTATTTATCTCATTAATGGCAGTTAAAGTTTAAATATTGGGGAACGTTTATTGTTTGAATCATCTCATCCTTACTTGCTTTGTAATATGTTTCAAACTCAAGACAAAACTCTGTGTTCACCTCTCAGATGCATACATCTACTGGAGGGGGATTCTGTGACTGTGGAGACACAGAGGCATGGAAAACTGGCCCTTTTTGTGTAAGTCATGAACCTGGAAGAGCAGATACTACAAAAGAGGTAAGAACATTATTTTTTTTAATTGTTAATTATTTTTTGCTTGATGTAGTTAGATAGAAAGAAATGTTGTATGTATGGGTTAAACTCAATTCCATTGGGGATCCCTGGGTGGCTCAGCGGTTTAGTGTCTGCCTTTGGCCCAGGGCATGATCCTGGAGTCCCAGGATCGAGTCCCACGTCGGGCTCCCGGCATGGAGCCCCCTTCTCCCTCCTCCTGTGTCTCTGCCTCTCTCTCTCTCTCTCTCTCTCTCTCTCTCTCTCTGTCTGTCTCTGTGTGTGTGTGTCTATCATAATAAATAAATAAATCTTTAAAAAAATAAAAAAACCTCAATTCCATTAAGAATCCTGATTTTTGTGTTTCAATATTTAAGTGTAAGGAGTTTTATTCCACTCTATATTCAAAGAAAGAGTGAATTTTTTTGTTCTATTTGTTACGCAATTTGATAAGTAAGAGTAAAGAATATGTAAACCTAAAAGAGCAAATGGAACAGTAGAATTGACACATAACTTCAATAATTGCTTTTCTTAAAGAAAAAGTAGTCAACAAATTGGTTATCTGATATACATCCTAATCAAGAAAAGTGAGTAAGCCCAGATACAGGCTGTTAGGAAGGAAAATGGGAAATAACTATAGACCCACAGAGAAGTCAGATGCTTAACCAACTGAGTCACCCAGGTGTCCCATTCTGCCTTTTTAATAGGAATTGTATTTCATGCTAAACAAGCATTTCCAGTTTATGAGGTAAAGCTTTTCTTTCTAGGTGAATACTAGCTAGCTAATACAGGAAGGATAATAGGATTAGAATAACATTTTGCAAACCTTGAGGAAATATTTGATTCAGACAAGATTCATTAATGGATGGTAAACCCATTAAGACATGAGTTGATAAAGAACAATATTCACATAGTTCTAAATTGTCATCTCATAGATTACTTGCTAGGCATAAAAGAAAAAACTGAAACTTTATAATGGAGGTATCATACTGTTATCTCCTAAAACTGGTCATCAGTATTAGCATCATTACAAATAGTGGGTGATATGGCATAATGAGCCTCGTCACAGGATGTAAAATAAAGTACATAGGTTAACATCTAAAAATCAGCCCACAAGGCAGCACATATGCTAAAATCGGAACAAAAAAAATAAAATAAAATAAAATAAAATAAAATTGGAACGATATAGAGAAGATTAGTACAATGATGACACAAAAAATTGTTGTGTTCCATATTTTTATGATTTCACTCATATGTGGAATTTAAGAAACAAACAGATGAACGTAAAGGAAAGGGGGGAAAAAAGAGAGACAAACCATAAGAGACTCTTAACTATAAAGAACAAACTGAGGTTGCTGGAGGGAGGAGGGACTAAATGGGTGATGGGTATTAAGGAGGGCACTTGTGATGAGCACTGGGTATTATATGTAAGTGATGAATCACTAAATTCTACTCCTGAAACTAATATAATACTATATGTTAACTAAAATTTTAAAATGTGAAATATTGGGGAAAAAGATAAATACAATTTTATGAAAAATGAAAAAAATCAGTTAATGTAGTATACCATATAAACAGAATAAAAACCAAAACCACATGATTATTTTAATAAAGGTAGCAAAAGCATTTGACTAAATCCAACACACTTTCATCATAAAAGGATTTAACAGACTTATCATAAAAGGAAACTTCCTCAATCCTGATAGAGGGCAGCTATGAAAAACTCACAGGTGTGTGTGTGTGTGTGTGTGTGTGTATGTGTATAAAACACTTTTCTCCTGGGATCAGGAACAAAACAGATTCTGCTCTTGTCACATCTGCCTGTATTGGAGGTTCTGGCTAGGGCAATTAGTAATGCAAGAAAAGAAATAAAAGGCATCCAGATTGGAAGGGAAAAAGTAAAACTAGCTGTATTTGCAGATGACAGGACTTTGTATATGGAAAATTTTAAGGAATCCGCAAAAAAAATTATTAGAACTTAGAAGTTCAGCAAGAATATAAGTTACAAGATAATTATACAGAAATCACTTGTAGTTTTTATATTTTCTATATCAATAATGAAAATCTGAAGAAGAAATTGAGAAAAAAAGTCCACATTCAGTATAGTATCAAAATAAAATATTTAGAAGTAAATTAACAAAAGCAGTATAAAATTTATATTCTGAAAACTTTTGAAAAAAAAAACTTTTGAACACTCTTGAAAGAAATTAAGGAAGATTTCAATAAATGGAAAAACATCTCTCCTTTTTTTAAGTTTTTATTTTAATTCTAGTTAGTTAACATACAGTGTAGTATTAGTTTCAGGTATATAACATAGTGATTCAGCAATTCCATACATTACCCTATGCTCATCATGACAAGTGCACTCCTTAATCCCCATCACCTATTTCATTCATTCCTCCACTCACCTCCCCTTTGGTAACCATCAGTTTGTTTTCTATAGTTAAGCATCTGTGTCTTGGTTTGCCTCTCTCTCTCTCTTTCATTCCCCTTTGCTCGTTTGTTTTGTTTCTTAAATTCCACACATGAATGATATCATATGTATTTAGAAGACTTAAAATTGTTAATGTGGCAGTCCATTGGGTGTTTTTTTCCCAACACCACCAAACAATTAAACTCTGTTCTCTGTTGATACTGACCAGATGTCTCACAAATTTAACTCTACTCTCTGCCTGGCAGTAGCATCAGGTCCCACAGGTTAAGGTTGCAGTCCCACAAGACTGCTCCCACTTCAGGTGCCAGTTGGAAGTCTAGGTTATTCTCTTTGCTTCTGCTTCTGACCAACTAGCTATAAATCAGAGATTCCTATAACCCTCTCTTTTGATTCCATTAATTTGCTAGAGCAGCTAATAGAACTAAGGAAATCAGTTTTCTTACTAGATTGCCTGTTTTATAAAAGGCTATAATTTAGAAACAGCCATATGGAAGAGATGCATAGGGCAAGATATTTGGGGATGGGCTGTGGATCTTCCATGCACTCTAAGTTTGCCACTTCCCCCAAATCTCTGTGTGTTCACCAACCCGGAGAGTTTCCAAATCCTGTCTTTTTTTGGGGGTTTTATGGGTGTTCTACGAGATAAACACATGATTGATTAAATTGTTGGTCATTAGTGATTGATTCAACCTTTAGCCCCTCTTTCCTCTCTAGATATCAGGGATGTAGGAGTTGAAGTTCCAACCCTCTGATTGTATGGTTTCATTCTCCTGGCACCCAGCCCCCTCCTTAGGTGCAAAAAGTCACTTCATTAATGTAATAAAAGAAAGACTTTAAAAATTCCTCTTATCACTTTGGAAATTCCAAGCGTTTTAGGAGCTCTATACCAGAAATGGTGAAGACCAAATATATTTCTTCCTATAAATTGCAATATCACAGGTTATACTCCCCAAGTTGATCTGCAGATTCAACACAATTCCTATCAGAATTCCAACTGGGAATTTGTTTCTCTGTTTTAGTAATTGACAAGCTTACTTTAAAATTTATATGGAATTATACAGGACCCAGAATAGCCTTTTTCAAGGACAAATTTGGAGAACTCACACTTCCCTATTTCAAAACCTACTACAAAGCAACAGTAATCAAGACAGTGTGGTATGACATAATGATAAACATAGAAATTATGAGAATAGATTTGAGAGCCCCAAAATAAACTCACATGTTTGTGGTCAACTGTTTTTCAACTAGAATATGAAAGGTGTTCACTAGGAAAATATGTTTTTATCAAATGGTAACAGCACAACTGGATATCCATATGCAAAAAAAAATGAGTCTGGATCCCTAGCTCACATAATACATGAAAAGTAACTCAAAATGGATCAAAGGCCTAAATATGAGAGCTAAAACTGTAAAATTCTTAGAGGAAAACATAGAGATAGATCTTCATTACCTCGTATTTGGCAGTGGATTGATAGATACGTCAGCAAAAGCCTGAGTAATAAAAGGAAAAAAAGATGATTACACTTTATCAAAGGACACTGTCAAGAAAATGAAAAGCCTATAGAATGGGAGAAATATATTTGCAAATCATATCTGATAAGGGGAACTGATAAAGAGCTCTTAAAACTCCATAATATAAAGACAATATTTTTAAAACAGGCAAATAGTCATTTCTTCAAAGAGTATATATACACACACATAGCCAATAAGCACATGAAAAGATGCCCAGTGTCATTATTCATTAGAGGAATGCAAATCAAAATCATGACCTTCTTTTTCATATCCACTAATGGCTATAATCAAAAAGGCAAATAATAACAAGTATTAGTGACAAAGTTTCTACTGTTGGTAGAAATGGTGCAGCCACATTGGAAAATAGTCTAGCAGTTCAAATGATTAAGCATAGAGTTGTTATATGCCCCAGCAATTCTACTTATAGGTATATACTCAAAATAATTGAAAACAGTTGTTCAAGCAAATATTTAGACACGAATGTTCATGGTATTGTTATAATTAAATAGCATTATTACAGAATAATATATGATATTCATATAATAATATGGTATTCAAAATAAAAGGTAGAAAAAACCCAATGTCTATCAACTGGTAAATGGATAAACAAATGTGGGTAAATTGATACAATGTACTATTTGGCTATAAAAGGGAAGTAATGAAACATGCTTCAATTTGGAGGAACCCTGAAAACCTTATGCTAAGTAAAAGAAGCCAATTACAAAAGATCACATTATATGATTACATTTAAATGAAATACAGAATAGGCACATTTATAGGGACAAAAGAATAGATTAGTGGTTCTTTAGGTCTAGGGGGATGGAAACATGGGGTGAGGGAGGAAGAAATCACTAAAGAGTTTTTGTTTTTTTTTTGAGGTGATGAAACTGTTCTAAAACTGACGTGATAATTACAAATACCTGTAAAATACTAAGAACCATTAAATAGTATATTTTGAGCGAATTGTGTGGTATGTGAATTATATCTCAAACTTGAAAGATTATAAAAGCCTCATTTATGAAATATTCTTTTTTTTTTTTAAGATTTAGTTGAGAGAGAGATTATGCATGTGCAGGTCAGGTAAGGAACAGAGGGAAAGGGAGAGAATCTCAAGCAGATTCCCTGCAGGTCATGGAGCCTGTCACGGGCTTTCATTTCATGACCCATGAGATTATGATCTGAGCCAAAATCATGAGTCAGATACTTAGCTCACTGAGCCACCTGGCCCTACTTATGAAATATACTTGATAAAAATGTTTAGCCTGAGCTTAAAAACTTGAGGTGTAACTTTTTGGAAATAACAGGGGAGACATGAACAAGATAAAGAAAACTACAAGGAAGATAAATATAAAATGTAGGACATTTCAAGGTAATACTAGAATGTAGGAGTTTTTATAGGAAATATGGCCTGGTTTCTGTCATGAAGAACAAAAGGGTGGAAGTGGGGATGGGAGATTTCATTTAGATGTAAATGACTTAATAATCAAATGTAATAACCAAATGTAATAGATATTTTAGAAAGAATTAGGAAAACTGAATATGATCAAGACATTAGATGATATTTAAAAATTACTAATATTACTAGATATAATAATGGTATTATAATTAAGAATTCTTTTTTAGAGATATAATATATATTAAAGTATTTAGGGGTAAAATATGACTAATTTTTACCTTAAAATGCTTGAATAAAAAATATATGTATGAAAAAATAAGTTATTAAATTTAGGTAAAAGTTGTGTTTATTACACTGATCTGTTTTTCTATAAAAAAATAAAAATCACTGTATTAAACACCAAATAAATAACAAAAACATAGAAATTGTTCTTAAGCATACAAGGGAGAAAAGAGAAAGTTTCCAAATTTGTTGAATGCCCTTACAAACAATAATAGCTTTTAGAAAATGTAATGGAAGGGGCACATGAGTGGCATTGGTTAAGTGTCCAGGTCTTGGTTTCCGCTCCAGTCATGAGCTCAGGGTTGTGAGATTAAGCTCCATGTTGGGCTTTGCACTCAGTGCAAAGTCTGCTTCAGATTCTCTCATCCTCTCCTTCTGCTCCTCCTGCTTGTGCACGTGTGCTCTCTCTAAAATAAATAATCTTTAAAAAATTTATATAGTGGAGGAGGGGTAGTTGGTTGGCTCTGTCAGTGAAGCATATGACTCTTGATCTTGAGGTAATGAGCTCAAGCATCATGTTGGGTATAAAGATTTTTTTTTAATATAATGGAAAAGAAGATCTCATTCACCATAGCATGAGAAAAGATGTAATACCTTGGAAAAAAAATAAATCTACCAGCTCTATTATAAGAAACTTGAAAAGTATACTCTGTGAGCACTGGATGTTATACTGTGTGTTGGCAAACTGAATTTAAATAAAATTAAAAAAAGTGTACTCTGATAGGCATAAATAAAAAAAATCATGCATCATTCTTGGATTGGAAGATTCAATTTTGCAAAAAAATATATATAATATTGACATTTCTAAAGTTAATCCACAAAATCAGTGTATCCCCAGCCAGATTAACAGCTAAATACTCTTTTGGAACTTCACAAAGTAATCAGAAGTTCTTCTGGAAAAATAATTTATAAGGATTGTCAGGAAAAACTGAAATCAAGAGTTATGAGTATAAGTAGGTCTAACAAATTTAAAATATATTAGAGAGCCATGGTAATCCAAATAATGTGACTCTTGCTGCAGGAATAGACAACAAAGAATGGAATAGATAAAAGAATCTAAATCCAAACTGGTAGTAAAGATACAATTTCAGAATTGTGGTCATATATAACTGGCCAACCTTTTGAGGGAAAAAAATCTATAAAGCTTGACCAGATAAATTCCAGAAATATCAAGGACTTTTTTTTTTTTCATTCTATATTGAGGATTTTTAAAAGCCTTTTTTTTTTTTTTTTTTTTTTTTAAGGAACAAATTATAAACTTGTTAGAAGGAAATACGTGTGAATTTTTAAAAATAATCTTGAAGTAGATTGGGCCTTTCTAAGATTTTGTTACAATTCAGAGGCTATAAAAAGGAAAAAATTGATAAATTTGCTTCTGCAAAAATTTATAACTTCTTAATAGCAAAAACTTTGTCATGAACTAAATGACAGTCTAGAAAAAACATTGCAGTGTGTCATGAAGGGTAATTAAGAAACCCTTGGTATCCTGTATATTCGTGCTGTGTGACCACTCGTGTATAGTATACTTTACAAAACTCAAAATGGAAAGAAATGGAATTATATTTGGAGAGGTAAAATGTGTTGTCTTCTCTTGGGTAGAAGCCTTAGAGTACAATAGATGGGCTCTAGAATAGGGGTCCTCAGTTTGTTTGCTTTATAACCCCACTGATAGCTCTGTGATGTTGACAGGGTTATTCAACCTTTCTACCTTTCAGTTTATCTCTAAATTGGAGATAATACTATCTGCCTCACAGGACTGTGAGAACTAAATGAGATAAAACATGCAAAGTGCTTAGCCCTAGAATATGCCTGGAATATTGTAAGGGCCCAGTAAATGTTAGGTGTCACATTAGTAATAGTATTATAGCTCCTATTACTTTTCCCATTACCTTTCTTCTGATACTAATTTGTATGTTTTAGAATTAACAGAGATCTTTCACACAAATTCTATCATTTTGGGATGCCTGGTTGGCTCAGTGTAATCCCGGTCTGGGGATCGAGTCCCGCGTTGGGCTCCCTCTGAGGAGCCTGCATCTCTCTCTGCCTGTGTCTCTGCGTCTCTCATGAATAAATAAATAAAATCTTTAAAAAAGAAAATCCTATCATTTTATCCTCATTACTACTTCATGAGGTAGATACAATAGCTCCATTTTATAGAAGTAGAAACAAAATCTCAATAAAGTGACTTGCTCAGGTTTGCATATCTAGTCAGTGGCAAAGTTGGACCTAAAATTCAGATCTTTAGATTCTGAGTTCTAGCACAATTTTAAAAATCTTGAACTTAGAAATAATTTTAAATTTATGAAAAGCTACAAGATAAAAATAGTACAAAGATATGCTTTTTACTCATTTCATCAATTGTTAGCCTTATCCTCCATTTACCTTCCTATTCACTCGATTTTTAGATTGCCTCTTCTGTCTACTCATTTACCTGTCCTAATATCAGATGGTCATTCCTTCATTTGACAAATATTTATCACGTGCCTGTTACTTGATTAAATATAACCAAATGTCCATTACCTGGAATACCAATTTAATCCTTTCAAATTTATTACCATTTTTGTTTTAACAAACGCTTTTAATTTGGATTATTTCACTTTCCTCTTCTAATATTTTTGAAAGGGTACTGAAATATTTTGGCATAAAGTCAGAGAGTAATTTGTGGCTTGGTTTCTATAACCTCTTCATTCTATAACTAGTCATTCTGGAAAAACTGTCTTTGTGTTTTAAATACCTAAAAAATCCTTGAGAGTTAAATTGACTCATTGAATTTACAAAACCAGCTTCCTTTCCTCTCCCTCATGGATTTCCATTCCTTTTGGGATTTTCCTGAATCTTAATGGCCTCAGAACACTGAATTTAGTTCTGAACTAAACTTTTCTTGGATTTCTGTGGATTTAGAATTAGATTCAAAAAGTGATTGGTCATTCAGCCTTATCCTAAAAGTAAATCTGGATATTCTGGAACTGATTGATTATCTGGAGTTGCGAGAAAGGCACCTATGGCTAGCATATAACTAATCATTTCATGCAAGACAGTCTTGTGTACATAGCATTTTGTTTCATCTTTGCTTTGATGAATGTGAAAGCCATACTCTACCAGGTGTATGGCACTGTGCCAGTCATAGGAGGATTTACCAAGTGTAATCAGATCTGGCTGATACTAATCAGCTAATCATCCAGCTTTAGGCAATGTCTTTTGAAGAGAGGCCTTTTTCTGGTATATGTAAAAAGCAGTTTCTGTCTTGTTCTGCAGTACATTTCTGGGTTGATGATTAAGTTGTTTTTTTTTTTTTCTTTTAGATTATAGCTCTTTTATTTCCTCTCATTGACCTTATTTTCTAAGCTTTTAGATGCTTTGCTTGAAAGTTTCTTATATACTTACTGGACCTCTTCTTAAGGACTTACCTTTGATTGATACATAGGTAAGTAACTCATTACTTTTGGAAGTAATGAGTTGATATTTTTTAACTCTTCACCTCAAACTACTTTTTTTGAAGAATTCAAAAAGATACATTGAACTAAAAAAATATAAGAAATAGTAATGTAGTGGACCGTTCCTGGTCTTGGTACTTTGGCATCTTTATCTCTCTCTCCAGTAAATGCTTCTGAGCAGATCTCCAGAGAGCAGGTGACTTATTGAAGAGAAGGTAAAAATTGAAATCATGAAGCATTGGGAAGTGAGAAAGAATAGGTACAAAAGAGTAAAAATGCATAGGTTAAGAGTTTGGTGAACATGGAATAAAATATAGTTCACTAGAACAGTCTACAGTAGATAGGTTAGGATTTAATATTAAAATCTTTAAAAAAAAAATCTTTTCTTGGTGGCACCTGGGTGGCTCAGTTGGCTAAGCGTCTGCCTTCAGGTCAGGTTATCATTCTGGGATCCTGGGATTAAGCCCCATGTCAGGCTCCCAGCTCAGGGAGGGACTCTGCTTCTCCCTCTGCCACTACTTCCCACTCATGCTAGCGCGCTCTCACACACACACAAATAAATAAAATCTTCTAAAAATTATGTTCTTGAATTTCTACTGGATTTTTTTTTTTAATCTTAAAGAGCTACTTGATTTTTTTTTTTTTTTACCTGCTTACTATTTTGTTTAAACAGCTTTTGAGATGTAACTTGCATACCATATTAAAAAAATTCTCCCAGGGGCGCCTGGGTGGCTCAGTGATTGAGCATATGCCTTTGGCTCTGGTTGTGATCCCATGATCCTGGGATCAAGTCCCGCATCCGGCTCCCTGCAGGGACCCTGCTTCTCCCTCTGCCTATGTCTCTGCCTCTCTCTGTGTCTCTCATGAAAAAATAAATAAATAAAACCTTAAAAAAAAATTCTCCCACCTAAGGTGTACAATTCAGTGCTTTTTGTTACATTCACAGAGTTGTTCAGCCTTCACCTCATTATAGAACATTTTCATCACCCCCAAAAGAAACCCTGTATGCATCAGTGGTGACTCTCCATATCTATGGAAATTTCTCCCCAGCCTTAAGCAACTGCTTTTTTACTTTCTGTCCCTGTACATATGCCTATTGTTGACACTTCATATAAATGGGATCACACTGTATGTGGTCTTTTATGATTGGATTTTTTTCACCAGCATAATGTCCAGTTTCATCCATGTTGTACCATGTACTTCATTACTTTTTATGGCCAAATAATGTTCTGTTGTATAAATATTCACATTTTATTTATCCTTTCTTCAGTTGATAGACATTGGGGTTGTTTCCACTTTTTGGCTATTATAAATAATGCTGCTATGAGTATTTGTGTATATGTTTTTGTTTCAGACATATGTTTTCATTTATCTTGGATAAATATGTAGGAGTGGAATTGCTGGGTCATATAACTGTGCTAAGTATTTTGAGCATTTGTCAGACCATATTCCAAATTGGCTGCACCGTTTTACATTTCTGCCAGCATAAAAAGGTTCAAATTTCTCTACATCTTGGCCAGCACTTGTTACTATCTGTCTTTTTTACTCTAGTAACTGTAGCAAGTGTGAAGACCTATCTCATTGTGGTTTTGATTTGTATTTCTCTCATGACTTCTAGTATAGAGCATTTGAACACATTTTTTAGCTGAATGATTTCAACAAGTGTTTTGTTAAGGAGGTGTAGTGGTTTGTAATAAAGAGAACATTGTTTTTTGTGGGAGCCAAAGACTCAGGTTTTAGTCATCTCTGCTATTTATAGGCTCTTTTACCTTGAATGGGTTCCTTATCCTTTAAATGTCACTAATTCTCTGCCTTTCTTACAGAATGGCTATGAGGATCACTTCAAATAATGAGAAAAAATTTTTGTAAGCTCTAAGGGATAACTAGATGTTCTTTGATATTACCATAATTAAACTACTCAGAAAGGCAGAAAATATTCATAAGAATATTCATAATTTTAATTCATCATTAAAAAGGGGGCTATGTGGTTCTGTGTCCTTTTCTTTCTGTCTGTATCACCAACTTGGCCACAAGGAATTAAGCTAAACTGATGTGAATAGCAACCCTCTTGAGCTCAACTTGAATTCATTCCCAAAGGATGGTGTAATTCACTAAAATAATTACAAATTAATAACATTTTGTCAACCATTTACTTGTCTACAACGTTGGTAGTTAATGTTTTTTTCTAAACTTTCTTTCAGAATTTACGTTGTCCATTGAATGAAGAGGTAATTGCCCAAGCCCGGAAAATATTCCCTTCAGTGATAAAATACATTGTAGAAATGACTATATGGGAGGAGGAAAAAGAACTGCCTCCTGAACTCCAAATAAGGTGGGGAAATTTTTCAAAAGAGAGAAATTTTAGCAGAGGTTATTTATATTGCAAAATAAATGTTGGAAAAATGTTTTTGTTGTAGTTATTTACTGCTTATGCATTTACTGCATTATGAAAATTTTATAGAGAATTATCTTTTGGGAATACTTCCAAAGTGTCCATTTATATGAGATGCTTTGCTTAGGCACTAAACAGAAGATAAGACAAAAGAAGACCCTAAACAGGAGCTTCTGATTTTAAGAAAGAGCATTTTGGGGTCTTGTTCTAAGTGATTTATAGAGACCTAGCACCTACTCATCCTAGAAGATAAAGAAGTAAATGATTTGCCCCGTTTGATCCTGTCCTGGACCAACCTCCAGATTTCCTGAGAGGTATGATGGGAATAAGGAGATAGCCCTTTGTTACATACTTTGATACATAGGATTATTTCCCTACTAGTTTTAGGGATTTAACATTTTTAAACTAAAATCCAGCAATTGGGATCTTTGGGTGGCTCAGCGGTTTGGCGCCTGCCTTCGGCCCAGGGCGTGATGCTGGAGTCCCGGGATCAAGTCCCACATCGGGCTTCTTGCATGGAGCCTGCTTCTCCCTCTGCCTGTGTCTCTGCCTCTTGTGTGTCTCTCTCATCAATAAATAAATAAATAAATAAATAAATTTTAAAATCCAGCAATTTCTGACAGACATAAGTCTTTCAGTGACAGTGTCTGCTCTTAACTTATAAACTTGCAAGAGAATTTCAGATCTGATATGAAGATCAAGTGTAGGCCTTCAGGGAATTTTTCTGTGTAATATTAGGAATTTCACAAAATTGCATCACAAATTCAAATACCATTGTTCTTTGAGTTTACAGGGTTTTTTGTTTTAATTTAAGAGGAGAGAGAATTAAGAATTTTAATTTATAAAGACATTAAATGTATTGTTTTGACTCTTGCTGGGCCATAAACTGCTTGGGGAAATAAAGGTCATTAGAGATTACATCCACAAAGGTTTTAATTTCAGATATGTGATAATGTCAGTTAAATCCTTTAAGAAACTCTGTATTGGTAAATATGATACTAGCAATCGACCTGCCTGAACACAGGGAGTTGCTTGAGTTTGTGTATATAGCAGCAGCAGACTTTAGATTCATAGAGCTGAGTTTGAGACCTTCTCACTGCTTATTGGCATTGTGACCATGGAGGAGTTTTTCTTTTCTTTTTTTTTTTTTAATTTATTTATGATAGTCACAGAGAGAGAGAGAGAGAGAGGCAAAGACACAGGCAGAGGGAGAAGCAGGCTCCATGCACCGGGAGCCCGACGTGGGATTCGATCCCGGGTCTCCAGGATCGCGCCCTGGGCCAAAGGCAGGCGCTAAACCGCTGCGCCACCCAGGGATCCCATTTTTTTTTTTTTTTTTTTTTGAAAGTAAGTTCTACACTCCATGTGGGACTTGAACTTTTGACCCCAAGATCAAGAGCCAGATGCTCTACCAATTGACCTAGCCAGGTGCCCGTTTCCTGAGCTCTAACAGGCCTGAAAAGATTGAGTATATTATAAAGGCGTATTGTAAACTGTTTAAAACTGATAATATGACATTTGTGTAGCCCACAACTGTATTCGCATTTTTTTTTAAATTTTTTTTATTTATTTATGATAGTCACAGAGAGAGAGAGAGGCAGAGACACAGGCAGAGGGAGAAGCAGGCTCCATGCACCGGGAGCCTGACGTGGGATTCGATTCCGGGTCTCCAGGATCGCGCCCTGGGCCAAAGGCAGGCACCAAACCCCTGCGCCACTCAGGGATCCCTGTATTTGCATTTTTTATGAGCTCCTCGTACCACTCTTGACTGTAGATACTATACTCTTTTTAAACATGAAAGAGGCACTGTCATCTCAACTCAAGATTATAAGTTTAAGCAACCTAAGGTCCCTCAGTCACATGGTAGTGCTAACACTTTGAATCTGTACACCTTTTCTTGTTAAACTTAAATGTTATATAAAACCAGTATCACTTCAAGTAAATAGAAGGTAAAAGCAAAAGTAAACTCAATAAAATTAATAAAATGTTAGCATTTATTATTGCTTCCTTGAAGATCATGAGCCCAGAGCTATCTCCCTTTGCCACAGTAGGAGATTAGCAAGAGTTAAGAGTAGCATTAAAAACATATTGCCATTAAACCGAAAGTAATAATTTACATCTGGAAGTAATAAAATGAAACGATAATACTGTTATCAGAGTTTTTAAATTTCTGTGGCACTGTACCACTTAAAATAACTTCCTTTACTGGTATTACAGTGGTACTTTTTCATATGGTAAGAAACTACATGGTGAGGCTTTGGTACAGATATTGTATATTATTTTAGTCTATTTTTCACATTTTCCTTTATTTGTTTCAGTACCTGAATATATATCTTTTTTTTTAACAGGGAGAAAAATGAAAGATACTATTGTGTCCTTTTCAATGACGAACACCATTCATATGACCATGTCATATACAGTCTACAAAGAGCTCTTGATTGTGAGCTCGCAGAGGCCCAGTTGCATACGACTGCCATAGACAAAGAGGTTCGTGAGCTTCATTTGATTTCTTTTGCTCCATTATCCATTATCAGCTTCCTGGGAGAGTCAGGTGTTGACTGAGCCCTTGCCTAGTGCTCTTTAGTATTGTGTTAGGAACAATCATACTCTTCTTTTGTTCCTTATATCGTAGGTAAATTGGTTAAAACTTGATTTTTCTTTGTATCATAATTATAGATAAACTATTAGCTTTCCTCTTTTATTCTAAATAATTAGAAGGTTACTGAATATATTGGCAAAAAGTAGTTAAGAGTGTCAGCTTTAATCTGTTTCTATTTATTAAAGTAACATTGTATAATTATTGAGTGCATGAATAAATACATTAATTTTGACATTTTTAACATTATTTATTGCAACTATTTTTAGCATATTACTAATTCTATGGTCCTGCCTTTTTTTTTTTTTTTTTTTAATACCTATCCAAAGCAAAATGTGTTCCTCGGGTATATAGGAGGAATATTAACCTAATCCATGTCCTTAAAAGGAGTATACTATAGTGGAAGAAGAAGCTTCGTAAAGTGTTAAACATTTATGTTGTCTTCCAACTGTTGCCCATCTACTTACTTTAGGCAGTTGACAAATGATTAATAATTAAGAGCTCATTAGGCCTTTGGGACACATATTATTGATTGGGATTGTCAGTATACTACTTAATTCTCATGTTTGTTTATAATTAGGGCCGTCGGGCTGTCAAAGCAGGTGCTTTTGCTGCTTGCCAGGAAGCAAAGGAAGATATAAAGGTAATTTTTTGAATTAGGGATGAAAGAAAATTTTGGAATTCACATTCCAAGAGCCGAAGTAAAGCAATTACATGATTGAAGTGGTTGGGCATCCTAAGTAAAGGTAGGGTTGGGCCCTTTAAATTCAGAGATTTGAAGCTGTGTTATATAAGATTTTTTTTTGAAGAATAGATTACTTATTTAAAACATTTTAAAACTAGTTTTTTGTTTTGTTTTTAATGCTTTCATTTGTAGAGCCATTCAGAAAATGTCTCGCAACATCCACTTCATGTAGAAGTATTACACTCTGAGGTTATGGCTCATCAGAAATTTGCTTTGCGTCTTGGCTCCTGGATGAACAAAATTATGAGCTATTCAAGTAAGCATATTGCCTGTTTTTCTTATTTTTCATAAAATACTGGTTTTTTAAATAGCCACAAATTTTTAAATGTCATTGAATATAAAACAAAATTTTTCATTTTTTGGTTTATACATTTTGATTAATTTTTAGAGTTGTACCTCAAACCATAAAAAATATTTATGGCCATAAATAATATTTTATTGGCTTTTGATTCTTTGATATTGACAGAATTATTCTTAATATCAAACTGGGAAGATTAATGTTATTTTTTTCTCACGTCATTGTAGGAAACATACTTTTGGGAGGAATGTTATGAGAGTAAAAGTTATCTGACCTCTTTTGTTTGTAGGTGACTTTAGACAGATCTTTTGCCAAGCATGCCTTAGAGAAGAACCCGGCTCTGAGAATCCCTGTCTCATAAGCAGATTAATGCTTTGGGATGCAAAGCTTTATAAAGGTGGGTAGATCTTTGCTTATGCTGCTTGCCATGAAGCATGACCTTAAAGTGGAGCTATAATATGTTTTGTTTGTTAAATCAGTGGTCTTGATTGATAAGATATTGTACTTTAAAGAAAAGTTAACCAATCAATATGTTTTCTCTGTGTTAAAACCCAGGGTTACTGTCTTTTAATTATAGTGTCTTTTCGTTTAGTCAGAGCCAGTAAAAAGAGTCTGTGTATATATCCATGTACTGCCGTTATTAAAGCTATGTTAATTTTTATTTTTAAAATCCAAATGCAGAATAAAAAGTGAAAGGTGAGAAAAAGGCTGAAGGGAATGGAGAAAGGAAGACACAGAGTAAGAGTAATTTTGAGTGAAATAGAATAAAAAGGAATGGAGAAAGTTTGGACATAGTAGAGTGAAGTAAGGCAAAGTGGAGGGGCAGAATGAGGGAAAAGGAATATATGTTTGTATTTTAAATTCTAGCTATTATTAATATGAAAAATGCTACTCATATTTGAGTCCTTGAGGTCTATTAGTATGTGAAATATTTTTATAATATTCTGCTGCTTCTAATAGCTGGAATGTTTTTTTTTGCCTTGGTGATACTCTTCCACTTCCCCCAAAAATGATCTGTAGGTGCCCGTAAGATCCTTCACGAATTGATCTTCAGCAGTTTTTTTATGGAGATGGAATACAAAAAATTCTTTGCTATGGAATTTGTGAAGGTAATTGCTCTTTATAAATAGATATCAATAATAGAAAAAGAAAACCATTTGGAAATGAAGCTGTAGAAACAGAGCAGATAATTATGAATCAAGAATATCATTTTGTGATTTATTTCTTTGTCACAAGTCCATTTCTTTTCACATTTGGGAGTATGGAAGCAGTAGTATCAGAGAGGAGACAGGTGGCAAATGACCTATTATCTGCCTGGACAGAGCAGTAGGAGGTTATCACATTCACACATGCATCAATCCTTCCTAATAGTTTGTCTGCTTTATAACAAGTAAAATTATAACAAGTAGAAGTGGCTAGTTGAAAGGCATAGCATGGGAAAGGAACAGATAAACATCCAAAGGGAGACAGGAATTAGACAAGCAAGAGTTATACTTAACTGAGGCTAAAACATAAAGATAAAATTTACAGCTTTTTAATACTGTTTTACTGATCTATTATCTATAGCCCTTACATTATTTTATATATATTTTATATATTTATATATTTATATTTTATATAAATGTATGTTTATATATTTATATTTTATATTTATATATAAATATATAAATATTTTTTATATATAAAACAATGTATATGTGTGTATATATGTAGATATATATAGATATATGTAGATATATATATATTGATGGGGAGGGATCTATCTCTGAAATTAGTTTGCAAAGTAATACATTATAGGGACTGTTTTTTTTTTTTTTTTAACCATGGTTACTTCTCTGTAGGAATTTTAGTGGATAAAATTAAATATGTAGGCCAAGGATCTGACATTATATGTGATACATGATTGGATGTATTCATAATTTTTGTTTCCCACTGTATCAGGGTTGATTTTCAGCTGGTACGCACCAGTATTGTTAAGTTATTTACAGCCAGCATCCATTCTGTTTAAGGTTGGATTGAATCTGATTATTTGGTTTTCTGAGTCATATCAGTTTTTAAATACTTTGAATATTGCTTTTGCTCTATACAGTTGTGATAGAATCTGCTAAAGATTGTCCCAGATTCTGTTTGAGAAAGGATATATAGCACCATCACAGGTGTCTGATTTTTACCTGTGTGTGTGTGTGTGTGTGTGTGTGTGTGGGCATGCGTGCGTGCTTTTTTTTGTTGTTGTTCTTTTTTTTTTTGTAGTTCTCACTTAAACTCTACTAGATTGGGTAGCTGAATTCATATTTGATCTTTAGTTTGTTATTCTCTAATATATTTTTGTTCACCATATTGTCTTCCATTAAAAAATAGGGATTATAGGGGCACCTGGCTGGTTCAGTCAATAGAGCAGGCAACTGTTGATTTCAAGGTTTTAAGTTCAAGCCCCCATTGGGTGTAGAGATATAATACTTTAAAAAGAAAGAAAAGAAAGAATTATAATACTTTTCATCATATGCATAGAAACAGGTAAGCAGCAGCTATTAAAATTGGGATTTTAAAAGTTTTTGGTAATTTATAATTGAGTCTCCACTCTCTAATGTATCTTTCAGTATTATAAACAGCTGCAGAAAGAATATATCAGTGATGATCATGACAGAAGTATCTCAGTAACTGCACTCTCAGTTCAAATGTTTACTGTTCCTACTCTGGTATGTATAAATCATTTCTTTGCAACTTTTCCAAGTAAAATCTATTTTGCTTTTTAAGAACTTTGCTTAGGGGCAGCCCGGGTGGCTCAGCGGTTTAGTGTCACCTTCAGCCCAGGGCCTGATCCTGGAGACCTAGGATCGAGTTCCATATCAGGATCCCTGCATGGAGCCTGCTTCTCCCTCTGCCTGTGTCTCTGCCTCTCTTTCTCTGTGTGTGTGTGTCTCATGAATGAATGAATGAATGAATGAATGAATGAATGAATAAATAAATAAATAAATAAATAAATAAAATCTTTACAAAAAAGAAAGAACTTTGCTTAGTATTGAATCAAATTAAAACAATTTCAGAGTACTAAATTGGGCTAATTTCATTTGGAAAATTGAATTAATACCTCAGTGATATCTGCATGTGAATTATACTTTACTGGGACCCAAGGACAAGATAGCTTGTGGAGTGGGAGTGATGGCACAACCATTGTCCAGTAGTCCTGATCCCTGCAGGTGAAGTCCAGAACTGGTTTCTCAGATTCTAGGCTAACTTGAGAGCTGTACCTTTTCAATACCCAGACTATTTTTTGCTATTCTTTTATTCTATAGTTATTGTGTAGGGGCAGGGGTATAGATTAAGATAAAACAAGGCAGGAGGAGAGAGTACTGTCAAGCATTTGCATGAAATAGATGCTGATATGGTGTTATATAGGCCTGGAAGGAGAGTGGAGAATTCTGCTTTTTTTCTTTTCTTTTTATTATTATTTTTTTAATTTTACTTATTTATTCATGAGAGACACGGAGAGAGAGGCAGAGACACAGGCAGAAGTAGAAGCAGGCCTCCTGCAAGGAGTCCACTGTGGGACTTGATCCCTTAACTCATGATCCTGGAGTTCATGCCTCAAGCCGATCCCGGGATCATGCCTCAAGGTGAAGGCAGACATTCAACGACTGAAGCCACCTAGGCGTCCCTGCTTTTTTTCTTTGTACTACTTCTTTTCCTGTTTTTTTTTGTGGATAGTTTGGTTAACTATTCTTACATTCTCATTTCAAAGGCCAGAGAAAAGGATGGAGAGAATGGGTTAGGAGTGACAGGGAGGTACCAGAAAAGATAGTAATATGGTAGAAGTCCTGAAGTATATCTGTTTTTGTTCTACTTTGCTCATCATGTGATTACTGATGGTAAACATTCATGTAGATCCGCTGTGTGATGGGCTTGCCATGTCCAGACAGATGTTAACTGAGGGGTAGGAAATTTTGACTTTCAGAAAATAACTTCTCAGAAATTGCTGTTCTGTGAGACTAAGAGCTATGATGCTCAGCAAACATTTATTAAAAATAATTCACTGATTAATCAAATGAATACAGAAATTAAGTCCATACTATTATGAGTTCCTAATAAAGATAATATTCTTGAAATATCCTATAGGCTCGACATCTTATTGAAGAGCAGAATGTTATCTCTGTCATTACTGAAACCCTACTAGAAGTTTTGCCTGAATACTTGGACAGGAACAATAAATTCAACTTTCAAGGTTATAGCCAGGACAAATTGGGAAGAGTATATGCAGTAATATGTGATCTAAAGTAAGTTGTTCAAGTCAAAAGGTAAGGGTTCTTGTTAATCACAGTATGCTTATGTATTCCATTTTATTAAAAAATTTCTGATCCTTTTGGTTTTTTAGGATTCTTATTATGATAGCAAGTACAAAGAACTTTTATTGTTTCGTGTCAATAAATGTTTTCAGTAAGGGCTTCTTACAGATTTAAAGCCAGGTGAACAAAGAAGGTACTGAGGAGGGGCCTGTTAAAGGAACTTCATGGTCTCTTGGGGTCACTACATGAATCTCCATAACTGCCATGCATTCCGCTCACTTTCCCTCATGCACTTTAGTTCTGTCCCTTTATGTAGCCTATTTATACATAGTTTCAGATAATCTTGGGAGTTTCTTTTTTAACTCCCTTTTTCTTTCTTTTCTTTTTTAAATATTTTATTTATTCATGAGAGACACAGAAAGAAGGCAGAAACATAGGCAGAAGGAAAAGCCGGCTCCCTGCGGTGAGCCTGATATGGGACTCGATCCCAAGACCTAAGATCACGACCTGAGCAAAAGGCAGATGCTCAACTACTGAGCCACCCAGGTGCCCCTAACTCCCTTTTTCATACATACAACCAAGTTATTGATACTCTTTGGGGGTTTCTTAAGTTTTTTTTGCTGAAGAGGATAGAATTCCCTTTTATTTATTTTTTTTTAAAATGAATTTATTTCTTATTGGTGTTCAATTTGCCAACATATAGAATAACACCCAGTGCTCATCTCATCAAGTGCCCCACTCAGTGCCCGTAACCCAGTCACCCCAACCCCCACCCACCTCCCCTTCCACCACCCCTAGTTCGTTTCCCAGAGTTAGGAGTCTCTCATGTTCTGTCTCCCTTTCTGATATTTCCCACTCATTTTTTCTCCTTTCCCCTTTATTCCCTTTCACTATTCTTTTATATTCCCCAAATGAATGAGACCATAAAATGTTTGTCCTTCTCCGACTGACTTACTTCACTCAGCATAATGCCCTCCAGTTCTGTCCATGTCGAAGCAAATGGTGGGTATTTGTCATTTCTAATGGCTGAGTAATATTCCATTGTATACATAAACCACGTCTTCTTTATCCATTCATCTTTTGATGGACACCGAGGCTCCTTCCACAGTTTGGCTATTGTGGCCATTGCTGCTCTAAACATCGGGGTGCAGGTGTCCCAGCATTTCATTGCATCAGTATCTTTGGGGTAAATCCCCAGCAGTGCAATTGCTGGGTCATAGGGCAGATCTATTTTTAACTCTTTGAGGAACCTCCACACAGTTTTCCAGAGTGGCTGCACCAGTTCTCATTCCCACCAACAGTGCAGGAGGGTTCCCCTTTCTCCACATCCTCTCCAACATTTGTTTTTTCCTGCCTTGTTAATTTTCCCCATTCTCACTGGTGTGAGGTGGTATCTCATTGTGGTTTTGATTTGTATTTCCCTGATGGCAAGTGATGCAGAGCATTTCCTCATGTGCTTGTTGGCCATGTCTGTGTCTTCCTCTGTGAGATTTCTGTTCATGTCTTTTGCCCATTTCATGATTGGATTGTTTCTTTGCTGTTGAGTTTAATAAGTTCTTTATAGATCTTGGAAACTAGCCCTTTATCTGATACGTCATTTGCAAATATCTTCTCCCATTCTGTAGGTTGTCTTTTAGTTTTGTTGACTGTATCTTTTGCTGTGCAAAAGCTTCTTATCTTGATGAAGTCCCAATAGTTCATTTTTGCTTTTGTTTCTCTTGCCTTCATGGATGTATCTTGCAAGAAGCTACTTGTGGCCAAGTTCAAAAAGGGTATTGCCTGTGTTCTCCTCTAGGATTTTGATAGAATCTTGTCTCACATTTAGATCTTTCATCCATTTTGAGTTTATCTTTGTGTATGGTGCAAGAGAGTGGTCTAGTTTCATTGTTCTGCATGTGGATGTCCAATTTTCCCAGCACGAATTATTGGAGAGACTGTCTTTTTTCCAGCAGATAGTCTTTCCTCCTTTGTCAAATATTAGTTGACCATAAAGTTCAGGGTCCATTTCTGGATTCTCTATTCTGTTCCATTGGTCTATGTGTCTGTTTTTGTGCCAGTACCACACTGTCTTGATGACCACAGCTTTGTAGTACAACCTGAAATCTGGCATTGTGATGCCCCCAGCTATGGTTTTCTTTTTTAATATTCCCCTGGCTATTTGGGGTCTTTTCTGATTCCACACAAATCTTAAGATGATTTGTTCCAACTCTCTAAAGAAAGTCCATGGTATTTTGATAGGGATTGCATTAAACGTGTAAATTGCCCTGGGTAACATTGACATTTTCACAGTATTAATTCTTCCAATCCATGAGCATGGAATATTTTTCTGTCTCTTTGTGTCTTCCTCAATTTCTTTCAGAAGTGTTCTGTGGTTTTAGGGTATAGACCTCTTTGGTTAGGTTTATTCCTAGGTATCTTATGCTTTTGGGTGCAATTGTAAATGGGATTGACTCCTTAATTTCTCTTTCTTCAGTCTCATTGTTAGTGTATAGAAATGCCACTGACTTCTGGGCATTGATTTTGTATCCTGCCTCACTGCCAAATTACTGTATGAGTTCTAGCAATCTTGGGGTGGAGTCTTTTGGGTTTTTTATGTAGAGTATCATGTCATCTGCGAAGAGGGAGAGTTCGACTTCTTCTTTGCCAATTTGAATGCCTTTTATGTCTTTTTGTTGTCTGATTGCTGAGGCTAGGACTTCTAGTACTATGTTGAATAGCAGTGGTGAGAGTGGACATCCCTGTCTTGTTCCTGATCTTAGGGGAAAGGCTCCCAGTGCTTCCCCATTGAGAATGATATTTGCTGTGGGCTTTTCGTAGATGGCTTTTAAGATGTTGAGGAATGTTCCTTCTATCCCTACACTCTGAAGAGTTTTGATCAGGAATGGATGCTGTATTTTGTCAAATGCTTTCTCTGCATCTATTGAGAAGATCATATGGTTCTTGTTTTTTCTCTTGCTAATATGATGAATCACATTGATTGTTTTACGAGTGTTGAACCAGCCTTGCATCCGGGGATAAATCCTACTTAGTCATGGTGAATAATCTTCTTAATGTATTGTTGTATCCTATTGGCTAGTGTCTTGTTGAGAATTTAGAGTTTACTTTTAAACTAAAGTTGGATTTACATGATAGATCACTTTTGGGATCATTGGACTTAAAAGGAAATAAGTTTCCATATACTTTAGAGTTGATGAATATTATAAGGGTTGTGATACATCAAGTATTCATTAAATCATAAGCTTCTAAAAATTAATTTCCTTTAAGAATGTATTAAAACAAAATACATTTCATTTAGTTTTCTATTTAAAAGAAAGACCTCCAAGGTGTATAGGATTATTTCTAGTCCCAAGAGGAAAAATATTATTCTAATTTTGTCTACTTCTTTTAGTGACTATTTAGGGCATAGAGAGAGAGGTGGAAACAGGCTTCTAAACCAACATAGAAATTGTTTGGTCTGCTTAAAAATACATTTGACAGGGGCACCTGGATGGCTTAGTCAGTTAAATGACTGATTCTTGATTTCGGCCCAAGTCCTGATCTCAGGTTCTTGATATCAAGCCTTAAATCAGGCTCTGAGTTCAGAGGGGAACCTGATTTTTCTCTTTCTTCCTCTGCCCCTCCCTGTGTGCTCATCCTCTTCTCCTCCCTCTCTCTCTCTCAAATAAATAAATAAATCTTTCTAAAAATACATTTGACAGATTTCCGGAATTATGCTTTGGATCCTTGATATTACTAAGGAAAAAGTTTCCATACCTTTTCAAATTCCTCACTTTCTAAATATGATTATAAATCTTTAGCTAAAGTTCAGCAGATTATTAATGTTATCACAACTTCAGTACAAAGATGGTAGATGAATTCAGTAATGAATCACCATTTAGCCAGTGTGCTTCACAAATTCTGCGTGAATTACATGTATACCAAACAAATAAGCAAAATGCACAAAAAATGCCAAATGGCTGTACTTAAAGTTATCAGTGTTAAATCAGTGTATTCATTATTCCTTGATCTGCTGTATCAGAAAATTCTCTTTACCGTGGTCCTCATTACTGAGAAATATTCTTGTAGCTGACTTATTTTTTTTATCCAGGGAAGTGGTGTATAATCACCTCATTTTTTAAATCACATTTTATTTTGTTTTATGGATTTCTGACTATAGTTATTCTCTACAATGAATAATTTGGAGTCAGCACATCCCTACATAACTTAACCGTATGTTAAAACTTTAGAACTGCTGATTTGGAAGTTAACTTTAAAGTTTTCCCAAATCTTTAAAAAAAAGGGGTGGGGGGTGCCTGGATGACTCAGTTGGTTAAGCATCTGCCTTCGGTTCAGGTCATGATCCCAGGATCCTGGGATCAAGTCCCACGTTGGGTTCCCTGCTCAGCAGGGAGTCTGCTTCTCCCTCTCCCTCTGTGTGTATGCTCTCTCTCTCAAATATCTATCTATATATTTGTCTATCTTAAAAAAAAAAAAAAGTTTTCCCACTCCTGTGATGGTTGTTATAACTTCTCTCCTACATCCTTACTAAATAGAGAAATATCTAATGAAAGGAGAAGCGGAAATTAACGTTATTTTGAGCACCTAGAAAATCTCTATCGTGGTTTCCAACTGATAGGCTCGGTTGCTTTTAGGTTGACTTAAGCAAGCCAACTTCTGAGTGGAGAAGTTAGGCTTAGCTTTGACAATCACCTCTCCTAGAGCTTCACATTTTGTTGGTATGATTCTAGCTCTGCCCAGTGCTTCTAATTATTTTAAGAAGTTAGAATCCATAATGTTGATGAATCAACATTGTCTATAGCCCCAAGGACTTTAAAATTATCTCAGAATGGGAAAGTGAATTATTTCTTTGTCTTTTGAAATGATAGGTATATCCTAATCAGCAAGCCCACAGTATGGACAGAAAGATTAAGAATGCAATTCCTTGAAGGTTTTCGATCTTTTTTGAAGATTCTTACCTGTATGCAGGTATGTATATCAGTAAAATTAATTTATTCTTAAAAATTTAGCCCCAGTTTTTCTTTCCTTTAAGCAAGTTGTGGTTGTTATTTGAGAAAGACTATATCTAGCAAAATAGAAATAAAATTTAAACACTGCCTCACTGATCCTGTGATAATAGATCTTTAATAGGTATAATTCTATATACTTTAATTAAGTACTGCTGTTACTCTTTAGTGTTTAATGCTTACTATGTGATATGGTAATAACCACTTTACATGCATTATTTCTGCTGAGCATTATAGCAATATGAGGTGGTTACTATTATTATTTTCATTTTCCATATAAGTGAATTAAAGTCTAGAAATACTTGGACCAGGGTCCTGTGCAGTTAGAAAGTGACAGATCTGGGATTTGAACCCATGCATTCTGACCTTGTATAATAGCCATGTTTAAAAAGCTGTGCATATCTGAATATAGATCCTGACAATTTTATGTTTTGAGAATAGAAGAGCAAAGAAAGAGGGCTTACTATATATATATATCTCCTAATCACTCATATAGGGAATGGAAGAAATCAGAAGACAGGTTGGGCAACACATAGAAGTGGATCCTGACTGGGAGGCTGCCATTGCTATACAGATGCAATTAAAGAATATCTTACTCATGTTCCAAGAGTGGTGTGCTTGTGATGTAAGTAAAATTTGTTAGTAGGATGAGTGCCTTTTTATGTGCTCTAATGGTTATCAGTAGTAAAGTTTTATGTAGCAACTTGATGTAAAATGTAATAACATTACATTGTTATTAATTAAGTAGTGTATTTGAATTTGTCTTATTAAATTTAGAAGGAAAATCCTGTGTTTTGTGGGTTATTAAAGATTTTATTTAGAGAGAAAGAAAGAGCATGAGTGAAGGGGGAGCAGAGAGAGAAGAAGAGAGAATCTGAGGCCAACCTGCTGAGCATGTAGCCCAACAAAGGTCTGGATCTCAGGACCCTGTGATCACTGCCTGAGTGAAAAATCAGGAGTTGGACATCCAGCTGACTGAGCTACCCAGGCACCCAGAAAATCCAGTTTTTTATACTTAATTAAAAATGTGCTCCATGGTAGTTTCATTTACCTCTGGGAACAGGGGGATTTAAAAAATACAACAAAACACATTTATATATGTATATATGCATTTATTTTCTTGGACATAAATATTAATAATATGAAAATTAGTTCCACATAGACTTTATTTTTTTAAGATTTTATTTATTTATTTATGAGAAAGAGAGAGGCAGAGACACAGGCAGAGGGAGAAGCAGGCTCCATGCAGGGAGCCCGACATGGGACTTGATCTTGGGTCTCCAGGATCATGCCCTGGGCTGAAGGCAGCGCTAAACCACTGGGCCACCAGGGCTACCCCCACATAGACTTTAAAATATTTCAATAATAGAGAAGGATTGATATTTATTCAATCAAGAGCTTTATTATATATGTTAAACCATTAAGAAAATTAATTTCAAAATACAGAACTACTCTATTTTTTCAATTCAGTAATTTTAGACCATAACCCTCTTGAAATATACAGTCCTTATCCGAGATTACCTTTTGGGAAGGATGACCTCATTTATTTCTGTTTTGAGAAAATTGACATTATCTGAATCAAATTGTTTTATTTTTTCTAGTTTCTCTGTACCTCTTATGACACAGTCTATTCACTAAGTTTCTCTGTGTCTTCACAATTGGTCTCTTTCTTTTCATCTCTTTCTGAAACTAAGGTCTCTACCTAAGCTCTTGGTCCTGAGCTACATTAATTCTTTCTGGACTTGGCTTCCTCACTTGTCACCTCCTACTCTTTCATTCATCTGCCTGTACGCACACAGGACTCTCCTATCCTTCAAGTCAAGAAGAATAGGCACCTGGGTGGCTCAGTTGGTTAGGCGTGATCCTGGGGTCCTACCTTTGGCTAGGTCATGATTCCGGGGTCCTGGGATCAAGCCTCACATCAGGCCTGCCTCTCCCTCTCCCTCTGCCTCTCCCCTTGCTTGTGCTTTCTCATACTCTCTCTCTGTTAAATCAATAAGTAAAATGTCAAAACAAAAATCAACAAGAATAAAAACCCTTTGTCTCTGCTACCTCTGTGAAGTCTCTTTTTGTTCTTTTCTTCTGCTTCACCACTAGCAATTGGTCACAGGTTCAGAGTGGCAGTCATACAGACATGATAGAACTTAATCTAGCACTATAGCTTTGTAGAACAATAAGAACAGGAAATATTGTCCAGCAGCTAGTCATATCATATATTTTTTGGCAACCCTTGCCTTTATGGAAAGCATGCATAATTATTCGAGATGAGGTCAAAATATGTGTTGTTCATCTTGACATTTACCAAACTTTCTGAAATCACCTACATTTGCTGTCATTACTCTAGCTTCTGAAACTTCTTTTTAGGGCCTGCCTTTTGCCCTTACCAATTGGTTGAAATTGCTTTTTGAAAAATTTCAAAGGATCTATGTAGTAACCAAATTCAGCCCCGTCTGTCTTTTCTAAGTCCCCATATTCCTTAAAATGTCTGTAGCATTGTATTCTGTTGAGTAGTTTTTGAAACTTTCTTTCCCTCTGATTTTTGCAAACCTACATTTTTCTAGTACTTCTGTTATTGATTAAACATTTCATTCAGTAATTCCTTTTTTATCCCCCTCTTCTTTCTGCCTACTAAATGTGACATTCCTAATATTCTTACAGGTCTTTCATTTCTGCCACCTCATTTAAAACTGCAGAGATGACTCTCCCAAGCTATACATTTCTGTTTATGTGCTAGATAATCTTGCTTGAATCTTATATTTCAAATTCAGGATATAGTAAACTGGTTTGTCATCATTTCTTTCTACTAATCTTGCATTTTCCACTCTCAACTTCCCTTGTTCTGTTAATGACACTGTGATTCATACATTTATCCACACAGAAAATCCCAGAGCCACTGCATTCTTTGTGTTAGATGTTAACAGATTTTCCAAAGGAAAAAAGTTCTGTGTTCACATAAGATTGAGAAATGCTAAGTTGAACAAGATTAAGCAGGATTTTTTTTTTAATGCCACTGAAATTTTCAAACCCTTTAAATAATCAGTGTGCTAATTTCTAAGTGGAATATTTTCAAAATTTATTTGATCATTGAATTCCTTTTTCAGGATAAAATCAGTGTGAGAAACAATTGTTAAAAAGTGAGTTTTGACTCTTCTCTCCCTGGCATACTACCCCAGTTTGAGTTTTCTTTATCCTAAATTTATTTTATAATTCTAACTTATTTCCTATGAGTTTTTTGCTATTTTGCCCTGACTGCCCCCACCCTAGTTAAAACCTTATTACCTTAGACTTAGATTTCATGGTAATCTTTCTCTTGGTTCCCTAACCTTACCCTCTCTAATCTATCATCTTCAGTGAACTCATTAATTCTTCTTGGAGCAGACACAATCAGTGTATTCACATACTGATGCCAAGACATATTTCCAGCTTAATTGCTTATTAACTTCATCCATAAATCCTTTGATTTATCTAGTTTTATTCCTTTACACTGCCTGAACAGGAGTTGTACTTGCCTTATTTCTCCACTTATATCTCTGCTTACAATGCCTGTTATCTCATCTTTTCTCCATAGTTAAATTCTGCGTATTCTTTTAGACCCCAATCAAAACTGCTTTCACAAAGTATGTCTTCCCAGTTGTTTGCAATTCTTTTTCCTCCCTCTTAGAGTACCATTTACAGGGTACTTAAAATGTTATACTTTGCTAGCATGTTTGTGGGTGTGGGTATGTGTATCTGTCTTACATTTCCATCTAGGTTGCAGATCCTGTGGAGGTAACCCTGCTAAACAAAGAACAATTTTGCACGTATATTTACTAAATATTTATTGAATGGTGTGATAAAGTAGATAATTTGTTAATCTATTTGCATTTTTATTTTTCTTTTAGAAAGAACTCTTACTGGTGGCTTATAAAGAATGTCACAAAGCTGTGATGAGGTGCAGTACAAGTTTTATGTCTAGTAGTAAGACAGTGGTACAATTGTGTGGTCATACTCTAGAAACTAAGTCCTACAAAGTATCTGAAGATCTTGTAAGCATACATCTACCACTCTCTAGGACTCTTGCTGGTGAGTGTTTGTGTTTTGTATGTTTTTATTAGCTTTGTTTTTTAGATATTCAGAATGGTGGAATTATTTCTGTTTTTCTTCTGTGCTTAGTATGCACACACATACTCAAATCAGATACTGTAGGTAAAGCTGTCACTGTCCTTCAAAGAACATCTATCTAAGGATGTTGTTTACCTGGACCTTTTTTCAGCTGGGTCAACTAATGGATCCTTCTAATACATACTTAAGGACTAACTTGGTAGCTCATCTCCACTCAGATTTAAATATAGTAAAATCTTGTTGCTGGTTTTGTTTTTGTATTTGTTTCAAATTTTTATTTAAATTCTATTTGGGTTTGGTTTTTTTTTTTTTAAGATTTTATTTATTTTTTCATGATAGATACAGATAGAGAGGGAGAGACATAGGTAGACAGAGAAGCAGACTCCCTGTGGGAGGCCTGATGTGGGACTTGATACCAGGACCTTGGGATTATGACCTGAGCTGAAGGCAGATGCTCAACCACTGAGCCATCCAGATGTCCCAGGGTTTTGGGTTTCGTTTGTTTGTTTGTTTGTTTGTTTTGAAGTATAGTTAACACACTCTGTTACTGGTTTTTAACACTCTTCTTTGCCTGATTACACTCAGTATGTTGTGTGTCATTGTTCCTTTCACCACTAAAACAAAGAAATCAAAGATTTTTCTTTAAAGATTCTTCAATTTGCATTTCCATACAAGAGATTGGCCCTGTTAGATTTTTTTTAACTTTATGTGAGTGTATTTATTTATTTATTTATTTTAAACAATATTGATAGCAGCTTTCCGATTTAGTTAAGAAGTAAGGAAGCTCTACTCCCAATATGGGGCTTGAGCTCATGATTCTGAGATCAAGAGTCACATGCTCAGTGGCTCAGTCAGTTAAGCGTCTGACTCTTGATTTCAGTTCAGGTCATGATCTCAGAGTCTTAGGATTAAGCCCTGTGTTGGGCTCCATGCTCAGCAGGGAGTCTGCTTGAGATTCTCTCTCACTCTGTTCCTCCTGACCTGCCCTTCCCCCCTCACTCTTAAACACTCACTCTTTATATATAATAAAGAAATAAAATCTTAAAAAAATAAAGGAGTTGCATGGTCTACTGACTAAGCCAGCCAGATACTCCTATGTTTATATTTTTAATTGTGGTAGAATATACATATAAAATTTATCATTTTAACGATTTTAAGATGTATACTTCAGTGGCATTAAATACATTCACATTGTTGTACAATCATCACCACCATCCATCTCTAGAATTTTTTTCATCTTCCCCTACTGAAATTCTGTATTTGTTCAGCATAACTCCTCAATCCCCATTCCCTGCAGCCTCTGGCAATCACCATTCTACTTTCCAGTTCTATGACTTGACTACTTTAGGTACCACATGTAATTGAAACCATATACATATCCTTTATAATAGACTTATTTCACTTACCATGGTGTTCTTAGTTTATCCATGTTATAGCATGTATCAGAATTTCCTTCCTTTATACCACCTTTTGCTTATGCATTCATCCATAAGCTTGGGTTATGGATGCTTGGGTTGCTTCCACCTTTTGGCTGTTGTAATAATGTTGCTGTGAATATGAATGTACAAATATCTGTTTGAGTCCTTGTTTTCAATTCTTTGGGATATGTACCGTAAGTGGAATTGCTAGCTCATAAAGTAATTCTACTTTTTAATTTTTTGAGGATCTTCTGTACTCTTTTTTTGTAGCACCTGCACCATTTTACATTCCCACCAGCAATATACAGGGATTCCATTTTCTCCACATCATCACCAACACTTCTTACTTTGTTTTGTTTTGTTTTTTTTTTAATAACCATCCTAATGAGTACAGTGGTAGCCCATTGTGGTTTTGATGTGCATTTCCCCAATGATTAGTGATTATTGAGCATCTTTTCCTGTGCTTGTTGGCCATGTTCATTCAAGTCTTTTGTATATTTTTTTAATCAAATTTTTTGTTGTTGAGTTTTTGTTTTCTGTATATTCTTGATATTAACTGGATATCAGATATATGATGTGCAAATATTTTCTCCCATTCTGTGTGTTGCCTTTCTACTCTGTTTATAGTGTCCTTTGAGATTATTGCCAAATCCAGTGTCACAGATCCTTTCCCCTGTTTTCTTCTATGAGTTTTATAGTTTTAGCTTCTATATTTAGCTTTTTGATTAATTTAGTTAATTTTTTGTACACGGTGTAATTGATGTGATTTTTATGTCACTTCTATTTTTGTAAAAAGAAATACTTAAATTAGTTTTCATTTCTTTTGATGCTTACTTAAGAGCAGAATAAAGATATCTTGAGAGGCACATTATTTTTATATAATGTGTAAACACACTTTGTACAGTGTAGGGTCTTAAATATATTAATAGTACTGTGCTTCAAAATTAGAAATCAATAAATATATATTTAAATCTTACAAGTTTCTCAACCTGAGGAGTTAATGAGACAAATTAACTGGATTTATTCCCTTTTTCAATTCTCTCTCTCTCTCTCTTTTAACTGTTAGGTCTTCATGTGCGTTTAAGCAGGCTGGGAGCTGTTTCAAGACTGCATGAATTTGTGCCTTTTGTAAGTGACGGTTAAGTGTTGATTTATTTATATCCTATTTCCAAACACCTCTTGGTTGATGAGAGGGAAGAAAAATTTTGAAACCTACCTGAATAATTCCCATTCAAGTAATTTTATGTCTCTATGTAAGTACGTTGAAACCTGAATTACAAGAGCTTGGAATTATCTCATTCAAGTCCATCAGTTTACAGTTGAGAAAACTGAGAACTGTTTAATGCCATAACTTTGGGACACATCCAAGCCCTCTGAAAAATAACAAAATTTCTCACCTATTTCAGGAGGACTTTCAAGTAGAGGTACTGGTGGAATATCCTTTGCGTTGTCTGGTATTGGTTGCCCAGGTTGTTGCTGAGATGTGGCGAAGAAATGGGCTCTCTCTCATTAGCCAGGTATGGCAAGCCCTATTCACTTTTATGAATGTGTTCATTTTCTGATCGTTTTTTTCTGTTGTATAGTTTTACTTTGTGTCCTTGGATTTTGCTATTCACTTTCTCTTCTCATATAAATTCAGAAATGAAAGCTCTAGTAATCATATAGACATTTGTCATTTTATCCTATTGAGTGGATAGATTAAGTGAAAGTTAGTCAAAACCTGTCCTTTAATATTGGTCTTTTCTGAAGATTTTCTTACCTGGGGACCTATAATTGTCCCACCACCATTCTTAACTGAAGGCTATCTTAACAATTTTTCCTTCCATTCTCGAGCAAATAAAGAGAAGTGCTTTTCCTAAAAGGTGGGAAACTGGACTTAGATACTACTTGGGAGAAAAATGGTATTATGATTGATTATAGAAATTGGTTTATTTTTATTAAAGTGGGCATGTTTAACTTAGAGGAAATAAATTGTTTTGTATGTTGAGAATAATAATTTATACAGCATTTTAAACTCTGAAGTATTTTCATGCCATATTTCCTCACTTTCAAAATCTCACAAAATAACTCCTAGATTTACATTTACATCTTTTTTCCACTAAGGAATTCTTAGGAGTTTTTAGTTTTGTTTTGTTTTTAAAGATTTTATTTCTTTATCCATGAGAGACACAGGGAGAGAGGCAGAAACACAGACGGAGAGAGAAGCAGGCTCCATGTAGGGAGCCTGATGTGGGACTCGATCCCGGGACTCCAGGATCTTGCCATGGGCCAAAGGCAGGCACTCAACCACTGAGCCACCCAGGCGTCCCAGGAGTTTTTAGTTTTGAGAAAGTTTTAGGAAGAGTTTTTGTTGAGAATTCTATTTAAATAAAATAATTCTTGTAGCTTCTATTCTTCCTCTTATTTTATAGGTGTTTTATTACCAAGATGTTAAGTGCAGAGAAGAAATGTATGATAAAGATATCATTATGCTTCAGGTACCTATTAAAATTACTTGTGATATTTAGGTCTTAACTTTCCTTCTTAGATCTTTTGTGATGAGAAAAATACTGTAATTATTTTTAGCTTTATTTAAAATTTCCTCACTGTTATAACTGAATATGGCATCATAAAAATGGAAGGGACTACTATATTATCTTTTGCAAACTTCTTTATCTTTTACTATTTGACAGTTCTACTAGAAACATATATTTCTTCATTTAATACATGTAGAACTGTGATGCTGCATTTCTTTCACAGATTGGTGCATCTTTAATGGATCCTAATAAGTTTTTGTTACTGATACTTCAGAGGTATGAACTTGCTGATGCTTTTAATAAGACAATATCCACAAAAGACCAGGTAAGCAGGAGAAACAGACATGTGAGTTAATTCCAAAGGAAATATTTTTGTTAACAATTTTAATCATATTTAGGAGTTTTTATTTCTTTATGTATATTTCTAGAAATCACATATATACATATAACATGCATATATTATCTACATACGCATACATACACTCTGTATAAAAATTTAAAATATATAGATAAACAAGAAGGAGAAGAAAAAAACACATGAATCAACACTGCCTCCTAGAAATGATCACTTTTTTTTTCTTTTTAAAATTCTGTTAACATATAGTGCAGTATTGGTTTCTGGAGTAGAAATCAGTGATTCATGATAAGTGCCCTCTTTATTTTTTTTTTTAAAGATTTATTTATTTATTCATGAGAGACACAAACTAAGAGAGAGAGGCAGGGACATAGGCAGGGAGAAGGGAGAAGCAGGCTCCTCGCAGGAAGCCTGATGTGGGACTCGATCTCGGATCCAGGGATCACAACCTGAGCCAAAGGTAGGCACCCAACCACTGAGCCACCCAAGTGTCCCCATAAGTGCCCTCTTTAATACCCATCACCCATCTAGCCCGTCCTCCATCCACCTTCCTCCATTGACCCTCCATATTTTCTCTGGCACTAAGAGTTACTTGTGTCTTGTTTCACTCTCTCCTTTTCCCCCTTTCCATATGCTCATCTGTATTCTTTCTGAAATTCCACATATGAATGAGATCATATGGTATTTGTCTTTCTCTGACTGACTTATTTCACTTAGCATAATACACTCTAGTTCCATCCACATTGTTGCAAATGGCAAGATTCCATTCTTTTTGACCGCTGAGTAATATTCCATTGTGTATATATATCACATCTTCTTCATCCATTCATCATTCGAGGACATTTGGGCTCTCTCCATAGTTTGGGTATTATTGATAATGCTGCTATAAATGTTGGGGTGCATATGCCTCTTTGAATCAGTATTTTTGTATCCTCTGGGTAAATACCTAGTAGTGCAGTTACTAGATCATAAGGTAGTTCTATTTTTAACTTTCTGAGGAACCTCTAAGCTGTTCTCCAGAGTGGGTGTACCAGTTTGCATTCCACCAACAGTACAAGAGGGTTTCCCCTTTCTCCACATCCTTGCCAATATCTGTTGTTTCTTGTGTTGTTAATTTTAGCTGTTCTGACAGGTGTGAGATGGTATCTCATCATGGTTTTGATTTGTATTTCCCTGATAGTCATGTTGAGCATCTTTTCATGTGTCTGTTAGCCATCTGAATGTCTTCTTTGGAAAAGTATCTTTTTGTCTTCTGCTCGTTTCTTAATTGGATTATTTGGTTTTGGGGTATTGAATTTGGTAAGTTCTTTATAGATTTTGGATACTAACCCTTTAACAGTACGTCATTGGCAAATATCTTCTCCCATTCTGTAAGCTACCTTTTAGTTTTGTTGATTATTTCCTTTGCTGTGCAGAAGGTTTTTATCCTGATGAAGTCCCAGTGGTTCATTTTTGCTTTTGTTTCCCTTGCCTTTGGCAATGTGTCTAATAAGAAATTGCTCTAGCCGAAGTCAAAGAAGATTCTGCTTGTGTTCTCCTCCGGGATTTTATTTGTTTCCTGTCTCACATTAAGGTCTTTCTATTTTGAATTTATTTTTGCATTTAAATAAGACCAACAAACACACAAACAAATAAATAAGACAAACAGAGAAAGACAAACACAATATGATACATTTTGAATTTATTTCTTTCACAATGGTATAAGAAAGTGGTCCCCTGAGCGGCTCAGCGGTTTAACACCTGCCTTCAGCCCAGGGTGTGATCCTGGAGACCTGGGATCGAGTCCCATGTCGGGCTCCCTGCGTGGAACCTACTTCTCCCTCTGCCTGTGTCGCTGCCTCTCTCTCTCTTTCTCTCTGTGTCTCTCATAAATAAATAAATAAAATCTTTAAAATAAATAAATAAAAAGAAAGTGGTCCCTTTTCATTCTTCTACACGTTGCTGTCTAGTTTTCCTCAACACCATTTATTGAAGAGACCATCTTTTTTCCATTGGATATTCATCCTGCTCTGTTAAAGATTAGTTGACCTTGTACTTATGGATCCATTTCTGGGTTCTCCATTCTGTTCCATCGATCTATGTGTCTATTTCTGTGCCAATACCATACTCACTTGGTGACTACAGCTTTGTAATTAATATAGCTTGAAATTGGGAATTATGATGCCTCCAGTTTTGTTTTTCCTTTTCAGAATTGCTTTGGCTATTCAGGGTCTTTTTGTAGTTTATACAAATTTTAGAATTGTTTGTTCTAGCTCTGTGAAAAATGTTGGTGTTGTTTTGATAGGGATTGCATTAAATGTGTAGATTGCTTTGGGTAGTATAGACATTTTAACAGTGTTTGTTCTTCTAATCCATGAGCATGAAATGCTTTTCTACTTCTTTGTGTCCTCTTCAATTTCTTTCATAAATGTTCTGTAGTTTTCAGAGTACAGATCTTTTACTTCTTTAGTTATATTTATTCCTAGGTATCTTATTGTTTTTGGTATAATTGCAAGTGAGATTGATCCCATGATTTCTTTTTCTGCTGCTTTGTTATTGATGTATAAAAATGCAACAATTTCTGCACATTGATTTTTATATCCTGCAACTTTGCTGAATTGAGAAATGATCACTTTTTAAGTTTTGGTGTCTTGTTTGTTTTTTTTAAACCAAAATTTGGATCATTTTGTATGTGCTATTTCATAATTTGCTTTCTCTGCTTAAATGAGATATTGTACTAATATAAAATCTTGTCATTAAATAGACAACCGCATCATTTTTTTATATCATAATTCTTAATGGCTGTATAGTATTGCACGGTATGATTGCATTAAACCTTAGTCTCCTATTGCTGAAGATATTTTCTAGATTTTTGGTCTCAGAAACATCTTTGAACCTCATGGTTTAAACACTTGCCTAATTATTTTGTTAAGATACATTTTTAGAAGTGAATTTGCTGAAGAAACTGTGCTCTTTCTTAAGACTCTAGATACATATTGTTAAATTGCTCTTGGAAAAGTTACTCAGATTTACACCCTCTAGCAGTATGTATATCTATAATGGCACTGGTATTTTTAATCTTCATTGAAGTGGTAGGTGAGAGCCCGTCTTTTATTTATACCTATAGTTCGTGAATTAGCAGGGAAGTTGTCCATGTTTTCATGATTATTGGCCTTTTTCTCCTGTTTCACATAGGAAATTATCTTACCAGTCCTTCGCTCTTTTTCTGTTTTTGTAAAAGCTCCTGATTTAGTAAGGATATTCTTCATTTATTGTATTTGTTACATTTTTCACAGTTTATAATTTGTTGTCCTATGCAATTTCATCATACCTTCATTGCTTTAATATTTGATATGAACTTATGAAGTAGTCCTTACCTACTTTGAATTTATAAATCACATTATTTTATTCTTTTATATTAGAAGTTAGTTGCATAGGACCAAAGAACAAGATATGAAAATATAAAGCTAATTTTTAGTCATGTTTTATACGTAGTGAAAAATGAATATCTAATTTTCTGCATTGCTTAAATGAAAGTTATGTTAAGGAAAGGTACTCTCACCATAACTGATATCTATTATTTGAAGCCACTGTCCCACCAACCCAAATAGGAAGTTATTAGAATTAGTTTGTTGACTTACGGCTATATGGTAATGATAATGAAAACAATATTTCTGTTAAGTTCCTATTACTTGCCAGGTATTATAAACCTTGTGGAATTCGATGTCAAAAAAAGGGAATTATTCACCTAATATTCTGTTGTAGTCTAGAGGAAAATACTGGATTGTGTGAACCATGAATCTGATCCAAAAATGTTATGTTTTATGAAAGTTTTGGTTCCATGTAATTTTTTCTTTTTTGGTTCAATAGGATTTGATTAAACAATATAATACATTAATAGAAGAAATGCTTCAAGTCCTCATCTATATTGTGGGTAAGATTAAAGCATGTCTAAATAGGATATGAGTTCTTTTTAGAGAAAACATTTATCTTTTTAGAGAAAACATTATCATTTTACTCTTCTCCCAAATATAGCATAGAATAGTAGAGATTAATATGACTAATGTGATTAATATATTTAGAAACCCAGCTTTTAAAAAAGCACAGTTCTATTAGATCTTTATTTTCAATACCTGATATATAATTGTTTGGTCTTGTTTGTAGAGGTCTGGAATACAATTATCCTACTTAGAAATGTAGATAGAATTTTATTTATATATGAAATTTTAGTGTGACATATTTCTATGTAAAATATATTTTCATTGTGTCATTCTGTTAAGTTACTTTGTACAAATATTAGCCATACTTTTATTTTTTAATGTTCTGTATTATAGTCTTTGTTGATTTTATCAGCTAAGTAAAAGTTCTTAACTTCTCATTCTGGCTGTTGTTTCTTACTTTACTGCAGCAGATACTACTTTATATTAGTAGTTCCTAGTGAGGATTCTAACCATTAATTACACCTGAAAACATGGGTTCATTTTACTTTTTGTCAGGAATTAGTTACTGACTGGCTGCTTGTCTCAGCAGGAAGTATGGTAAACCTTCATTGCTAAATGAAATGTAAATGTGTAAAAGATTTTTAAATTAATGATATACTTTATTAAATTATAAAAATTTTATAGGAAGTTTTATGTTTGTTTTTGGATTATATGAAGAATTTCTAGCACCATATTTTTCTATTTTATATTTTTGCTGTTTTATTATTGCTACTATTATTTTGCTGTCATTGTATTTATACAAATTTATTGGGTTTTTCCTCCTGTGTGATTTGATTCTTAGTTAATATTTGCTGTATTCTTGAGTATAGTTAAGTTCTTTTTCCTCCTGTGTGATTTGATTTTTTAGTTAATATTTGCTGTATTCTTGAGTATAACAAGTTCATTACTTTCAGAAGTCAGTATTTAATATATATATCATTAATATAATGTGTAAATAACATGTAATTATGTAATATTCCATAGTAATTATATATTGTATTGTTATACATTTTATTATTATATTGCTATTATTTATAATATATTAACTATCAACAGCATGGCATTTATATTCTTTGGGTCTCAGATGCCTGATTTGTAAAATTTGAAGCTAATCTGTATTATCTCTATAGTTCATTCTAGCACTAAACTTTTAGGGAATATTCTTTTAGGTGAAAAAAATTTAAAAGTTACAAAATGCTTTACACATGTTAAGAGGAATGATCTGTCTGAAATGAATTCCCTTCACAGAAAAGTCATTCTTTGGCTAATTTGTAGAATTTATCAAATCTCTTAGGCAAAATTTCTTGTCTTTAAAATAACCTTGTTATAGATATCATAGGACTTTGTATACATATTGTAGTTTTGAAAATCAGAGGTGACATAAGACTGTAGGCCTTCTTAAGGCAATGGAAATTAGATGCTTTTGACACCAGAGAAGTTCCCATGTCAACTTAGCTATTTCCTCTATTTCGCAGTTTATTGAGATGAAAAATGGAAATGATCATATGGTCATTTTAGCAACATCAGTCATTCTTAATACATACTAAATATTTTGTTTTTGAGTTTTCATTTTGTTCTTTCTTAAATAACAAGTAGAGACAAAATTGAGAAAGATCTTGGAAGAAAAGTTGTTTAACAATGGCCACTGCTCTTTCAATGCCATGTGCATTGTTTTCTGATTTAGAAACACATGCTAATTTAATTGAGAAGCCTTGTTTATAATGTATGGGAGTATGTTTATATGTATTTCTGTGTGTTCTTGTGTGTATAAATTATAAGAAGGCCTGTGTTCTTTAGACCTCTTCATTTTTCTTCCTCCAACTTTTACAAATAAACTCTTGTTCAGATTTAGGAACATGTCCAAATAATTTATGGTCTCTCACAGACTTACTACAGTGTTCTGTGTATAAGTGTTCCTGGTAGGAGAGATTTAAATAGAAGATAATTGTTTTACGTTTTCATTTTTTATATTAGGAGAGCGTTATGTACCTGGAGTGGGAAATGTGACCAAGGAAGAGGTCACAATGAGAGAAATTATTCACCTGCTTTGTATTGAACCCATGCCACACAGCGCCATTGCCAAAAATTTACCTGAGAATGTAAGTCCGATACTGTTTTTTACTCCATTCACCTTAAAATAGGATTTTCTTTTTCTTTTTTGTTAATTGGAAATTACTTTGAAGTTTGAGGAAAATTTGACAAATTTTGCAGATCTACAACTATTCATTCTTTAATGGTATACTTTAATTTTGGAATTTGAGGCATTAGGAAACATTTTAGAAACCTTATGGAAGAACCTTATGGGAGTTTGGAACAACAAATTCCCTAGCTTTTTGTTTACCTTAAAATTTCTCCAGAGAAAAAAGAAGCTGCCTGAAATACTGAGACTATCTGGGTAGTGTGTTAGTCTGCATCTTCTGAGAAGCAGAAGTCAAGACAAAACATGTAAGAATTTATTAGGAATGATGCCTAGGAGAGAAAATGGTGAGGGAGCTTGGAAAAGCTGGGGGAGCCATCAGATTGTCAGATGAGGCTGATTCCATGTGAAAGAAGGAAGGAAGGTTAGATAGAAGCATTCTAGACCACTGGGTAATCTAATCTAGGCTTGATGTCTTCCCCAGTATCCCAGAGTGAGCCTGCATTAGTATCTCTGTTTCCTCTAACTGAGATCTGCAAGGTATATTCTCATGGCCGTTGCAGGTGATACTTATGTTTTTGTATACACTGATAATTGAAGTAGTAGTTGTAAAGATTAGGAGTCTCATATTTTTTCTCCTGAGATTTCATTATGAATTAGATCAATGATTCTTACAATTAGACTTATCTGCTATCAAGGTGTTCCAGAGAAGTAGAGTAGAGAAAAGCTTAGACTATTGGTTATTTTTCCAAAAAAATATTTATCTTTTTCCAGTTTCGTTGTTAACTGATTCTCAGATCAACTATTTGGCATATCACCTTCATAATTTCTGCATATCCATCTATCAATTTTTTTAATTAATACACTTTAAGAGTAACTTATTCTTTTTTCAAAGATTTATTTACTTGAGAGAAAGGGAGCACATGAACACAAAAGAGGAGGATGGACTGGGGCGGGAGGCGGGGAGGAGCAGATGGAGAGCATCTCAAGGCCGGCTCCCCACTGAATAGAGACCAGTGTGGGGCTCCATCTCAGGACCCATGAGATCATGATCTGAGCTGAAACCAAGTCAGGTGCTCAACCAATTGAGCCACCCAGTCACTCCTAACATATTTTTTCTTAGTATCTTTCTAAGCAAGTACTTTCAGTGAAAGAGGTTTAGATTCTGGAGTTTCTTTCCCTAATTCATATTAAAATAAGTGAGTAACTATTCAGAACTTAAAAAAATATATAACTGTGCAACCTAAAATAATTTCTTATGCAACTGGTGATATACATACCATAGTTTGCAAAAGGAATGCTTTAAGGCATAGCCCTAACTTTGTTGCTTACCCCAAGTGCATTATATTAAAAGGAGGTTAAATTTTATACTTTTTGTGAAACTGTAGGAATCTGTGAGCCTGATTTAATATCTTGACTATGTTCTTTTTTTTTTTTTTTTAAGATTTTATTTATTTATTCATGAGAGACACAGAGAGAGGCAGAGACACAGGCAGAGGGAGAAACAGCTCCTCCCGGGGAGTCTGATACAGGACTCGATCCCAGGACCTTGGGATCATTACCTGAGCCAAAGGCAGATGCTCAACCACTGAGCCACCCAAGTGCTCCCTTGACTATGTTCTTATTCTGACTTTAAATAACTTCATAAAAAAATAATATTCCTCAATTAAGGAAAAGTTACAGGCATTCAGAAATATAACGCAGAAGCCAGAATACATTTGGGCATCTACCTGTATTTTGCTGTAGATCTCATTTATTTTATAACCTTGGCTTTAGGTATGGTTAGCATGGACATGTGCTTCAAGGATGTGAGTGATGAACGTATTACTTAAAGGAAAGCTCTTTTTCTTTGAACTGTTGGGTGGGTGTATCTATATGTATACATGTATGAGGACAAACTTAGATACAACTTCCCCCTTAAGTAGTTTATTTCTAGATTTTACTTCTGTTAAGAAATTGGTTCCTCGGAGCACCTGGGTGGCTCAGTGGTTGAGTGTCTGCCTTTGGCTCAAGTCATGATCCTGGGGTCCTGGGATCCAGTCCTGCATCAGGCTCCCCGAGGGGAGCCTGCTTCTTCCTCTGCCTATGTTTCTGCCTCTCTCTGTGTCTCTCATTAATAAATAAATAAAATCTTTAAAAAAAAGAAAGAACTTGGTTCCTTAAAGCTACTTGGTTTCAGACCAAATTTTTTTATATTGGAAGTTGATCTTTTTTTATTGCTTACAAACTTCAAGAATGCTGTTAAAATGTATTTCAGTTTACAATAAGAGAAGGAACAGTCACTGCATGAAAGTAAAAATGACAAAAATATTGTCTCAACAGGAAAATAATGAAACCGGCCTAGAGAACGTCATTAACAAAGTGGCCACATTTAAGTAAGTACTTAATATTTATGCTTATTCTGAGAGGTAAACCAATCTTTGCTTTTGTACTTTGGATACTTTGTAGAAGCTCTGAAGTCTTTGCCTGAACTCCTAAGAACAAGAATGGAGTACAGATAAAAAAGGGTGAAAATGAGGGGTTGCTCAGTAAGCACTTAGTATGTGTTTGTTAAAGAAATGAGTATCTTTGACAGATATCTGAGAAATGCTCATTTATGATTTAAAGTGACTTAGTAAGTACAGTTGACTCTTCAACACAGGTTTGAATAGCTTGAGTCTACTTATAAGTGGAGATTTTATAGTACAGTACTGTAAGCATATTTTTTCTCTTATGCTTTTCTTAATAACATTTTCTTCTAGCTTACTTTATTGTAAAAAATATGGTGTATAATACATTTAACAAACAAAATATATATTAATTGATTTTATGCTATTAGTAAGGTTCTTGGTCAGTAGTAGGCTATTAATAGTTAAGTTTTTGGTTGATTAAAGAAACAGAAGATGAACAAACAAATGGAAAGATATTACATGCCCATGGTTCAGAAGAATTAATATTATTAAAATGTCCATATTATCTAAAGCAGTCTGTAGATTCAGTGCAATCTCTATCAAAATACCAACAGCATTTTTCACAAAACTAGAACAAATAATACTAAAAGTTGTATGAAACTACAAAAGACCCCAAATAGCCAAAGAAATCTTGAGAAAAAAGAACAAAGCTTGGAGTTGTTACAATTCCAGATTTTTAAGATATACTACAGAGTTTAGTGGTCAAAACAGTATGGTCAAATGGCTGTTTGACTAAATGGCTAAATCAAAAATACAAGAAACAGTAAGTGTTCAGTGAGGATGCAGAGAAAAAGGAATCCTTTCGTACTGTTGGTGGGAATGCAAACTGGTGTCGCCATTGTGGAAACAGTATGGAGGTTCTTCAAAAAGTTAAAAGTTGAACTACTTTATGATCCTGTAATCATACTACTGGTTTTTTGCCCAAAAAACAAAAACACTAATTCAAAGGGATACATGTACCCTATGTTTATTGCAGCATTATTTACAATAGCCACATTAGGAAAGCAGCCCACGTATCCATTAGTAGATGAGTGGATAAAGAAGAGGTGATATATATTATACAGTGGAACATTATTCAGCCATAAAAAGAATGAAATCTTGCCATTTGCAACAACATAGCTGGAGCTAGAGAGTATAATGCTGAGTGAACTAAGTCAGAGAAAGACAGATACCATATGATCTCACTCATATGTGAAATGTAAGAAATAAAACAAATGAACAAAGGGTGGGGAGAAGAGAGAGAAACCAAGAAACAGACTCTTAACTATAGAGAACAAACCAATGGTTGCCAAAGGGGAGATTGGTGGTGGGATGGGTGAAATAGGTGATGGGCATTAAGGAATGCACTTGTGATAAGCAGTGGGTGGTATATGGAATTGTTGAATCATTATATTTTACCCCTGAAGTTAATATAACAATTAAAATAATAATTATAAAAAACACAGTATGCTAGTTGCACAAAAACAGGTATATAGATCAGTGGAACAAAAAGCCCAGAAGTAAACCCATGATTATATGGTCAATTAAGCTATGAGAAAGGAGGCAAGAATATACAATAGGGAAAATGCAATCTCCTCAGTACATGGTATTGGGGAAAAAACTGGACAACTCCATGTAAAAGATAAAACTGGACTACTTATTAATACCATACTCAAAAATAAACCCAGCATGGATTAAAAACTCTAATGTGAGACCTGAAGCCATAAAAAATCATAAAACAGAACACAGGCAGTAATTTCTCTGACATCAGCCATAGCAACATTTTTCTAAATATGTCTCCTAAGATGACAAGTGAAACGAAAGCAAAAATAAGCTATTGGGACTACATTAAAATAAAAATCTTTTGCACAATGAAAGAAACAACAAACAAAAAGGCAGTATACTGAATGGGAGATTTTGTAATGGATTCTATAAGATACATGAAATGGAAATAAGATTTTAAGTGTATTAATTCTTGAAATTAAAAAACTTTCTATTGGTAGTAAATTTCTACGTTTTATATTATATCTATAAATAAATTACTAGTTTTAAGTAACTTTTAAAATTGGATATAGCTTTTTTTATGGTTTAATAATACTTAATAACATATTTCACTTAAAATTCAATAGAAACCAAAAGCTATTTAATGTGCTGAACAAATATGATGTATTCCTTTTGGCTTTGATGCTTTTCCTTATAGTGCTATGTAAAGGATTCAACACTTTTTTTTAAAGATTTATTTATTTATTTTATAGAAAAAGATCGTAGTGGGGGACAGAGGGAGAGAGAGAATCTCACGCAGACTCCCCACTGAGCACAAGCTGGACTCGAGGCTCAATCTCAGGACCCTGAGATCATAACCTGAGCCAAAATCAAGAGTCAGACACTTAACCAGCTGATCTACCCACTGCCCCAACACTGTATTTTCATCTACAATTTGACATCTCACTACCATTTTAGAAAGCCTTAGCAAATTAAGTAGGGCATGAGATTAGGTCAGTGTAGTAGAAAATCAACTTCCTCAGATTTACTTAAATTTCTTAATTATGGGGACTCCTGGGTGGCTCAGTGGTTGAGCATCTGCCTTTGGCTCAGGTTGTGATCCCAGGGTCTGGGGATTGAATCCCACATCAGGCTCCTTACGAGGAGCCTGCTTCTCCCTCCACCTAGGTCTCTGCCTCTCTCTCTGTGTCTCTCATGAATAAATAAATAAAATATTTTTTTTTAAAAATTTCTGAATTATGAAACACAACTTGGCTGTTATCAGGACTTTGAGTCTGCAATGTAGGTTTTTAGTTTTACTGTTGGAATGAAATTAGTCATTTCAGTTTAAGCAAGCTAATAAATGACTATATTTGTTTTAGATTTTGACGTTTTGATTAATTTTTAGGTTTTTGTTTTGTCAGGATTGTATCCTACAAAAACACTGCTGTTCATCTCTGTATTTTCTATTTAGGAAACCAGGTGTGTCAGGCCATGGAGTTTATGAACTGAAAGATGAATCATTGAAAGACTTCAATATGTACTTTTATCATTATTCCAAAACACAGCATAGCAAGGTAGGAAAAGATATCATCTTCAGTAATTAAGCCTAAAGTGCTTTATGGTTTCTAACTCTACAGAAAATCAGACTGGTTCTCACTAATAGAGGCCATTATCTCACCCAAGAAATTAAAATTGAATCGGTAATGTTATCTAGTATACAGGCAATATTTAAATTTTTCTAATTTACCAAAAAGATCCTTTATTACTTATGAGGAGGAAGATTCCATCTAGAATGCTGTACCTTATTTGGTGTCATGTGTCTATAATCTCTTTTAAGATAATCTTTTTGCCTTTTTTGTCTTTCATAATATTGCCATTTCTGTAGAGTACAGACTAGTGATCTTTTAGAATATCCTACACTCAGAATGTGCCTGATTGTATTCTCATGGTTAGATTCAAGGTAAACTTTTTGGGGCAAGAACATTATATAGGTAATATATTGTATCACATCAGTGGGTAGGTACATAATGTCTATTTGTCACATTAAGGGTAACATTAAGTTTGATAACTTAGGGTAAAGTCTGGACTTGTCCTTACAAATATGAATCAATAATTTCCAGCCCATAGTACAAGACCCTGAATCTAGTAGGCACTAAATGAGTATTATTGACTGAAAGAATGGGGAATAAAATCTTGAGGAGGTATGTTACTCATCTGATTTGCAGTGGCTTTTCCTTGGACAGTCATTTTATTTCTGGCACAAGGTAACATTTTGATTACATACATAGTATATAGTATGTATTTTGGTAGGCTCAGTGATCTTTCCTGCCTGCTTCAAAGTATTCCATTTGTTTCATGCTTGCCAAGCAGTATATTTAAAGATACTTTTTTTTCTATATACATAGGCAGAACATATGCAGAAAAAAAGGAGAAAACAAGAAAACAAAGATGAAGGTAAAAAGTGAGATTCTGAATTGACTCATTTTTTAAGATTTTATTTATTTTGAGAGCGAGCGAATAGGGGAAGGGACAGAGGTGGGGGGGAGAGACAAGTAGACTCCGCTCCAAGCACAGAGCCCCACGCAAGCCTCAGTTTCATGACCCTGAGATCATGACTTGAGCCAAAATCAAGAATCAGACACTTAACTGACTGAGCCACCCATGTGCCCCTGAATTGACTCATTTTGAGTATTTTCTGTGGTTTTGTATCAGCAGAGCATACAGTGTTCTTCATTTTTGTTTTTGTTGTTTTTTAAGAGTGGGCAACTAATGGAAGTGCAAAGAACCCTTTAATTCTTGTCCTTATATTAAGATATGGCTTATTTATCAATGGTGATAGAACATTTAAGTTTATAACAAATAGAGTTTATTTCGGGTGATTGATATAGTGACTTATATTTCCCGTGACATTGATGTATTCGGTGCTTTAAAGGTAACAGAAAACAGGTGGTGTTTTGAATGTAATATATGATTTTGATATACACAATTTAGCGTGTAGGATAACCCAAATAAAAATGTACTTCTTTGTTTCTTCTCCTATACATCTCCCACTTACTATAGCATTACCACCACCACCACCTCCTGAATTCTGCCCTGCTTTCAGCAAAGTGGTTAACCTTCTCAATTGTGATATCATGATGTACATTCTCAGGACCATATTTGAGCGGGCAATTGACACAGATTCTAACTTGTGGACTGAAGGGATGCTTCAGATGGTATGTATACTTGAAATATTTTTTTCTACTTCCAATATTGTCTCTACTTCATAGAGTTTGTGAGGAACCAAGGAGAAGATCTTTGGTCTAACATTGTCATTCAGAACCACACTAGAGCACCTGAGACCTAAGGGTCATTAAAAACACTTTAGAGGGCAGCCTGGGTGGCTCAGCGGTTTAGCGCCGCCTTCAGCTCAGGGCCTGATCCTGGAGACCCGGGATCGAGTCCCATGTCGGGCTCCCTGCATGGAGCCTGCTTCTCCCTCTGCCTGTGTCTCTGTCTCTGTCTCTGTCTCTCTCTGTCTCTCTCTCCCTCTCCCTGTGTGTCTCTCATGAATAAATAAAATCTTAAAAAAAAAACACCTTAGATGTGGCAAAGACTTTCTCAGTCATACACTCTCATGTTTTTAGTATCCTTACTCTTGAGAACCATTTATATTGGGGGGAAATAAAAGCCTTTCTTCCTGCAAATAATAAATTGGTGTATTCTTATTGCATCATAATTTTCTATATTTATTTCACTTGTATTATGAAAAATATAAAGACTTGGAAGATAGACTTGAATCTTAGGTTACCCCGATTCCTATTTAAAAGCAAAGAATAATTTCCCCATTAGTAAGTGGGGAAATTATTTCATAGAGTTTTTATGAGAATTAGCTCATTAAGTTGAAGTGGCTATTTTTTCTTGATATTTATTGATAAATTCCTTAGTAGTGTTACCCTTTGGTAGCTGTAACTGGGTATTTATTTAATTTATTTTAAAATATAATTAATTTAATTGATTTTCTTTCTTCCTTGGCTTTTTTGGTTTGGAGGCTCTAAATGCTGTCATACTATATGTGTATCTCAGTTTTTGTCCTAACAGTGGTAAATACATTAGTAAAAAATTTCAAACCATGGAGATATAGTTGAAATCAAAAGTTAAAATTTCTTCCCCTATCTCCTAGTGTCCTACCTAGGAGATAAGCGCTGTTCAAAGTTTGTATCTTCTGGAAATCATGTATCTTCCACATTAGCACAAATGGAACTATCTTGTTCTCGATAGATGTATATTCCATTGTATGGATATGTATAGTGCATTTAACCAGTCTCCTATTAATAAATATTTAGGGTGTTTTTATTTAGGGTGTTTTTAGGTCTCTGTATGACAACACTGAAATGAATATCCTTGTACAAATATCTTTGCATGCTTGAGTACATTGTACTAGGTCTGTTCTTTATGTTTTTGATAAATATTGTCAAATTGGCCTTCAAAAATGTTACTACACCAGTTTACTTTGCCATACCAATATAGTGAAAAGTGCCTATTTCCCAGCACCTCAGCCAGCTCTGTATTGTATTAAACTCTAAAATTTTTGCCACTCTAATAGGTGAAAAACAGGATGATCTTGTTTCAGTTCACATTTCTTTAATTTTAAGTGACGAATATTTTTCATATGTGTATTTCTCCTCTTTTTTTTTTTTTAATTTTTATTTATGATAGTCATGCAGAGAGAGAGAGAGAGAGAGAGAGAGAGAGAGAGAGGCAGAGACACAGGCAGAGGGAGAAGCAGGCTCCATGCACCGGGAGCCTGACGTGGGACTCGATCCCGGGTCTCGAGGATCGCGCCCTGGGCCAAACAAAGGCAGGCGCCAATCTGCTGCGCCACCCAGGGATCCCTCCTTTCTCTTTCTGTAAACTTCTTGTTCATAATCTTTTCCCCTTTTTTACCGGTCAGATTGCTTATTTTTTACCTTCATTTAAAATAGGGCAGCCCCAGTGGTTTAGCGCCGTCTTTGGCCCAGGATCAGGTCCTGCATCGGGCTCCCTGTGTGGAGTCTGCTTCTCCCTCTGCCTGTGTCCTTGCCTCTCTTTCTCTCTCTCTCTGTGTCTCTCATGAATAAATAAATAAAATCTTATAATAAAATAAAATAATAAAATAAAATAAATGTACCTGGGGTGCGTGGGTGGCTTTGTCCATTAAGTCTGCAGCTCAGGCCATGATCCCAGGGTCCTGAGATCAAGCCCCATTTCGAGCTCTCAGATCAGCAGGGAGCCTGCTTCTCCCTCTCCCTCTTCTGCCACTCCCCCTACTTGTGTTCTCTCCGTGTCTCTCTGTCAAATAAATAAAATCTTTAAAAAAAAAAAAAAGTATAGGGGATCCCTGGGTGGCTCAGCAGTTTAGGGCCTGCCTTTGGTGCAGGGCACAATCCTGGAGTCCCGGGATCGGGTCCCATGTCGGGCTCCCGGCATGGAGCCTGCTTCTCCCTCTGCCTGTGTCTCTGCCTCTCTCTCTCTCTCTCTTTGTCTATCATGAATAAATAAATAAAATCTTTAAAAAATAATAAAATAAAGTATATTTACCTGAGGAAGCACAGTGTTATAAATCTTTTCATATTCCTCTTTCAGGCATTTCATCTTCTGGCATTGGGTTTACTAGAAGAAAAGCAACAGCTTCAAAAAGCTCCTGAAGAAGAAGTGACATTTGACTTTTACCATAAGGCTTCAAGTACGTTTTAGTATTGATTTTCAGCATAGTTTCAGCTAATTACCAATTTGTAAGTGAAAGTTCAGCTCTTACAGAGTGTTAATCTGCCACTTCTTAAAGCATAGACAATTCTGAAGTTAAGACTTTTCCTAGCATCTTTAGTTCTTAACTAATGTGTTCAACAATAAAAATATGTTTTTAATCCCCTACTAAAATCTTTTTACTGCATGATTCCCCCTCCTTTTTTGAGTGGGGGATGCATACATTGATGGTTCTTACTTTATTTTTTTTTTTTTTTATTGGTGTTCAATTTACTAACATACAGAATAACACCCAGTGCCCGTCACCCATTCACTCCCACCCCCCGCCCTCCTCCCCTTCTACCACCCCTAGTTCGTTTCCCAGAGTTAGCAGTCTTTACGTTCTGTCTCCCTTTCTGATATTTCCCACACATTTCTTCTCCCTTCCCTTATTTTCCCTTTCACTATTATTTATATTCCCCAAATGAATGAGAACATATAATGTTTGTCCTTCTCCAACTGACTTACTTCACTCAGCATAATACCCTCCAGTTCCATCCACGTTGAAGCAAATGGTGGGTATTTGTCATTTCTAATAGCTGAGTAATATTCCATTGTATACATAAACCACATCTTCTTTATCCATTCATCTTTCGTTGGACACCGAGGCTCCTTCCACAGTTTGGCTATCGTGGCCATTGCTGCTAGAAACATCGGGGTGCAGGTGTCCCGGCGTTTCATTGCATTTGTATCTTTGGGGTAAATCCCCAACAGTGCAATTGCTGGGTCGTAGGGCAGGTATATTTTTAACTGTTTGAGGAACCTCCACACAGTTTTCCAGAGTGGCTGCACCAGTTCACATTCCCACCAACAGTGTAAGAGGGTTCCCTTTTCTCCGCATCCTCTCCAACATTTGTTGTTTCCTGCCTTGTTAATTTTCCCCATTCTCACTGGTGTGAGGTGGTATCTCATTGTGGTTTTGATTTGTATTTCCCTGATGGCAAGTGATGCAGAGCATTTTCTCATATGCATGTTGGCCATGTCTATGTCTTCCTCTGTGAGATTTCTGTTCATGTCTTTTGCCCATTTCATGATTGGATTGTTTGTTTCTTTGGTGTTGAGTTTAATAAGTTCTTTATAGATCTTGGAAACTAGCCCTTTGTCTGATATGTCATTTGCAAATATCTTCTCCCATTCTGTAGGTTGTCTTTGAGTTTTGTTGACTGTATCCTTTGCTGTGCAAAAGCTTCTTATCTTGATGAAGTCCCAATAGTTCATTTTTGCTTTTGTTTCTTTTGCCTTCGTGGATGTATCTTGCAAGAAGTTACTATGGCCGAGTTCAAAAAGGGTGTTGCCTGTGTTCTTCTCTAGGATTTTGATGGAATCTTGTCTCACATTTAGATCTTTCATCCATTTTGAGTTTATCTTTGTGTATGGTGAAAGAGAGTGGTCTAGTTTCATTCTTCTGCATGTGGATGTCCAATTTTCCCAGCACCATTTATTGAAGAGACTGTCTTTCTTCCAATGGATACTGATGGTTCTTACTTTAATTGTCTCAGTATTACAGATATTTGCTGTTTCATCATCCATAACATTCATACTACCCATCTACATACGATATTAATGTCCCTGAGTGTAAAATGATTGTACACATCTGAGTGAATGATAATATGTTTGTCTTATACTTTTTTCTTGGCTGAACAGGATAGGTTGAGATTAGATTTCTATGAAGATTTATTTATTAGATTAAGATAGTTTCATCAAAGCATACTCCAGGGACATTGATTATGAGACCAATAGGAAAAAGACATACAAACTGTATTTTTAGCTCCTTGAAGACATTGTAAACCTACTCAGTTTATGGATATAAACCACCCCCACTTTTATATTTTTGGGAGCTTTTGTTCTCATTAACCACTTTTACTAGACAGTGAGCCAAGTATAGGAAAGACCAGAGACCGATCATTGAAGGTAGAAGGTAGCTTTCACTTAGCAGCCCCAGTGAAAAATGTATTAAGAATTCAAAAAATTATTCAAGTTTTTCAAGTTGTCTAATTTAGTACTGAGTGCTTTATGTCTTTGCTGATTGTTCTGTTGAAAAATTGCAATTAAGGGAGTGTTTGTGAACTTTGGTTATTAATGTGAATAACACTAATTACAGATTATAATTTATATATAACTATAAAGGTTTTTTGTAACTTCTGTGTTTTAAAAAAGGATTGGGAAGTTCAGCCATGAATGCTCAGAATATACAAATGCTTTTGGAAAAACTCAAAGGAATTCCTCAGTTAGAAGGCCAAAAGGACATGATAACATGGATACTCCAGGTAAATTTGATAAATAAATTGATCATATCTTGGTTTAAGTATTAAATAATCCTCTGCCTGTAATGTTAAGCCACTAGTCTCCGGTTGTAAAATCATTTAGTACAGATTTCATAGTCACTCATATTTTTTCATGTTTTAGTGGAAGGTGTTTTTTTGTTTTGTTTTGTTTTGCTAAATTAAGATTTATTCATTTGTGTCATTATTTAGTCAGTATCTTTTGAATGCCTTTCATGTGCCATGGTCATTTCTAGACAACACAGATAAAATGCTTACTATCCTGAAGCATACACTAGTTGAGGTACAGGTAGTGAACAAGAAAAGGATAATTCAGTAGATGAATAGAGGGTGACTTCATATGGGTAATCAGGAAAGGCCTCTTTTGGGGTGACTGAGTGGCATAGTTGGTTAAGCATCCAACTCTTGGTTTTGGCTCAGGGTTGTGAGACTGAGTCCTATGTCATGCTCTGCACTCAATACAGAATCTGCTTTAGATTCTCTGTCCCTCTCCCACTTCCCCCTCTGCTCATGCTCACTTACTTTATTTATTTTTTTAAACTTTTATTTATTTATTCATGAGAGAGAGAGAGAGAATGAGAATGATCTATAAGCTATTGTGGAAATATCTCCACAGATTAATGTTTAAGTGAAAAAGATAGGAAATGGTGTATATGGTAAGGTTACTTTTGATAATATATAAATATAGGGAAATATGTATTCTGATAATTTTTTTCTACAAAAAATACTAATAACCTTTTTCCTTTTTTAGAAGGCAGGGGAAGGGCAAAGGGGGAGAGAGAAAGAGAGAGAATCTTAAGCAGACTCCACACCCACAGTGGAGCCAACATGGGGCTCAGTCTTACAACCTTAAGATCATGACCTGAGCCAAGTCGAGTTGGAGGCTTAACCAACTGAGCCACCAGGCACCCCCTAGTAATCTTTAATTTAGTTAATTTTGGGGAAGAGGGCTGGCATGAAGAAGAGAGGATTTTACTTTCCATCTTGTATTTTTGTCTTTACATGTCTTTGCACTAAAAATGTTATTTTAAACTAAAAAAAAATTTTCCCCTGGCAAAAGCAGAGGTATGCTCATACCTGCAGATGGAATCAGCTGACTTTGCTACCTGCAACCTCCTCTTTAACTGTATTGCTAATAACTGAGGGGCGTGTTTGTCACAGTCAGAAGTCACTTTTTATATACTTTAGCTATACATAAAAATATTTATACACGTAAGTATTTGTGTATGTGTATATATGTCAAGTTTAACTCAAGACATTTGGTGGCATGATGACAAAATCAAATTAGTGAATTTTTCTGTTTCTGGTCAGTGTTATCAAATCTTTTAACATTTCATTTGTTTTTTATAGATGTTTGACACAGTGAAACGATTAAGAGAAAAATCTTGTTTAATTGTAGCCACTACATCAGGATCAGAATCTATTAAGAATGATGAGGTAAAGGCATTATAATAATGGTGATGTTCTTCCCTGTCTTTGAACTTTAGAGCTGTTGCTTTTTTGTTAGAAGGAACCTGTTTGTTGTAAAGTTTATGAGATTTTCATCTTCTTTTGTTTGTTGTGTTTCTCTACCACAGGGATTAGTGGTATTTGGCATCACTTGTCCAGTATAATATATGTATTTTATAAAAGTAGAGGAAATTAGTGTACAGTGGAGCTCTACTGGAAATGCTGTATTTTATTAATTTTTAAAATATTTTAATATCTGAAATTGAGATATATCCTGTAATTAATGACTTCTTATAATTTAATCAGCACTCTTTTCTTAGTGGAACATAAATAATGGCATCTTAATTCAATGAAATGCAATAATATTTAGGTTATGAATTTCCATATTATAATAAATCAGGTTTATTCGAATCTTAAAATTGTTAGAATACTATTACTTGTGGGTTTGTTTTTTTTTAATTACTTGTGATTTTTAACTATCCATCCTAAAAAAAAAAAACACTGGACTTAAGTTAGATATAAACAATAAAAAGACACTGTATATCTCAGTAATATTGTTAAAGTTCTTAGGCTTAGCAATGCATCTAGTAGTAAACTTAACTGTTAGATATCATCAAGTTGGCTAAAATTGATTAAATGTCAGTGATTAAATGACATGATTAAAAATTTTTTTCTTTTAACTTCATTAATCTACCTGCATTGAATATAAAAGGCAATTTATTGGATATTTAAGTACTTGAGACTTTTACAGTATTTTTGAAATAACCAAAAGAGCAATTAGTTGTATGATATGATGGAGCCTCTAGGCTCGTTTTGAGACATCAGATTGAATCTAGGCTTAAGTGGTAATCAAATTTTATAAGACCCTTATTCTAGGAAATTTTACCTGACTGAACAGTATATGTAAAGTTCAACAATGAATCTTAATTTTTGCGGTTTCTTAATACCCAGATTACTCATGATAAAGAAAAAGCAGAACGGAAAAGAAAAGCTGAAGCTGCTAGATTGCACCGCCAGAAGATCATGGCTCAGATGTCTGCCTTACAGAAAAATTTCATTGAAACTCACAAACTCATGTATGATAGCACCTCAGAAATGTCTGGGAAAGAAGACTCCATTATGGAGGAAGAGAGGTAAAAACTAAGCAAAACTAGAAATTAGCAACTCTGGTTTTTGGAGGGAAAATGACTTATTTAATTTTTTTTTTAAGATTTTATTTATTTGTTTGACAGAGAGAGAGAGCACAAGCAGGAGGAGTGAGAAGGAGAGGGAGAAGCAGACTACCTGCTGAACGGGGAGCCTTAGTGCAGGACTCAATCCCAGAACCCAGAGGTCATGACCTGAGCCAAAAGCAAACACTTAACCAACTGAGCCACCCAGGTGCCCCAACATACTCATTTTAAATAAAATTTCCCAAAAATATATTTTACAGTAAGAGAAATTACACTATCTTTAAACTAAGAAAGACACAGTGATAGCTCTTAAGGTACTTACTGAATGTAAGTTCATAGGTAGTTCAAGCGCACAATAGTTTTTGTTGAGAGCCTTTATGCACCAAAGATGAAAATGCGAATGGCAAAAATAGAAATCAACTTCTGTTATTTTATGTGCATAGGCTCTTTTTTATGTACATTTATGTGTCAGTTCAGATACTCCACATTATTTTTGTGATTTCTGGTAAAAATGACTGCATTTATTACAGAATGAAAAGTAAATTCTTTATCTGAAAAAGGTTTATATTCGTTTCTCTTTTTTTCTTAAAGAGAAGACAAGATCTATAGTTGTGGTCATGGAGATCACATTAGAAAATGAGAACCGGGGCCTCCTGGGTGGCTCCGGTGGTTGAGCACCTGCCTTTGGCTCCAATCATGATCCCAGAGTGCCAAGATCAAGTCCCACATCAGGCTCCCCAAGGGGAACCTGCCTCTCCCTCTACCTATGTCTTTGTCTCTCTGCCTCTTGCTCTGTGTCTCTCATTAATAAATAAAAATAAAATCTTTTAAAAAAAAAAAGAAAAAATGAGAATCAGTCTGGTTTTCTGGGTCCCACTGCAGTGTGCTCTCGGGGAAATCAATTAACCTTGTAAGCCTCACACTTTGTGGGACGTTATATAGATAACAGTGAGAAAAAGAGGCACAATAAGAATACTTTTAAAAGCATTCCAATTTAAAATACTGTTAAAAAAATAAATAAATAAAATAAAATAAATAAAATACTGTAAATAGGGGCAGCCCGGGTGGCTCAGCGGTTTAGCGCCGCCTTCAGCTCAGGGCATGATCCTGGAGACCCGGGATCGAGTTCCACGTCGGGCTCCCTGCATGGAGCCCGCTTCTCCCTCTGCCTTTGTCTCTGCCTCTCTCCCTCTCTGTGTCTCTCATGAATAAATAAATAACATCTTTTAAAAAAATAAACTAAAATAAAATATTGTAAATACCTCCTATGCTTTTTTTAAAAAAAAAAAAACAAGCTCTCATTGCTCTTTAAACAGTGTGTGTTCTGGATAGTTTTAGAAAATTGGGCCTTTGCAATAACAGTAGAAACATTGTACATAATATATCTATAATCCTGAAGTTAAGAATGGTAGCAAGGACCTCAAAGAATAAAGACTATATACTTTAAAGATTAAAAAAAAGATACAAAGGTAAGGTTTCCTTGGCTGATGATAGTAATAAAACTAGAAATTAATACAAAACTTTAAACAACAGACGTTACAGCCCTCTAATATATTACATATTAGCAACATACTCTTTAGAAAGTAATGAAAGAAACTACCTTATATTTATCCAAACAAGAAGATATAAGCAAAAATGTGCTGAGTTAATTAATGGCCTTAATGCCTTTATTATTTATTTTTATTGCCTGATTGATTGCATACATAAAAGTGTTGTTCTCATTGAAAACAATTCAGATAATACAGTTAATTCCCATTGAGCATCCTCTACATTCCTGATCTTTCTGCACAGATAACTGTTGGTAATAAATAACTCTTGTACTATACCTCTTTCTATGCATTTACTAACATACACATAAATGAGTTTTGTTTTATGTTTTTTAATAGTTTATTTTACCATAACTTTTGTCCTGCAGATTGTTTTTTTACTCAATGTCTTAAATCTTTTCATGTCACTATATATAGATCTGTGGTGCAAAGTCTACATGATTTCCTAGGACTACTGCATAGTAGTCCATAGCGTGAATATTGAATATTATATTTATCAGACTTTGAGCATTTAAGTTGATTTTCTCTTATTTTCCAATTTCTCCTTATTATAAACAATGTGTCAGAACATTTTTTATATTTACCTTCTGGTACAATTATAGAATTACTTCTCAAGGGTGGAACTAATATATGAATTGATTATTAATTAATTAAGTCATGAATTATTGAATAATATTGGGAAATAGATTAATATTGGGACTGGGAGATTTCCTATTTCCTTCATTTTCACCAATACTTATTACTATTATCAGTACTTGGAACTGATAATAGTAATAATATCATAATAGTTCATTTGATATAATGAACATTATAAATCTGTGCCAGTCTGAATTCCATGAATACTAGTTAGTACTAGGTTGAGCAGCTTTTCATATGATTGTTCACTAGTCCGTTGTGTTTTGTCTTCTGGGAATTACCTATTATTATTCTTTGCCCATCTCTGTTGGATACTTTGCTTTTATTGATCTTTAGAAGTCCTTTAAAATTATGGATAATAAACTTTGTTGCATCTGTGTCATATTTTTGTCCCTAATTATTTAATGTTAATTATGAAGTTTAGCTATAGAGAAGTTTTTGGTGTTGATAAGGACAGATTCTCTTATTAGTCTTTTAGAGTTTTAATTTTTTTGTATCTTAAAGAAGGTATTCCCAATCCCAAAGTCACAAATATATTTTCTTAAATTTTTTAAAACAAAATTTTAATTACACAGTTATATTGACACATTTTCCTTTTAAAAATCAAAAGTTAGACTTAAAGCTAAAGTTCTATTTGAGCACTGGTCTAAATCCAGTACCCCTTTCTGCCCTCCTCCTATGTTATTGCATACAAATATATATAACTATAGAAATTATATGGTATCATTCTGTTTTTTGTTTTATTTGCATAAGTGGCATTATGTATGTATCATTCTGTGATTTGTCATTTTCACTTGGAAATCTGTGCTATATGTTCTTACATACAAAACAAGCTCAGTGTTTCTCAATCCTGGCATTTGGGCAGCAATTCTTTTCCATGCTGCATGAATTGTGGGACAGTTAGCATCTCCAGCCTCTCCTTTGCTTATTCCAATACTGTCTCCTTATAACCAAAAAATAAACCCATGTCTTGCTGAACACCTCTTATGAAGTTGTACCATACCTAGCTTTTTAAACTGCACCTTTTAAAAACTGCGTAGTATTCTGTAATTTCATTTACACTGGTGATGAATATTTAAGTTATTTCCAGTTTCTTGAATGATCTGTGACATTTCAGGGAGCTTCTTGCACAGGTAAAGAGGCAGCATTGCAAAGTAGTCAGAGTGTGGCCTGTGAAGTCAGATCACATGGGTTAAATCCTGGTTCTGCAACTTCATAGTGATAAGTCATTAGGTAAGTCTCTTCCTATTGCTAGGCCTCAGTTTCTTCATCTTAGCAATGGAAGATAATATAAGGACCTAACAATGGAAGATAATATTAGGACCTACTTCATAGGATTGTTGGAAAGATTAAATGAGTTAACCATAAAGTATTTGAAACACTGCCCAGATTGTAATTAATGCTTTATAAGTATTTGCTATTATATTATTGTTATACACATTGAGTACATACTAAGAATTGCTAAATCATATCTTAAGATACAAGTTTTTATTTTAATGTCTACCAAAATAGAATAGAAACTTAAATACCTAGTAAGAGGGAATGTATAAAACTATTACCAGCACATATGGTAAGGGTACTGTGCAGCCATTTAAAAACAATGTTTCTGAAGAAATTTTAATGACCTGAGAAAACAACTAAGATATTAAGTGAATAAAGTGGGGTTCAAATTTATATATATAATATGATCTTAATTATGTAAAAAGAATGTCATAAGTAGAAAGTGATACAAATGGTTATCTCTAGATTGTGAATGTACTTTTTATTTTCTTCTTTATACTTTTCTAGATTTTCCAAAATTTCTTAATAAGCATTCATTACTTCTCTAATCAGAAAAAAACAGATAACTCAGCTTCTTGGTATAATAAATTATAATTATTATACAGTCTACTTTGTGATCTGGGTTTTTTTGCATTTAGCAGCACAAAATGTATTTTCTGGGGATCCCTGGGTGGCTCAGCAGTTTGGCGCCTGCCTTTGGCCTGGGGCATGGTCCTGGAGTCCCGGGATCGGGTCCTGCATCAGGCTCCTTGCATGGAGCCTGCTTCTCCCTCTGCCTGTGTCTCTGCCTCTTTCTCTCTCTCTCTCTCTCTCTGTTTCTCTCATGAATAAATGAATAAAATATTTTTTTAAAATGTATTTTCTAATAAGCAGATTAACTGATGAGTCAGAAAAATCAAAGGGAAAGATTTTAAGCTAATATTGCTAAGTTACCATTTTTATTTTACTATTTTTGTCCTTAAACTTCTTGCCCTATAGTTACTTAAAATCTACCAAGTTATAAAAATAAGTGACCAAAACTTGTGTCCTCATTTCTGGTCGTTTCTCTTGGTAGCACCCCAGCAGTCAGTGACTACTCTAGAATTGCTTTGGGTCCTAAACGGGGTCCGACTGTTACTGAAAAGGAGGTGCTGACATGCATCCTCTGCCAAGAAGAACAAGAGGTGAAAATAGAAAATAATGCCATGGTATTATCGGCCTGTGTCCAGAAATCCACCGCCTTAACCCAGCACAGGGGAAAACCTATAGAACTCTCAGGGGGTATGTATTGTTTAATAAATATCCTTTTGGGCATTTCTTTTTATACTTATGTACTTAGAAAAAATATTGAAAGAAGTTTGAGAATGAGACTGTATTTAGCTTTATGTAGTCAGATCACATTTTTATCCATATGTAAAATGGACTCCAGGTCTTAACATGCCTTGTTGGCTCTTTTGTTTTATTTTTTTATTTTAATTTTTGTTACACTTGGTCACATTGCTCAATCTATCTCTATCTGCCTATCTATATCCATTTCTCTGCTGAACCTTATGAAAGTGGGATGCAGGCATATGACTTTTCATTCCTAAATCTTTCCACATGCATTTTCTAAAATTGAGGATAATCTATTATATATCTTTATCATACCATTATAATATTTAAAAAGATGAGTAATTTAGGTATATCACCAATATAAAATCCATATTTGGATTTTCCCAGCTGCCCTCAAAATATCTTATTTTTTAGCTAGACTTTTCTTTTTTTCATTTAGGATGCAGACATGTTTCATGCATTGCTTTTATTATGTCTATTTTAGTCTAGTTTAACCTAAAATAGCCTTTTTTTCATGATAATAACTTCTTTAAAAACGCAGACCTATTGTCTTGTACAGTGTCTTACATTGTGGATTTGTCTGTTGCCTCAAGAATAGGTTCGTATTAAATATTTTCTTGGCAGGAATACAAATTAGGTAATTTTTTTGTATATCACATGAGAGCTGCTTTATAAAATACTCTTGTAATAATAATAATAATGATTTAAAAAAGACTAGCATTTATTGACTACTTACTATACATCAAGCACTGATTAAGTGCTTTTTTTGTGTATTTTACTCACTTAATCCTCACAACCAGTCTATGAATTTGGTACCAATATTGGCTCCATTTATGGATGAAGGAACTGAGGCATGGAGAAGTTAAATAATTTACCCAAGACCATGAGTTATACATAATGAAACCAGATTTTGAGCCACTTCATCTTTGCTTTTATTCAGTAGATTATAATGCCTTAAGTATCCCTTAAACAGCGATTGAAATTACTCTTAAAATTACAGAAGCAGATTGTGCTTGAATCATAGAAAATTGCTTCAACAACCAAGACAAAGCAACTTAAACCTAATGTTCAGAATAAAAATGCAAATCAAATATAGAAGTTGTCATTAAATTCATTTAATTTGAAATCCTACCTGGAAGTCTAGCTTTATATTTTTCTCTAAAAATTTAATTTACTATGAAGAATATATCTCCTGCTGTCATGATACGATAACGGTTTAGTTAGACATTCCTAAGAAAGTTTATGGTTAGAAATTTAGGCCTGATAATCTCTTTTTCCCCCCATTTTATGACCATGGGGGAGATGAATACATACCTCCTACTTTTGTCTTCCTGTACCAGAAACTGTGGACCCACTCTTCATGGATCCAGACTTGGCATATGGAACTTACACAGGAAGCTGTGGTCATGTAATGCATGCGGTGTGCTGGCAGAAGTAAGTTGTCCTTCTGACATGTTCTTGAAAGAAACTAGGAATAATTGAAGTTCACTAAGAGCCACAAAAAAGGCATGTTTTCTCAGTCTTCTTTCTTTCCTTATGTAAATAATCAAGGCATTCTTGATTACTAATTCTGTTTGCATGATACTCATTATCACCTTTAGAAGTGGGTGTAAAAAGTTATCAAGTTTAAATTTTCACTATCCCTTTGTACTTCCTTTCCATAAGCTAGCTAGTTGCTCTTGATCAGTATTTGTGTAAAAGCTGTAAACTTTCTTCCTAAAAAATCTAATTTCCCTGAAACAGTGAAAAGTACCTTTTTGAAATAAAATAGGACAAAAAATTCTAGTTCCACCTCTGGAAGAGAAAAATTCAGTAATATAATTCCTAGGAAATCATTTGTATAGGTTTCACCCTTTTGGCATTATTAAAACATATTAGTTTCCTGTAACAGCCTTTACTACTATAGTTGGCCAAAGGAAACTGAGGGAAGTAGTGTCTACATTATATTTCCATGTTGTTCAGTTAAGAGCCGTGTTATGACTCAGTAGAATTATTTTAAATTTGTTTCTGCCCTGATAGTTTTCCAGTTTGCCCCCAAAAGAATATAAGCTGTAATTATAACTTGGGTATTGGGGCATGTAGATTCTAAATATATTTATTGAGGCAAAAATTCCAGATTTTTGTCACTTGGATTAGAGAAGTGTATCATTCTGAACGGACCCGTGCCTTGGAATTTTGCAGGTATTTTGAAGCTGTACAGCTGAGCTCTCAGCAGCGCATTCATGTTGACCTTTTTGATTTGGAGAGTGGAGAATATCTTTGCCCTCTTTGCAAGTCTCTGTGCAATACTGTGATCCCCATTATTCCTTTGCAACCTCAAAGGATAAACAGGTATATTTTAATTCATGTTTAGCTTAATTTTTTATCAAGCTATCTTTAATCCTTTTATTTGTGTCTGTTTTAATTAGATTCCTGGTTTCTTTTGCTATTTAAGGCAATACTTCCTTTTCATAATTTGTATTCTGCCTTTAAAATACAATGAAAAGTCCCATTTTTGGTCTCTAAAATAACTGTAATGTTCATTAAATCAAATCTGTATGTTGTGTGTGTATTTTCTAACAGCCATGAAAGCAATAGAACTTGGATCTCTACCTTAGCATTCAGAAAAGGAGAAAAGATGCTGAAAATATTCATTTCTTTGATAGAATCCTTTGACATCATTAGAGTTTTTAGAATCTGGTTTCTCTAAAGGTCTTTATATTATTTATTGTAATTCTATTTTTTCTGAAGATCCAATTTTCTAGTTGTAGAGATGTGGACAAAATGTGTACTATAAAAGTAAAAAACACTAGATTTGTCATGTATCTTGGATACACGGATAGCTTTTGAGTTTTAGACTAAGTTTTTCAACTTTTCTGACCATTTGTAAATGGAATTTAACAGCAAATTTATTCATTTGTTATGATAACTATAACACTTAAATGTCTATGTTGTGTTAGTATTGTACATGATGATAACAGTATCATTGTTGTTATTTTATTTTCTTAAAACTCAATGAATTTGTAATAATTGACCTACGTTTTGCTAAAGAAAATGATTTTGTTGATAACACTTTTAACATGTTTCCACAACAAAAGGGCTTAGAGGTGATGGGCTTGGCAATCAGGGTCAGTAAATAGTTGTTCTATTTCTACTATTCCATGTCATTAGAAAACCTGATTTGGAAATTGTCTTCTAGGGATGCCTGGGTGGCTCAACAGTTGGGCGTCTGCCTTTGGCTCAGAGTGTGATCCTGGGGTCCCGGGATCGAGTCCCACATTGGGCTCCCTGTGTGGAACCTGCTTCTCCCTCTGCCTGTGTCTTTTGTCTTTGCCTTTCTCTCTCTGTGTGTCTCTCATGAATAAATAAAAATTAAAAAAAAAAAAAAAAGGAAATTGTCTTCTACTCAGAATGTCATCTTCTAGGAAAAAAGTGGCATCAAAAACATTTATCTTTTATCTCTTGAATAATAGATATGTTCTAGGCACTCTACCAAGCTATGTTACTTTTTTTTTTTTTAATACTCAAAATAGTCTAACAAAAGCAGGTACTGTTATTCCTGTTTAAATAATAAGGAATTGGAGACTGAGTAGTTTTTACTTGTCCCAAGACAGACCTAGGATTTGAACCCAGACCTGACACCAAAACCTTATTTAACTATACACATGAAGACGAAAATTAAACAAATCATAATAAAATTATGTGACTTTTCCAACCTCTTGTTAGCCTGTATAAACCGTTTTTACACAGTGGTTTCTCAAGCAAGGATTATTAAATGTGTAAATGATTCTCTAAAAGAATATTCAGCACCTGTTTCCCTTCATGTCTTTAAGAATAGGATGCCTCAGGGGCGCTTGGGTGGCTCAGTTGGTTAAGTGTCTACCTTCAGCTCAGGTCACAGTCTCTGGGTCCTGGGATCAAGCCTCGCATCAGGCTTCCCGCTCAGCGGAGAGTCTGCCCCCTCCCCCACCCCCTGCCCATGTTCTCTCATGAGATCTCTCTCTCTCTCAAGTAAATAAAATCTTAAAAAAGAGAGAGAGAGAGAGACTAGTATGCTTCAAGGATGCCTGGGTAGCTCAGTTGTTAAGTGTCTGCTTTCAGCTCAGGTCATGATCTCAGGGTCCTGGGATTGAGCCCTGAGTGGGGCTCCCTGCTCAGCAAGGAGTCTGCTTCTCCCTCTCCCTCTGCCCTTCCCTGCCCCCCCACCCCCGCTTGTACTCTCTCATGCTCTTGCTCTCTTGAGTGCATTCTTTCTCTTTTCTCTCTCTCTCTCTCAAATAAAATCTTAAAAAAAAAACAAAAAAGCAAAAAGGATGCTTCAAGGCAGTATTTTCTAAAGTTAGATCAATCCTTACACCCAGGTCTCTTTGAACCCTGTGACACTTGTTATGTGTTGTAACACATTGGTTACTTAAGGTTTGGGGCAGCCCGGGTAGCTCAGTGATTTAGCACCGACTTCGGCCCAGGGCCTGATCCTGGAGACCTGGGATCGAGTCCCACGTCGGGCTTCCTGCGTGGAGCCTGCTTCTCCCTCTGCCTGTGTCTCTGCCTCTCTCTCTCTCTGTGTGTGTCTCTCATGAATAAATAAGTAAAATCTTAAAAAAAAAAGATTTGAAATATATAATTATAACATTTTTATTAGGCACTTGAACTTACCTGTGTACTTGAATATATTTGCCTCTTTTGTTTTTAGAAAATCAACATGACTATAAGATGTTAAAGTTAAGAGCATATAAAAAACTTAACCAAAATTAATAATAAACTGATATTTTTAAAGAATATTGGTCATAACCAACCATAGTATACTTTCTGAGAACCGAAAAAATTCTTAGGTCAAATTTATGTCCAGATACATGAATTTTAGCACAGTTCATGAATATATTTTGACTTCACTCAAGACTGTCCTTTCAATAATCCTTTTTAATAACATTGTGTCTAGTCTCCGTTGATTGTTAATAACAGTTTGGGTAAAGTCCCTGCCCTTATGGAATATGTATTAAGGAGAGGAGAGACCAACAATTAACATATGAATACAAAGTGTTAAGTAGTGAGAAATACTATGACAAAACGAAAGTAGCAGGGTAAAGGTCTAGAAACAGACCATGTACATGAGATTATAGACACAGTCATCAGGGCGCTGCTGTTTGGGATGATGATATTTGAATAGGGACCTGAATGAAGTGAAGGACAAGTAGTGCTATTCTCTGGGAGAGAAGAGAATTCCAAACACAGGCAGTATAAAGAGCAAATGCCCTGAAGTAGGAATATATCAGTATATTAGAGGCACAGCAGAAAGGCAGGCAGTATGTTTGGAATGGAGCAAGCAAAGAATCAGATCATAAAAGGGCTTGTAAGATTAAAAATTAGAATTTGATTTTTAGTATTAAAACACATAGTATTTTATGTGTGATTGGAAACCATTGGAGTATTTTGAACAGGGGAATGATATCATGTTTACATATTGAAAGATCCCCCTGACTGTTATACAATGAATACATAAATAATAATGAAGCACTGTTGTGGAAACAGGAAAAATAGTTAATTAATGTATGAAAGTAGTTCAGGTGAGGGATAATGTAACTTGGGTTAGAGTAGTAACAGTGGAAATAGGAAGAAGTGATCTGCTTGGGATGTATTTAGAAGGTAAAACCAACCAGATTAGCTGCTGGATTCGAAGGTGGGCTGTGAGAGAATCTGAGAAATCAGTGATGACACCTCCTTTTTGTTTTGAGCAATCAGAATGGTGATTCCATTTATTGACATTTGTTAGTTCTAGGTGTTGGGCTATGAGTTGTATCTTATTTCTTGTACTTTTAAAATTCTCCTCCCTCCCCAAACTGCATTTTTACTTTTATTTATTTATTTTATGACATAAAGTTGGCACACAGTGTTACCTTAGTTTCAGGTATAAAGTATAATGATTTGACAAGTCTGTGTTTTATGCTCTGTTGACCACAAGTGTAGCTACCATCTATCACCATACAACACTATTATAATACCATTGACTATATTCCTTCCCTATGTTGTACCTTCATCTCCATGACTTTTCTTTCCATAACTAAAAGCCTGTACTTTCCATTCCCCTTCACCCTTTTGGCCCATTCCCCTGCCGAGCCCCCAGCCAACACCAGTTTGTCTTTGTATTTTTGAGTCTCCTTTTGCTTTGTTTGTTGTTCGTTTCTTAGATTCCACATATAAGTGAAATCATATGGTACTTTTCTGTCTCTGTCTGACTTACTTCACTTAGCATGGTACCCTCTGAATCTGTCCATGTTGTCACAAATGGCAAGATCTTATCCTTTTTAATGGCTGAGTAATATCCTGTTGTGTATATACCACATCTTCTTTATCCATTCATCTGTCAGTGGACACTTAATTTGCTTCCATATTGTGGCTATTATAAATGATGTTAAAACTACGTTTTTAGACATGTGTTTCTAGTACCTAAGAAGTTAATCTGAAGGAATTTGACTTTGTTATACAACCATTTATCCATAGAAATACTCTATAAGTTCAGCTTTTCAGTTTGCCTTTCTGCCAATAGCTTAATCATTTTTAAATGTCATTTTTCAGTGAGAATGCAGAAGCTCTTGCTCAACTTTTGACCCTGGCACAGTGGATACAGACTGTTCTGGCCAGAATATCAGGTTATAATATGAAACATGCCAAAGGTTTGCTTAAAATTATTTTATATTTAGCTGTGTGAAATTTAAGTGTCAGAGTCTTTAATTTTTTCTGGAGTACTTACTACTCTAAAATATGGTTTGCCAATACAGATTTGTTGAATATCAGGAACTAAAGGTTTTCAAAGCCAAGACTAAGTTTGGCTTAAATCGCTTGACTTGATTAAATAATTTTCATACTGACAAGCAGTGTAGACAGTGGTTAATCTAAAGTCACATTGCATGGAGTTAAATCTTTAATCCATTGCTTACTGTTTCTGTGATCTTGAATGAGTTTTTTAACCTCTCTGTGCCTCAGCTTTCTTATTTGCAAGGAGGAAATAGTAATAGTACCTATCTGACTGATTGAAGGATTGAGTTATTCTATGTAAAGCAAAACAGTGCATGGTACATAGTATAAGCCTTACCCATTACTCCTACTAATTTTGTTAATTAATAACAAAACAACATTCTAGAACTGTTACCTCGTTTATATATTCCTTACAATTGAGAGATAAGACTATCTAAAGACTCTGAGAAGTAATCAATGGCAGGCAGTTGAGGAGGGAAGTCCAAATTTAAAGAATGTTTGGCAGTAGGTTTCCTGGGTTTTTTTCCTGTTTCATTTGCCAGCTTTGACCTCAGGATAGCCTGAGTCACAGAGCTTTGCAATGGACATGAGCAGCAAAAAATTCAAGAGAGATGCTCTCTTTCTGGCCAGAGGATCATAAATAGCCCCTCATTGGGCAGCCCCAGTGGCTTAGCGGTTTCGCGCCGCCTTCAGCTGGGGGTGTGATCTGGAGACCCGGGATCGAGTCCCACGTTGGGCTCCCTGCCTGGAGCCTGAATCTCCCTCTGCCTGTGTCTCTGCCTCTCTCTCTCTCTCTCTCATTGATGAATAAATAGAAATCTTTAAAAAAATTTAAATAAAATCTTTAAATAACTAGATAAACATAAGGTAAATGAATAGAAAAATGAGTTCTTAGCAGAAAAAATAGAAACTATTAAAAAAAAAGAACCAAATAGAGATAATAGAATTGAAAAAATATTCTATGAAATAAAAATTAACTAGATGGACGCAATAGTAGAATGGAATTGGGAAGGGTAAGAGTTAGTGAACCTGAAATTAGATCAGTGGAAATTCTCCAGTCTGAAGAATAGACAAAAAAATCAGAGTGGGGGGAGGGGAGAACATAGCTCTAGAGACCCAATTTTTAAAAATCAACTATTTATGTCATGCAAGTCGCAAAAAGAAGAAGGATGGTACAGAAAAAGAAATTTGAAGAAATAATGGCTGGAAACTTCACCAATTTTGTGAAAGACATAAATTTACATGTATGAGAAGTTTAGTGAATTTCAAAGATAAACTAAAAGAAAACCACAAGTACATAGATCATACCCAAACTGCTAAAAACCAAAGATGAAGGGAAAAAAATCTCAAAAGCAGCCAGAAAAAAATAACTTGTTCTACATAGGGGAACAACATTTCTAATTTAATGAGGAAATGGAACCACAAAGAGGTTTGTATTTACCCAAGGTCTTAGTAATAGTGACAGAGCTAGGATGCAAAACCAGGCAACTTAGCTCCAGATCCTCCTCTTATTCACTGTTTGCCACCTTACTAATAGAATACTTTACATCCATTAAAAATGGAACTATAGAGAGGGAGTTACTGATGTGGAAAGACATTTATGATCTGTTGGTGAAAAACAAGATATAAAACAGTACTATGGATTTTGTCCTTCAAAAAAAAATCTCTGTGTAACATTCATATAGAGAACAGAAGAATATCACCCAAATGTTATTTGGGTAGAAAAATTTTGAATGATTATTTATTGCTTATTAACACTTTCTAAGTTTTCTAAAATGGTCATATATAATTTTAAAAAGCTATAAAATTGTGTGTCACACTAAACCCGGATGATTTTTCTTTCCTTTTTTTTTTTTTTTTTCATTTATAAGGAGAAAACCCAACAATTCCAGCTTTATTTGATCAAGGAATGGGCGATTCCACTTTTGAGTTCCATTCTATCCTCAGCTTTGGAATTCAGCCTTCGTAAGTACCTAAATAATTAAGAGAAGTTTGTAAATGGCTGTGAAAATAAGAGTGAAGAATAATCCTTCCATCCTCCCATCTTTCCTTCCTTCCTGCTTTATTTGTAAAATTATTTCTTTGCCCCATTTTTATCTTGTTTCTTTCTCCTTGAAGTTTTATTTGTATAATAAAATTAAGTGGTTTGAGGTATTAGGATAATATGTGTTAGGGTGAACCAGGCCTACAATTAACCGTTTTTGACCAACAAAAATGCCACTTCTCTATAGTCTTGCCTACAATAAGAACAGCATTTAAGAGACTTTAATTAAATCCTGTCTAACCTGCCCTCTGACTTCTAAAAGGTCTCAAGTCACCCACTTCCCCAATTCATTTTTCTTGTAGGTAAAATTTAAATAGTACCCTCTTATCTTACATCATAAAGTTATTGGAAAAATGCTTATGTGAAGACACTTTGAAAAATAAAATGTATTGAAATCAGGTGTTATTATTTAATAAATATTATCTGATGTACATTTTTTTAGTTGTGATCCTTGTTTATATTACGTATCCCATTGCTATTGAAAATACTTTTTTGGAAAGAAAGTTCAGGAAACCAGAAATTATCATTCCAAGTACATGGTATATTTTCTCTCTTTCTCTCTCACACACACACACACAGACATACCCTGTTACCACTGAAGTCCTTCTTATTCCCTTTTCCAGACACAAAACTTGTTAGATCAGATCTGTTTCCTCTAAATTTTGTTACTTCTCTGCAGACAGTCCTCAATTTGGACCTGCATCCTTTCTGCTGTGATCATTTACTGCATCTTTAATAGGAAATAAAGTCATATAGGCCATTACCATTTTGTAAGAGAGATTTTTCCACCTATAAAGATACAGTTCTGCTTTTCCCATTTTCCCTTAATAAATAAATCTTCAGAGGCTGTAATCTCTAATTTGATAAAGAGCAGTTTACTTTGTCAAAGGAGTTAAATTGGTACTTTAATACCTAATTGGACTTCTCAGAAGGCAACCCCTTTTACTACATCACTATATAAACTTTTCTTGTTTTATTTTTAGGATAAAATATTCTAATAGCATCAAGGAAATGGTCATTCTCTTTGCTACAACGATTTATAGAATTGGACTGAAAGTACCTCCTGATGAAATGGATCCTCGAATCCCCATGATGACCTGGAGCACGTGTGCTTTCACTGTCCAGGCAATTGGTAAAACCTATGAGAGACTGCTTTGGAGGGTTCATAGAAACAGAATTAACATTGGTTGACCAAAATTTTTCCCATTTTCCCTGATGGCTTAAAATAGTTTGAATTGTTGGAGGACTATTAGTATTTCAGAATATTAGTGTGGCCTGATGCCATTTAGTCTAAGAACTTTTGTATCGATCCCTTTTTACATTATTGACCACATGCAGAATAAGCTCAAAATATTTGAAAGGTATTGCATGAAGCAAGCTATATTCAAAAGCTGGCAGATTTACAACACTAGAAGATCAAGAGAAAAAAGGCAAAAAAGAATCAAGCCAGAAATGTCCAGTAAAGGGAAAACAAGTCATCTAAAAGATTATCAGGAAAGGGAAAGGAAATTTGGGGTAGTTAGGAGAGACAAATTAGGAGGGAACTGAGAGGTCAAAAGGGAAGGCCACTGACAAATTCCCTACCATATTGAAGGCTTTTTATAGAACAGTGTAGCAATCAAATCAACATGTTGTACACCTTAAATTTACAGAGTATTATTTGTCAGTTATATCTCAGGGAAGCTGGGGAGGGGAGAATAGTGTAGTAGTGAAGAATTGCCTAGGTTTTAAGATTAGCATATTTGCTTATTACAGTCATAAGATTCACTATTAGGTTTTAAGATTAGCATATTTGCTTATTACAGTCATAAGATTCACTATCTAAAAAAGAGGAAGAACTGTAATTTTTCTATGTCCTTGTCCAAAACAGTTTCAATTTCCCTTTCCAATATATATTTTTGGCAGTTATTTTTAATGGAGTCTACCACTTTTTCTTCATTTAAATATATTAAATATATTTAAATTAAATATATTTTAAATATATTTTTATAGCAAGACACTATTTCATGTTTCAAATTAAGTTAAGTTTTCTTTCACAAAACCTTCCTGCATACCAGCTTCAGCCTCCTAAACAGATTTTAGGAGTTACATCTAAACTTGTCAGACTTAAATTACGGATAAAAGATAATACACAGGTTTATATGTACTATGATTAAATAAAATGAGAAGTAAGAAGATGAGATTTAAATAGAATAGTATCTGAACAAATTGATAAGAAATGTAAAGCATTCTTTCAGAGTCATGATCTACTACTAAATATCTTGAGACTTTCAGTAAAGGTATTTTACACCTTACTGTCTTTGGCAAGACAAACATTAGGAAACAGAAATTTATATTTAAACAGATAACATTTTAAAAGTTCATAGTTTTTGTCATAAAAATGATGAAAATAGGACTGGAAAATAGGACTAAATTTTCTTTGTGATTCTGTAACCTAGTAATTGGTTATACTATTTTTTTAAAGATATTTATTTATGTATTCATGAGAGACACAGAGAGAGAGAGAGGCAGAGACACAGGCAGAGGGAGAAGCAGGCTCCATGCAGGGACGTGGGACTCAATCCCGAGTCTCCAGTATCAGGCCCTGGGCTGAAGGTGGCACTAAATCGCTGAGCCACCCAGGCTGCCCTGTTATACTATTTTCACAGTGGTTTTCCATCCAGTGGACAAGTACTGTACTTTATTCCTAGTGCATAAGCAGCTAACTTATCTCATTCCCTATAGGTGTGGAGAGACATATCCAGGATGTGTTGGCATAGTTAGGAACTACAGTTAAGGAATCAATATATAACATCTTCAATTACTGTCCATTCAAAGGTGGAAAAAGAAAATAGGAAATAAGCCTTCCTTACTCTTAGATGTGTCTGCTGCCAGAGGTCAATGAAAATAGAAGTAATTTAGCAATAAATGCCCTAGCCAACAAGACAAAATATATATGAATCCATGCAGGGGGAGGATGGGGTATTTTCAGCTTTTTTTTTTTTTTCTAGCAGTATAATTCTTTTTTAATAGTACCTATAAGAGGAATAATTACTTGGATCTGCCTTATGTATTTTAAAACAAAATAGGTTGTGATTATACTAAAAAATACTTGTTTAAAATTTTTTTGCATAGAAGAGATGTTAAAAGGATGAAAAATGAACCAGGATGCTTTGTTTTTCCCAAGTATTCTTTATAGATAGCTGCAGGGGCTTTATTATTTATAGTAACAATTTGTAAGTTATCTACATTTGCTTCTATAATATTTTCTCAAAAATTTGGAAATTTTGGCATAGACTTAAACATGAAACTTTGAAGAGGAAAGTGCAAATAATCTGGTCAAAAATAAAATTAGTTAAAGAACATCTGATAGAAACCAAGTATACAATTATAGCAGTATTCAGGATTTATTATTTTTGTTTTTCTTACTCTTTGAGAAAACCTCTTGGGAGATGAAGGAAAACCTCTGTTTGGAGCACTTCAAAATAGACAGGTGTGTATATTCCAGCAGGGTATGTGTAACTCATGGTAGGCTTTTTTGGTATAGTCTACAGTTAATTTATCATTTTTTAAATCATTTTTTTAATTCACTCTTTTTTCTATTAAACTTAGAATCTTTTTTTTTTTAAAGGTACTTTAGGAGACTGGCCAGTATTGTGCACTTTAGAGAGCTTACTCAATCTTGGTGGTTAAATGTAATTCATAGAGAGATTTCAGGTGATACTTATTACTTATTCTCCCCTTCTCTGTTTATTGCCAAGTCAGAAACCTGGTGTCTCCTACATTTTCCTTCCTCACTAACTTTGCCCCATCACGTAATATTAAGTATTAGTGCTGGCTTAACTATAGATGAATCATCATAGTAAATTCAAGAATAAAACTAAGCCATGGCTCCTTGATGGGCAGATCTTGGCACTACAAGACTATACTCCTATCTCCAGGCCTAAGCATCATATTGTAGGGAACTCTGGAAAATAGTGCTCAAGAAATAGCCCCATGAAAACAGAGTGAGCAACCAAGTATTCCCTTGACCACACCCCTCCTAACCATTTCCCTCTTATTTTCCTGACAGCTAGCACAGGGGACTTGTGCTTTACAGTTCCTGGCCTTCTGGTTAGGAAGCAGAAGATGTTTCCTGAATTCAGTGGAATTTGGGGGGAGGGGGGCTTGCCATCATTTTAGAATTTCTATAAATACGTTTTTTTGCCCAGGCCTCAACAGAGTAAACTAGTCCAGACATTTAAGAAATCAACTGGTGAAAATGAATACTTAAATGAGAATTGAAATAATAACTTGCATACTTCTTTGTCATAGGAAAATCTGTTAAAATTTTGATGAGTTCATAAAACTTTCTAAAAGTATTAAAAATACTGTAATTTATTTGCAAGAATGTAAAGTATATAATAAGTCTGTAACTTATTGCAGACTGGGATTGATTTCTACAGTGAATGACTTCTGCCTATCATCTTCCCTTATCTCTTTATCTTTCCGTCTCTTAAAATCTAGCATAATGGTCTGAAAGCATTAATGCAGTTTGCCATTGCACAGAAGATTACCTGTCCTCAGGTCCTGATACAGAAACACCTGATTCGTCTCCTCTCAGGTAGTCTTCTCTAAATTATTATTACATTAGTATTTACATAGTATTTTCCATTGCATTTCTGGTGGCATATTTCATTAAGAAACAATACACTGCACTAATTTTGAACACTCACTACAGCAGCTTTACAAAAGAAAAAAACGAAAGACCTTGATACCTCTATAATATTTGCAATCTTATTCTAAAACTCAGGTTTATTTTTCAAATGTTTTTAACCTACATCCCTTGTGCCCACCTAGGGGCTTTATTTAACCAACATCCACAACTGCTAACATGTTTGTATCTTAATCTTTTTTTTTAAAGATTATATTTATTTATTCATGATAGACAGAGAGAGAGAGAGAGAGAGAGGCAGAGACACAGTCAGAGGGAAAATCAGGCTCCATCCCGGGAGCCTGACGTGGGACTTGATCCTGGGACTCCAGGATCGCGCCCTGGGCCAAAGGCAGGCACTAAACCGCTGAGCCACCCAGGGATCCCCTGTATCGTAATTTAATCGGAAAAGGGATCAATGACATGGATAGATCATTTAGTAATAGGTTTAATTTTGCTGGTTCAGGAGGATATTCTTCACCCTCATTTCACTTACACTGCTTTGCATGTTCTCAGTGCTCCCTGCTCCAACTTGCTCACATATTTTATGTATCGCAAAACATTTAGAAATGTGTAGTTAGGAAAAAAAGTATTAAGGAATACTATATAAAAGTAATTATTATTCATTGGCAAATACTTACTGAATAGTCTCTGTTTCTGTTATGCTAGTTACCTTTTTTCCTCCTGCATCTTATCTTTCAACCCTTAAATTATATACAAGGTTTTCTGGGAAGTTCTTCTCAGTTTAATTTCTCTTTAATTGTGGTTCCCCTATCTCAAAGATGTGATGTGTCAATTTACCAGTTCCTGTATTTTATAACCCTGTTATATTTTTGTTTTAGATGTTTTACATTATATTAAACTACATTACTGTCTTATTTGAATGAATTACACTGTTGTTTGATTTCTTTTAGTTGTTCTTCCTAACCTAAAATCAGAAGATACACCTTGTCTCCTATCTATAGATCTCTTTCATGTTTTGGTAAGTGTTCAACAAAATTTCTTAAGTCTCTCAAGTTTATAATTTTATGTATTTTCCTCATTCAAAGTAATGGTCTTTGTTCAGAATTATAAATTTATTGATGTTCAAACTATAAAATTTAGTCTCTTGCCCATTCTCTTTACAAATAGATGCAGATTTGACTAAGACCATCAGAATCACTTTAGAAATGAAAGCACATTTACTCTTTATTTTGTAACAGCTATCATCCTAGTCGATTATATTTAGTTGGTGTCTGTCCAAGCAGACTTTTTCTAAATAAATATTAAACTTTCCTCTTCCCCATTTTTCTTAATTTGTTTACATTATAAGCAGTAAATGATGGTGTGAGCTATCTTAAAATCATTGATTATGTGGTGTTGGGGACCAGATCATTGACATATCTAGGCTTCCCTCAAACGCCTATGGATGGGTGGCAACTGTTTATAAGTTTCTTGTAGAGGTTTTCCATTCCTTTTTTTTTTTAATTTATTTTTTATTGGTGTTCAATTTACCAACATACAGAATAACCCCCAAGTTTTCCATTCCTGCAGTGACTCCATTCCTTCAAAATGAGTTCTCTAGGGAGATCATTGGTGAGGTTGGGAGCACAGAGTTTCTGGATACAGATTAGCCAGTATCCTCCAGGACTCTGCCCAGTGGTGGTCACTCCTGTCTTTTGGAATCTTTTGGGAAAACTTTAAAAGAATGTCAGTAACTGGGCCCTATACCCTGAGATTCTGATTTGATTAGACTGGCCTGTGAATCAGTGTTATTTTAAGACTTTCCCAAGTTATTGTAATGTTGAATCTTCTGAGCCGGAGACAGGATTGAGACCACTGTCTAGAACAAGAAGTTTCAGCAAAGGGGATAACCTATTTGGTAGCAACTTGTGTTCTCCATTTGTAGTATATTATATTCTTAGATAACTCTTTTGAATAATGAGGAAAACTAAGTAGTTATAAAAACACCTATACAAACACACTGCAGCATCTGACACTTTGGTTATGAAATTAGCTCATGCTGGTCTTTGTGGTCACCCATCTTGATGTCCATTTTCTCTCATAGGTTGGTGCTGTGTTAGCATTCCCATCCTTGTATTGGGATGACACTGTTGATCTGCAGCCTTCATCAATTAGTTCTTCCTATAACCACCTTTATCTCTTCCATTTGATCACCATGGCACACATGCTTCAGATCCTTCTTACCATAGACACAGGTAAAGCTCCTATCAGTTGTTAGCTATAAATAACACTCGTGGGTTTTTGGCAAAATTAATTATGCTTGTGATTAATCGGATATATATATATATATATATATATATATATATAAATCCTAAGTTCTACATTGTATCTCTTGTTGAAAGATCATATGTTTCTTTATGGATGAAGTTTAAATAAACAGAAATACTGAGTACTGGTGAAGTTGTAGAGCAACAGGAATTCTCATCCATTGCTGAGAGGAAGGAATTCCATGCCATTTGGAGATACAGTTTGGCACTTTCTTACAAAGTTAAACATACTCCTACCATATGATGCAGTAGTCATGCTCCTTGGTATCTATCTAAATGAGCTGAAAACCTATGTCCATACAGAAGCCTATACACAGGTATTTATAGCAGCTTTATTCATAATTTCCGAAATTTGGAAGCAAACAAATGTTCTTTAGCAGGTTAATGAATAAACTGTGGTACATCTAGACAATGGAATATTATTCAGCTCAAAAAGAAACAAGCATTCAAACAATAAAAAGGCATTGAGGAAGCTTAAATGTGTATTACTTCATGAAAAAAGCAGATCTGAAAAGAATACATACTATATGATTTCAACAACAATTGACCCTTGAACGACACAGGTTTGAATTGAGACAGTCTATTTATATGGAGTTTTTTTTTTTTTCAATAAATACAGTACTATAAATGTATTTTCTCTTACGATTTTCTTTTTTCTTTTTTGTGTGTGTGGGGGGTTTACTTTATTTATTTGGGAGAGTGCGAGTGAATGAACATGAACCAGGATGGGGAGAGGGAGGCAGAGGGAGAAGCAGACTCCTCATTGAGCTGGGAGCCCCATTTGGGACTCTATCCTAGGACCCATGAGATCATGACCTGAGCTGAAGGCAGCCACTTGACCAACTGAGCACCTAGGCACCCCTCTCTTAAGATTTTCTTTTTCTTTCTCTTTTTAAAGATTGATTTATACGAGAGAGAGAGAGAACACATGAGCAGAGGGTGGAGGGAGAGGGAGTAGTAGACTCCCAGCTGAGCAGGGAGCACAATGCAGGACTTGATCCCAGGACCCCGTGATTATGACCTGATCTGAAGGCAGCCACTTAACTGATAGCCACCCAGGCGCCCCTCTTGATTTGCAGAATAAATTTTCTTTTCTCTAGCTTACTTTATTGAAAGAACACAGCAAATGATACATAGAATATATAAAACATAGAGTATATAAATATAAAATACATATATAAAATATGTTAATTGACTAGATATGTTATCAGTAAGGCTTCCAGTCAACAGTAGGTTGTTATTAAAGTTTTTAGAGCTCAAATGACATAGGTTAATTTTTGACTGCGAGGGGTCAGCAAGCACCCTTAACCCCCATGTTGTTCAAGGATAAGCTGTGTATGACACTCTGAAAAAGACAAAGCTATGGAGACAGTAAAAATATCAGTGATTGCCAGAAGTTAAGGGAGAGAGAAGGGTGAATAGGCAGAATTTTTAGGGCAGTGAAACTACTCTATATGATACTATCATGTGGATATGTGTCATTATATATTTGTGAAAACCTATAGAATATAAAACACCAGAAATGAACCCTAATGTAAACTGTGGACTTTGGATGATAATGAGATGTCAGCATAGGTTCATTGATTATAACAAAAGTACCCCTCTGGTGCTAGATGTTGATAGCCAGGGATGACATTGGATGTGTGAGGACAGTAGGTACATGGGAGCTCTGTGCCCTCCGCTCAGTTTTGTAATGAACCTTTAAAATGAAGTTTATTAATTAAAAAAAAATCTTGTTACTTGGGTGTTTGCATTTGTCAAAACTCATCAAATGATACTTTTAATATTTGTGTATTTCATTACATATAAAATTTACCTCAAATAATCATGTACAAATATTGAATTGTTACATTTAAATTGGAAATATCAATATGACAATATATTTTCCTCTTTTAAAAAAAGTATGTTTTTCCTAAAGAGATCCTAACTGGAAAGGAGAAGAATTAGTAATATCCAACCAAAGTTAGAGATTTGGCTTAATTTTAATTGTTGTCTTTCAGATGAATTAATGTATATTTTTTAAAAAGCATTTTTAAAATGAGAGCATATATTCAAATGGGCTGTAACCATCTGTCACAGTGAACTACAGGTTGACATTTTTATCCCCATTTTAATATAATAAAACTGAAATTCAGTTCTAACCTAAGTTGGGTGAGTTAGTAATTGCTGGAAATGGTCCTCTTTACGGATTGGTTAATGGAAGAAAATTAACTTACAACATTTTTTTAAAGTGTCTCATTGCTTAAGCATAAAGATAGGATAGCTGCCTGCTTCCCTTTTTTTTTTTTTTTTTTTTTTTTTTAATATTTGCTTCCCTTTCTAGGGGCTGAATTTCTATTACCACTAATTTGTTTTGTTTACCTAGTCATATTACAATGAGGTAATTTTTTTTTTAAAGATTTATTTATTTGAGAGGAAGAGAGAGAATCTCAAGCTGACTCCTCACTGAGCGTGGATTCCGAAGCGGTGCTCCACCAGGGCTCAGTCCCATGACCCATGAGATCAAGACCTGAGCCAAAACAGAGTCAGACACTTAACCAACTGCATCACTTAGGCACCTCTGAGATAAATATTTATTAAATATCTGTGTGATTCTGTCCTGTTTGTTTCTTCACCTAATACACTGATAAAGTTTACCTAACAGTTTTAATATTTAGAATCAGCTATTTAGATTGAGAGCAAGGAAAAGAACCTCAGTGAGTTGACATTGTTTATTATCCTGGAACCATGAAATTGAGATGTAATTTATAAATTGAAAGCAAATTCATACATTTATCTTTCAGATTTTCTTTTTCAGACATTCCCCTTGCTCAGGTTCAAGAAGAGAGTGAAGAGGCTCGTTCTGCATCTTCTTTCTTGGCAGAAGTTTCTCAGTATACAAGTGGGTGAGTAGCAATCTGTTAGTCCAGCCTATTCCAGTATTGTTTTAATAATTCTACCTCTTAGTTCAGTTGTTTGGCAAAATAACTTTGAACCATTTTAATTCCAGTTTTTAAAAATCAGCTAAGGGCTTTTGGGATAACAACTACCCATTTGTTTGTTTCTGAGACTGAAACAAATTTGAACATGTCTTTACTCTTGTAAACTGTTCTGGGAACATAGGCAAAAAATGATAGAATTTTGACAGATGGCAGCATTTAGAATTTAAAGAAATAGAGAAAATAGGTCATCTTTTTAAAGCAATCTATACAGTTGATGCACTTAACTAACTTGGGGTTTTTTTAAAGCTGTTCTCTAATATGTGAACTACATCTAACAGAGGCTAAAGCCAAAAGAGTAATAGGACTGCCCTGCTGAACTCTACCTGCTGCCACACTCTCCCCTCTTTGTTTTCATCTTCTTCATCAATTTTTAGTTAAGTGTTCTATTTCATTTTGTTTTTTAGTTTAGGCACTAAAGGGGTAGGAGTGTGTGGGAGGAAGAGAGAGAGAGTGTGTGTGTGTGTGTGTTACTGGACTTTATTTTTCAAAGCTGTTTTAGGTTTACAAAAAAATTGAACAGAAAGTACAAAGTGTTCCCATTTACTCCCTCCTATCACCAGTTTCTCCTGTGGTTAACATCTTACATTAGTAAATTTGTTAAAGATGATAAACCACAGTAATGATAAATCAATACATAGTCATTAACTAAAGTCCATATTTTTACATTAGGGTTAATTCCTTGTGTGGTAGCATTACAAATATCATATAGAATAATTTCACTGTCCTGTGAATCATCAATTTGAATACAGAAATGAAGAAAGTGTTAATTTTTTTAGCTAAGTTCTTTGGTTAGTTATTGATAAATATATCTGATTCACATTTCATCATAGGGGTTAGGAGAATGAAGATAATAGTTACTTGCTTTAAAAATCTACATGAGGGATCCCTGGGTGGCACAGCGGTTTGGCGCCTGCCTTTGGCCCAGGGTGCGATCCTGGAGACCCCGGATCGAATCCCACGTCGGGCTCCCTGTATTGAGCCTGCTTTTCCCGCTGCCTGTGTCTCTGCCTCTCTGTCTCTCTCTGTGTGACTATCATGAATAAATAAATAAAATCTTAAAAAAAAAAAAAAACATAGTAAAAATCTACATGATAAAAGATGCAAGATCTGTGGTTTTCTTTAGGAAATTTTTATAAGATTTAAAGATGGAAGTTATCACCAGTTAAATATTTTGTATTAAATGGATTTAAAATTTTTTAAATACTTAGCTATGTTTTTAAAAGGGGATATGTCTAAAGTTTTAGTCTGATTGGTATTCGTTCTGTTCTGGAATTATTGCCTCTTAGCTGCATTGGGTGTGGTGTTCCTGGCTGGTATTTGTGGGTCTCACTGAAGAATGGTATCACCCCTTACCTTCGCTGTGCTGCACTGTTTTTCCACTATTTGCTTGGAGTAACTCCACCTGAAGAACTGCTTACCAGTAAGTAGGAAAATGAAATCTCAGAGTAGCAAGTAAGAGACTTTTTTTTTCTTAATCTTCAATCTCAAAAATACAAGGGGGAGGCAGGTAAAACCACTTCTCTCTTCTGTACCTCTTTCATTAGTGTTCACTCCCAACATGTGTGCCCCTGCCATGGTATAGGTTAAAGGTGAGACCAAAAATGAGAATAGCCTCATAATATGCAAAACCTACTCTTAACTTCTATCTATGTATAGTTTATGTACTTGAGCTTGTAAAATGTCTGCACACAGAATATAACTGATAGGATATGCAAAAAATTAGAAACATTGGCTGCCTTTAGAGAAGAGAACAATTTGGCTAAGTAGGAGGAAAACTTTATTATATACTCTGTTACTTGAATTTTGAACATATGACTATTACAAAAGAACTGAAACGTTGCTAGGTGAGGCTGTTATAATAAACCAAGGACACGTATATTTGAGTAACACTCATTTCCTTTGTTCTTTACCTGCCTTAAATCTGCATCAAAGTAGACAAGGCTTCCTTGTGGCTTTGTATGGGTAAAAATCAGAACGTTTGTAGGATTTTGGAAGCATCACCAAAATTGTTCAGAGATTCTTGCTTTTGTCCTTTGAGAATAAGCTGAACATGTCAGCTTAACTGGCTATCAGCTTCTTTATCTTGAACTCAATTCAGTAGGGTTTTTTTTTTTAATAATAAATTTATTTTTTATTGGTGTTCAATTTACCAACATACAGAATAACACCCAGTGCTCATCCCGTCAGGTGCCCCCCTCAGTGCCCATCATCCATTCACCCCCACCCCCCACCCTCCTCGCCTTCCACCACCCCTAGTTCATTTCCCAGTGTTAGGAGTCTTTATGTTCTGTCTCCCTTTCTGATATTTCCCACACATTTCTTCTCCCTTCCCTTATATTCCCTTTCACTATTATTTATATTCCCCAAATGAATGAGAACATATGTTTGTCAGTAGGGTTTATTTGATCTAGGTTTGTTCTGGTACTATATACACACATACCTTTTTTATCATGCATCATTTTATTGTGCTTTACAGGTGCAGTGTTTTTTACAAATTGAAGGTTTATAGCAAGCCTGTCAAGCAAGTCTGTCAGTGCCATTTTTCCAGTACCGTTTGCTCACTTCATGCCCATGTCACATTCTGATGATTTTCACAGCATTTCAAATTTTTTCACTATTATTATATGTTAGGGTGATTGATCTATGGTGATTGATTATTATTACTGGCTGAAAGCTCAGAAGATGATCAGCATTTTTTAACAGTATTTTTTAATTAAAGTGTGTACATTGTTTTAGACATAATGCTACTGTACACTAAATAAACTACAATGTAGTAGAAATGTTCCTTTAATATGCCCTGGAAAACCAAAAATTCACTTGACTTACTTCACTGTGATACTGGCTTTCTTATGGTGGTCTGGAACTGAACCCACAATTATTTCCATGATATGCCTATAAATGGGGTGCTACTAAGTAGTTGCCAATACAGATCTGTTGTTTGCATTTTTTAAAAATCATGTATTTATCTAATCAGTGCTGTGATATAGGAGTAAATAAGATTAAGTCTTTTATTGGGAAGAGACTAAATGTATACAAACAGAAAAATGTACATAATATAACATCAAGTGGTGATAAGTGCTACAAAGAAAAATAAAGCAGGTCATGGGGATAGAGAATGCTGGGCCAGAGTAGATAATACTTTTAGATGGATAACCATAGAAGACTTCTCTTTGAGGATACACTGAGCAAAGAGAAATTGAAATAAAGATAGGGTTAAACTGGACAGAGAGTTGAAGGAAGAGTATTCCTAAGCAGAGGAAACACTAACTGCAAAGCCTTGCTTGACATCATCAAAGAATAGTAAAGAGACGAACGAGTATGGCTGAAGCATAATGAACAGGGTGAGGATGGTAGGAAATATGAGATTTAAGAGGCAGCCGGGGCAGATTGTGTAGGACCTTTATGCCATGATAAGGACTTTGTGTATTTTGTGGTGGTGTAGCATTGGAGAAACATCAGGAGAATGAGTCAGATTTGCATTTTAAAAGGATCACTGTGTTTTTTTTTTAAAAAAAGGATCACTGTGACTTATTTATCACTCAGTTTTATAAGGTATAGAAATAAACAAGAAGAAACTCTTTTCACAGATTGTTCAAGGAAGAATATTGTGCATATTAAATGTATTTTATTCTCTTGCAGATCCTGCAGAAGGAGAGTACAGTGCACTCTGTAGCTATCTGTCTTTACCAACAAATTTGTTCCTGCTTTTTCAAGAATATTGGGATACTGTAAGACCCCTCCTCCAGAGGTACTAATGAGGGCAAAATATCATTGTTAGGTCATTATACAATTTGGGAATTTTTAATTAAAATTTTTTGCTAAGCTTTTAGATTGATTAGATTTGATTGAAGTGGATAACAAAAATATAGGAGATTCCTAATCCACATGCTCAGAGAGTTGGACTTAAGTCCAGCAGCCATAGGCAGCTGGACTTTGCGCTTGTCCCACTGTGATTACCATGCCTTGTACTACTCTTCCCCAAAGTTGCCATTTCTTGCTGTTGTAAATCATCAGGCAGGCTTAGTGGGTGAGGCAGGAGTCACATAGTCAGCAGCCATAGTGTCCCAACTAAACACTAAAACCAAATTGGGGTGATATCCAAAGCAGTAGCATATCTCACACATCTCAGGAAGGTGCCAGAAGAGGAATAAAAAAGTCATTTGGTGGATCAAAATGCATTCCCTGGGAGAATGTAATTATTTTTCCAGAAAAACCTTTTTTTACCCCATTATTAACTGGCCCTCTGAATCACTTTCTACCTCTTAACTGCTAGTGTTCTTCCCTATTTTTGCATCTATCATTTTCAATCTCTTTTTTTTGAGATGTAATTGACTTATAGCATTGTTTTAATAATCACTTCTCACTGTTACTCTTATTTCCGCCATTGAAGATTCTGACACCCAATTCCAATGTGTGCTTAGGGGAAGGTGTTTTGGCTACACATAACCAAACAATTCTGTGATACCAGCTGGGTGTCCTCTCTAATTCAACTCAATTCTGACACTATTTACCTGGAGATAGCATCAGATCCCACAAGCACTCAATCCTATATACCGACACACCTAACACAGACACATTTCAGACAGGTGCTACTAGTAAGTCCAAGGTTGTCACCTGTGCTTCTGACCTAGTATCTATAGAACAAAGGCTCCAGTGACCCCTGCTTAGATTCAGTTAATTTGTTAGAGCAGATCACAGAACTCAGAGAAGCATTTTACTTACTAGATCACCAGTTTACTATGAGTGGATATAACTCAGGAACCGCCAGATGGAAGAAATGCATAGGGCAAGGTATGGGGAAAAGTAACTGAGTTTCTATACTTCCCAAATCACCACATGTTCACCAATGTGAAAGTTCTCCACATCCTGTTAATATTGGTATTTTTTGGAGGCTATATTACATAGACATGGTTGATTAAATCATTGGCCGTAAGTGATTGATTTAACCTCTAGCCCGTGGAGGTTGAAATAAGAGAACTGAAAGTTCCAGCCCTCTAATCACATGGTTGGTTCTCCTAGCAACCAGCACCCTAAAGACACTTTATCACTCTCATCACATAGGAAAGTCCAAGGTGTAGGAGCTCTGTGCTGGGAACTGGGTTGAAAACTATATATAGGGCAGCCCTGGTGGCGCAGAGGTTTAACGCTGCCTGCAGCCCGGGGCGTGATCCTGGAGACCCGGGATCGAGTCCCACGTCGGGCTCCCTGCATGGAGCCTGCTTCTCCCTCTGCCTGTGTCTCTGCCTCTCTCTGTGTGTGTCTCTCCTGAATAAATAAATAAAATCTTCAAAAAAAAAAAGAAAAGAAAACTGTATATATATATATAGTTATAGTTATAAAGCACATTATCATGATTTCCTTAATCTTATCAAGTTTTTGCCTTTAACTTTTCTCCTTTTTCTTTATCAGTGTCTTTTTCTCCTCCATGCCTATGTCAGGATTTAAGTGAATGTCTCCTTGTCTCCTGCCACCTATTCTGTGCTCTCATCTCTTTTAGGTTCTTTTCTATGTATCTTCATTTCTCACAAGGTGTTCTAATCTTCAGGGTGATTAAAAATTAATTAAAACAAAATGGATCCCAGAAAGTCAGTATCATGCTTTGTGTTAAATACAGTCACAGTGGGTTGTACTAATTTTACGTGTATATTCTAGGAGACAGTATGTTTTGAACTTGCTATTCCAGGTCAGTGATAAAAATTCAAACTCTGAAGCAGAATGTCCTTGCCCTTTGAACCATTCCTAGCCCTTCTTGCCTCAGAGCCTTTCCTCATCTTGTGCTCTGTAGTACAGGAAACTGAGACTTGCAGGCCACATTCCCAGTCTTTCTTGTCAGTTGGCTTCTGCCTACATCCAGCTTGTGGGAGGTACTGGCAGGGCATGGGAGTCCAGGAGGAAGAGAGAAACCGGAGTGTTAGCCACCTCTCTCTGCTTTGTGCAATGTCTGTGGCAGTGGTGGGAGCTCTTCTCTGGCTCTAGTTCTCATCAGCCAAGTCTGTGGTGGTTCCAGTATCCACCATTGAACCCAATCTCTGGGCTCTAAAAATATCATAATTTCCTTTTGTTCCTCCAGCCTGGGAGAGGTGGTGGCTTCCGATTGTTGGCTAATCTTTGGGTTGCCCTTTTTTTTTTTTTTCTAAGATTTTATTTATTTATTCATGAGAGACACACAGAGAGAGGCAGAGACCTAGGCAGAGGGAGAAGCAGGCTGCCTGGGAGGAGCCTGATGCGGGACTCCATCCCAGATCCCAGGATCACGCCCTGAACCGTAGGCAGACACTCAACCGCTGAGCCACCCAGGCATCCCTGCCCCGCCTTTTTGTCTCCTGCTTGGCTTCACAGCCCTTCTGTCACTTCTATTACCAATTCCTGGTATTAAATTCCCTCTTCAGAATGGTTTCTGTATTTCTAGTAAGACCTTGATTGATTAACCCTTTAAAAAAGAAATTAAAAGAGAGGGGGGAAAACAAATAGGGAGACAAAAATGAAGAGAAGAAAAGCAAAGGGATAAGATGTGAGACGTTTAGCAGAGGGAACATGGAAAGAAAAGACAGGAAGATTTGGAGAGGATGGCTCGTTGATGACACTGCACTGAAGTTGTGATGATCTGTTTGCTTTTCTCTTGGCTCCCCATGTAGGTGGTGTGCAGATCCTGCCTTACTAAATTGTTTGAAGCAAAAAAGCACCATAGTCAGGTTGGTTTTACTTCTCAGTCCTCCTCTCACCCCACCCAACCCATCTACAGGTTGTGTTTCCAAAAGTAGTTGGTTTGTGGAACATGCTTTCCAAAATGTCTCTTCGTTCTTACTCAGTACATAGTTTCCTACATTGTGTACATCTTTGGTTCTTTGCCAGAAACTAGATTCTTCCTACAGTTGATTTTTTTTTTTTCTTGGAGTGGCTATCCTTTTATCCTTTAATTGTTTGACTCCACCAGCTCCTCTTCCTTAGGCTCGTACATGCGTATTAAAAGGCACAGGAGGAGATAGCATATTAAATCAGTATATTAAAATCAGAAGGTAGTAACAGTATTCCTATGCACCATTTTTTTTTCCTTTAAAGAATAGAATAAGGTATAAATAGGACTATTCCCTCTTCCTCTTCCTTTCCTATCTATATACTTAGAGACTGAACAGTACTGTTGTTCAGCCCTCCTGTCTCCCTTAAAGTTATAGCTCAATCAAAATCCACCTCTTCCTCAAAAACAATTCAAATGCAACCTCCTCCCGCATATCTGGCCAAGTAATGTCCTATCATTTGTGTGTGTGCCTGTGTGCCTGCCAGCACCATCAAGCCCTGAACAGTAAATTTACCAGGGCCCAAACTGCATGCTTATTTTCTTTGTATCCTCCACAGGGCTCGCCCATGTTATGTATGTGTCTAATTTTTATTCCAATGAATTGCATCAGGAAACAAGAAGAGGAATTGACCTCTAGCCTTAAGTGCTCATAGTATCAGTACCCTTTTTCTATGGCCAAAGCAAACATTGTGAGGCAATGTGCATTTGCCACCTTCTCTTCTCATCTTTTCTCACCCCTTGAACTTCTTTCCCGTTTACTGTAAATGTACATTGCTACCTACTCCTTAACCCAGCTTTAGTGATTAAGAGATTATAGATTGAGCTTTTATAACGTAGATACAGTAGTATTCACATCACCAAGAAAAGAAAGAATAGAGAGAAAAGTTTAAAAGATGAGTATCTATTTTAGAACTATTAATCTGACATAATTTTTCCTTTATTTCAGTTCATTGTGTGCCTTTTAGACACCTACTATTTCCCCAGCATGGTACTAAAATATTTTGGGAGAGTTAAAAGACCTAATACATACAGCTTTTTGGTCATGGATAATTTACAATTTAATTATGTGCATAAACTACGTAAAATAATATATGGAATATACTGTTATGCTATAGAAATTTAAAGAGTAAAAAAGTCTTAATGATGCAAAGTTAGTCTTAGAGGAGATAATTTTCAGCTAAACAGAGAGGGAATAATAGAATTTAAGGTGATTGGGGTTTGAGGATAGAATTTCCATGTTATTCAAATGGTAAACTTCCTAGGGTGTGCATTCAAGGCTTTTATTGTAGCTATACTGTATGGTAAGAGTGAATAATAACATTTGCAAACATATTATCAAGTACTAAGCATATTATGTTCCACTTCAATATCTTATTGAGTCCTCAACAGCTGTGAGATTCCTCCGTACTATTATTTATATTTAACATTTCTTAAATCAGCATGAGTCCTTTATATTTCTCTCTCCCTCATCCTCAAAAATGTGTTATGAAATTGATGGTGTGCCTTATGACTGAGAAAGTATAATATATTCATCCTCCATTTACAAACCCAAGAAAAACAGGCTTATTTTCAGTGACTTGTCAGGTATCAGAGAATTTAGGATTTATAATGAGGTCTAATTTCAAAGACTGTGTTCTTAACTTCTTTATATTACCTTCCTAACCATGGTGGAAATCTGGCTAGAACAATTTAGTCTTAGGAAATAGTGAGAGTTGAGTTTGGAAAGGAAACCAGATGATGAAAAGATTTGAAATTCTAGGCTGAGAAACTCAGATTTAATGTAGTCAATAGGAGGAATTACTGTGGGTTGCAAGTATGGATCCTTTTGTTATTTTTAAGATATTCTTCCTTCTATTACCTTGTCAATTTTTGACATGGGCTTATTTACTCATAAGTAAAATTGTCTTAAATTACATTTCTAGATACCCTAGAAAAAGAAATAGTTTGATAGAGCTTCCTGATGACTATAGCTGCCTCCTAAATCAAGCTTCTCATTTCAGGTAAGAAGAAATATGTTTTTAAAAAATTGTTAAGTTTTTACAATTGTAAAAATTGGAGGTGGTGGAATGCACCACCACTAGCAAAATTTTTTTAAAGTGACCACTGAAAACCATAAAATATACAATTAATGATGATAAAGTGTACAGTTCAGCTGTTGTGTGTATCCATCACCTCTCTCTAGTTTCAAAACGTTTTCATCATGCTGGAGAAACACCTTGTATCCACTAAATAATCCCCATTTCCCTCTTTTCTGATCCCCTGATAACCAATAATCTGCTTTTGGTCTCTCTGGATTTGCCTGCTCTGGACATATCATATAAAAGGAGCCATAGAATGTATGACCTTCTGTGTCTGACTTCTTTCATGTAGTATAGTTTTTGATGTCATGCAAGTTGTAGCATGTATTCAGTCCTTTCTTGGCTAAATAATATTCTAATTTTCCACTGGAGGGACACCTGGCTGGCTTAGTTGGTGGATCATGCAGCTCTTGATCTCAGAGTTGTGAGTTCAAGCCCCACGTTAGGTGTAGAGATAACTTAAAAATAAAATCTTAAAATAATAAGATTGTATATTCCAGAGTTTGTTTATCCATTGATGAGCATTTAGGTTGTTTCCCCCTTTGGACTATTATGAATAATGCTACTATAAACATTCATGTACATGTTTCTATGTGGACATATATTTTCATTTCTCTTGGGTGTATATTCCTAAGAGTACAATTACTGTGTCATTATGGTAATTATATGCTTAAATCTTTGAGTGACCACTAAACTGTTTTTCCATAATTGTACCATTTTGCATTCCCATCAGCAATGTAAAAGAACTCCTATTTTTTACATCTTTGTCAACACTTGATATTTTCTATTTTTTTTTTTTAATTAAAGCCATCCTAGTGGGTATAAAACAGTAGCTCAGTGTAGTTTGATACATGTTTTCTTAATGACCACTGATATGGAACATCTTTTCATATGCTTGTTGGACATTTATCTATGTTCTTTGGAGAAATGTCTGTTCAAGTCCTTTGCCCATCTTGGAATTGGACTGTTTTGTTGTTGAGTTCTAAGAGTTCTTTATATTGAAGAAGAGGAAAACTCTTCCTTTCTTCTCTCTAGGTTGTTTGGCCAAATAATTAAATTAACATAGGACAGATTAATAGGAGAAAAGTTTAATTTTGTATATGTGGGAACTCATAGAAATAATGAGACTCAAAGAAGTAACTGAGTTTATACCTTTTAGTCAAAGAAACAATTTTTTGTAAAGATTTTACAAAACAGAGGGGTTTAAGGCTTGGAGTACCAAATTGAAGAAGAAGAGAGTTTGTTTATATAGCCTTCTTGACCTTGAATTCCCTACCTCTGATTCCCTATTTAAGGATACTTTCTATCCTCTGGTACAGGGAGGATATCTTCATATGGGACATTTATTTCCTGCTTTTAGGAAAACAAAAGAAGGTCAGAGTATACTTTTTGCACCTGCTGTTTCTTAAGTAACTTAAATTCAAAATAATCAGTATGCCAAGGTGGCATATTTTGGGATGGCCTCTTCTGTTCTCTTTCAATATATTCTGGATATGCAGCCCGTATCAGATTTTTATATTTTTTTATTTTCATTTATTTTTTAATTGCCCTTATCAGGTTTTTAATTTGCAAATATTTTCTCCCATTCTATAGGCTGTGTTTTTATTTTTTTTTAATCTTTATTTATTTATGATAGTCACAGATAGAGAGAGAGGCAGAGACATAGGCAGAGGGAGAAGCAGGCTCCATGCACTGGGAGCTGGACGTGGGATTCGATCCTGGGTCTCCAGGATCACGCCCTGGGCCAAAGGCAGGCGCCAAACCGCTGCGCCACCCAGGGATCCCTGTTTTCATATTCTTCATAATGTTTGCAATGCATAAAGGTTATTTTGTCTCTTTTGTTTGTCTCTTATGCTTTTGATGTCAAAACTAAGAATCCATTGCCAAATGTGAGGTCATGAAGATTTACCCCTATGTTTTCTTTCAATAGTTTTGTAGTTTTAGCTCTATATTTAGACTATGGATCTGTTTTGAGTTCATTTTTGAAATGAGAGAGGAGATCCAACTTCATTCTTTTTTTCACATGGTTTCCAGTTACCCTAGCACCATTTTTTAAGGAACTGTTCTTACCTCATTGGGTAGTCTTAGCACCTATGTTGAAAATCAATTGGTCATAGATGTGTTTGGGTTTCTTTCTAAATTCTAAAGTTTATTCCTTTGGTCTGTCCTTATGCTTTTAAATTACCATAGCTTTGTAGTAAATTTTTAAGTTGTAATATGTGAGCCTTCCAACTTTTTCTTTCTCAGTGTTGCTTTGACTAGGGCCTCTTGCAGTTACATGCAAATTTGGCCTTTCCGTTTCTGTAAAAAGGCAATTGGAATTTTATTTTATTTTATTTTTAAAGATTTTATTTATTCATGAGAGACAGAGAGAGAGACAGAAACAGAGGCAGAGGGAAAAGCAGGCTCTCTGCAGGGAGCCCAATGTGGGACTTATCCCAGGCTCATGCCCTGAGCCAAAGGCAGACGCTCAACCAGTGAGCCACCCAGGTGCCCCAAGGCAACTGGAATTTTAATAGAGATTGAGTTGATCTATAGATTGCTTTAGAGAGTATTGCCATCTTAATAACAGTAAGTCTTCCAGGGGGCGCCTGGGTGGCTTGGTCAGTTAAGCTTCTGCCTTAGCTCAGTCATGACCCCATGATCCCATGGTACTGAGATTGAGCCCTGCATCTGGCTCTATAATCAGCAAGGGATCTGCTTCTCCCTCTCCCTCTGCCTCTCCCCTCCCCCTCCCCCTTGTTATCTCTCTCACTCACTCCCAAATAAATAAATAAAATCTTTAAAAAACAAAACAAAATAAACGTGAAGTCTTTCAGTCCATGAGCATGGATGCCTTCCCATATTTAGGCCTTCTTTAATTTCTTTCTGCAGTGTTTTATAGTTTCCAGGGTACAAGTCTTTCCCTCCTTAGTTAAAATTTATTCCTAGGTGTTTTACTCTTTTGGATGCTATTCTAAATGAAATTATTTTCTTAGGATCCCTGGGTGGCGCAGCGGTTTGGCGCCTGCCTTTGGCCCAGGGCGCGATCCTGGAGACCCGGGATCGAATCCCACATCGGGCTCCCGGTGCATGGAGCCTGCTTCTCCCTCTGCCTGTGTCTCTGTGCCTTTCTCTCTCTGTGACTATCATAAATAAATAAAAATTTTAAAAAAAATTAAAAAAAAATTATTTTCTTAATTTCCTTTTTGGACTATTCCATTGCTGGTATGTTGAAACACAGTTGATTTTTGCATGTTCCTCCTATACCCTACAACTTAGCTGGGTATCTGTAGGGATTACAATTAACATCTTAAATTTAGTTTGACTTGAAAACAGCTTAGTTTCAGGATGCCTGGTGACTCAGTGGTTGAGCATCTGCCTTTGTCTCAGGGCGTGATCCCAGGACCCAGTATCAAGTCCCACATCAGGGTCCCTGCAAGGAGCCTGCTTCTCCCCTCCACCTGTGTCTTTGCCTCTCTCTCTCTCTCTCTGTGTCTCTCTAAATCTTAAAAAAATGAAAAAGAAAGAAAGAAAACAACTTTGTTTCAATTGCATACATTAACTGTTCATTTCTAATTTTTTTCTCCCCTCTTTATGTTGTTAAAATCACAGATTACATTTTTATACATTGTGTGCTTGTCAATGTAGATTTATAACAATTGTTTTGTTCATTTGTGTTTTAAATAATATAATAAACCAAAAAAGGAGTTATGCATCCAAAATTATAATAACACTAGCTTTTTTTTTTTTTAACACTAGCTTTTATAACTTACATGTGTAGTTAGCTTCACAAGTTACTTGTGTTTTTTACATGGCTTGAGTTACTTGAGTTACCATTGGTGTTCCTTTGTTTCACCTTGAAGGAATCCCTTTATCACCTCTTGTAAGACAGGCTTACTAGCAATGAACTACCTAGTATTTGTTTATCTGGGAATGTCTTAATTTCTCCTTTATTTTTAAAGGATAGTTTTGGCAGATAATAGAATTCTTAAATGACAGCTTTTTTTCCTGGAGCACAGTAACTATATTCCACTACCTTTTAGCCTCCATGGTTTTTTAATGAGAAATCAGCTGTTAATTTCTGTTAATTTTATTGAGGATCCCTTGTATGTGATGAGTTGCTTCTCTGGCTACTTTCAAGCTTCTTTCTTTGTTCCTGACTTTTGACAGTTTGATCATAACATATCTCCAGGTGATTCTCTTTGAATTTATCCTATTTGTAATTCAGTTTCATTCTTGTTGTGTAAATTGATGTCTTTCAACAAATTTGGGAAGTTTGGGCCATTATTTCTTCAAAATTTTTTTCTTGCTGGCTTGTCTTTGTAGGACTCTCATAATGTGTATGTAGTAGGTATGCTTGATGGTGTCTCATAAATCCCTTTGTTCTTTTTTGTTCTTTCTTATTTCTTTCTGCTCCGTTACTCAGTAATTTCAGTTACCCTGCCTTAAAATTCAGTGATTCTTATGCCCTCCAATATGCTGTTGAACTCCCTAGTAAGTTTATTTTAGCTGCATACTTTTCTATTTGTTTCTTTTTTATAATTTCTCTTTGCTAATATTTTCTACTTTTTCATATGTTTTCCTCTTTTCTGTTAGTTCTTTGTCAGTGGTTTTCTTCAGCTCTTTGAACTCATTTAAGAGTTCATTTAAAGGGGCACCTGCAGAGCACCTGGGTGGCTCAGTGGTTGAGCCTTCGATTCAGGTCATGATCCCAGAGTCCCATATCACTGAGTCCCATATCCTCGGTGAGGAGCCTATTTCTCCCTCTCCCGCGCCTCCTGCTTGTGCACTCTTATTCACTCTCTCTTGCTCGCTCATTCTCTGTCAAATAAATAAATAAAATCTTTTAAAAAACAAAACATAAAAATAAAGAGGTGCCAGGGTGGCTGGGTCAGTTAAACATCTGCCTTTGGCTCAGAGTCATGGGATCAAGCCCCACATCAGGCTCCCTGCTCAGTGGAGAGCCTACTTTTCCCCCTCCCTCCTCCTCTGCCCCTACCCGTACCCCCACTCAATCTCTTAGTCTCACTCACTCCCTCACTCTCAAATAAATAAAATTTTTTTAAAAGGGGAGAGTTCATTAAAGTATTTGTTTATTATTAAGTGTCATGTCTGGGCTTACAGATGTTTTCCTATGAATGCCTATTTATAGCCCAAAACTATCCTTTAAAAGCCATACTTTTCTGTTTCTTTGTAAGTTTTGTGAGTTTGGTTGAGAATTGGACATTTTGAATATTGTAATGTAGTAGCTCTAGAAATCAGATTCCCCCTCCCCAAGAATTGCCACTGTTGCTTGATAAAGGCTGCCAGGTGTCTATTTGTTCAGTGACTTTTCCAAACTGCTTTTTTTTGCAAAAATTTTATTCCTTACTGTTCACTGAAGTCTCTGTTCTTCATCTCTACAGTTAGCCAATGAACTGACAGAGATTTCCTTAAATTTCTTAATCCAGTAAGAAAAGTGAAGAGAAGAAAAAAATATAAATATGTGTCTCTTTAAATTTCCTCTACCATCACTTCCAAGAAAGTCAATTCAGCCCATAGGGGTTGAAACAATGGTCAGTCTCTGTGTCATCCCCTCAGTGAGCTGCCAGGCAGAACTAAACACACAACTCTGATTTTTGACAGTTTCTCTATTACCCATCCTGGTACCAGCAAGCCACACCAGAATTATGGGCAGCAACCCCCATAGCTACCTGCTATAGGGCTGGGGACTGGGGGTGGTAGCCACTACACACACACACACACAAAAAAAAAAAAAAAAAAAAATTCACTGAAATTTACCAACCTCTTTCTTTGTTAAGCATCCCTGTGGATGCTGCAAGTGTTCACCATGATTCTAAGTTCCAAAACAGTTGCTTCAGACCGTTCTTGCCTGAACAACAGTTGTATTGGTAGAGGAACCAATTCCTGGAGCTCCTTACTTTATCATCTTCAATGATATCTCCCAATTATTTTTTAAAGCTACAGAAGCCTTTTTTTAAGCACTCTAAGAATAATCATTTATTCATGTATCTTTAAACAGTATTTTACGTGTAGAAGTGTGGTCAATACCTCCATCCACTGAAATAACACTGTTCCCAACTTCATAAACAAGTAGTTCTCTTAGAAATATCATCTATACATGTGTCTTTAAGCACTATACAGTGAGATGACCACATCCTCACTGAAATAACATTGAAAGACCCTTTTTTTCCCCAAGGAAAATCTTATATGGAAGCCCATCAGAACAGTAAAACATGTAATAGCATTGTGGCTCAGGTTTAAGCCTGGATACTAGAAAGAGGAATACACCTCTCTAGCCTTTTTTGGTAGTGCGTTCACCCCTTACCTTGATCAGATTAAACACTACTAAAGCAGTGTTTCTCAGACTTTTTTTTTTTTAATTTTTATTTATTTATGATAGTCACACAGAGAGAGAGAGAGAGGCAGAGACACAGGCAGAGGGAGAAGCAGGCTCCATGCACCGGGAGCCCGATGTGGGATTCGATCTAGGGTCTCCCGGATTGCGCCCTGGGCCAAAGGCAGGCGCCAAACCGCTGCGCCACCCAGGGATCCCATTTTCTCAGACTTTATCTTCCTCTTCCCTTTCAGTGATTACTTTCAAATTTTAAAAAATCTGGATGATAAAGACTGGCGAGAAGTAAAATAAACAAGTTACATTATACTCATTACTAATATCGTGTATGAATTACCTATTAGTTACTTTTGTAAGAAAAGAACGTGAGCTTAATTAAGCCCATGATTCTATATGATAAAATAATGCTCTGTAAAGTTAACAGTTTATACTTACGTAGCTATCATATGATGTAAGTTTTTCAAATAACATAAATTCATGAGCTACACACCACCAATATAATGCCCCTGAATGGAGAAATTATATTTATATCTGCCTCAGCCATTGGTCTGTGAATATTTCATATTTGAATCACAATGCATCATATCTTAAAAAATAATAGGTCACAATTACTCCTGATGCAGTTATGTATCCTTTGACACTCAGGGCATCAACACCACCACCCAAAGCAAATCAGATTAACAATGATGACATGAAATTAGCAGTAACTTGTAATTAAAAGGCAAGAATCTCAGCAATCTGAAATCAAAGCCTATTCAAGACTTTATTGATGATGTGCTGATAATACAGCATCTTTTTCCAAAATTGCAGGAATTCCAAAGCTCAGTTGGGAGTTTTGTAATATTAAGTAATCTTTGTGCAGCAGCCAGACTTCTTAATAAATTTAAATTAATTAGAGCTCTCAGAAAACACAAATAACTCTTAAATTTTAAGGATACCAGTTAGTAATTCTAATGAATTGCTGTGGCCTACAAAAGACTATTGAAGTCCTTAGTCATATGTTAAATAACTTGCTATCATTTGAAGGAGTAAAGAAAGGAATTTTATCATTTTGAAGGTTTGATGAAGAACCCCTATATGGCCCACTCTGAGAATCACTGCCCTGCCCTATAAGAATGACTAAGGAAATTCTCCTATTCAGTTATGACCATTGCTTTGAGCCCTGAAGCCAGAGAGTTTAGCTGGCCCACAAGGGGCTTGGGCAGCCAAATGCCAGCCTCTATTACTAGATAAAATTGATCGTGGTGTTAGTTCCCTTGCTGTTTGTCCCATGCAGATTAAGTTCAGTCACCTAAAGAAATGTTTGAGTCATTTACCTCTCAGCCCTTAAAATATTAGCTAGATGATTTCAGAGATTTCATCCAGCTCTAAGTTTAGTGATTCTCCTAACCTTAGGGCTGTATTGCTATCACAGAATCCCAGTGAATAGGTGTTATCTTCCCAGCATTAAAGAATATCACTCTTTGGCTTTTAGGAGGGTCTTAGAAGAGTGTTAGTCATTAATCACAGTGAAGATTCCCCCTGGATGATACTACTACTTACTGGTTTCAAGTAAAATGAAAATAAATCTTATCATCTCTTCCAGTTTTATTGTCACCACCAGTTTCCATTAACAGAGCCATTTCTACTGTAGGAGGGTGAGCTGCCCAGTTACTATTCTTGAAGTGTCACCTCTATTTTCCTTTATAGGATGCTAGTGACTAGGACTCAGCCATCCTGCACTAAAGGTGAAAGGTAATGGCTTTATCCAAAAAGAGCTATAATTATGTTCTTCCCCCTGGAAGTGAGAATAGTCTCCTCATCTCCAGGAGACAGGAGTGGAATACCTATGCACAGAGTCTGTCTGCTCCTGTGTAGACAGTAGTGGTCATCTTATCTTACCTGAGAAATGAGAGATCAGAGAATAAACTGTTAATTCCTTATTGGAGCTGGAGATTCTTTTGGTGCTTTTTATTCTGACCCTATTGTAAGCCTCACTGGATCTCAACTTAGTGGTTGCATTTATTTTTTACTGCCCAAATAAAGGAATTCTTGATGTTTCTAGTATCTCCATTATAAGGCAGAGATAGGAGTATAGAAAGCTTTATTTTTTAAAGATAGCCATTATCACTTTAATTCAGAGAGTGATACCCCTCTTGAGGGGCATCATAACAAGACTCTAGCAGGCTATTACGTAAAATGGTAGATCTCAGTGTACTACTTACTTAGTTCAAGCAAGTCAGCTCTGTCGCTTTTTCCTTCCTAAAAACTTGTTTTGTTTCCCAGACGGAGGGTGCATTAACTCTCAATACTACAGTCTCTCATTTGAACCCTAAAGATTTCGGTACTTCAACAAAATAGACAAGAAATGTGTCTGAACCCACATCGTGATTTTTTAAAAAAGAAATTATACACCTAGCAAGATCATATTCCTCTAATATTGAGGACATAAGCTTGACTTAGCCAATCCAGAGGAGGGAGTTGACTATAAATTGGTCATGTCAGATGAAGACTGGATTCTATAAATGTATCTCAGTCTCAAGGCATATTTAATTACCAAACTATGGGAATTATCAGGACACTGTATATTCATTGATTTTAAAGATTTTATTTATTTATTCATGAGAGAGAGAGAGAAAGGGAGAGACATAGGCAGAGGGAGAAGCAGGCTCCATGCCAGAAGCCCAACATGGGACTTGATCCTGGGTCTCCAGGATCAGGCTCTGGGCTGAAGGCAGTGCTAAACTGCTGTGCCACCCAGGCTGCCCAGACACTGTATATTTAATAATAAATTTTCTTACTGTGGATTAATCAGGAGTTTTTTTAAGTCCTTATTAAAGAGGAATCATCTAATTAAATGTTTTCTTGTGTTTGGGGATACCTAGGTGGCTCAATCCATTAAGCATCTGTCTCTTGATTTCAGCTGATCCCAGGGTTGTGAGACTGAGCCCTGTGTTAGGCTCCTCGCTGAGTGTGGAACCTGCATAAGATTCTCCCTCTCCCTCTCCCTCTGTCCTTCCCCCCCTTCCCCCCCTTCTCTCCCTCTCTAAATAAATTATGTATGTATACATGTTTTCTTGTGGTTTTTTTTTTAGTTTTTTTTTAATTGCTATTTATTTATGATAGTCACAGAGAGAGAGAGAGAGAGAGAGAGGCAGAGACATAGGCAGAGGGAGAAGCAGGCTCCATGTACCAGGAGCCCGACGTGGGATTCGATCCCAGGTCTCTAGGATCACGCCCTGGACCAAAGGCAGGCGTTAAACCACTACGCCACCCAGGGATTCCTGTTTTCTTGTGTTTTAAGAGCATTCTTTGCTGCAAAGCAGCCAGCCAGTGATGAACACAATTCATCGCTAACTGGATATATCGTGTTTTTATTGTTTCTCCACCATACTGAATGTTTTCTTACCCTTTGAGGTGCCCACGGTCTGCAGATGATGAGCGAAAGCACCCTGTTCTGTGTCTTTTCTGTGGAGCTATACTATGTTCTCAGAACATTTGCTGCCAAGAAATTGTGAATGGGGAAGAGGTCGGAGCTTGCATTTTTCATGCACTTCACTGTGGAGCTGGAGTCTGCATTTTCCTTAAGTGAGTAGTGAGTGTTCTGGAAGCTTCATAATGAACTTACAGAATCTGAATCCAATCTGGAGGCTGTTATGGTAGGACAGTGTGTTGATAAGAAATGGTCTGCCAAAGAAAAAAAAAAGAAATGGTCTGCCAGAAGTTAAGAGTATAGACTTTTTATTCACATGAAATTGCATTTGAGAAGATACTGCAGAATAATTTTTGTTTTAAAAAGGGACTCTGTTGGCATTTTAATTATTTGTGGCATATTTTAAGGATGATGGACTTTGTATTGATTACTCTGGTATTGTAGAACACTCAGATGTAATGAGAGGGATCGGAGTCCTAACACTTCTATTTTTAAAAAGCACCTATACAAAGTTGTCCTTTGAATATTTTCATTTTCTTAATTTCCTCTGTCAGGCAACCATTGTTTTCTTTGGTCTCTTAGCGAAAGACTGAGAGGTAGACAATAGTTACTTCATGCTTAGGAAAGATTAGAAGTTCCCTGAGAGAAAATTCAAAGTGGTTATGTGTGCTTTTTCTTTCCATTCTCCCAATGTAATGTAGTTTCTGTTTATATAAGCCCAAATATCTCACTAACTATGAAATATATAATTACTGCTTGTTGGCATCTGTTGGAACAATGGGAATAAATTCATAGAGGCCACACTCAGACACCTATTTTCTTCTTCTTCTTTTTTTTTTTTTCCTATTTTCTTCTTTTCGGAAATTTACAACAAATAAACCCACTGCCTACTCCAACTGTTTATTTTGTAACATCACTCTGTAGTACTTATTCCTTTTGTACACATGCACACAAACAGTATTTTTATGTCTTCATTTCTATCTATAAGGACCCCAGGTAACTTCAAAGTGGCAGTGGTCCATTATAATTTGCACTGTTGGAGACTGGTTCTAACCAGAAATGGCTTGACACTTCCCTGACTGACCTTATTTCTGGCCCAAAGCTATCAGAACAAGAGATGTTGTTCTGTCCTTCTGCTCCTTCCCTACTCCAGGTTGTAGGTCAGGAAACAACAGAAACAAGCCCAGCCATCATTTTTCCAGGGTACCTATGACTCAAGTAGGACAGCTTCCTTCCTCTCAATAGATTCAGGCACTATTAATGGCCCCATTTCCCTAAATCCATTGATCCTTTCCCATAACTTCAATAAAAATAGCAGTGTTCATTCTGTTTTATTCAGAAAAAACACAATTTAATCTATTTGTCTGTATTTATTGTCTCCCTTACTGAATTCCCAACAGATACTGGCATGTCTTTTCTCTAGATTAACTTTGATGCAGTGCCTATCATTTGTACATATGCACTTAATAATATTTCCTTTTGGTTGTTTTGTCCTTCAGAATCCGAGAATGCAGAGTAGTCCTGGTTGAAGGTAAAGCCAGAGGCTGTGCCTATCCAGCCCCTTACTTGGATGAATATGGAGAAACAGACCCTGGCCTGAAGTAAGATTGGTTTATTTATTTTCCATTTTAGTCATTATTGTACATGGATGGTAACAGTTCTTTAACACAAAAACTAGTGCTAAATATTGAGAGAGACTTTTTAATAGGTGTAAGTTAAAAATATTAAATATGATACCATCCTAAATGTAGCATGTAATTTTGAACAACTTTCTGCTTCTCCAGAATGTGAGGGTACTACTTCTCCAAAGTTAAAAATACCAGCCATCCTAATATTTGAATGTTATGTTTTTTTTAATCAACCTATCTTCAGAATTACTTAGAAGGTTTAAGTCTTTGGATTAAGGGAGAAAATAACTGAATGGTGAAATTAGTGACTGCGGAGAAGAAATTTGAGTTGTTCCAGAAAGGTACAAAGAAGCAGAATTTTTTACTTAATTAGGCAATTTGAAAATACTCAACCAAGGCAGCCCGGGGGCTCAGCAGTTTATTAGCGCTGCCTTGAGTCCAGGGCATGATCCTGGAGACCCAGGATCAAGTCCCGCATTAGGCTCCCTGCATGGAGCCTGCTTCTCCCTCTGCCTGTGTCTCTGTGCCTGTCTCTCTCTCTCTCTCTCTCTTTCTCATGAATAAATGAATAAAATCTTTTTTAAAAAATAAACCATTAAAAAAAAAAAAAGAAAAAATACTCAACCAGCTGAGACACTTTGAGAGCCTCCAGAATGAGAATTTCACAGTTCTCTGTAATTGCAATAGCAGTTAGTCATTTTGGATTAGCTGCTCTACAGTGTCACAAACTGTACAACCTTAGAATTGATGTGGAATCATTTTGTTTAAATATCTGCTAATCACTAGCAAATTTGTTATGTCGTAAGAAAAACAATAAGCAAATATTCCTGAGCAGCAGAATATAATTTGAGGGCTTAGAGTTACACCTCAAGCTTAATCTCTACTATACAAAGACCAGAAATGAAAGCTAAATAAACTGTATGAGGCCAAAAAGCCATAAAGCCCCATCAGACTACACAAAAAAGAATAAATCGCTGCTTCATGTTATAAACCTCACTGTTCATTTAAATGGGGTCTCATAATGCCCATGATATATACTTTGCCTATTTTCTGAATAATTAAGGAGTAACCTTCTGCTTCATCAGCTAAGTAACCTATTAAGTTCATGGTGACCAGAGGTGAGGGGAGAATAAATATCCCTTTTAAAACCCTGTCCTGGTGATTCTTCTCAGCTCTAAGACCATCTCAAGAGTTTGGACTAATTTAGGCAATAAAGATGTGGCAGTTATTTGATTTGAACTTACATGTTGATTGTTTTGTTTCATTTTCTTTGAAGGAGGGGCAACCCTCTTCATTTATCTCGTGAGCGGTATCGGAAGCTCCATTTGGTGTGGCAACAGCACTGCATTATAGAAGAGATTGCTAGGAGCCAAGAAACTAATCAGATGTTATTTGGATTCAACTGGCAGTTATTGTGAGCTTCAACTCTGCCTTGGGACAATCATAAATGAAGACAGTAATGAAGACCGATTCAAAATTATGGAGATCTTTCTGAGGGCTGGGGAAGGGTTGGAGGGTCTTTTGCTCTATGTCCAGACTCATATACATCAATAAAATATTCCTTAATGGAGTATTGCTTTCAATTAGAGAAAATATGCTTAGTGGAAAAAAAAGGACATTGATTAATCTGTTTTATGTTCCAGAACACTAAAAATGCTTCTTCATCCCAAGTGTCTGATTCTGCTATTTCTCGAAAATTCATTTCCCTTCGTAATCTGTCCCACCTCATTTCATTTCATTCACCTGGTAAATGAAGTCACCTTAAGCAATTGTGGACATTTTTAATGTTGGTTAACTCTTCTAGTTTTACATTTGGTATCTCCCACACACACCCAAGTTTAGTTTAGTAACACTGACAGGATTCTAATCTGTGGTAGTTTTTCCTTCCAGCTAAAGAGGAATTGCAGAAGCCATGCAGTTAAGAAAGTTTTTTTTTTTTTTTTTTTAATTTTTTATTTATTTATGATAGTCACAGAGAGAGAGAGAGAGAGGCAGAGACATAGGCAGAGAGAGAAGCAGGCTCCATGCACCGGGAGCCCGACGTGGGATTCGATCCCGGGTCTCCAGGATCGCGCCCTGGGCCAAAGGCAGGCGCTAAACCGCTGCGCCACCCAGGGATCCCAGAAAGTTTTTAAAAGAGTAAATTTTTGTATTGTCTCTCTTCTAAGGAAATACCCTAATGTGCCACTTACTGTTTCAGCCAGAAAGTAAATCTTTCTATGGACAGACTTGCCATTTCTAAGGCAAATTTCTGCCAGTGTGGAAAAGTTTTTTCCCCCCACTATAGACCTCAAGAATAGGATAGGATAGGATAATGTAGTCATTATTTATCCCCGATGGGCCAAAGAAACTGTAGTCCCCACCTCTTACCACAAATAGCTTTGTTGAGTTTTGAAATTATAATATTTGTGTTTTCCCAAGGCAAATTTCTAAAATGAGTTCACTTATCTTGTTTGTGGCACCATCTTATTTGACTCTTAAAAACCTGATGCAGTTCTGATGTAAACTATCAATAGAATGAGGATGAGAAAATTACCCCCAATGAAGGGATCATGGCAGCTGTAAATTAGAACAATCAGATTGAAGGCAGTACCATAATCTTCTATGTCTTTGTAAAAGACAAATCCTTCAGTTGTTATCTGTGTGGAACCTTTTCATAAACTCTGGTTTTATGACTAGTACAGACAACCAAAAAGCCATGTGATCAGTGGTCTTTGTCCTGTTATAATATGCTGTGGTTGAGCCATCTTGTTTATAAATAATAGAGCTCTCCTGAATCTGTGCATAAACTTCTTGATTTTTGGCTTTAACTTTTTATATTGAGAACTTGTGATATAAACAGAAGAAAAATTGAAACCTTACATTTTAGCTTCTGTTGTCTCTGTAGTAACTTTAGAAATTTGAAAGATGCAAAGATCATCTGATTTTGCCTTTGGTGACTACTGTCATATATGTGTGTAAATGTTTTCCCTATCTTCTTTTTGCTCAGCAAAGGCAAAGATAAAAATATATTTGAAAAGTTATTGATGATGCACGTTTGGGGTTAGATTTTTTTTTTATATATATATATATTCTTAATGTAAAGGTGGGTTTTGCGGTAAAGGATTGGCATGAATAGGCATCAAAATCACAATCATGATTTTCTACTTGAATAATTATTATTCAGAAGGTATCAGGAAATAGATACAGCTCCACTGAACAATTTTTAACAATTGATAAGTGAGAATCAGAAAATTTGGTATTCACCTTGTCCAGTTTGCCAGTATGTTTAAATGATTAGAACATCTCCCTTTATTTCTTATAAATGTTTTTGGATGGATTGTCTGACTGGGAAATCTGCACCACAATAGAGAACAGAAGATGCTGACTTCTGCCCTAACTGATCAGCCCCAATTTAGCAGAGACAAACTAAATTTTTATTTCTAGTTTTTTTATATTCATCAGTCCTGGGGTTATGCTCTTAAGCTGCCAGAGGGACTACCCTGTAATGGCCAGTCAGACATTTACTGCCAAAGAACCCGTTCCATATTGAGTTCCACTTCTGAGATTGATTCAGACACCTGCACTGGAGATGAACACGTCTTGGTGCTGCCCCCAGCCCTAGGGATTTCTAATTTTATTCAAATATAGTGGTTTGCCTTCATCATTGCAAACAATTTAATTATGCTTATGGAGTTTACTTACAAATGAGCAAAAAGTCACTTTATTTTCATTAGTGTAGTATGTGGGGGAATGGTTCAACAGGATGGCTCCAAAATTGTGTTTTTCTAATGTTTTTGGTGAGAGGCTGACAGGAATTTTAATGATACAGTGAAGAAAACCCTATATCTGTATAATTAATTTATTTTGCCTGGTGTATGGGCTGTGAGTTCACCCATTAGTGGTCATTTGTCATTTCACAACAACTATGCATTTTGGTTCACTGTGATGATCTATATCTAGTGACTGCAACATGTTTATACCACTGATTCAAATTCCATCCATGATGAAGTTATACAAATAATGCATATATTGATATCTTTTATTGCAAAATGTAAATTTAAAACTTGTATAATGTTCTTGTGCTTTTTGAAATAAAATATATGTGTATATTTACAAAGAAAAAAGGGACTTCTCATGTTTGGGGATTTGGGTTTGAAGTATAAAAATATGTACCTAGAAAGGAGCTCTAATTAAATGTTACCTTTGTCAGCCCAAATTCTCTTTTTTTTTTTTTGTTTTTTAAGATTTTATTTACTTATTCATGAGAGACACACACAGAGAGAGAGAGAGAGGCAGAGACACAGGCAGAGGGAGAAGCAGGCTCCATACAGGGAGCCTGACGTGGGACTTGATCCCGGGTCTCCAGGATCAGGCCCTGGGCTGAGGGCGGCACTAAACTGCTGCCCCACCAGGCTGCCTGACACATTCTTTAAAAGACAGAGATAGGTATTTGGTATAAAGGTCTCCAAACTTTTTGACCATACATTCCATCAGTAAATAATTTTTAAGCATGCACTCACTATAGAGAGAATTTTTTCTATTCAATACTAATATATTCAGTACATTTTAAGACATTGCCCAAAAATGGAGATTTAAAAAATCAGTTGAAGAATAGAATATTTCTGTTTAAATATCTTCCAAGTGAATCTATGCATCTCTTGGGATATGTATACCCCATTGAGGATATAACTATCTGTTCAGGAGGACTCTGCAATGATCAGAATGTTCTCTGTATTCCAATGTGATAGTCACTGTCCCCATGCAAATATTGAACATTTTGAAATGTGGCTAGTGCAACTGAAGACCTGAGTTTTTTAATTTAATTTTAACTAAAATTGTCATATGTGGCTAGTGGCTACTATACTGGACAGCATAAGTCTAGTATAATGGTTCTCAGACTTAACTGTGTTAGAATCAGAATCACCTGAGGAGCATTAACAAAATCTAAGTTTCTGGATTTCAGGCAAGCCCCGGTGGCTCAGTGGCTTAGCACCACCTCCAGTCCAGGGCCTGATCCTGGAGACCCGGGATCAAGTCCCATGTCGGGCTCCCTGCGTGGAGCCTGCTTCTCCCTCTGCCTGTGTCTCTTACTCTCTCTGTGTGTGTTTCTCATGAATAAATAAATAAAATCATAAAAAAATAAAATAAAATTTCTGGATTTCACCCTTGATCCTGAATCAGAATCTCCTGAGATTGAGCCTTTACAAAACCATTATGACTTCCTTCTTTTTTTTTTTTATTATGACTTCCTTCTGTTTCTAAACCATTACTCTTAAAATTTAGAGCTTTCTTACTTTTTACCAAAGTGATTTTAGTCTAAGTGCCAAAGAGCCTCAGAGAGAAAAGTAGATCAGAGAGGGGGAAAAGTGCCAAATGTAGAAAGTTGAAATTTTTTTTTTTAGTTGAAATTTTTCATTTTGAGTTTCTATTTAAGTTTTTATGTAAGGAAAGTGTACCTAGAGTTAAAAACCAAAAAAGTCATTGCTTTAATATTAAGATTTTACGATATTCTAGGAGGGCAGTAGCACTGAAGGCAATGAAGAAAAGTGTTTTGTTTATCAAAATACAAGGTACTTGTAAATGGCAGGAAGAGGTCACTACAGTCTTTTCTGTGCTTAGAGTAGCTGGGCACTACTGAGAAAAACAAATCCTACAACCAGGCAAGTTTTCAGTTTGCATTAAAATTTAAAACCTCTGGGGCACCTGGGTGGCTCATTTGGTTAAGCATCTGACTCTTGATTTCAGCTTGGGTCATGAAATAGAGTGCACATGAGGCTCCATGCTGAGGGTGGAGCCTGCTTAGGATTCTCCCTCCCTCACTCTCTGCTCCTCCCCCATCCATAAGAGTGTATGTGCGTGCTCTCTCTCTCTCCCTCTCTCACTTTAAAAAAAATTAAAGAAAAAAAAAATAAAAATAAATAAATAAAGGAAAAAAAAATTAAAGCTTTTGTACAACAAAGGGCACCATTAATAAAAAGATACCGAGGTAGGTGCTATGATCATCACATCAACAGTACAGCTTCTGAATTTTTTCAAAACTCTTCCTGAAAACCATGTACACTAACCAGGATAACAAAAGAAAAAAATCCAAAGTTTAACAAAACAAGGCAGCCCAGAATCTCCATGAACTCCCAAGTATGGGCAGATATATCCAAATCCCTAAGATCAGCAGGGCTGTGTAGTAGAAGTAGTGGAAGGTGAAAGGGGTTACTGAATAAGAGTTGCAGAACTGAGAAATTGCCAACCACCCCCAAGTGGAAAGAAATCCACTCAATAGAAAACCTGGACACTCAGCACTGAGAATTGCCAGCAGAGCTAACCAAAGTCCTCACATGCTTTGAGCATGGGTGAAAAACTGCTCAATCTTGAGAAAATGTGGTGGTCTAAGTCCTCTACATGCTTATAAATCGCCATTAAATACTGCCTTCAGTACAGAAAGCCTGACCTTATGAAAAACTGCTAAAAACAGAAACCAGATTCAGAATGGCAGTAATACTATGGGTAAGAAAGTTCAGACTGTATACATGAGTAATACATAATCTAGTATTAAATTCAGAATGGATGAAAGACCTAAATGTGAGACAGGAATCCATCAAAATCCTAGAGGAAAGAAAACACAGGCAGCAACCTCTTGGACATCAGATATAGCAACAAAAACAAAAATGAACTATTGGAACCTCATCAGGATAAAAAGCTGCACAGGGCAGCCCAGGTGGCTCAGCGGTTTAGCGCCACCTTCGGCCCAGGGCCTGATCCTGGAGACCCGGGATCAAGTCCCACGTCAGGCTCCCTACATGGAGCCTGCTTCTCCCTCTGCCTATGCCTGTGCCTCTCTCTATCTCTCTATCTCTCATGAATAAATAAATCTTAAAAAAAAAAAGTTTCTGCACAGCAAAGGAAACAAGCAATAAAAGTAAAAGGCAGGGATGCATCTGCCTTCAGCTCCAAGTGTCATCCCAGGGTTCCAGGATCGAGTCCACATTAGGCACCCTGCGAGAAGCCTGCTTCTCCCCCTGCCTGTCTCTGCCTCTCTCTGTGTGTCTCTTTATGAATAAATAAATAAAATCTTAAAAAAAGAAAATACTAAAAGGCAGCTTACAGAATGGAAAAGATATTTGCAAATGACACATCAGATAAAGGGCTAGTATCTAAAAATCTATAAAGAACTTAACAAAATCAGCACCCAAAGAACAAATAATCCAATCCAGAAATGGGCAGAAGACATGAAGAGACATGTCTCCAAAGAAGACATACAAATACCCAACAGACACATGAAAAAATGCTCAACATCACTCGGCATCAGGGAAATACAAATCAAAATCACGAGAGACCACCTCATACCTGTCAGAATGGCTAAAATTAACAACACAAGAAATAACAGATGTTGGCAAGGATGGAGAGAAAGTGAACCTCTTACACTGTTGATGGGAATGCAAGCTGGTGCAACCACCTCTGGAAGACACATGGAGGTTCCTCAAAAGTTAAAAATAGGACTACCCTATGATCCAGCATGGATAGAGAACAAACTGAAGGTTGATGGAGGGAGGTGGGTGAGTGATGGGCTAGATGGGTGATGGGGCAATTGTTATGATGAGCCCTGGGTGTTCTGTGTGATTAGTTGCTAAATTCTGAAACCAATATTACACTATATGTTAACTAACTAGAATTTAAATAAAAATTTGGAGAAAAAAGTAATATATTAGCAAAATGCTGTATTTAAAGATGTAAGTACAAGAGAGTACTGAGTACTTGACATTAAAAATAGAGGAGGTAGGGGATCCCTGGGTGGCGCAGCGGTTTGGCGCCTGCCTTTGGCCCAGGGCGCGATCCTGGAGACCTGGGATCAAATCCCACGTCGGGCTCCCGGTGCATGGAGCCTGCTTCTCCCTCTGCCTGTGTCTCTGCCTCTCTCTCTCTCTATCATAAATAAATAAAAATTTAAAAAATAAAAAAATAAAAATAGAGGAGATAGGGTGCCTGAATGGCTTAGTGGTTGAGTGTTTGCCTTTGGCTCAGGTCGTGATCCCGGGGTCCTGGTATTGAGTCCTGCGGAGCCTGCTTCTCCCTCTGCCTGTGTCTCTGCTTCTGTGTGTGTGTGTGCATGTCTCATGAATAAATAAATAAAATCTTTAAAAAAAAATAGAGATACTCTGAGCTGTGAAGCTAAGAATGTTTTCTTGACCCATACCTGCCCCTAATGGTCCACAAAATTTGCCCAGCACCTCCCCCTAATGGTCCACAAAATCCATGTCATTTAAAAAAGAATATAACTATACTGGTTAATTTTATGTATCAATTTGACTGCCCTAAGGGATGCCTGAATAGCTGGAACAACATAATTTCTGATGTATCTGTTAGGGTGTTTCTGGTAAATATTAGAATATGATTCAATAGACTGAGCAGAAAGATCTGTCCTCACCACAAAGAGATCTGTGGTTGGGCCTCATCCAATCCACTGGGGATCCAAATGGAACAAAAAGTAAAGGAAGAATGATTCCCTCCCTCTCTTTGGGCAAGGATGTCTATCTTCTCCTGCTCTCAGACTTTGGAGCCCCTGGATCTCAGGCCTTTGGACTCAGACTGAATTATACCACCAACTTTCCACCAAGGCATATCCCAGTAAAGTTGTTAGATCTTAAGAGCAAGAGAGACAAAACCATTTGCAAGATTTGGACATGTAAGCAAAAAAGTCACTCGTAAGATAAAGTCAAATTGGCATTAGACTTCTTAGAAGCAACATTTTTTAAGGATATTCAATACAAGGCTTTTCAAGGGGTGCCTAGGTGGCTCAGTCAGTTACGTGTATGAGTCCTGTTTTAAATTCAGGTCATGATCACATGGGTTGTGAGATCGAGCCCTGCATGGGGCTCCATGCTCTGCGTGGAATCTGCTTGGATATTCTCTCCCTCTGCTCCACCCCCACTCTCTCTCTCTCCAAAAATTAAATAAATAAATCTTTAAAAAAAAAAGGATTTTCAAGAGGTTTTTTTTTAAACGTTTTCTTAAGATTTTATTTATTTATTCATGAGAGACTAGAGAGAGAGAGGCAGAGACACAGGCAGAGGGAGGAGAAGCAGGCTCCATGCAAGGAGCCCGATGTGGGACTTGAACCCAGGATTTGGGATCAGGCCCTGAGCCAAAGGCAGATGCTCAACTGCTGAGCCACCCAGGCATCCCTTCAAGAGTTTTTATATCCAATCAAACTGTCCAGGCATAAAATCCACACAATAGTTAAAAGTATGTTAATACTCAGGAAATATTTTTCCCATGAGCCTTGATTGAGGAACTTGCCAGAATTTAGCAGAAAATACCATATTTTCAGATAATCACAAAATGGTTATAGAAGCTTTGGCATACAGTCCAGGGATTGAATGTTGTGAAAATTGAGATTAAGGAGGGAGTGGGAAAGGTAAAATCGGATGCTCTGATAATGTAAAATTAATACAACTAACAAAAAATGGGAGGAAGGTAATGATTAGGTACAAAGTTAAATAAGCTAACTGTATCAATGGTATTAGCTAAAGGGAAAAAGATACCACTTGAAGCTGACAAAAAAAAAATAATACTTTATGCAAATTGACATTAGGATAAAACTGGTGGCTCACTAGTGAGAAAGAAGGGACCAGTAAGTAGTTTCAAAATTGCTCAAATGTTAGGGAAGCAACAGATGGTTTTAAAGAAAGAGTACTTAAAATATTACATAAAGATGTTAGTATAAAGTTTACGACTAGAACTATAATGCAACACCAAAAGGGAAAAAAAGTAAAAGAAAATAGGCTACATAGTAAAACAATATAACAAAATGCAGACCAATCTATAAATGTAAATAGGCTCAATTCCCTTTAAAAAAAAATAAATGAGCTAACAAATAGATTCAGGTGAAAAATAAAGAGACAAACATAATTTTTATTTTTTTATTTTTTTAAAGATTTTTTATTTATTTATTCATGAAAGACACAGAGAGAGAGAAAGAGAGAGGCAGACAGGCAGAGGGAGAAGCAGGCTCCATGCAGGGAGCCGGACATGGGCCTTGATCCCGGGACTCCAGGATCACGCCCTGGGCCAAAAGCAGGTGCTAAACCTCTGAGCCACCTGGGGATCCCCCAAACATAATTTTTAAATGGGCAAAATATTTTGGTATTTCTTCAAAGAAGATACACAAATTTCTAATAAGTACATGACAAAATGCTCAACATCATTAGTCATTATGGAAATGCAAATCAAAACCACAATGAGACACACTTCACACCCACTAGGATGGCTATTAATCAGCAGGACAGACAGTAACATGTTGTCAGTAGGATGTGGAGAAATTGGCACCAAATACAGGCAGTCCTCACTTTGCATAGTAATGCAAACTGAAACCATACAAAACATTCTTAATAATCAGTGGGAAAGATTGTGATTGTTCCACCATCTTTACAAATTTTGATGGAAACAAACTCTTATAAGTGTATAAAGAAGTAAAAATAGTGAAACTAACATTTATTTAATAGTGACACTAACATTTTTTTTTTAAGATTTTATTTATTTATTCATGAGAGACACACAGAGAGAGGCACAGACATAGGCAGAGGGAGAAGCAGGCTCCATTCAGGGAGCCTGATGTGGGACTTGATCCCAGGACTCCAGGATCACGCCCTGAGCCAGAAGGCAGACGCTTAACCGCTGAGCCACCCAGGCATCCCGAAACCAAGATTTATTTATTGATTTATAACATTAGAGTCATTAAAAATTAAATATTTTATTTCTTTTAAAAAGTTATCAAGGAAAAACATCGAGTGCTTGCCTTTTTGTCTGTATAATTTACGATACAGAGTGAGCATCTTTTCTATGTCTTGGCAAATTGTCATTCTAAGTTTCACTTCACCTCCAACATTTAATCCTTTGTGTTTTCGGTGTTGTGAAATACTTCTAGGAGTTCCTTTCATGTTAAGTTTTGTGCCAGGAACCTTTTTTTTTTTTTTTCTGGGATGCTAGCCATAACTGCTTATTTATTTCAATAAGCTTGTCTTCACTGAGTTCCTCTGACTGCATAGCTATAGTGTCTCAAGCAGCAGCAGTTTCCAACAATCCCACAGTTCACTATTTCTTCTATAATTCCTGTATAACTTCTATTTGACCCAAATTTCACTTCCAGCATTATCACTCTAGTGTCTTTATTGCACTTTTATTTTCATTGGCCAATTCCCTCTTGCGATTATCAATTTTTGTAAAATGTTGCATGGGCTTATCACTGGGAGACAAGGAGACAACACAACTACATGCTTTGCTCTCTGTCCCTGCACTGAATAACAGATGTGCAATGCTAATCACCAACAGACTTTGAAAAAAGTGACATAATTGGTCACTGATCATGACAAGTGTGGTTATTTAGTGGTTTGTGAAATGAAGAACTAGCTGCAAAGTTCACACTTGATGCAATTACAATTAACATACCATCATAAATGAAATTTGAACCATGTTGTTGAGAGACTAGTGTTAATTTAATTAAAACACAATAACTGAAAATTTTGCACATAGGAACCATATAAGCTGAGGACACTTTGTAGAAGAGCAGCAACTTTCATAAAGTTAAAAAAAAAAAGGATAGAGACATTAATAAAGAGACTGTAACAAATATCTCCCAAACCTAGGATAAAGCAGACAAAAAAAGTAGACAAAAAATTAAAAGATAAAGTGGACAAAAAAATTCATAAGGATATAGCAGACTCAAACAACATAGTGTGTTAGTTGGGTCCTGCAGTGAACGACACTAAGACAGATTTGAGAGCACAAAAGGTTTAAGTTGCTGCACTAATCCATCCAATTACAGTTGGACAAGGGAGTACCAAGAAGTGCCCAAGCAGATTATCTGAATTCCACAAGTAGTCCTCTTTTTATCCAGCGCAGCCCTTATACTTTCCTGCTGATCAGTGCCAATTACCCCTGCCAAGATGGTGACTCTTCTTGCTTGCTAGTCCTTCGTTATATGCAGTCCAAAAGACCCAAGCTGGTGGTGATTCTTATATCAGACAATTTAGGTTTTAAACCAAAGATTGGAAATAAATAAATAAATAAATAAATAAATAAATAAATAAATAAACCAAAGATTGTAATAAAAGATGAAGAAGAACACTATATCATAATTAAAGGGTCTATCTAATATGAAGATCTAACAATTGTAAATATTTATGCCCCTAACATGGAAGTATCCAGTTATATAAGCCAATTAATAAAAAAATTAAAGAAACATATCAGTAATAATACAATAATAGTAGGGGACTTTAGCACCCAACTCACTGTAATGGACAGATCATCTAAGTAGATCAACAAGGAAATAAGGACTTTGAATGACACACTGGATCAGATGGACTTCACAGATATATTCAGAACATTTCATCCTAAAGCAATAGAATACATGTTCTTCTCAAGTGCACATGGAACATTCCTCAGAATAGATCACATATGGGGTCACAAATCAGGTCTCAACTGGTACCTAAAGATTGGGATCATTCCCTGAATATTTTCAGACCACACTGCTTTAAAACTAGAACTCCACCACAGAAGGAAATTTGGAAAGAACTCAAATACACGGAGGCTAAAAAGCATCCTATTAAAAAATGAAGGGGTCAACCAGGAAATTAAAGAAGAATTTTTTAAAATTTATGGAAACAATGAAAATGAAAGCACAACTGTTCAAAACCTTGGGAATGCAGCAAAGGCAGTCCTAAGAGGGAGTACATAGCAATGCAAGCCTTTCTCAAGAAACAAGAAAGTTCTCATATATACAACCTAACCTTACACCTAAAGGAGCTGGAGAAAAACAGCAAATAAAACTTAAACCCAGCAGGAGAAGAGAAATTAAATAGAGATTTGGCAGAAACCAATGAAATAAAAAAACAAAAGAATATAGAACAGATCAATGAAACTAAGAGCTAGTTCTTTGGAAGAATTAATAAGATTGATCAATTCCTGGCCAGACTTATCAAAAACAGAAGAGAAATGACCCAAATAAATAAAATCATGAATGAAGATGAAGAAATACAAACAATTATAACAACATATTATGCGCAACTATATGCCAACCAATTAGACAATCTGGAAGAAATGGATGCATTCCTAGAGACGTATAAACTACCAAAACTGGAACAGGAAGAAATAGAAAATCTGAACATAGAGCCCATATATATAAATATAGATATTATATTATATCTATCTATATATATAATGAGATACATAATGAAAGATATATGTGTGTGTGTGTGTACTGACCGTTAAAGAAATTGGCAAATATTTTCCCAATTCCTCTTGCTCCATAGTCTTGTCAACACTTGGCATTGTCTGTCTTTTCAATTGTAGCCATTCTGGTGAGTATGTAATGGTATTCACTGTCTCATTAATTTTAATACTTTTTTTAGATGCTTTTGAGATTTACTATGTAGATGATAAATATTTTTCTCTTCCCTTCCAGAATTTATACATTGTTTCTTTTCTTCTCTTCCTGGATGGGCTGGACTATATAGAGTGTGGTGGCTTAATAGCAAGAGTGGAAAATGATCATGAAGGGTTTTGTAAGTGATGATAAGGGCAATGAGGAATCACTAGTATTTTTTCATAGATGAATAATGTGGTTAAATTTGCATTTAGCAAAAGCTCTCTGGCTATAATGTAGAAAAAATAAAGACACCAGGGAAGGCCAGTTAAAAGCCTCTTGAAGTAATATAGATAAGAAGTGGTGACCTAATCTAGGAAAGTGGCAATTGGAAAGGAGAAGAATTGATTTTTAAAAAATAAAATACGTCTGGCTCCACTTAGTCCACATCAAGTGCGATTTCAGTAAACCAATCAATAAAAATGTGCACATATTTCAAGCCATCCTGAGGGTAGACATTTTCTTTAGGGAAAATTCATCTTTAGAAGCCACTAAAAAGAACATTTTAACCAATGTTATCAACCTGTTAAAAAGAACTTGAAACAAATAAAACTATTGGGTTCAATGTAAAATATGAAGTGAAAATGCAAGATCAGTTACTAAAACTTCTTTTCTTATAAACGTGCCCCAATCAAGTCAGGTCACAAGTTGTTTATGACAACTTCCAGAACTGATTAAATTAAAGTCATAGTTGCTGTGACCCTTGGGAAGCTATGTAGGTGAACTGAAAGAAGTAAACTCTGGCTGATAGTAAAATAATAAGATCACACCAATTTAGAAAGCAACAACAAAAGACCTAAGTAAGAAAGGTGACAAAAACAAAATATTTGAATGAATTATGCAAAAAGGGGAGAGCAGATGGCTTTTGGAGAACTCCCTGATCTGTGACATCACTCAAGGCCTCAATAGCCCTAGTACTGCCTCCTTCTACTATTCCCTCCTTTACTTTTGGTCTTCCTTTCTTTTACTCTGACCCTTCCCTCATCTCATCACCTTAGTAGAACTATGATTTCATCACTAGGAGAAAATGTTTCAAATTTATGTGTCCATTCCTGACCTCAGGGCTGCATTTTCAACTTCTTTACTTGGTAGTGCTGCTGGACCTTTGAGCTGAGTCTAAAATCAAACTCATTCTCGGCCTCAAACCAGTTCTCCTTCCTGTTTCTTTATTTCTGATAAAGGTACCACTATTCTCCGAGTCATGCTGTTTTGACATCTAAATTATCTTTGATTCTTCCTTCCACAGTAAATTGCTTGGCAAACTTGCCAGGTCTCATCAATTGTTTCTTCTGATTATTCTCTGCTCTGTATTATCACCTCCTCATTTCAGGCCCTTCTTACATCCTTGCCAGAACATTTGCAATGGCCTCTTTGCTGGTCTTCTTTGTCTAGTTCCTTACTTTCTTGAATTAATTCTGCATATCATCACAAATTTAATCTTCCTAAGCACAGATCTGGTAATATCTCTGGCTGATACAGTGGCTCTTCAGTAGCAGCCCAAAGATCTTCTTCAGTGGCTCATGAAACTCAAGAGCCTCTAAAACATGGCTCCAGATTATTTTGGGGGAGTGTTTTCTTCCCCACCTTTGCAACCAGCTATGCTCTGACTTTTAGCCAATTTGTAAGAATAACTTTTACAGGTACTTAAAATTTCCCATTTCATCTCTACTCCTTAATAAGAATGAACTGTGGATAGTGACTTCCTACCAAAGAATACAGTATGAAAGGAAAGAAAAAAGAATAACTTTACAGTGGAGAAAACTGATAAATCCTGGCTCAGCCAGGTGATCAAGGTCAATATCAATAGTGATAAATCATGTTGATAGTAGGTATCTTGGATATGATGTGATAAAAATGGCACTTCATGTGCCTTTCCTCCCTACAACCCTTAATAATGAGAAAAACATCAGACTAATTCCAAAAGAGGGGTATCTTACAAAATACTTGACCACCACTCCCCAAAACTGTCAAAATCATCAAAACCAAGGCTATCACAGCCAAGGAAACACTAAGGAAAGGACATGCAAATATAATGTTACCCTGGATGGGATCCTAGAGCAGAAAAAAAATTAGGTAAAAACTAAGGAAATCTGAATAAACTATGAACTTTAGTTAACAATAATGAATCAATATTTTATTAATTATACAAATGTGCCATACAAACGTGAGATGTTAATAAGAGGGAAAACTGGGGAGTGCTTGGGTGGCTCAGTGGGTTAAGTGTCTGCCTTCAGCTCAGTTCATGATCCTGGGGTCCTGGGGTCGTCCTGGGATCAAGCCCCTAATCAGCACCTTGCTCAGCGGGGTGTCTGCTTCTCCCCTCCATCTTCCCCTCCCCCCCAGTCCTGTTCATACTCTTTCTCTCTTCCTCTCTCCTCTCAAATAAATAAATAAATAAAATCAGGACTCCTGGGTGGCTCAGTGGTTGAGTGTCTGCCTTTGGCTCAGGACGTGATCCCAGAGCCTGGGGATTGAGTCCCACATCGGGCTCCCAGCATGGAGCCTGCTTCTCCCTCTGCCTCTGTCTCTGCCTCTCTCTCTGTGTCTCTAATGAATAAATAGTCTTAAAAAATTTTTAAATAATAAATAAATAAATAAATAAATAAATAAATAAATAAATAAAATCTTTATTAAAAATAGGGAAAACTGAATGAGAGGATACATGAAAATTCCCTGTATTACCTTCTTAATTTTTCTGTAAATCTAAAATTATTCCAAAGAATAGTCTATTCTTTAAAAATCTTATTTCCAAATTCCAAAAAGAATGAAGCAGATCTTTATGCACTAATATTGAAGAAACTCTAAGAAAATGTTAATGAAAAACGAAAGTTGCAGACCAGTGCATGAAGTGCTGCTTGCTATTTGTGTAAAGAAAAAGAATTGATTGCTGTATGTGTTTGCATATGGCTAAGAAAGCTACACACACACACAAATAATAAATAAATAAATAAATAAATAAATAAATAAATAAATAAATAAATAAATAAATGAAAGAAAGCTACACAAGAAACAAGTAGTTGGAGTAGGTGAACTGAGGGCTGGGAGACATGTATTGGAAGGAGGCATACTTTTCACAATATACTGTTTTAGTACTTTTCAAATGTTGAACCGTGTGTGAATATACTTTCTATCAAACAAACAAATGCACCAAATGACAAAATCAGGGTGGGGAGCAGGGAGGAGGGTCTGCCAAATCCTCCTTCTGACATTTTTAGAGTGGATGAACATTTTTCTTATCGAGAGAGAATAGGGCAGAGACAGCTGAGAATAAGCCTTTGTAAGATCTTTTTTATTTTACTTTATTTTTTTCTTAAAGATTTTATTTATTCATGAGAGACAGAGAGAGAGACGCAGAGACATAAGCAGGCTCCATGCAGGGAGCCTGGCATGACTCCATCCCGGTCTCCAGGATCACGACGGCTGCAGGCGGCGCTAAACCGCTGCGCCACCGGGGCTGCCCTTTTTTTTCTTTTAAAATTTTTTATTTATTTATAATTTTTTATTTATTTATCCCCAGTAACCTGGGGATCACTACCTGAGCTGAGGCAGACGCTCAACCATTGAGCCCCCAGGCTTGATCCCAAGTAAGATCCTTTCAAGAGGAGTCTTACAGCAAATGTAAACAGCACCGCCAGGGATGTGGAAACCTGAGCCACAGACTGAGGCGGGTCAAATTGCCCCACCCGGTGGCCTCTCCTGGATCTTGTCCCACTATCTTCCTTTTAAATGTTGGCTTTTTTTCCAGGTTCCAGTCTTGCTCTCTTACCTTTCTGCTCTGTGTGCTCTTCCTTGTGGATTTCATCCATGAAAGACATTGGTTCTAATTAGGGGCAGGATCAAATGACAAAAAGAGAGAGAGAAGCTAAAACTATTTGTTGAGCTAGTATTGTTTGAATCTCAGTTTTATGGTCTACAGTGGGCTTCACACTTGGCGGGGGGGTTGGTATACAGTAGTTTAAAGGTAAATCTGTTTATTTCTGGATTCTTGTCATTTTTTCCGTATTGTGTGTGCATGACTCTGGGCTAGGCCCTGGGTTAGGATTAACAAATTTGAGACCCTGTGGGTGGCTTAGCGGTTGGGTGGTTGGGTGTCTGCCTTTGGCTCAGGGCCTGATTCTGGTCCGGGGTCGAGTGCCGCATGAGGCTCCCTGTAGGAACCTGCTTCTCCCTGCCTCTCTCTCTCTCTCATGGATAAATAAATAAAATCTAAAAAAAAAAAAAAAAAAAAAAAAAAGATTAACAGGTTTACTCCTGCTGAGTAGGGCTTTATGATTTGGTAAAGGGCAACACAGTTACTGTCTAATGTATACTGTGGCACAAAGTCAAAGCAACAACTAGAGGAGTATCAAAATGAGTCTGGTTTGAATTTTTTAAGGTTTTGGTCATAATTCTTAGCAGATATGAAAAAAAAAACCATAAGGGTTTACAGCCAATTCTTGAAGGAATCCTGAACTTCTAAGGTAAGATTAAATGATTGATGCAGAAATGACAACAGCAAGAATGTGTCAATGAATAATATAATGAGCATAAAGTAAAAGTTGCAAGAAAATTTGAGAGTGAACTCAAGTGTTATTTTTTTTCCAGGAAGTTTTTCTTAACCTGTGTTAGGCAGAATGATGTCCCCTTTCCTCCAAGCTGTCCATGGACTCTCCAGGAATGCACAAATATGTTACCTTACACGGCAAAAGGGTCTTTGTAGATGTGGTTAAGGATATGGACCTTGAGATGGGGAGATTATCCTGATTATCCAGGTGGGCCCAGTCTAATCACCTGAGTCCTTAAAAGTGGAAGAGGAAGATAGAAAAGCAGGTCAGGGCAGCCCCGGTGGCGCAGTGGTTTAGCACCGCCTGCAGCCCGCGGTGTGACCCTGGAGACCAGGGATCGAGTCCCACATCGGGCTTCCTGCAGGGAGCCTGCTTCTCCCTCTGCCTGTGTCTCTGCCTCTCTCTTTGCTCTCTCTGAATGAATAAATAAATAAATCTTAAAAAAAAAAAAGAAAAGAAAAGAAAAGCAGGTCAAAGGGATGTGCCATGAGGACTTTACCTACTGGTGCCACTGATCTTGAAGACAGAGAAATAGGGTCGAGAGCCAAGGAATATGGCCAGCCTTTAGAAGCTGAAAGAAAACAAGTGATCTGATTCTTCCCTTGAGCCTCAGAAAAGGAACCTAGGCCTGCTGACACCTTGACTCAAGCCCAGTGAGACCCATTTTGGATTTCTGACCTAAAAAACTCTAAAATTATAAATTTGTGTTGTAGTAACTCACTATGTTTCTCATGATTTGTTGTATCAGCCTAGAAAACTAACACGTTCCCCTCAGTCCTGGGTAGAATTGAACAATCTCTAAATTTACACCTTTACTGGATCCTTTGTAGACATCTACTGGAGGACCCATTTCCAAGATGGCTCACTAACATGTTTGTGGAATCCTTTTATCAAATATTCTATTGTGAATATTTTCAAACATACCCCAAAGTTGAAAGTACTTTACAATGATCATCTATATACCACTACCCAGATTCTACCAATAATAATTTACTATCCCTGCTTTATCATATATCTATCCATTCCTCTATTCTTCCATCAATCCAACTTATTTCTTAGACATATTTCAAAGTGCAGATATCAGTACACATCCCCCTATATACTTCAGCATGCATATAATTAGCTAGACTTCAATATTTGTTTACAGTTTTTCCTTTGGATATAAATTTTTTTAAGATTTTATTTATTTATTCATGAGACACACACACACACACACACACACACACAGAGAGAGAGAGAGAGACAGGCAGAGGGAGAAGCAGGCTCCATGCAGGGATCCCGACGTGGGACTCGATCCTGGGTTTCCAGGATCAGGCCCTGGGCTGAAGGCAGGCGCCAAACCGCTGAGCCCCTGGGCTGCCTGAATATAAAATTTGAATGAGATGTACAAATATTAAGTGTGCATTCACTGAGTTTTGAGAAAATGCACCCGTGTAACTCAAAACCCTGTCAAGATATAGAACATTATCATCACACTTCATCCATCCTCTTGCCAGTTAATCCCTTTCTGCATTTTCTCAGAGATTGCAACCACTGTTGTGACATTTTTAAACTTTAGATTAACAAGTCCTGCTCTACAGTTTTATGTAGCTGGAGAATATAAACTCTTTCCTGTGAGACTTCATATAAAGACAATCAAGTGAACTGTTTTATGTTAAGGCTTCTTTCCTTCAGCCTATTATTTTTGAGATTATGTTGTATCAGTTCCTTCTTATTGTTGATTAGTATTTCATTTTTTAATAAAGCATAGCTTGTTATCCATTCTCTTATTGGTGCACACCTGGGCTTTTTCCTACTTTAGGCTATTCTGAATAAAGCTGCCTTTGTTATGTTTCCTGGTAAGAATTAAAGAAAACCAAAGATCAACATATAATCATCTTAATACAAAAGATACAGAAAAAGGCAAAAAGGCAAACTGAGAGGTGTTGATAGCACTTGTTTGGAAGTTAATACAAAGTATGAGGGCATTTGTATTTTTGTATTATCAGTATTTTGTATTTTTAGTGTTTAACTTTTGCATTCATTCATTTAAAAATACTGAGTGTGGGGTTCCTGGGTGGCTCAGTTAGTTAAGTGTCCAATTCTTGATTGCAGCTCAGGTCATGATCTCAGAGTCCTGGGACAGAGCCCCGAGAAGAGCTTATCACTCAGGGGGGAGTCTGCTTGAGGATTCTCTCTGTCTCCCTCTCCCCCAGCCTCTGCTCTCTCTCTCTCTCTCCCAAATAAATAAATCTTTTAAAAATTTAAAAATAAAAATACTGAATATATTTAATAAATACAGAGTAAAGAAAGTATAGAAAATATGTAGTATAAGAAATAATTACAGGATCCCTGGGTGGCTCAGCGGTTTAGTGCCTGCCTTCGGCCCAGGGCATGATCCTGGAGTCCCAGGATCGAGTCCCGCATCGGGCTCCCTCCATGGAGCCTGCTTCTCCCTCTGCCTGTGTCTCTGCCTCCCTCTCTCTGTGTCTCTCATGAATAAATAAAGAAAATCTTTAAAAAAAGAAATAATTCCTTAATTTATTTAAGATTTTTATGTATTTATTCATGAGAGACACAGAGACAGAGACAGAGGGAGAAGCAGGTTCCCTGCATGGAGCCCAATGCAGGACTCGATCCCAGAGCCTGGGATCACAACCTGAGCCACAGGCAGACGCTCAATCACTGAACCATCCTGGCGTCCCTCCTCTATACTTTTAGAAAGAAATAAGATATATGTACAAAACACTATAATTCAAAGTGGTCTATATAGGAACCATATCTAATATTTTTGAATCCTCCATAGGATATCATACAGTATCCTTTTTGTAGATACCCAATAAATATTTGGAAATTTTATTTGGCATCTGCAGATATATTTTATTTTGCAGAATATGCCATGCCCAAATATCACCACCAGAAAAATATTTTTTAAGATCATCTTTGTCATCATCATCAGATTTCTAAAAATTATAAAAATCCCTACTCACTGGATAGTCTGCTTTGGTAAATAGAAGAAACCATGGTTTCATTTCAATACAGCTGACAGTGGTAAACTATGATACGATCACTAGGGTGTGCTATTAGAATTTCTAGCCAGCTAGTCTTCGAGGCAGAGCCTGAAAATCACAGAAAGTTGAACAGTGTTTCTAGAAGCTTATTGCTGGACCATACTGAAAGTCATTAAACTTTTTCCAGACTGTCACAGGCACAAATCAGGAATCACAACATTACTTTGCCACTTTCGCATTTGAAAATTTTAAGTATACAACATGCTATGTTAATGGATGACCCTGCAACAAAGAAGAAATCTAGAAGGCTGAGTGAGCAACTATGTATAGAATTAACAGTTCTAATGGGATAAAACTTGGAAAAGTTCACTGTTAAAATTCAATGGTATAGTTGTTTCATTTTTGATAAAAGTTAGGCATAAAGAGGAAGTAGATCAAGAAATAACATACGTTTTTTGGGGATCCCTGGGTGGCTCAGCAGTTTAGTGCTTGCCTTTGGCCCAGGGCGTCATCCTGGAGTCCCGGGATCGAGTCCCATGTCGGGCTCCCTGCATGGAGCCTGCTTCTCCCTCTGCCTGTGTCTCTGCCTCTCTCTCTCTATGTCTATCATAAATAAATAAATAAATCTTAAAAAAAAAAAGAAATAACATAAGTTTTTTGTAAATGCAAACTAATTTTAGTTTCTTTTCTAATTTTACTAGTTCTAATTTGTATTAATGTTCCCTGATATTATGCTCTATTTTAATCATCATCAAACACAAACTGATATTCAATATGTTAGAGCGTAATAGATTCAGGCTTGCCTGGGTGGCTCAATCAGTTGAACACTGGACTCTCGGTTTCCTCTCAGGTCCTGATCTCATGGGTCATGGAACCAAGTCCGACTCAGGCTCCACGCTCAGTGGGAGTCTGCTTGGATAGTCTCTTCATCTGTCCCTTTCCCCACCCTCTTCTAATAAATAAATCTTTTAAAAAAATAGATTCGTATACTCAAAATTGAGATTACCTTGCCTTATCCCCCTACCTCCAGACTTCTCTTGCTTCTTTCTGAAATTTAAAAAATTATAAATAGGGATCCCTGGGTGGCGCAGCGGTTTGGCGCCTGCCTTTGGCCCAGGGCGCGATCCTGGAGATCCGGGATCGAATCCCACATCGGGCTCCCGGTGCATGGAGCCTGCTTCTCCCTCTGCCTGTGTCTCTGCGCCTCTCTCTCTCTCTGTGACTATCATAAATAAATAAAAAAAAAATAAAAAAAAAATAAAAAATAAAAAATAATAAATAAATCCTTTCACAACAAAAGAAAAAAAGAAGTTTTCAAAAACATAAACACTTGAGATAGTAAATATATTTGGTATGAATACATCTCTGTCAAAATCAGAATGCAGCTGACACTGGCTTAAGGAGGCCAAACTCGGGCAGCCCTGGTGGTGTAGCGGTTTAGCACCGCCTGCAGCCCAGGGTGTGATCCTGGAGACCCGGGTCGAGTCCCATGTCGGGCTCCCTGCATGGAGCCTGCTTCTCCCTCTGCCTGTGTCCCTGCCTCTCTCTCTCTGTGTATCTCTCATGAATAAATAAATAAAATCTCAAAAAAAAAAAAAAAAAAAGAGGCCAAGCTCTCAGAGGACCCCAAGAATTTGACTGGTTTGTAGGCTATAGTTTGCTGACTCCTGTTCTAGAGCATCTATATGTGCTACAGAATATACCTGTATCATAGCAGTTATTGCAATGCATTGTAATAGGATTTACATGTTTACTGCTCCATCATGAAACAGGGACTGAGTTTATTCAAACTTGTTTCCCCAGTACCCAACAGAGTAGTTGGCAGTAGTTGGCATTTTTAATTAAATACTAATTATTATCAAATTAATTAAAAGTAGGCCCTAAATCTTTTTGATTAGTGGATTAAGCAACATTCAAATAGAAAATCGTTAGATTGATGAAAAAAGATTTTAAGATTTTTTTTTTATTCATGAGAGACACACAGAGAGAGAGAGGCAGAGACACAAGCAGAGGGAGAAGCAGGCTCTGTACAGGGAGCCCGATTCGGGACTGGATTCCAGGACCCTGGGATCATGACCTGAGCCAAAGATAGTTGCTCAACTGCTGAGCCACCCAGGCATTCCTGTGCAGAGCTTTTAAAAGCAGATGTATTGAGATATAATTCACATACCATACAATCTACCCATTTAAAGTATATAGTTCTGAGATTTATTGCTGTCGAGGTATAATTGACATAACATCATACTGGTATTAGGTGTACAACATGAGATTTGTTTTTGAAGAGAGATGGAAAGCAAAAGGGAAGGGATCTCTCCTTGACCTGCAAACTGGTTTTCCTTGACTTGCAAACTGGTTTATACTGTGCTGTTGTCCTTTTTTTTTTTTTTTTAAGATTTATTTGAGGGTGGGAATAGAGGCATAGAAAGGGAGAAGGATAAGCAGACTCCCTGCTGAGTGCAGAGCCAGACACGGGACACTGGACAAGGGACTCTGGACAAGGGACTTAACCTCACGATCCTGAGATCACAACCCTGAGATCATGACCGGAACTGAAAACAAGTCTGTCGCTCAACTGATTGAACCACACAGGAGCCCCTGTTGTCCTTCTGATAATGATGTAAATAACCCATCTAGATCATTTCCTGTTTGGATTAGGGGAAAGTTAGAAAGTGGTAAATAAGTGGGTGTCTAAAGATGGGTAGAGGAGGCCACAAATGGAGAAAAAGAGAAAGGGTTCTCTAATATGTTATTCTGTGCTAGGAGAAAAAAAGCTGTGTTGAAAGGGGAATTAAATTCTGGGTGGAGAATCAGTATGAATCTGAAATTTGCTCATTATCCTTGAATATGCTCTAAGACTGATCCCAGGTGACAGTCTCATTCTTTCAGACTTGGTTATCCAGGGCAGATATCCCTAGACTTGAATCGTTTCTCATTCCATTATTTTTGTAAATCTTACTGTATTAGTTATCAATTGCTGCATGACAAATTGCCCCTCAAAACTGAGTGCTTAAAGTAACAGTAAAGATTTACCATATCACATAGTTTCTGTAGGTCTGGATTTTGGGAATGGGTTAGCTGGGTACTATTGCACTGGGGTAGCTCACAAGGTGGCAGTCAAGATGCCAGCCAGGCCTATAGTTATCTGAAGGTCTGGCTGGGGGTGGAGGATCTGTTTTCAAGAATGGTTCATTAACATGGCTGGCGATCCGGTGCTGATTATTGGTGTAATGCCTCAGTTCCTTGCCAGGCGACCACTCCTAAGGGCTGGCTGCTTAAGCATCATACTCTTATGGCAAATGGCTTCCCTCTAAGTAAGTGATCCAAAAGAGCAGAAAGCAGAAACTGCAAAGTCTTTTATGACCTAATCTTTGAATTTACATACCATAATCTCTGAGAAAGCCTATTAGTTACACAGGTCAGCCCAATTCAGTATGGGAAGGACTACACCAGGGTGAAAATACCAGGAGGTAGGGATCATTGGGAGGCATCTTAGAGGCTGGTGACCACATTTATTTATTTAAAAAGAAACCTTAGAGGGGATCCCTGGGTGGCGCAGCGGTTTAGCGCCTGCCTTTGGCCCAGGGTGCGATCCTGGAGACCCGGAATCGAATCCCACGTCGGGCTCCCGGTGCATGGAGCCTGCTTCTCCCTCTGCCTGTGTCTCTGCCTCCCTCTCTCTCTCTCTCTCTCTCTGTGTGTGTGTGTGTGACTATCATAAAAAAAAAATTAAAAAGAAACCTTAGATAGATAGATCGATCTCAAAAGGGATTCCTGAATTCTAGTACCAGCTCTTGAATAATACATTACCTTGCCATTTATCCTAACTGAACAAATATCTCTTGGGACATTCTAGTATTTCTCAAACAGAAAATACCATAGAAAAAGGGCCTTGGGCAGTCCAGGATCTGAGGATTTCTATTTGTGTGTCATTAACTTTCACCATATATTCAATCTTACACTTCCTACTCTGAGATACACTGTTGCCTTATTCTCAAGATCCTCATCACAGTACTCTTCCCTCTGTGCTGCATTAAAATAAAAGTTCTTTCTTCATATACAGCTACTGGATTGCTTTCTCACATACTCTTCTATGTATCTTACCCTTCACAGATTTGCAAGTGGAGTTGGTTATAAAATAACAATCAGAAGAATAATCATCTTTCCATATTTGGAAAATCCAGCTGTATCTACTGATTCATTTAAAATAAACAAAATAGGGACACCTGGGTGGCTCAGTGGTTGGACGTTTGCCTTGGGCTCAGGTCGTGGTCCTGGAGTCCCGGGATCGGGTCCCACATCGGGCTCCCTGCTTGGAGCCTGCTTCTCCCTCTGCCTGTATCTCTGGCTCTCTCTCTACGTTTCTCATGAAAAATAACTAAAGTCTTAAAAAAAATAGTAATTCTATGAGTACATTAATTAGGATCCTTACTGGGATGCCTGGATCACTCAGCGTGATTGTGAGATGGGCCTCCCCCAGACTCCCAGGCCTCTACCATGCTGGGAGTAGAGCCCGCTTAAGATTCTCTCCCTTTTCCTCTGCCCTTCCTCACAACCCTCAACCCATAGCCTCCGTTCACTCTCTCCCCCTCTAAACAAAACAAAACAAAAAAACAAAAAACAAAACAAAACCCCCACCAAAACCCAAACAAACAAAAACAAAACCTTACCCATGATAGCAGAGATTATATCTGGGTAGCTTGAAGAGAACACTGTACTTGCTGAGTGAAAAATATTCTATTTGAACAGAGAATCGCTATTTGAAATATTGCCAGGCATAATTTCAATGAATCTGGACTTTTTCCCATATAAATTTCTTTAATTTTAAGGAAAAGCATTTGCAGAAACCCTAATCGCTTCCAATTCAAATTACGTGCCCAGCCAATATTGTGAACTATATTCGGTGAGACAAAGTAATGGGAAAAACAACTGGTGGTTTTAATCAGTGGAAACAATTTGGCAACTTCTTTAAGTTTGAACAGAACAAGAGGAGCTGCATCATCAATTGCCTTTAATGTACACTTTGTTCTGCTTTTTATCCAAGATCTAGACATGACAGTCGAGGTGTCTGCTGTTTTTTTTTTAAAGAATATGGAGAGGCTGTGGCATTTCCTGAGCAAAAAGAAACAGTTTCTATAACAGTTCAGAGATTGAATATAGGATTTATATTTAACCTTTCCATGCTCTCAATTAATCAGCTTTAATCATGATGTCACTTGAGTGAAGAAAGATTTAAAGTAAAATGAAGCTCATAAGTCATTGCATATTTTCAGTCCATGGCAGACTCCTGGGAGTCCTTTTGATTATTAAGTGGAGAAAAAAAAAAAAAAAAAGCACCGGCCACAGAGGTAAGTTTGAGGTTTGGTTCTGCCAGGAATTAGCTTCATAGCCTCGAAAAATTGTTAAACCTCTTTGGGATTTTTCTTCTATAAGTTGGTGGGTGAGGATGGGAGGGGTTTAATCTTAAGGTTTCCTCTTCATCAAAGAGCTGGAGTCAAAACACTGAATGTACAGGCTTATCCCACACAACCTCATTGCTCTGCTCGCCTCGCTTTTCCTGGAGTCTTCGAGGGACTGCGCCTTCTCTTGCTTAGATTTCCGTACTGGTCCTCGCAGGGGATGCCCATTGACTGAACCCTTTGCTGGTGGTGCTTGAAAAAGGAAAGGAACTCTCATTCTTCATGGGTTGCGAGAACCGTCAAGGATACCTGGGGCTCCAGGCTGGCATTCTCTTCTGGAGGTTTCGGTCTCCTTTCCTCTTTAAACCTTCAGGCCTCTCGCCAGGGCCGGCCGGGGATGCTGAGTTCGTGTTGGGCGGTTCTGGGGACAGCGCCAACGTGTCAGATCCTGGCAGCTCTGGCTCTGAGGAGGTGGCATGGTAGGGCCTCACGATTCGGTGCCCTTCTTCGTGACTGTCTCAGTGTGTGAATTCATAACGCGACAACGCCTTTCCGACTTCCTTCCACAAAACCCAATCCTGGGGTCACAACCACGCCCCTCTAAGCAAGTGAACTACTGAGCTCAGAGGACAGCAGCGTGCGCCGAGCACGAGCCTCGGGAGCTCAGCTCCTCGGCTCCGGACCGGCAGGCAGTTGCGGCTGCGGCCGCGGCTGGAACTACAAGGCCCAGAATTCCTGCGCGCATGCGCGCTGCCATTGTGATGCTCCTTTCCTGGTAACTCGCCCTCTCAGGCAAACCTGAAGATAGCGGCAAGTCTCCGGTGGGGGGCGGAGACGCTCCCCGCCCGACTCTCCGCCCACCTCGTGATAGGCAATGGGACCAGCCAACCGACGTGGCGGCCCCGGGACGCGCTCCCCAATCAGCCCCTGCGGCGGAGAGGTGGGCGTGCGTACTGGCGGGGCAGGTGGGCTAGGCTGTGTCGGGTTGCGAAGGGGGAGAAGAACGTCGGGTCGGGTCAGCGGGCGCTGCAGTAGTCGCCGCAGCGGCGATGGGAGCGGCGGGGACGCGGCGGCGGCGGCGGCGGCAGCAGGAGGAGCAGGGGCTGGCACAAGCGCAGCGGCTGGGGGCGGCCAGCAGCAGCATTAGCAGCCGCCGCCGCCGCCAGTAGACGCGGACGGTACCCGAGGGGACTGCCTGGCCGGCCGGCCCCGCAAGCCGCGCTCGGGTCCCGCCGCAGTGGGCCGCGGGGGATGGGCAGGCGGCGGCGGCCCCGCCTGCTGAGGGTTGGTCCTTGCCGGTCCTGGCCCTGAGCTGGATCCGAGCCCTCCGCGCGCAATCCCGGCGTCCGCCACGGCCCAGGTAGGACACACCCCCCCAGCCCCCCGGGCCCCGCCCTCCCCTGGCCCTGACCCCCTCCTGCGGCCGCCCCCTCCCCGGAGTGCCCGGCCCTGGCGCGGAGGGAAGGAAGGGTGCGAGGGGCTCCTCGGTCGCTGCCCACGCCCTGGGCTCGTGCCAGCTCTAGTCCCTCCACCCCGGACACCTTCCGCTTCTAGCCCGTGTCCCTGAAGGCTTGTGCCTCGTTTCCCGGGCAGCGTTCGGCGTCTTCACTGAACTTGGAGGGTCACGAAGCTTCCTCGGTTTCTCTCTATGGGTGACCCACATATTACTCGTATTCAGGCTGCTCCCGGTGCCAGGACTGGACACAGGATTCTCAGGAAATGAGAGCGCTTCTTTCGCACCCTGCCTCCCCAAATATCGCAGAGGGGGGCATGGGACTGTGTACAGTGTTCGCGTGTAGTAACGGCCACGAAGGCCATGACTTTCTGGTACTTGAGGTGCGAAGGAACGCCCTGAGGGGTTTGCCCGTCATTTGCCTTGACCAAGATGATGTTGACACCCTGGGATGCTGTGGGAGGGACAAAAGGCTCCACACAGAAGTAATGTCAAATCAGGGAAATAAAGAATCCACTGGGATGCCAGGATACTTTATCGCACAGTGAAGTTGATTTTGTTTCAGTCGTGGCTGCCTTAGGGGGTAAAAATGACATTGAGGGTTGTACTTTGCTTTGAATTAAAGTTGATAGGTGGCAGCAATCCCGGTATTAACTCTTCTCATCCTCAGCTTTAGAAATTGCTCTTTCCTTCAGCACTAAAGATTAGGGCAGTTTTCTTATAAGCCGTGTGTTACGTAAAGATGTTCTGGTATTCGATATAAATTGAGATTTTGTACGCATACGTGAGGATCACATTGTTATGAATGGGCACATGTGCTCACACACAGGGAGGATCCACTCTGTGTTTTGTTACACTGTTTGGTTCTGAGCCATTAATCTGAGCCATTAATAACAGTTGCATTGGTTTCTAAACACTGATTTGCTGGAATAGACCGTAAGGATGGGTTTGCGGTTTTCTTTTGGTTAAATAGAATACTGTTCTATTTTAGGGGAAAGGGGACGTAGGAAATTGATTTTATTGAAAGTATTGAGGGGATTGGAGTGCCGTGTATTTCTTACAAAGAGGTAGTAATGATGACAAATACTAGTAATATCAGTAATATCGAAGAATCAATATTAACTCTAGAGATTTTTCAAATAATAAGTGCGCGGACTTCCATGGCATATTTTAATTATTCAAATCGAAAAGCTACCAAAAAGAATCTTTGATTTAGAAGCTTATGTTTTCCTGTACGATATATTTTTATCAAGGTACTGAAAGGGGTGTTTGAGGCAGGGTTATGATGGAAAGTTTCTCTAGCATTTTTCCTTTATGTTAGAATGTTAGGGAATGTTTTTTTTTCCTCTTTCAGTTTTAGACACATAAAATAAATTGAAGTCTTTAGCCTTATTACTTTAATTTCTAATATCAAATTGAAACAAATTGATCTTCAGTAGGGAGGTAAGTAATGCCTCGCTCATTTTCTTGTCTTATGGTTAATACAAAATTTAGTGAATTCTCTGTTGTACTATATGACTTCAAATTTATTGTCTTTTTTGACTTTAAAAAAATACTGATTATTTTAGTGCCTCAGAAAATCTGCATGAGATTAGGCTCATTTGCTTTAGCAAATTGAACTCAGTTATGTAGGGCTTCAAATATCTTTAAATGCAGTGTGGGAAGTGAAGTTTGTATAATTTGACAATTTTGAAGGTATTTTACATAAAAAATGCACCAAAATGTGAGAATTAGTGATAGATTGTTGGTTTTTCAAAGTAAACAAATGTTATGGAGCTGGAGTTCACTATGATGATTGAATTTAACTTTGACAGGTGCAGTCAATCCTTTGTTTTATAACTTTAAAAAGTAATATATAGAGATGACAAGTTGATAGCCACTCATGAGAGACTGACCCGGAGCCACTCAACTAAGACACTGAGATTCCTAATCCTCAGAAACTCTGAGTTAACGAATGTTTGTTGCAAAAAAAAAAAAAAAAAACAAAACAACAACAACAACAAAAGCACTACATAAGGGAAAATGTTTAATGACCGCTATTGTACTAGTGTGGACTTAATCGATTGGCAAAATAAAACAGCCTTTGAGAATTAATATTCTCAAAGGAAAATATAGCTTCATTCCTCACTTAAAAAATTAAATCTCCTATAGAAAAATTCTTATGGGTACCTGGCTGCCTCAGTTGGTTAAGCCTCTGACTCTTGATTTCAAGTCAGGTCATGATCCTCAAGGTTGGGAGATTGAGCCCTGCATTGGGCTCCATGCAAAGCTTGGAGCCTGCTTAAGATTCTCTGTATCCCTCGGCCTCTGCCCCTCCCCTACTTGTGTTCTCTGTCTCAAAAAAAGAAAAATTATAGATATGTGGCAAGCAATTTTCAATTTGAACATATGGAGGTTAGAAGAACCTCAGTTGGCTGGCTCAGTTGGCTGGCTCAGTTGGCAGAACATGCAACTCTTGATCTCAGGGTTAAGTTTGAGCCCCACATTGGGTGTTGAGACTACTTAAATAAATAAAACTTTAAAATAAATAAATCCTTTAAAAAACCAATTTGAGTACATGTTATTCAAAAATATTCTAGTCATGTATTTTTTTTTTCTTTTTGAGGTTTTTGATAAATACTCAAAATATAATTGGAGGTTTGTCAGCTTTTTTTTTTTTTTTTTTAAGATTTATTTATTTATTCATGAGAGACACAGGAGGAGGGAGAAGCAGGCTCCATGCTGGGAGCCTGACCTGGGACTTGATCCCGGGACTCCAGGATCGCGCTCTGGGCCAAAGGCAGGCGCTAAACCGCTGAGCCACCCAGGGATCCCCTTTTTATCGTTATTTTTTAATTGAAGTATGTAGTTGATACACAATGTTAAATTAGTTTCATGTGTACACAATTCTGTATGTAATTTTGTGCTCATCACAAGTGTAGCTACAACTGTCACCATACAATGCTATTACAGTACCATTGACTGTATTCCCTATACTGTACCCTCTATTCCCATGACTTATTCTCTTTTTTTTTTTAATTTTTTTAAATCTTTATTTATTTATGATAGTCACAGAGAGAGAAAGAGAGAGAGGCAGAGACATAGGCAGAGGGAGAAGCAGGCTCCATGCACCGGGAGCCCGACGTGGGACTCGATCCCGGGTCTCCAGGATCGCGCCCTGGGCCAAAGGCAGGCGCCAAACCGCTGCGCCACCCAGGGATCCCCCCATGACTTATTCTCTAACTGGAAGCCTGTACCTCCCACTCCCCTTCACCCATATTGCCCGTCCCCCATCTCCCCTCCGCTATGGCAACCATCACTTTGTTCTTTGTATTTATGGGTCTGTTAATGCTTTTTTTGTTTGTTTTGTTTTTAAGATTCCACATATAAGTGAAATCATACGGTATTTGTAGTCTGAATTATTTCACTTAGCAAAATACCCCCTAGAGTCCATGCATGTTGTCACAAATGGCAAGAGCTCAGTGTTTTTATGGCTGAATAATATTCTAGAGTGTATATATACCACTTTTTCTTTATTCATCCATCTATGGATAGACACTTGGGTTGCTTCCTTTTATCGTTATTTTATACTTGTCTCTTTTTCTTTCTGCAGTTTCAAGGTAATTGCCTTTTTAAAAATGATTTTGGGGGCGGGGGCAGTTCCCTGAGTGGCTCAGCGGTTTGGTGCCTGCTTTCGGCCCAGGGCGTGATCCTGGAGTCCCGGGATCGAGTCCCACGTAGGGCTCCCGGTGCATGGAGCCTGCTTCTCCCTCTGCCTATGTCTCCCTACCTGGAGCCTGCTTCTCCCTCTGTCTGTGTCTTTGCCTCTCTCTCTGTGTCTCTCATGAATAAATAAATAAATCTTTAAAAAAATGATTTTGCATTGTTTCCCTTGTTAATATTTTATCTGACATTTAGTTTTCTTCATATGTTGTATATTATGTATTAAGTTTGGAAAGCCTCTCTTTTTTTCTTTGATCCACGAAGAGCCTCACGTTCTAAAGTACTTCAAAAATGGTTTTATCAACATTTTCCAGTGACTAATAAAGCAGAGATGAGGGGAGGAAATAGGAAAAAAATGAATAGCTGAAGAGACTCCTGCCTCTCACAAAATTTGATTTGAAAAAATCATCTGGAAACTAATTCATGTTGTAGATAGTAAACTAGATTAGGACTTCATTTCTGCTGCACTTACTTAGCACTTAAAAAATTCAGCATGTCCAAGACAAAAGTCAGCCCTCCGTCAACTGCTTTAATTCTACAGATAAAGGTATTACTATTTAATCAATCACCCAAGTTAAAAAATCTCATTATGTATATATGTTTTTTGACTTCCTCTTTCCCCTGGTTCTACTTGGACAAAATCTCTCCTTTTCATTTCCACTGCTAGCACCTTAACATAGCCTCTCTGTACCTATCTCTTAAAACTATTGCAGCTCTGAACCTCATTATCTATCCTTAGAACTATTGTAATAGCCTCATCCAGTTGTTCATTAAATATTTGTTAATCATCTACTGTGTTACTATGCTAGGGCTTAGAAATTTGACAGTGAAAAGGACAAGAATGATGTCACTTTTGGAGCTTACGATATAGTGGGAGCAGTCTGTTGTAGAGTAAGGAATTACAGGTATTCCCAAGTATCATGAAGGGAAAATGCAGGCTATCATATGAACACATTAACAGATGTTAACAGTCTCAGAAATGGATTCAGGGAAGTAGTCTTCTATTTTGTCACCCGCAGTTTACTCTACATACTCTACCAGGGATTAGTAGATATATTATAGCTGAAGCAGTTAAATAATTTAAAAAAGTATTTTTAATAATAAATTTTGTAATAAAAAATTCTAATAAAAATTAAATGCTCACCCAACTTTTGAAACAGTTCCAGACAAAATCCTTTCAGAATGCCAGAACACTTTGAAAAATTTGGTCCTACAGAGTTCACCTCTCCCTCCAATATGAATTTCTACTTTGGGTTCTCCTAGGCTTCAATGGCTTGAGTATTGACAGAATTCTTATGTTATGTCTTCCAGGTAAGTAGAGATTTATCTCTATTGCTAGAATCTAGCAGTTTATAGGTGAGTTATTAAATGTACAAGTAGTTAGGATATAATTTGAACTTATTTCTAAGTTTAAAAAATATAATGCTTTTATAAATCAAAAGAAGTCCCTTATATGCTGGCACCAAATTTTGGTTTAGAAAATAAGGTTACTAGCAGCCCAGGTGGCTCAGCGGTTTAGTGCCACCTTTGGCCCAGGGTGTGATCCTGGAGACCTGGGATGGAGTCCCACGTCAGGCTCCCCGCATGGAGCCTGCTTCTCCCTCTGCCTGTGTCTCTGCCTCTCTCTGTCTCTGTGGCTCTCGTGAATAAATAAATAAAATCTTAAAAAAAGAAAAGAAAGAAAGAAAAGAAGGTTAGCCATTAACCCCTTAAATTAATCAATGCTTACAAAACAAATGAATATAAACTGTTAATTATGCATCGAGATGAGATTTGAATGTATTCTCATTTCTAGTATAGCATATCATAGAACCTTAGATTACTTAAATCTCTTTTCACCTCAGGTTTGCTATTTTTAAAAAGGGAAATTAACATACTTAAAATATAATTACAGTGGAGATCATTACAGGGAAGTTTTCTGTATTGATTTTTTTCCTTTGTCTTAGTGGGAAGATCATAGATATAATGCTTTGTTTGGTTGATATGGTTACAGAAAGATTTTACCCAAGGAATGGTCTTGTTTAGTGTTTTCATTACAATCAGGCCATGTAAGTTACACTGTACTTTCTATAGGGGAAGAATTTGTTTATATGTTGTTAGTGTTGTAGCCAGGGAGAAGAGAACTAGATTGTTTACACTTTTATCCTGTTGTCAGTAATTGTGACCAAACTGACTTGTAAAATTTCTCTTTATTTTAATAGATATTTTACTTTCTTGAATATATTTATTGAACCCAGAGAGATTCCTAGCTGCCAGAAGTGTAATTTACCTCCTGTAAAAATTTAGGAGGAACATTTGGAGGATGATTGGTGACTAAATGTTCCTTTTGCTATCAGCAAATAGGGTTATTCACAAATCTTTATCACTTTTCAATAACCCTTTAGAGAGACTCTTGCTAAAACCTTTGGAGTAAAACAAAAACAAAATCCTGTGGGGTTTATCCTATTCCTGACTCTTATTTCTGTTGTTTACATTAATATTATTAGGTATCTTGAAAAACTTAGGTGTTGTGTAGTCTTTGCAAACTTGTGTCTATCTCAGCTTGTTTAAAAACATAATTGAGATTATTTTTTAACATGAAAAGTCTATTATTTTGACTTTGGAGATACATGAGATAGCCACTCTGCATCTAACTATATATACGTATTTTTATTTATTTTTTTAAAAAAGACTTTATTTATTTATTCATGAGAGACACAGAGAGAGGCAGGCAGAAACACAGGCAGAGGGAGAAGCAGGCTCCCTGCAAGGAGCCCAATGTGAGACTCGATCCTGGATCCTGGGATCACGCCTTGAGCTGAAGGCAGATGCTCAACCACTGAGCCACCCAGGCGTCCCTATATATGTATTTTTAAAGATTTTATTTCATTTTTTTTATTCAAGATTTTATTTATTTACTCATGAGAGACACAGAGAGGTAGAGACATAGCAAAGGGAGAATCAGGCTCCCTGTGAGGAGCCCGATATGGGACTTGATCCCGGGACTCCAGGATCACGCCCTGAGCCAAAGGCAGACGCTCAACCCCTGAGCCATCCAGGTATCCCAAAGATTTTATTTATTTAAGAGAGAGCGCAAGAGTAGGAGGAGGGGCAGAGGGAGAGGGAGAAGCAAGCTCCGCACTGTACAGAGAGCCCAGCTTGGTGCTGGATCCGAGAACCCTGATATCATGACCCAAGCTGAAGGTACACACTCAACCAACTGAACCACCCAAGTGCCCCTGCATCTAACTATATTTTAATCTATTTTTAGAATACAGATTATGTATTCCAAGTATTATTTACATAATAGATCATGATTGCTTTTTTTTTCTTAAGATTTTATTTATTCATGAGAAACACAGAGAGGCAGAGACATAGGCAGAGGGAGAAGCAGGCTCCCTGTGGGGAGCCCAATGTGGGACTTGATCCCCAGACTCTGGCATCACTTTCAGAGCCAAAGGCATATATGCTCAACCTCTGAGCCACCCAGGAATTCTGATCATTATTACTTTTAAAGAATCTAATCTTTTACTTTAATGATAGGGGGGTTTTGGTATATTTATAGTTTTCATCAAATTTGAAAGAATTTAAGACATTTTCTGTTTAGATTTTTCCCCTCCAAGCATGGAATCTTTCCAGGCTCAATAAGTGTATCTGGACATTAAAATATCTACTAAAAGTAGAGAGAAACTTTTATATAAGACAGTGTGGTTACAGTAACTGACAACAAAATAAAAGTGTAAACAATCTGTTCTTTCCTTATGGGACTCCAGTTACATGTATGTTAGGCTTTTATGTTAGCCCATAACTAACTGATGCCCTGTTGGATGTTTGTTTGTTTTTTTCTCTGTATGTTTCATTTTGGGTAGTTTTTCTCCCTCTATCTTGAAGTTCACTAATCCCTTCTTCTACAGTAGCAATCTGGTGTTAATCCTATGCAGTGTTGGGGTTTTTGTTTTTTATCTTAGATATGTACTTTTCATGCCTAGAATTCCTTATTTACCAGTTCTATCATCTGTATCTTTCTGGGTCTGTTTTTTTTCTCTTTTCCTTTTTTTTCTTCCTCCCTTCCTTCCTTTCTTCCTTCTCTCTCCCTTCCTCTCCTCCTCCCTTCCTTCCTACTTTCCTTTTTTCCCCCTCCCTTCTTCCTTCTTTCCTTCTTATTAAAGTATAATTGATACACAGTGTTTCATTAGTTTCAAGTTTGTACAACTTAGTGCTAAGACAAATCTAGAGTTAATGCTGTGCTCACCACAAGTCTAACTCCCATCTGGCACCATAAGTGCTATTATAATACCATTGATTATATTTCCTATGCTTAACCTTTCATCTCTGTGACTTTTTAATTCCATTACTAGAAGTCTGTACCTCTCACTCCTCTTTACCCATTTTGCACATCCCACCACCACCCTCCCCTGTGACAACCAGCAGTTTGTTCTTTGTATTTGTTTTTTTTTTTTTTTTAATTTTTATTTATTTATGATAGTCACACAGAGAGAGGCAGAGACACAGGCAGACACACAGGCAGAGGGAGAAGCAGGCTCCATGCACCGGGAGCCCGACGTGGGATTCGATCCCGGGTCTCCAGGATCGCGCCCTGGGCCAAAGGCAGGCGCTAAACCGCTGCGCCACCCAGGGATCCCCTGTTCTTTGTATTTGTGGGTCTGAGTTTTTTGTTATTTGTTTAATTTTTTTTTTTTTTTTTTTTTAGTGAAATCATATAGTATTAGTCTTTCTTTCTCTGACTTCACTTAGCATAATACCCTCTAGGTCCATCCATGTTGTCACAGATGGTAAGATCACATATAACTTCTTTTTTATGTATTCATCTCTTGATGGATACTTAGTTTGCTTCCATATCTTGGCTGTTGTAAGTAATGCTTCAGTAAACACTGAATATATCTTTTTGAATTAGTGTTTTCATTTTCTTCAGGTAAATGCCTAGTAGTGGAATTACTGGATCGTTTGGTATTTCTAGTTTTAGTTTTTTGAGGAACATCCATACTGGTAAGGGTTCTTTTTTCTTCACATCCTTGCTCGCACTTGTTATTTCTTGTCTTTTTGATACTAGCCATTCTGACAGGTATAAGGTGATACTTGATTGTGATTTTAATTTGCATTTCCCAGGGCGCCTGGGTGGCTCAGTCAGTTAAGTAAGCATCTGCCTTCCGCTCAGGTCATGATCCCAGCGTCCTGGAATTGAACCCACATCAGTCTCCCTGCTCAGCAGGGAGTCTGCTTCTCCCTCTCCTTATGCCTCTTCCCCCCACTCATGCTCTCTCTCACGTTCTCTCTCTCTCTCTTTCTCTCTTGCTATCTCAAATAAATTAAAAAAAATAAATTTGCATTTCCCTAATAATTAGTGATGTTGAACATCTTTTCATGTGTCTGTTTGCCATATCTATGTCTTCTGTGAAAAAATGTCTTTTTAGGACTGCCGCCCATTTTTAAATTGGATTATTTGGGATTTTTACCATTGAGTTGTCTAAGTTCTTTATATATTTTGGATATTAACTCATCAGATATATCATTTGCAGATATCTTCTCCCATTCAGTTGGTTGTTTTTTTGTTTTATTGATAGTTTCCTTTACTGTGCAAAAGCTTTTTATTTCGGTGTAGTCCCAATAGTTTATTTTTGCTTTTGCCGTTCCTTTCCTGCAGAGACTTACCTAGAAAAATGTTACTAAGGCCAGTGTCAGAGAGATTACTGCCTATGTTTTCTTCCTGGGAATTTTATGGTTTCAGGTCTCACAGTTAGGTCTTTAATCCATTTTGAGTTCATTTTTGTACATGATATAAGAAAAAGCAGTCCAGTTTCATTCTTTTGCATGTAGCTGTCTAGTTTTCCCAGCACCATGTACTGAAGAGACTGTCTTTTCTCCATTGTATAATCTTGTCCACTTTGTTGTAGATTAATTGACCATCAATGTGTGGTTTTATTTCTGAGTTTTCTATTTCATTGATCTGTGTGTCTGTTTTGTGCCAATGCTGTACTGTTTGGATTATTGTAACTTTGTAGTAGATCTTGAAATCTGGGATTGTGATACCTCCATCTTTGTTTTTCTTTCTGAAGAATGCTTTGACTTGGGTCTGTTTTTATTGTTTGGATTTCTCCTTGTTTGCATCCCTGGTAATTTGTTTGTGTGCCAGACAGTATGATTTCACATCGTTATGTGCTAGAATTTTTTTTTCTTTTGGTATTCCTTTAAATATTTTCAGTGTTGGGATGCCCAGGTGGCCCAGCGGTTTAGCGCCTCTGCCTTTGGGCCGGGGGCCTGATCCTGGAGACTCGGGATCGAGTCCCATGTTGGGCTCCTTGCGTGGAGCCTGCTTTTCCCTCTGCCTGTGTCTCTGCCTCTCTCTCTCTCTCTTTTTTTTTTTTAATTTATTTTTTATCGGTGTTCAATTTACTAACATACAGAATAACCCCCAGTGCCCGTCACCCATTCACTCCCACCCCCGCCCTCCTCCCCTTCTACCACCCCTAGTTCGTTTCCCAGAGTTAGCAGTCTTTACGTTCTGTCTCCCTTTCTGATATTTCCCACACATTTCTTCTCCGTTCCCTTATATTCCCTTTCACTATTATTTATATTCCCCAAATGGATGAGAACATATAATGTTTGTCCTTCTCCGACTGACTTACTTCACTCAGCATAATACCCTCCAGTCTCTCTCTCTCTTTTTCTCTCTCTCTGTCTCTCATGGATAAATAAATAAAATCTTTAAAAAAATATATTTTCAGTGTTAATTTTGGGATACATTAAGTTATTTGAAAATAGTTTGATGCGGGCAGCCCCTGTGGCTCAGTGGTTTAGCACCACCTTCAGCCCAGGGTGTGATCCTGGAGACCCAGGATCCAGTCCCAGGTTGGGCTCCCTGCCTGGAGCCTGCTTCTCCCTCTGCCTGTGTCTCTGCCTCTTTCTCTCTCTCTCTCTCTCTCTCTCTCTGTGTCTCTCATGAATAAATAAATAAAATCTTAAAAAAAAAAAAAGAAAAGAAAATACTTTGATGCATTCAAAACTCTGGATGTTTTAAAAGGTCTTTTTCAAAAAAAAAATAAAGGTCTTTGTCACTCTGGTGAGTATACAAGCTATATGTAGCCTTATTTGAACATCAAAGATTGTTCTGCCTTCCCCTTTCCAATGATTTAAACCTGGCTTTGATCGGTTCACTTCCTTAAACACATACACTCACTGATAAGTACTCAGCCAGAGTCTCAGGGGGAATCAATCCTCTTTAGATATCCACAGCTATCATTCATTTTTTAAAATATTTTTATTTATTTATTTATTTGAGAGCGAGAGAGAGAGAGAGAAAGAGAGAATATGAGTGGGGAGGAGAGGGAGAAGCAGACCCCTTGCTAAGCAGGGAGCCTCATATGGGACTTGATCCCATGACCTTGGGATCATGACCTGAGCTGATGCAGATGCTTAACTGACTGAGCCACCCAGGCGCCCCACACAGCTATCATTCTTCGTGTTGATCTCTGGTGTTTTGTCCTGTTTTGACTTCCCCAGAACTCTTAATTTTGTCTCAGTTCATTGTGACCCCTGGGCTCTATTTGGGTTCCCCCTTCCTGTGCTGCAGCCTGGAAATTCCCTCCAAGTGGTGAGTTGGGGGCAATTGTAAGGCTTTTATTTATTTCCCTTTTCTTATGAATCCTTGTTCTGTAGTGCCTGTTGTCTATGGTGTCTAAAATCCACTGTCCTTTTTTCTAATTGTTGAAAGTGGGAGGGTAAATATAGTCTCTGTTACCTTATTGTGGCCAGGAACTGCCGTGGTCTGATGAGTATATTTAAATCTCAAACAGGAGTCATGTTTCACAGTTTTGCTGTCATTAGAAATCTGTGTATTATCTTTATGCTCAAGTATGGTTTAAAAAATATCTTCTAAAAAATATCTTCTATATGCTTAATAGATGTCATAAGCTCTTCTGATGATCAATGCTAGTATTCTTTCCACTGGAATTAAAATTATAGGTAAAAATAATTTTCCTGGGGCACCTGGGTGGCTCAGGTTAAGTGCCCAACTCTTGATATTGGCTCAGGTCATGATCTTGAGGTCCCAAGTCGAGATCCCCTCTTAGTGGGCAGTCTGCTTGTTTCCCTCTCTCTTTGCCTCTCCTCTTGCTCACAGGAATATGCATGTGTGCACACCTGTTCTGTCTCTCAAATCAATCAATCTTTAAAATAATTTTCCTTTTTTTTGTTGTTGTTAAAGAGTAGAACCTAATATATGGCACTACTTATAAAAACCCCACTGTCATTTATTTATTCATTTACTTATAAAGGATTTTAAAAATTTGACACAGAGAGAGCACACAAGCAGAGGAACAGCAGAGGGAGAGGGAGAAGCAGGCTCTCAGTTAAGCAGGGAGCCCCATGTGGGGCTTGATCCTAGGACCTTGTGATCATAACCTGATCCGAGGGTAAATGCTTAGCTGACTGAGTCACCCAGGTGCCCCCACACTGTTATTTATTTTGTGAGTTATTTAGCTTCCCTCCAAGTAGGAGAATTGTATTACTTCAGTGTATCTAGATAATAGTTCTAAGTGTACTTCCTTTCCTTTTGCTTTATATCCTCCCCCTGGTCTGAAGTCCTTCAGTGGCTCCCCTTTGCTGAAATAGAATGAAGTTGAAGTTCATTTTCTTCCTAGACTGATTTTTACAGTCTGAACTTTACCTTTCACATCTATATGTATTTTTTCCTCTATGATCAGAACTTTTAGACTAATTGTAGTCCATTTAGACTAATGTACACTTTCATTTTTCCATGCACTTGTATGTTGTGTTTATTTCCTCTTCTGTTTCTTTGCTTAGCTTCTCAGTCAGTTAGCTTTTGCCTTCAAACAAACCACCTCAAAGTTCAGACTAAAACAACAATTTGTGAGTTAACTATTCTGTGGATTTGCAGTTTGGGCCCAGCTGAATGGTTCTTTTTGGTGTTGTCTGGGCTCACTTATGCGAGGCAGTCAGCTATCTTGGGTTTCTTCACAGTCTGGTTTCCAAAACCAGCAAAAGAGGGCAAGTTCAGTGCATAAATGTTTTTCAGGTTTCTGGGTCATGTTTGTTAATGTCGCATTGGTCGAAGCAGTTACAGGGCCAAGCCCAGTCTCCAGGATGGAGAAAGAAACTCTAGGTCTTGATGGAAGACGAAGCAATATCACATTGTAAAAAGATGTGTATGCAGGAATGGGAGGATTTTGTGGCTATTTTGCAATCTACCAAACCATTATAAATCCTATCTTCTCTCAGAAACTTTGTGTGATCATCCTAGCCCATGTAAACCTCCCACAGTTCTGATGTGTCATATGTACTTAGCCCGTACAGCTTGAAGTTTCTTTACCTTTTAAATCCAGAGAATTAGTGTTAATTTCTATTTTTGTATTATATATTCTATTTCAAAGAATAATTTGGAAATAATTGTTCACATTTTCTTCTCTTATTGTAAACTCATTGAGGGCAAAACCTGCATTATATTTCTGTCTACTCCTTTGTGTATTCATAACAATTTATTCAATGAGTATATGGTATATTTTCAAATCAACTCTTAATTATTTGCTTGAGGATAACTTTTTTTTTTAAAGATTTTATTTATTTATTCATGAAAGACACAGAGAGAGAGAGAGAGGCAGAGACACAGGCAGAGGGAGAAGCAGGCTCCACTCAGGGAGCCCGATGTGGGACTCGATCCCAGGACTCCAGGATTATGCCCTGGGCCGAAGGCAGGCACTAAACCACTGAGCCACCCAGGGATCCCGCTTGAGGATAACTTAATTTCAGTCAGCTGTATAGGAGGTCTTCCAGTAATTAAATATTTATTGAAAGATTGTTCTGTAGTCAGTATTACAGTAGGTACTAAGTACAAAGATGAGAAGAATTCTGCTCTTTTTTTTTTTTTAAAGATTTTATTTATTTATTCATGAGAGACACAGAGAGAGAGATCGAGAGAGGCAGAGACACAGGCAGAGGGAGAAGCAGGCTCCAGGCAGGGAGCCCGACATGGGACTTGATCCTGGGACTCCAGGATCACACCCTGGGCCGAAAGCAGGCTCTAAACCGCTGAGCCACCCAGGCGTCCCAAGAATTCTGCTCTTGACCTCAAGAAATTTATAGTCTATTAGGAAAACATTGCAAATTATGTATATATTTCTAAGCCTGTTTCTTTATTGTGAACCTGGATTTCCACCCTGTGCCCAACTCATAGGTTAACTGGTTTTTACCACGCATAGATTGGACAGTCTCTGGCTGGTCTGTCACACTGCTAGACTGTTGTTGCCTAATCTATTCTATGTCTGGCTGTCCTTGCCTCTGGTTCATGTGACTATTTCTGTTACTGTTCTTATTATAAGACATGTTAATCACAGACTACATAAAACTTAGATGTGCAGTTTAACAAATAATTATAAGTGGTTAAGAAATGTAATTTTTTTTTAAGAAATAGAACATTATCGGCAACTCAGAAGCCCCTTCCTGATCTCATTCCCCTTTACCCCAAAGGAATCTATTCTTGTGATTTGTGAAAAATCATGTCCTTGGTTTTCTTTATAGACTTCCTACCTATGTTTGCATCCCTATTTAACATAATTTAGTTTTACTTATTTTTGAACTTTATATAAAAGAATTTGTAATATAGGTATACTTTTTTCTTGCTTGAGTTTTTTATTTTTTTAAAAGATTATATTTATTCATTCATGAGAGACACACACACACACACACACACACACACAGAGGCAGAGACACAGGCAGAGGGAGAAGCAGGCTCCATGCAGGGAGCCTGACATGGGACTCGATCACACCCTGAGCCGAAGGCAGGCGCTAAACCACTGAGCCACCCAGGGACCCGCTTGCTTGAGTTTTTTGTTTGTGAGATTTGTTCCGTGGTTCAGTGTTGCAGTAGTTTCTTCATTTTCATTTTAGTACATTGTGGTAGGTAAAAAATGGTCCCTCAAAGATATTCATGTGCCTAATCCCTGACATCTGTGAATGTGTTACCTTATATGGCAGAAGGGACTTTGCAGATGTGATTAAGTTAAGGCTTTTGAGGTCGGAATATTACCCCTGATTATCCAGGTTGGTTCAGTGTAATATAAGTGTACAAGTGTATATAGGTGTACAAGGGACCTTATATAAGAGGGAGACATATATAAAGAGTTGTAATGATAGAAGCAGAGATCAGAGAGAGATTTGAAGATGCTACACTAATAGCTTGGAACTTGAAGGATGAGGCCATGAGCCAAAGCACCCAGGCAGCTTCTAGAAGCTAGAAAAGGTATTTTCCCATTGAGCCTCCAGAAGGAGCATAGCCTTGATGACACCTTGATATATTATCCCCATTAGAAGCCTGGACTTTGTTCTCTAGAACTGTAAGATTATAAATTTGTGTTGTTTTGCCACTAAATTTATGGCGATTTGTTACCATGGTAGCAGGAAACTAATACTTTTTTTTTTTTTTTTTTTAACTCTGAATGTACTATACTTTATCCATTCTTCTCTTGCTGGACATTTGTTTTTAGTTTTGGTGTTTATGGATGGTGTGGCTATGAACATATTTGTGTATGTTTCCTGGTACACATGAGAGAAGAGGGTTTTTGGATATATACCTAGGAAAAGAGTTGTTGGGTTTCAGGATATGCATATTTTCAACTTCATAATATAGAACTATTTTCCAAAGTACATTCCTGCCAGCAGTGTATGAGAGACTTTAAGTTTTTATTTTTAAGTAATTTCTTCTTTGATACTCACTATGATGATGCTTCCTTCATGTAGGCGGGTTCTCAAAATTTGCTTCAAGTCAAGACACATTTAGGAACTAATTTATACTGTTTCTGATCTAGAAATATGTGTCATTGGTTTATTTTTATACCCTTTTTGATAAACCAATTTTTCTATTAACTTTAAAAGCAAGTTCTAACAATGCGAATGTTGTAATTGAATTTGTAATCATAGTTGTAAAGTAATAATTTTCTCTTGCTGACAAAAACATTTTTATATGAATTTGATGAGTAGTGGTTGTATAATAGGCTTAAATTCAAGGCCTCCATGCAAACATAATTTCTTTTCATCAGCATTCAAGCAGTCAGGGACTATTTTGAACAGTAGTATGCCTGTGGATATGACTATTTCTCCTTCATTTGGTTAAGAAGCATACAAAATGATTTACTAAGCACTAACAACCATTTATTGAGCATACTTATTGTGCCAGGCAGTGTGATAAACACTTTACATATATCACATATTACCACTTTTAATCCTCAGATAGCCACTGTTATCCTTTTATTGTAGATGAGGAAATTCAGGCCCAGAAAATTTAAATAGTGGGGCTTAGGTTATGCATCTAGGATTTGAATCTAGGTAGTCTGGTCTTAATGTCTATTTTATGAGAAGTCCCTGGAGTCAGAAGACATAAACACACAGCAGTATTATGTTAATTTCTCTTATAGGGAGTTCTCTTTATTAGGTGTGGTTTGGTCTGGCTTATGTTTATGGAATTCTAATACGATTCTTTTTTTTTATCCATTTGCCATTGTATCTCATATTTCTTATTTTTATTTTCCCATTATTTCTCCTTTTCCTCTCACCTTTCTTTTATATTTGTTAATGTGAATCTATATGACTTATAATTTGATGTCTCATTTTCAGCTCATCAATTAAGTTCATCAACTGTATTGGTTAATTGCAGAGTTTATGTATTTTTATTATGGCAGAGGATATGTGATTATTATATGGTCTTCATCTTCAAGGGATTTATAATTTAGGGGACTGTCAGTGTTATTTGTTGGCTATTTGCTTCTCAGTCTTTTTTCTACTAGCAAATGTTTCAGATGACTTTTTACCACATGTTATTTGGTAAGTTGGATCTCCATTTAGTATGTTTTTTCCATATTTTCATCATCTTTGGGTCTATTTTGGCAATCCCTCCACATTTAGCATCATTATCTTAACTCATTATTATGATATTTTCTCCCTATTTTATGTAGTTAAGGATATTATCAAGGAGGAATTTAATTTTTTTCTTGCAATATCTAGTTTTCTTGCATTAAGATCAATTCTTTTTATTAGTGTTACTGAAAAAATGAATTCCAATTATTTGACAGCATTGATACAGCATGTTCATTGATTTGAACAGCCAAATTACGTTGATTTTTTTTTTTTTAAACGATATAATCAGTGATGTGAAATAAAAAAGAACCTGTGGTTCATGTACAACTTTGAGAAACTATTGCCCATTGAAGTCTGGTGTATTAGTTATGTATTGCTATGTAACAAATTACCCAAAATTTAGTGTTTTAGAACAACAACAATTATTATCTCACAGTGTCTGTAGGTCAAGATTTTGATTTGTGACTCAGCTGGGTACTCTGTTTTAGGATCAATCACAGGCTGCAGTGAAGGTAGGCTAATAGTTGTCGTATGGCTCACCCGGGGAAGGATCTCTTTCTAAGCATACTCTGATGGGCTGGCATGATTCACTTCCTTGTGAGTGGTTGGACCAAAGACCTCAATTCTCTGTTAGCTGTTGGTACCTATATTAATTGGAATCATATAATTCTGCCAGCAGGGGCTGCCCTCAGTTCTTTGCCATGTGGGCCTTTCCTGGGGGCAACATGGCAGCTTGTTTCATCAGAGTAAGCAAGTGGGAAGAGGGAAGAGCCAAGGAGAGAGAATGTGAGCAAGGTAGACGTCACAGTCCTTTATAATATATCTGGGAAGTGACCTCCTATTATTTTTGCTGTATTCTTTTAATTAAAGTGAGGTCACCTACACCTAGATTCACCTACATTCAACTGTGGGGGGCAATCAAAAGCATGAGATGAGGGGGTCATTGGGAGCCATTTTAGAAGTGGTGTAGTATCCCTTGGTAGCTTTAGGATTCTGGGCTTTTTCCCTAGGGTTCAATTCGTAATTGGAACAGTGTATTCTTAGATTTTTTTCAGTGTTCTGTGAAGGATTCCACATAGGATACCACTTTGTTCCTGGCAATTTAGAGTGAAACAGTGAAAAGTGTTTGGCTTTTGTAGTTATATCTGAAGGGTACCTAGTCATCATTTAAAATTTTTTTCTATTGTGGTGAAGTACATACAAGATTTAGCATTTTAACCATTTTTAAATAGACAAGTCAGTGACATTAAGTACATTAGCATTGTTGTGCATGCATTGCCGTCTGAACTTTTTCACCTTCCCAAAATAAAATTCCATACCCAGTGAACAATAAATCTCTGTTATCCTGTCCTTGCAACACCTGGCAACTGCCAGACAGAAACTACTTTTCTACTTTTCTGTCTCTATGAATCTGCCTACTCTAGGTGCCTATTATAAATGGAATCATATAGTTGACCTTTTGTGACTGGCTTATTGCACTTAGCTTATGTTTTTTTAAGATTTTATTTATTTATTCATGAGGGACACAGAGAGAGAGGAAGAGACACAAGGAGAGAGAGAAGCAGGCTCCATGCAAGGGAACCCGATGTGGGACTGAATCTCAGGACCAGGATCACACCCTGGGCTGAAGGCAGACGCTCAACCACTAAGCCACCCAGACGTACCCACACTTAGCATAATGTCTTCAAGGTTCATTCATGTTGTGGTACGTTTGAGCATTTCCTTCCTTCTTAAGATCGAATAACATTTTGTTGTATGTATGTACTACATTTTGTTTATCCATTCATCTGTCACTTGGGTGCTTCCACCTCTAGGTGTTGTGAATAATGTGGCTTATAAACATTGGTGTACAAATATCTTCTTGACTCCTTACTTTGAATTCTTTGGGGGTATATACTCAGAAGTGGAATTACTTGATCATATTTTAATTGCTTAGTTTCGGGGGAACCTCCAATACTGTTTTTCGTAGTGGTTATACCATTTTACGTTAACATCAGCAGTGCACAAGTGTTCCAGTTTCTCATCTTTGCCAGCAGTTATTGTGTGTTTAAAATTGTCGTTCTAATGGGTATAAAGTGGTTAGTGGTTTGCTTTGCATTTCCCTAATAATTAATGTGTTTGAGCACCTTTTCATGTGCTTATTGACTCTTTGCATATTTTTCTTGGAAAAATGGCTATTCAAATTATTCCCATTTACTTTTTTTCCCCCCTTAAGTTCCATGCTCAGCATGGAGCCCAACACACTGAGATCAAGACTTGAGGTAAGATCAAGAGTCAGATGTATAACCGACTGAGTCACCTAGGTGCCCTTGTTTGCCCATTTTTATTATTTATTTATTTATTTTTGTTTGCCCATTTTAAAATCATGTTATGTTGTTGTTGAGTTGTAGTTCTTGATATACTTTGTATAATAACCCCTTATCAGATATAATTTGCAGATATTTTCTCCTTTTCCGTGTCCTTTTCATTCTGTTGATAGTGTCCTTTGATGCATAAAAGTTTTTAAATTTTTATGAAGTCTAATTTAGCTGGGGTTTTTTTGTTGTTGTTGTTTTGTTTTGGTGTTATATCGAAGAAATCATTGCCAAATCCAATATCGTGAAGCTTTCCACCTATGTAGTCTTCCAAGGATTTTGTAGTTTAGTTTTTACATTTAGGTCTTTGATCCATTTTCAGTAAATTTTTGTACATGATAAAAAGTAAGTGTCCAGGTTCATTCTTTTGCATGTGAATATCTTGTTTCCCTACAGTATTTGTTAAAAAGATTGTCCTTTTCCCATGGAATAGTTTTGGCACCCTTGTTGAAGATCGTTTGACCATGTATGTAAGGGCTAAAGATAATTAACTTTTAAAAATAATGTTTTTCTTCTTATTGTAAAATGCATATTTGCTGTAGTAAATGTACAGAAGAGGAATCCTCTCTAAGAAAATCATTCTAATATATAGAAATATAATTGTTAATATGTTAATATTTGGAAAACATTGCTCAAGTTTTTTCTATACATAATTAATATGCACACTTTTTTTTAAGACTTTATTTGATCTTTTTTTTTAATATTTTATTTATTTATTCATGATAGACATAGAAAGAGAGAGGGGTAGAGACACAGGCGGAAGGAGAAGCAGGCTCCATGCCGGGAGCCCGATGTGGGACTCGATCTTGGGGCTCTGGGATCACGCCCTGAGCCAAAGGCAGGCATTAAACCACTGAGCCACCCAGGGATCCCCTAAAGACTTTATTTGAGAGGGAGAGAGAGAGCAAACAAGGGGAAGGGAACAGTGGGAGAGGGATAAGCGTGCTCTGTGCTGAGAATGGAGCCGGACACGGGGCTTGATTTCAGGACCCTGAGGTCATGATCTGAGCTGAAACCAAGAGCCAGATGCTTAACTGACTGAGCCACCAGGTGCCCCAATGTGTACACTTTTAAAAATACAAACAGAATATACATATATGCTGTTTTATAACTCTTTCACTTAAAACATAAAGAATACTTTTTCTTTTTTTTTTTTCAAAGTATTTATTTATATGAGAGACAGAGAGAGAAAGAGAGAGGCAGAGACACAGGCAGAGGGAGTAGCAGGCTCCATGCAAGGAGCCCGATGTGGGACTCGATCCTGGGTCTCCAGGATCACACCCTGGGCTAAAGGCAGAGGCTCAACTGCTGAGCCACCCAGGCATCCCTACTTTTTCATGTTTAAATGTCTTACAAGTTGCTGGGCACCCAGGTGGCTCAGTTGGTTAAGTGTGTGCCTTCGGTTCAGGTCATGATCGTAGGGTCTTGGGATCAAGTCCTGCATTAGGCTTCCTGCTTGTGTTCTCTCTCTTACTCTCTCTCAAATAAATGAATAAAATCTTTAAAAAAGTGTCTTACAAGTTGCTTTTTATTTATTTATTTATTTTATTATTTTTTTATTTTTTTTTACAAGTTGCTTTTTAAATTTATTTTTTACTTTTTATTTTTTATTTTTTGAGAGAGAGAGCGAGAGAGAGAGAGAGCAAGCAAGCGTGGGAAAAGAGAGGGAGAGAGAATCTTAATCAGGTTCTGTGGCCTGCACCGAGCCTGACATGAGACTCTATCAGATGACCCTGAGATTATGACCTGAGCCAAAATCAAGAGTCGGATGCTTAGGGGATCCCTGGGTGGCTCAGCAGTTTAGCACCTGCCTTTGGCCCAGGGAGTGATCCTGGAGTCCCAGGATTAAGTCAGGCTCCCTGCATGGAGCCTACTTCTCCCTCTGCCTGTGTCTCTGCCCCCCCCCCCTCTCCCTCTCTCATGAAAAAATAAATAAAATCTTAAAAAAAAAAAAAAAGAGTCAGATGCTTAACTGACTGAGCCACTCAGGCTCCCCTTAAATTTTTTTTTATTTTTAATCAATTTAAGTATGCATATAAAGTTGAATGATTCTCTATATTTCATTATAGAAAAGAATAGTTTTCTTTCCTCCCCACTCTGCTCTGTTTCCAACTCTGGAGGAGTACTCATTTGAACACTTTTTCCTGATTCTTCCAGTATTTAAGCTCCATATCTCCAACTAATATGCTGTATTGTTGCCGATTAATTTTTGAGTTTTAAGTCATAATCTGTTGGCTTTCCACTATGGTAGATGGGGATTTAGTTTTTCACTACTTACCTCATCCCTACTATAGTTAGGTGTTATTTTTCCAGTTATGTTGTATCTTAATTTTGGTTATGGCAATATTCAGACTTTAAGTTATTTTGACACTGTAAATGCTTTGACATGTAGGTGAAATTTACTATCTATATAGATAGAGATAATGGTGGTGAGTACCTTTTCTTTCCTACACCATTTTTTTTTTTTCTGGACCTAATAATTGTTTTTGTTTGTTTGTGTGTTTGGATAGTTAGTTTCCTAATCACTAATTCAGTCCCAAACTTTCCACCCATTGTGCAGGTCTCCTCTTAATGTATTCAGGTTCATGCAGGTATTCTTTCAATAGCTCTTTTCAGTCATCTTTGAGAAGTCTGTTCTAGAGTCACTCATGTTCTACAGGCTAGGGACTGTGACTTACTCATTTAGTATTCCCACAGTTTTTGGCAGGGTACTCATCAAATGTTTATTGAAAGAATGATTGGTAAAAGTTCAGATTATAGAATTAAAAATAAATGTTTACTCATTCTGGCAAGAGAAATAAAAGCAAAAACCAACTATTAGGACTACATCAAAACAAAAATCTGTACAGCAGAGGAAACGGTCAATAAAACTAAAGGGCAACCTACAGAATAGGAGAAAGTATTTGCAAATGACATATCCAATAAAGGGTTTAGTATCCAAAATATATAAAGAACTGATAAAACTCAATACTCAAAAACCAAATAACCCAATTAAAAAATGGGCAGAAGACTTGAGTAGACATTTCTCCAAAAAAACATACAGATGGCCAACACATCAGAGTTGCTCAACATCTCTTATCATCAGCCAAATGCAAATCAATGAGATATCATCTCACACCTGTCAGAATGGTTAAAACAAAAACATAAGAAAAAAGTGTTGGCAAGATATGGAGAAAAAGGAACCTTCTTGCACCGTTGGTAGGAATGCAAACTGGTGCAGCCACTGTGGATACAGTACAGAGGTTCTTCAAACAATTAAAAATAGTACTGTGATCCAGTAATTACACAACTGGGTGTTTACCCCTCAAATACAAAAACACTAATTCAAAGGGGTATATGCTCCTGAATAGTTATTGCAGCATTATTTACAATAGCCAAACTCTGCAAACAGTCTAAGTATCCATTAATAGATGAGTGGATAAAGAATATCTATTTATATACCCCCTGGGATCCCTGGGTGGCGCAGTGGTTTAGCGCCTGCCTTTGGCCCAGGGCGTGATCCTGGAGACCCGGGATCGAATCCCACGTCGGGCTCCCGGTGCATGGAGCCTGCTTCTCCCTCTGCCTATGTCTCTGCTTCTCTCTCTGTGTGTGTGACTATCATAAATAAATAAAAAATTAAAAAAAACTTTTATATACCCCCCCCATACACACACTGACATAAAAAAGAATAAAATCTTGCCATTTGCAACAAAAGGAATGGAGCTAGAGAGTATTATACTAAGTGAAATAAGTCAGAGAAGGACAAATACCATATAGTACAACTCCTGTGTAGAATTTAAAAAACAAAACAAATGAACAAAGGGAAGAAAGACAAACCAAGAAACAGGCTCTTCACCATAGTGGACAAACTGATAGTTATCAGAGGGAAGGTGGGTGGGGAGAATAGGTAATGGGGATTAAAGAGTACACTTATCATGATGAAAACAAATTAAAAGTATAAAATGGTATATTAGAAAACATTTTAAAACAAAAATGTAACTCTAAAACATGTTTACTCATTCAAATAACTTTGTATACCATAAATCAAGATCATTAATAGGAAAAATACAGATCTCTGTAGCATAATTTGGCTAATCTCAAACTCTTTGGTCTCAGGACCTCTTACTGTCCTTAAAATTCATTGAGGACCCTAAAGAGTTTTTTTGATTTTTTTTTTCCAGCATGGATTTGTATATAATGGTACTTACTGTATTGAGATTAGAACATTTTAAATTTATTTTTTTTAAAATAATAAAACTATGACATGTTAAGTATTTTTCAAAACAGAAGAGCAGTTGGTGAAACGAGTGACATTGTTTTACGTTTCAAGTCTCTTTAATGTCTGGCATGATAGAGGCAGCTGAATTTTCATACTTATGTGTTCATTCTCTTGCAATATGTTGATTTGGTTGAGCATATGAAGAAAATATGGCCTCATGTAAAAACACAGTTGAGAAAGAGAGGAATATTTTACTACCCTTTTTATATTGGGATTTTATTTTTCTATATTAGAAATTTTTTAATTTAAAAATAATATATGATAAATGACTTTTGTATTTTTAAGATTTTATTTATTTGTTCATGAGAGACACAGAAAGAGAGAGGCAGAGACACAGGCAGAAGGAGAAGCAGGTTCCATGCAGGGAGCCTGATGCGAGACTCGGTCCCAGGACTCCAGGATCATGCCCTGGACCGAAGTCAGACGCTAAACTGGTGAGCCACCCAGGGATCCCTGATAAATGACTTTTGGGTTCTGCAGTTCTGTGAGTTCTAGTACGTGTATAGATTCATGTAACCCTCACCATAATTATAAGCATAATAGTTTATAATCGTATTCATAATAGCTTCAACACCTTTTGTGATCACAACTTCTTGGTTGTGATTTGCAAACATTTCTACCAGTCTGTAGTTTTCCCTTCCCTTCCCTTCCCTTCCCTTCCCTTCCCTTCCCTTCCCTTCCCTTCCCTTCCCTTCCCTTCCCTTCCCTTCCCTTCCCTTCCCTTCCCTTCCCTCCCCTTCCCTCCCCTCCCCTCCCCTCCCCTCCCCTCCCCTCCCCTCCCCTCCCCTCCCCTCCCCTGTCTGTCTCTCTTTCTTGATGTTAGGAGTTTTTCTTTTTGTTTTTTTTTTTAGGATTTTATTTATTTATTTGAAAGAGAGAGAGCAAGCACAGAGGGAGAGTGAGAAGAAGGAGAAGCAGGCTTCCCACTGAGTAGAGAGCTCCATGTGGGGCTTGATCCCAGGACCCTAAGATCATGACCTGAGAGCCTAAGGCAGACACTTAACCACCCAAGCCATGTAGGCACTCCTTGTTTTCTTTTCTTTCTTTTTTTTTTTTAAAGATTTTATTTATTTATTCATGAGAGACACACAGAGAGAGAGAGGGAGGTAGAGACACAGGCAGAGGGAGAAGCAGGCTCCATGCAGGGAGCCCGATGTGGGACTTGATCCTAGGACTCCAGGATCATGCCCTGGGCCAAAGGCAGGTGCTAAACCGCTGAGCCACCCAGGGATCCCCCCACCCGTTTTTTTAATAGTGTTTTTCACAGAATAAAGTTTTCATTTTTTTATTTTATTTTATTTTATTTTTCAGAATAAAGTTTTTAATTTTGGTGAAGTTCAGTTTATCATTTTTTTCTTCTATGAATTGTGCTTTATTTAGTATCATGTCCTAAACTCTGCACAAAGATTTGCTCACAAGTTTATTTCTAAAAGTTTTATATTTTACATTTAGATCTGTGATACATTCTGAAATAAGTTTTGTATAAGGTATAAGGCTTAGGTTGAGGTTAAGTGTTTTACATATGGATATACAATTGTTCCAATACTATTTGTTAGAAATTCTTTCTTTTCTATGTTGAATGGCTTTTGTGTCATTGTCAAATATCAGTTGGCCTGGAAGAGGCAAATCCATAGACACAGTAAATAGATTAGCGGTTGCTAGGAGCTGAGAAAGGGAGGTAATAGAGAATGACAGCTACTGAGTATAGAGTTTTTTGGGGGGCTAGTGAAAACGTTCTGGAATTAGTGGTGATAATTACACAACCTTATGAATGAATATTCTACAGACCATTGAATTGTGTATTTTAAAAGGATGGATTTTATGGTATGTGAATTTTTTTTTTTTAAGATTGTATTAATTCATGAGGGACACAAAGAGGCAGAGACATAGGCAGAAGGGGAAGCAGGCTCCCCTCAAGGAGCCTGATTCAGGACTCGATCCCACGACCCTGGGATCATGACATGAGCCACCCAGGTGCCCCTATGGTATATGAATTATATCTAAATGGTTAAAAAGTTAAAAATTTAATTGGCCAGGTTGGCATAGTCAGGTAAGTGTCTGACTCTTAGTTTCAGCTCAGGTCATGATCTCAGGGGCAGAGATCGAGCCCTGCCTCAGGTTCAGCATTCAGCCAGGAGTCTGATTTGGCTTCTCTCTCTCCCTTTCCCTCTGCTCCTCCCCACACTCATGCTCTTTCTCTCAAAAAAAAAAAAAAAAAAAAAAAAAAAAAAAAAAATGGTCATATTTATGTGGGTCTATTTCTGGACTCTCTCTTATAATTAATTTCTCCCTTTATATGTCTATTCCTTGCCAGGAACACACTGGCTTGATTACTGTAACCTTATATAGTTAAGTCCTAAAATCATACAGTCTGATTCCTCCAACTTTATTACTATTCAAAAATGTTTGGGGTATTTTAGTTCCTTTGCCTGTCAACATAAATTTACAATCAGCTGGCCTGTATAGGGCTTTTTGCTCAGATTTCACCTGGAATTTTGTTAAAGATGCCCTTTATCAGATTAAGAAAATTCCCTTCCAAGGGTGCCTGGGTGGTTCAGTTGGCTGAGCATTACACTTTTCATTTTGGCTCAGGTCATGATCTCAGGGTTGTGAGATTAAGCCCTGAGTTGGCTCCTTGCCCAGCGAGGAGTCTGCTTGAGATTTCTCTCTCTCCCCCTCTGGTACCCCCCCTTTCCCCAAGCACACAGTCTTTCTCCCTCTAAAATAAATAAATAGAACTTTTTTAAAAAAAGATTTTATTTATTTCTTCATGAGAGACACAGGGAGAGAGGCAGAGACACAGGCAGAGGGAGAAGCAGGCTCCATGCAGGGAGCCCGACGTGGGACTCCTTCTGGGGTCTCCAGGATCACATCCTGGGCTGCAGGCGGCACTAAACTGCTGTGCTACTGGGCTGCCCAAATAAATACATCTTTAAAAAAAAGGAAAATTCCCTTCTATTCCTAGTTTACTGAGAGTTTTTATCATGAGTGACTCTTCAGTTTTGTCAGATGCTTCTTTTGCATCAAATGGTGGATTCTTTTTTAGACTATTACTCTGATGGATATATGAATTGATTTTTGATACTGAACCAGTTTTTCACCCTTAGGATAAATCACATGGGGTTAGGGACGCCTGAGTGGCTCAGTGGTTGAGCATCTGCCTTCAGCTCAAGGTGTGATCCTGGAGTCCTGGGATCAAGTTGGCTTGATGCTTCAGGCTCCCTGCTTCTCTCTCTGCCTGTCTCTGCCTCTCTCTCTGTGTCTCTCATGAATAAATAAATAAAAAATATTTAAAAAATTAAAATAAAATTACATGGGGTTAGAGTGTCTTCTTTTTATATATTGCTGGATTTAATTTGCTAATATTTTGTTGAGAATTTTTTAAAAGATTTTATTTATTTATTCATGAGAGACACAGAGAGAGAGGGAGAGAGAGAGGCAGAGACACAGGCAGAGGGAGAAGCAGGCTCCATGCAGGTAGCCCAATGTGAGACTCGATCCCACGTCCCTAGGACCACGCCCTAGGCTGAAGGCGGTGCTAAACTGGTGAGGCACCCCGGCTGCCCTTGTTGAGAATTTCTGTATCTGTGTTCATGAGAAAGATTGCTTTGTTATTTTCTTGTATCGTCTTTGGCTTTTTATTTTTAAAATGTTTAAAAAATATTTTATTCATTTATTTGACAGAGAGCACAAGCAGGGGAAGTGTGAGAGGGAGAAGCAGACTCCCCATTGAGCAGGGAGCCCACTGTGGGACTGGATCCCAGGACTCTGGGATTATGACCTGAGCTGAAGATAGAGGCTTGACCAACTGAGCCACCCAGGGACTACAAAATATTTTCAATTGAACAAAAATTAAAATACAACATATAGAAATGTGCAGGATGCAGCTAAGGCAGTGATCAGAGGGAAGATAATAGCATTAAAAACATTCATAATGAGGGGTGCCTCGGTGACTCAGTTAAGTATCTGCCTCCGGCTCAGGTGATCCCACGGGCCTGGGATTGAGACCTGAGTCTGCTTTTCCCTCTTCCTCTACCTCTCCCCCTGCTTGTGCTCCCTCTCTTTCTTATTCTCAAATAAATAAACCTTTAAAAAAGTTAGTTTTAAAAATATTTTAATATTTCTAGAGGCTTTCTCTTTAATCTTCGGGTTACTTAATACAGGCATTGCTATACTTTTTCTTGAAGGTTCAAATAGTAAATATGATAGGTCTGAGTACCATACTATGTTGCAATCACTTAATTCAGCCCTAGTAGTATGAAAGCAGCTATAGACAACGCATAAATGAATGGGCATGACTTTGTTCCAAGAAAATGTCAATGCAAAATAAACACATCTTTTAGAATCTCTAAAAAAGAGTTTCATTGAAGCTTAAGTTAGGATGGCTGCCTAGGATACACCGTATTCCCAAAGAAAAGAATGCTCTGGGCAGCCCTGATGGTGCAGCGGTTTGGCGCTGCCTGCAGCCTGGAGTGTGATCCTGGAGACCTGGGATCGAGTCCCACGTCAGGTTCCCTGCGTGGAGCCTGCTTCTCCCTCTGCTTGTGTGTCTGCCTCTCTCTCTCTGTGTATGTCTCTCATGAATAAATAAAATAAATCTTTTTTTTTTTTTAAAAGAAAAGAATGCTCTGAAGAAAAATTTTGTGTAGGTTTGTATACTTTTAAAATATCTATAAAGAGTTGTAAATTATTAGACAAAAGACATATCAGGAAATTATAGACCTTATCTTAAGCTTTTAGTATGAGCAGGGCTATATGACTTCAGTCTAATGGGACCAGGGAGGTTTTACTCTTATCTTTATATTTGAACTGCTCCCTTTCAGATTATTTGTAAATAAAGCACATATGCATTGTGCATTCAGGAAAGAAACTGAACCCAAGTTTAAGTTTTGCTGACTCTAATAATGGTTTAAGTATAGCTTCCCTGAGAGCCCAGAAATAGGGCCCACAAATTTGAAGTTGAAAGATTTCCTTTATTTTATTATCTTCTTTGTAAAAGCAGGAACTGGCCCTGATATTCTTATATTTCCAAGTGTTCGTAGAGTTTCCTATTACCTTGCTGCCACTGATATTTAACTTAATACCTTAATGAGCAGAGAGCATACTATGTATGATTTCGTTAAAATTTGTTAAGGTTTTTTTTTGACCCAAGATATGACATGGTTGGTCTCTTATGGTGTTTGTTTCATGTGCATTGTCTCACTCATCCTTGGGGTCTGTGTTCATTTATAAAAATATTTTCTGTTTTCAAGTTTACTGATGCTTTCCTCTGACACATCCATTCTTCTATTGACTCCATCCAGTAACGTTTAGAATTTTTCTTACTGTGTTTTTACTTCTAAAATTTCCATTTGTTCATGTCTTCTCTTTCTTTACTGAGACTTCATGTATCTTTCTATTCATTTCTAGGATGTTCACCTTCACTTCTTGGAGCATTTTATTATAACTATTTTAAAGTGTCTGATGGGTCTTAAATCTGTGTCATCTTATTATTTGCATCTGTTGATTTTCCTTTCACATGTAATTTGGGATTTTCCTGGTTCTTTTTATGTTTGATAATTTTGGCTTGAATCCTCAACATTTAAAAACTTATGATACTTAAGTTTTTAAAAAATTCTGTGAAGAATGTTGATATTTTAAATTTTTAGCTATGCAGTTATCTTCAGGTTGCAAGTTCTGACTACCTTCCATGTATTTTGGTTTTAATATTAGTTCAGTTTTCAAAACCTTTGAAATTATATTCATATCTGTCCCAAATGTGTACCACTGAGTAGCCAGTTTGAGACCTGGGGAGTAGGTCTGAACCTTGATTCAGTTTTCAAAGTAGGTGGTATGCTGTTTAATGTCAGCTCTTTTAGAGATGATAATATTGAGCAGTGAGTCTAAGTTTTACTAGTCTCATCCATCTATTATTAAGTTCTAAGTCAACCCAACTTTTCATACCAGCTTCTAGGTATATCTTTTATATATATCCTGCCCTAGTTTTAGATCTAGTCATTTGTCCAAGGAGCTTTCACTACCCCTCCCCCCCCTTTTTTTGAAGGAAATGGTATTTGGTAACCTCAACCTGGATATTGAGGGATGCTTAATGCTAGTGCTAAGCCCTGCATTGCTTCTAGGACTTCCCAATGGTTAGTTGTGAAGTACACATTTAAATAAAGGTCATGACTTTTTTTTCTCATATTTTGTTCATTGTAAGATTTCAGAAATTTTACATCTTTGACTTTTATATTTATATTTCTTGATGCTGAAAATGTTGATACCTGGTGGCTTAATGTAATCACTTATTTGCTGTGTCCTGTAGTATACCTATAATAGTTTAAAAATAACAATTGATATTACTTCTAACAGTGTAACTACTAAATGCAGTTTTTTTAAAAAAAGATTTATTTGCGAGAGAGAGAGAGAGAGAGAGAGAGAGCGAGCGCACTTTTGTGCATGCGTGAGGGGGGAAGGGACAGAGGGAGAAAATCTTAAGCAGACTCGGAGCTGAATGTAGAGTCTGATGTGCAGCTCAATCTCACAACCAATAAAATCATGACCTGCGTTGAAACCAAGAGACAGTCACTTAACTGACTGAGTCACCCTGGTGCACCACTACTAAATTGCAGTTTTAACATTTCTTTGTGGTTCTTTTATTCCTTTAGATATGTCCCACTAGGAATGTACAATTAAAATACTGTATTTCAAAGCCACTTGTATTATTTTCTGAGTAATTATGCCACAAACTTGGTATGCAGTGGGTTACTGGTTTCAGTTTGTTTTAAATATTTAGTGGTTGCCCTCCACCCCATTTTTGGTATTTGGCACTTTTTTTCCTTTTTAGATTTAATTTTGTCTTTTAATTGTCTTGAAGGAAGAGGCCTTCACTCACTATTTGAACTGAATACTAAATTTATTTCTCTCTGTGCAAGGGAGAGCTGTGGCTTCAAGTTCAGGGGTTGGTAAAGTGAGAGTGTTTAGGAAGTGATTGAACTTTGTTATGCAGATGTGATTATGGAGTGTCACTGTTACTACTGATGGGTTGACTTTCTGAAGTGTGGTCACTCATTTGTAGCTATTACTGATAGACTGGGATGAGTTTAAAGCCGGCTCTGATGATTACTGTTGGAATGGTCTTTTCTTGAATTGAGAATATAAGAATTATTTTTTCCATGTAAAACAATGATTTTATCTTTATTTGTTTTTAAAAGATTTATTTATTTATTATTTATTTATTTATTTTAAAGAGAGAGTGTATGCACGAGTATGGTGTCAAGGGAGGGTGATGGTGGCAGGGAGAGGGGCAGAAGGAAAAGGTTAGAGAGAACCTGAGGGGCAGAAGGAAAAGGTTAGAGAGAATCTTAAAGCAGGCTCCATGCTCAGCACAGAGCCCAATGTGGGGCTTCATCTCACGGCCCTGAGATTATAATCTGAGACAAAATAAGAGTTAGTTAGGCATTTAACAGACTGAGCCACCCAGGTGCCCCGGTGATTTTGTTAAAAAGCAAAACTATATTACAAAACAGATTCACAGAAGTCTTATCCCTTCTGTCCTATTTTCTCCTTTCTTTTGAGAAAAAGTTGGCAAACAACAGTTTGCAGGCCAGATTTGGCTACCTAGCTCTTTTTGTAAATAATATTTTGTCACCACCATACTCATTTGTTTACATATCATCTATAGCTTCTTTTGTGTTGTAACGGCAGAGTTGAATAGCTATGACAAAGATTATTTGGCTTGAAAAACCTGCAATATTTACTATCTGGCCCTTTACCAACAAAACACACTGATCTCTACTATAGAGAATAATTTTCATCAAGTTTTGGCTTTTCTTTTTTTTTTTTTTTAAATAAAAGGAAATAAGTTAATTTAACATTGACCTTTCTTTTACACAAAAGTTAGCATGTTGTAAACACTTTAATACATCTTGCTCTTTTTCACTTAACAGTATACCCTGAAGGGATGCCTGGGTGGCTCAGTGGTGGGGTGTCCCCTTCAGCTCAGGTTCCTTCAGCTCAGGTTGTGATTCTGGGGTCCTGGTCTCACATCAGGCTTCCTGAGGGGAGCCTCTCTGCCTCCCTCTCTGCCTCTCTCTCTGTGTCTTTCATGAATAAATAGATAAAATCTTAATAAATAAATAAATTCTAATTATTTTAAAAAAAAAGTGTATCTGAAAATCACTGTAACAGTATCTCTTATTCCTGAACTAGTACTCCATTACATAGATGGGCCATTTTATATTCACCTAATCTATTAATGGACTGTTAGTTTCCTAGTCTTGTGATTGTAAGTAGTGTTTTAGTGAAAAACCTTGTGAAAAAGCCATTACACATTTTTCGTCATGATGTGTTGGGTATAGATTCCTTGGAGTGTAATTGCTGTTTTAGAGTTTAGATGTATATTATCATGCTGAATGTTAGTTTCCCCACCATGGACCCATACTTCCTTCCCTTCCCTTCCCTTCCCTTCCCTTCCCTTCCCTTCCCTTCCCTTCCCTTCCCTTCCCTTCCCTTCCCTTCCCTTCCCTTCCCTTCCCTTCCCTTCCCTTCCCTTCCCTTCCCTTCCCTTCCCTTCCCTTCCCTTCCCTTCCCTTCCCTTCCCTTCCCTTCCCTTCCCTTCCCTTCCCTTCCCTTCCCTTCCCTTCCCTTCCCTTCCCTTCCCTTCCCTTCCCTTCCCTTCCCTTCCCTTCCCTTCCCTTCCCTTCCCTTCCCTTCCCTTCCCTTCCCTTCCCTTCCCTTCCCTTCCCTTCCCTTCCCTTCCCTTCCCTTCCCTTCCCTTCCCTTCCCTTCCCTTCCCTTCCCTTCCCTTCCCTTCCCTTCCCTTCCCTTCCCTTCCCTTCCCTTCCCTTCCCTTCCCTTCCCTTCCCTTCCCTTCCCTTCCCTTCCCTTCCCTTCCCTTTCCCCCCTTTCCCTCCTTTCCCCCCTTTCCCCCCTTTCCCTCCTTTCCCCCCCTTTCCCCCCTTCCCCCCTTTCCCTTCCCTTTTTTCTCCTTCCTTCTTTCCTGTGGTGAAGAACACATAATATAATGTTTGCCATCTTAATCATTTTTAAGTGTACAGATCACTAGTGTTAAGTATATTCACATTGTTGTAAAAGAGATATCCAGAACTCTTTCATCTTGCAAAACTGAAATTCTGTTCCCATTGAACATCAGCTCCCTGCTTTTCCCTCCCTTCTTGCCCCTAGTAACTGCCATTCTCCTTTTTGTTTCCATCATCTTGACTACTCTAAATACTTCATATAAGTAGACTCATGGAGTATTTGCCCTTTAGTGAACAGCTTATTTCACTCAGCATAATGTTCTCAAGGTCATTCATGTTGTAGCATGTCAGGATTTCCTTTTTAAAGGCTAAATAATATTCCATTGTATGTATATACCACCTTGTATGTATGTGCCTAATAATATTCAAAGCAGCATTTCAAATAGCAATTCTCTGTTCAAAGAGAGTATTTTTCACACAGTAAAATACAGTGTGTCCTCTTCAAGCTACCCAGTTATAATCTCTGCTTCACAGGCAAGACTTCTTTTCTCTCTTTCTTTCTTTCTTTCTTTCTTTCTTTCTTTCTTTCTTTCTTTCTTTCTTTCTTCCTTTCTTCCTTTCTTCCTTTCTTCCTTTCTTTCTTTCTTTTCTTTCTTTTCTTTCTTTTCTTTCCTTTTTTAAAGGGGCAGATAGGGTGGAACAGAGGGAGAGAGAGAATCTCAAGCAGGCTGCATGCCCTGCATGGAGACCATCTTGGGGCCAGATCTCACACACGACCCTGAGATCATGACCTGAACTGAAATCAAGACTTGGTCACTTAACCAGCTGAGCCACCTAGGCGCCCTGGGAAATAGTGATTTTCCTTTGTTTCTTCGTTCCTTCCTTTTTTTTTTTTTTTTTAAGATTTTATTTATTTATTCATGAGTGACACACAGAGAGAGGCAGAGACATAGGCAGAGGGAGAAGCAGGCTCCTTGTGGGGACCCTGATGCAGGACTCGATCCTGGGTCTCCAGGATCACACCCTGAGCTGAAGGCAGATGCTCAACCACTGAGCCACCCAGGTGCCTCAAATAGTGATTTTCTAATTCTATCAATTCTTCTAACATTTAATAGCTATGATTATTCTCTGAGGAAAAAAATCATCTCCTTGATTTCCCCAGAATACTGTTCCTACCAGAAAGGTGTGATAAATCCATGATTCTTTGTTTCTTTATCAGTGTTCAAAATAATGAGCTCTACCTTACCAACCTCCAAAGGTTGACTAAAAAGGAATTTTTTTTGAATGTCATTATGAACTCATAGGTGTTTATATTTTTGATATTTTCCAATCACTGCAGTCACCATTCTTGTGTATGCTCAAATGAGAAATTTGTCAAATGAGAATCCTTTTACCTGTCTCTGGTTTCCTTTTGAGTTGCCTATAGTAGTATTGTTAACATTTTGCTTTCTGATTTGACAAGATGTCCCAAGTTCTTTGTGTACAATTTCCTGTGTCAGACCTGGAATAAGCCATTTCTCCAAGGAGCCCTAATTTCTTTTAATGGGGGATGATGTTTAAAGTCCACAATCTGAAGGGAAGGGTATTCATTGCTACTGGGTTATTATTGCTTTTAGGCCTTTTCAGGCCGTCCTCATGCCGGATCTTCTATCATAATTTCTTGATTGTCTGATACCTGTTATGTAGTTTATTCCTGGGGGCATTTCTTGGGAACAGCGTTAGAGTTGTTTCATAACCATTTGTTTCCTTTAGCCTTGAAAGTCGATTTGACTGTGTAGAACATCCTTGGCTTACATTTTATTTCCTTGGGTATTTAAATATATAATTTCATTGTCTGCTGGTGTAAAAAGTTTGTGCCAGTGTCTGTTGTTGGTCAGTGCCACTGTCTTTTTTCTTTCCCTTATAAGTAATTTGGACTATCTGCACAGATGCCAATGAAATTTTTTTCCCCTTAAAACCCAGTAGTTTTATGAGACTGTGTGGTTTTTGTTTTTGTTTTTTTGAGACTGTGTGTTGATGTTGATCTTCTGAGTTGTTTTTCCAAGTATGTGGTATACTATTTTAATATGCAGATTTAGCCTTTTAAAAAATTTCCAAAAATATTTTGAATTATAGTGGCTAGTCTTTGTTCTATTTCATAGCATAGGGCCTCTTATAATATCTGTTTTGTATTTACTTTGCCTTTTATTTAATCACTTTTACATTTCTTAAAATTTATTTTTATTTTCTTTTTTTCCTCCCTTATTTGTATGGTGTCTTCTCTCATGTCTCTCTCTTCTAGTTGAGTTTTCATTTCTGATCCTTTTCTGAGTCAGCTCAGATTCCTTTTTTTTGTTTTCCTGTTGTCTAGCTTTCTCTTTTAAGGGCTTTTCTAATTACAATTTATGTTCTTTTAAAATTTTTTAAAAAGTTTCTTTCAGTTTGTTCTGTAACATAAAGTTACAGTTTTCATCTCCTTTAGGCCAGATTTTTCTGCTGTATTTTCATTTTTTATAGATATGCTGTTCATATTACTATCTTATTTTTATTAAAATATTGTATTGGAATTGATCAGCTGCCCTTTTCTAAGGCTTATGTTTATTTTCTATGCACTTTGAATGCGTTATGTACATTAAGTTACATTAAAATTTTATTAGCTCTAAATGATGTTAAGCTCTAAGTTACAACCTATTAAACTGTAAGCTGTTGTAAATAAATTAGGTACCATGTCTTTTTCTTAAGCAGTATGTTGTAGTTAGGACAGTGGTCTGTCTTGATCAATTGCCATTGACAGCATGCTTGCTCTATGGTCTAGCAATCACAGTGATTGAAATTATATGTGTTGTAACCCAGTGTCTTTGTAATGTTTAACTACTTCACGGGCATCTGTAATGGAAAAGTAAGTACTTTTTGAATTTTTAATATGTACTAAACAGAAAAGTGAGTGAAAGTGAGTTTTGTGGGGTTTTTACCCCCTTCCCAACAAAACAACCTAATTAATGTATAGAATTAGTAGTGCTACCTGGTCCTAGTATGTTTGTATTGCTTATTTAGCCCTGATATGCTGCTGGTGGTTTTTTTTTTGTTTGTTTGTTTGTTTTGTTTTTTGCTTTAGGTTAAATGGAAACCATCCTTGGGAGGTGGATGCCTGTGTAGCCGTTTTATCACATCAGTGAATTGCAATGAGTGGAGGAGGAGAGCAGCCGGATATTCTCAGTGTTGGAATCCTGGTCAAAGAAAGATGGAAAGTGGTAGGTACACATCTTAGAGACAGAGAACATATCGGGGTAATTTTTGGAATCTTGATAAAACTAGCATTTCCATAGAAAATAATACATACATTACTTACATGCCTAAAGCATGTTTTCATTTATTTTCCTGTGATTAAATTCTGTTTATACCATAATTCTTGATTTATGTAGTAGTAAATTTTTCTAACCTCTAATAGCTAATATTGAGTAAGGTAGATAAAACTGTACTTAGGGAAAGACAAATTAAAAACACAGTACAATGAGCTTCTCTGTTTTAAAATTTTGAACTTTTTATTAAGGAAAATTGTAAGCATACATAAAATAGGGAGACTGATTTAATGAACCTTTTATACTCATGTCCAGCTTAAATAGTTATTTTATAGGCACCTTATTTTATCTCTTTAACCTCCCTCCCAGAATATTTGAAGCAAATCATATCTTCTGTATGTGCTTCAGTTATATATCTCTAAAGGATAAAAATTCTTTTAAAAATGTAATCATAATATTATTGTACCTAAAAAAGAAAAAGATTTTAAATATCATTAAGTATCCTTTCAACTTTCACATTTCTCCTGTTGTAAATTATTTTTAATGATTTGAATCAAATCCAAATAAAGCCTGGGTATTGCAGTTGGTTGACATTACATAAGTTTCTTTTAATTTCTAGATTTCTTTCATCTTTCTTTTTTTCTTTACAGTTTTTTTTAATTGAAAAAAGTAGGTCATTTGCCTGTACAGTTTACTTACCATAGTTTGGATTTTTCTGAATTCTTGTATATGGTATTAATGTGTTTCTTTGTTTCATGTATTTTATGTAAATTACTATTTATTGAGGCTTGATTAAATCTGAGTTCAGGTTTGTTTATTGAGATGGCATTATTTTCATAAAGGCATTATCGTGAACTGTCAGTAGGAGGCACATAATGTCTTATTGCCCATTAAGACATTGTGTGTCTTGTTGCCCATTAACATTTTAGCACTATTAATCATCATTTTCTCGGTCTATTAATTGCAGATTGTGACATTCTGTCATTCCTTCATCATTTTAGTTGAAGTACATCTACAAAGAAAAATTTCCTGTCATCAGCTATTTGATTACCCTGAGATCATTTTGATTAGGAAAACAGAATAAATACTTAATTCTTTTTCTTAATTTACCAGTTTTCAGAATAATGAATTGGCTCCCTAGCATTTTCTGAAAGTGACCAATGATATTTTAAAATATACACAATTAAGAATTCATGGATTTAAACATATTTCATGTCTTTCATTCAGTTGTAGTTATTATCCTTATTGATCCCCAGATTGTTTCATTTGACTGGGGAACACCCTTCACGTTGTCTCTTGAGTCTTTTCAACATGATCCTAATAGTCTTCTGAAGACTTGCCCTAGATTTGGAATCTTCTGTCTTTCCTGCTCTTAAAGGACCAATGTTTGTCTTAGATGTAAATATATATTTTATTGCTACCCATTCTTTTATTAGTCAAAGTTTTATTCCATTAGAAAGTTTAGCAAAGTTATTTTGTGGTTTCTGTAATCTATTACAGATTGAAAAAAGAAGATTCTTCCTTTAGAATACAAATGTTGTGTCTGGGATACAGGATTTTACCAAGTAGGCAAATCAGTAGTTCTTTGAAAATTTACTTGGTAAATACAAGAAAAGAACCATGTTGTCATATTGGATTAGTACAGAGAAATTCCAGCAATTAGTAATCTTTTATGTAAGTCAGGAATGAGTGTTGCTTTGGTGAGTGCTTTGTATTAAGTGCTGTGATAAAGTTTGGCTGTTTTCAGTAGACATCTCAAAAGGTGACAAATGAAGCTACGCCTGGCATAATTGCTGTGTCCTGATAATTAGAACGAATATATATATGGAACATGTCCTCCAAATTTGGGAGACATAGTGGAATTTTAGTAAGAAATCACATGCTCATTGTTACAGATGGTGTTTTGCTTATCTACCATTATGAACAAATTACCTCAAAACTTAGAGGCTTAAAACAATTTTTAATTTGCTTATGATTTTGTGGATTAGGAATCTGAGAAAAGTTTGCCTGGGAGGCTTGTCTCTTAACCATGTGGCACTTGCAGGATTGTGTGGGTTAGAGGATCCACTCACAAATGGCTTGTTTGTTGACTTGGAGGTCCTTCATTTCCTTACCCACCTTGCTTCATCCCTGTAGCTTATTTGCTAGGACCCTTTCTACAGGTCTGTGGCTTCTCAGGATGGTCACACTTTTTACATGTTAGCTGGCTTTTTAGAGACAGAAAACAGAAGCTACAAGGCTGGTAAAGGACTTCTCAAGGCTGGTGCAGTATTACTGTGCCATGTTCTGTTGGACAAAGCAGTTGCAAGATCTACCCAGATTTAAGCTGGTGGGGAATGGACTCTGTGTCTTGATGGGTGAGTGGTAAGGTTACACTGAGGAAGAGCAAAAGGGATGAATGATATTGTTGTGATCATCTTTGGGAAAGAAAGTCTGCCACAGGTCTTGCCTCTATTCTTTCCCTAATCTGCACACCCCCCCAATATACTAAACTGTCTCTAGCTCTTTGCATCTTAAACATTTATGATATCTTAGTGCTTTGTCAAGCTCAATACAAAATGTTAATGTTCCACTATTGATGAAATGACAGGAATAGACCAAGGAGCAAAATTATTACTTTGATGTAGATTTTTGGTTCTGTCATTTGATAAGGTTTTTTTTGTAAGGTAAAACATTTCACCACAGTCCATAATTAGATATCCCTTTTGTACTGTTAACGAGTTTTTAAAGTTACGCTAGATTTTGTTTAATGGACAAATGTTAAGAATCATAAGTAAAAATCAGGGCCCGACAAAAAATAAATGAAGTTCTGGAGCTTTATTTTTAATCCTGAGCTAATACTGGAGTTCCTCATGGTATCTCTTCCCATCACCCAACTGGAATAAAGGATTATGGTTCTTATATACAAAGCATTGAATAGTTATTTAGCAATAATTCTGTAGTTACCACTTAGCCACCTGCTAAGTGGAAACAAAAAAATAGAAAGGATTGGCTCTCTGAAGAAACTTAGTTTCACTGTAGGGGGCTAGGACATTGATAGTGGAAAGTTAAAAAAAAAACCAGTAGAGTGTGATAATACAAGTGATATCTGAGGTGGTTAGCCTAGGAAAATGATTAATTAAATGATGAAACAAATAACTCCTATAGAAATTCAGAAGATAGAGAAATCAGCTTGGAGGCAGTAATCAGTACAGACCCAATGTAGAAAGAAGTAGAACTTCAAATGAATCCTCTGGGGTGGTGAGGATTTAGGACCCTGTACCTCCATTGATGACTTCCTGCATCGTATCATATCCTAGGTGTTTGATAACATGGAAAAGAGAAGACCTTCAGGAAATGGAAGAAGGCTAATTCCATGCTGTGTCTAACTTGAAGATATACTTCAATAAGTATGAGCACCTTGGTGCTCATAGCTCTAGGTTCTGTTGTCACTAACACTTGAGAACTTGCTTATAATACTAAGACAAAGATCCTGGTATTCCCCAGTTAAGCTGACACATTTTATCAGGAAGGCTATTAAGTGTTGGTTGAAAGTGTTTTATATGATTAGAGGTTAGCATTTGAGCACATTATTGAGTATATAGTTATATAGCAAACTCTGGGATAGCTTAGAACAGGAGCTTTCTGTCTTTTCTGTGGAGCTGGCGTGATGCCTCAAAGAGGAGGGTAAATGGTAGTGAGACAATTGGGTTCTGGTTGCCCCACTCCCACCTCCAACCTCCCCACATACACATCTCAGCTGGGTTCCAGATAAGATTTCAATTGGTGAAAAGATTTTATGGTTTAAAAAGTCTTCAAATGATTGCTTTTAGAGTTAAAATAACGTATTTCATTCTTGGTCATTTGCGGGAAGTGAAACATTCAGATACTGTGTTTTTTTTTGTGACATTTTTGATGCCGGGTGTAGACTAAATTTTAAAATTGTTTGTGGCTGAAATAATTTCATTACCTTTTGTAGACAAAACTGTGGGAAAAGATTTTGATGCTCTTTCTAGGCATTTATTTTCCTCTTGGCATATGTGTAATTAACAATATTGAAATCTTTTATCCTTAAATAGGGATAGTAAAATTACACATAGTTTTCTTAATATAAGAAATGAATTGGTTTCCAATTAGAATGTTCTAGTAATTATATATGTGTGTGTTCTTATTTCCTGTGCAGTTGAGGAAGATTGGGGGTGGGGGCTTTGGAGAAATTTACGATGCCTTGGACATGCTTACCAGGGAAAATGTTGCACTGAAGGTAGAATCAGCTCAACAACCAAAACAAGTTCTGAAAATGGAGGTGGCTGTATTGAAAAAACTACAAGGTAAGCTATTTTGCATGATGTACCAGACAGTTTATAATTTATTGTTATCTTTCTGAGCCTCATTAAATTCTATAACGATTAACTGAGTAATCAGGTGTAAGCTCGGTATAAACAATGCTTAGCATTTTCTCTTGGAAATTTTATCACTAGCTAGTAGTAGTAGAAGTATTAATTGCTTAGGCTAATTGGACTGTGGGAATTCCTTTTCATGGTAATTAAGGATGAGAGAGTGAATTACCTGAAATATTCTGCTTTAGAAAGTGTTTTTGTAAGTCTCTTATGGTGAAAATTTGTCTCCCTTTTTTTAAACCACTGAACATGAATACCTCTGAGTTGTTTCTACCCATGTTGGTCGTGGTAAATATGCTTTAATCACGTTAAGGAAGCTGCCTTCAAATCACTGCAGGATGGATTAAAAATAATACTATTTGTTACGTGATTTCATTAACTTCAGTTTCATAGAATAACTTTTTCTAGCCCTGTTGTCATTTTTGAGATATGTTTTACTAATTGGGTTCCTATTTTTTATCACAAGGATAAAAAACATTTTTTCTGACTTTAACCCAGTGATGTAAAACCCTGAATATATTGCTATTTTCTATTTACCCTTTTATTTTCAGTTTAATGATATAATCTGATATTACTCATATTTAAACATTTTATCTGAATCAAAATTAAGTGGGGTGATTAACACGTTAAATGATCTTGTTAAGTTCTAGAAGATTTGATATTGTCATGGGACATTTATTAGTATCTAAAAGAATTTAATACTAACATAGAGCAAAGGAACTTGCTGAAATTATAGATATAACTATAATTGGTAGAAATAGTAGAAAAGCACAAAATACTGTGTGCCCTAGAACCTTCAAATTCATAGCTGTGTAGTCTCTAGGATGAATGTGCTCTCTTTGTGAATTCCTGATATTTGGAATTCTAGTAAACTAGTTTGTGTTAAGTTGATGAAATGTGTATTATGTATTCTGGTAATGTATTCTGGCAGTCATTGTCCTTTGCCTAAGCTTTCTCATTATCCAGGTTTCTCTACCAGTTGGCTTATTTGAGAGAGAGCCTGATGCTCATGAAATTATAGATCTTTTTAATAGTTATTCTTAGCCCCAACTTAGGTTTCCCAAAACATGGGGAATTAGGAAGGCAGTACAGCTGGAGCTGCCAATTCCTGGGTTGCACAGATCCTAGGAAATCTGTTTGACTTTCAGATGAGCCCATAAAGGATATGTTAGCATCAGTGTGGCCTGGAGCATGCCACTTCACTTTCTCTACTTGGCCCTGAGGAGATGCTTCCAGGTGAGGCAGGGTACAGCTCTGTAGTCCTTTCTGTAGGTTCTCTTGACTATTTTGGCCACAATTTAACCAGGACTCTATGGAATAAAGCTTGAAGATAACTTTAGTACCTTTTAATGGAAGAATTGGAGACCCTTGGAGCTAAGTCTCTCTTTTCCTTCTATTTTATCTTTTATACTGTTAACTAAAATGTTTCTCCTACCTGCTTATAACCACATCCTAGTCCTCAGAACTCTTCACTTTCCAAAAACAAATAGGTTTTTATGTTCTGGTCTGTATTTCTTCTTTTTAAGTTTTTTAAAAGAGTTTTTATTTTAATTCCATAGTCTGTATTTCAGTGAGGCAGCCCTTGACTCTTTTCTTGGCTTCCTAACTTATGCCTCCTGCATATTTAATGCATCACAATGTACTCTGGTTGAGGGTGCTTTAGAATCTGGGGCTGACTTTATATGGCCTGAATTATGCTTACCTTCCTTTTGGCATAATGACTTCTTACTGACCCCCAATAAAACGGCTAAGTGTGTAAGGAGAAGATACATAATCAGAGGCTAGCCCTTTAAAGGAATCATTGGTTTTAAACTGATGTTCAGGGACGCCTGGGTGGCTCAGCGGTTGAACGTCTGCCTTTGGCTCAGGGCATGATCCTGGAGTCTTGGGATTGAGTCCCACATCAGGCTCCCTGTGGGGAGCCTGCTTCTCCCTCTGCCAATGTCTCTGCCTCTCTGTGTGTGTCTCTCATGAATAAATAAATAAAACCTTTAGAAAAAAAAAAAAAAGATGTTCAGGGGTCCTGGGGGGTGCAGTTGGTTAAGCATCGCACTCTTGGTTTCCACTCAGGTTGTGATCTCAGAATTGTCTCTCTCCCTCTTCCCTCCTGCACATGCAAGCTCTCATGTGCATGGGCGTACTCTCTCTCAAATAAATCTTTAAATTGATGTTCAATTTTTGATAGATGATATAAAGATTATTTCTTTATAAGATAAAAGGATATTTTATAATGAATTTAGCCAGAACCCTAAGTTTTGCTCTTTTTAATAAATCAGTTCCCCCTTTCAAAATTCTTAGTGTTTTTTCCTGGATTCCCTTACTTCTCAGTTTTCTTGCAGCCTTTCCTGTACTAGCTAACCCTAGATTTCCTCAGCTCATGCATAACTCTCATTACTAGTATGATCTTTTGTCATCAGCCCTAAAGTATGAAGGCCTTAGCATTTTACCCTATCTTTTCTTCTAAATGACCTCTCCTATGCTGCTACATTAGACTGTTCTCTTTTCACAGCTCTCTGAACTACTCTGGAAGTATCGTACAATTCTCTTTTGAATCAAGGTAGACTCCTAAATTGTACTCGGTTTTTACAAATGTGTTTGAATGTGTCAGTCACTACTAAAGCAAACAAACTATATGAGACTCTTACCTGCAGGGAACAAATTGAGGGTTGCTGCAGGGGTGGCAGGTGGGTTAAGGGGTAATTGGGTGATATCCATTTAGGAGGGTACTTGATGTACTGAGCAATGGGTGTTCTATGCAACTGATGAATCACTAAATTCTACCTCAAAACTAATACTCTACTATATGTGAATTAACTCGAATCTACATAAAGTCTTGAAAATAAAAATACAACTAAACCATCTATCTGTAGACCTGTTAGGTAATACTTCTACACTTAGTTAATATTTAAAGTATCCCTAGTTTTCTTTTTATTAACATTTATCTCTATATAACCATTTATTTGTACTTCTTCCTTGTCTCCATTTGGACTATACTGTCTTCTGACCTTTGTCTTTCAGTTCATTTGCTTTCAAACTTGGAGCAAAGGGGATAAATGATAATGGCCTCCCTAATCTGTTATATTCTTTTTTCTTTCTTCTCTCCCATCTTCTTTTTTTTTTTTTTTAAGATTTTATTTATTTACTCATGAGAGACAAAGAAGAGAGAGAGCCAGAGACATAGGCAAAGGGCTCCATGAAGGGAGTCCAGTGTAGGACTTGATCCCAGGACCTGGGGATCACACCCCGAGCTGAAGGCAGATGCCCAACTACCGAGCCACCCAGGCGGCCCTCCCATGTTCAATAAATTTTTTATAGTGATAGCCTGTCTATCCTCAGGTCTCGATTTTAATGAATTCTTGAGCTGTATCTCACCACACTGTTCTTTTTTTGTCTTTTAAATAAATACAGTTTTATTTGCAGTGGTGGTATAAGAGAAAAAAACCTGTCTCAAGATTTCAAACTGATCACTAGTAATTCTGCAATACCTGAGGAACCTACCATCAGTGCTGTTTAAAAAGATTCTTGGGGGGGGGCAGGGCAAGATGGCGGAGGAGTAGGGTCCCCAAGTTACCTGTCCCCACCAACTTACCTAGATAACTTTCAAATCATCCAGAAAACCTACAATTCAGCCTGAGATTTAAAGAGAGAACAGCTGGAACGCTACAGAGAGAAGAGCTTGCACTTCTAACAAGGTAGGAAGATGGAAAGAGTAAATAAATAAAAAAGAATCAAGTGGGGGAGGGGCCCCCATGAGGAGCTGGGACAAGGCCAATCAGTGATAGCCTACAGGACAGGAAAGCCCAGTAACGGTGAAGCAGGAACTTTAAAAACCCGCTCCAGATTCTTCCCAGATGGAAAGACGCTCGCAGGGCACTTGGGCAGGATCCCAGGAGGGGCACTGGAGCCTCCAGGTTCCTGGGGTCACTAACAGAGGAAGTGCGCCCCCGGGGGAGAGCACGCCACACACTGCAGGCCCAGCTCGGTAAAGGGCTGGAGTGCGCACACCCAGTGGGGCCTTGGGAGAAGCTCAGGGGGTGGCTCTGCACCGAGGGGGCTACGCCCCTGGCAGCGTGATTATAGCAGCGCAGACCCCGGATCACAGGACACCTGGGGACACGGCCCAGGATCCTATGTTCCCCCAGGACAGGCAGAGGCTGGGAGGGCACAGGACAGTGAGGACACTCCTGCTGCAGGGCACCCCCGAGCTGTGCAGATCAGCACTCCCACCCCCGGAGCATCCAGGCCAGTATGGACTGGGAGCTGCGGTAGTTACTGCGGGATCTGACTCCAGGGCTGGAGGGCTGGAGAGCTGGCCGCCGCCAGTGTGGTTGTCACTCCTGGTGTCACCCTGTGCCTGGGACGGAGTGGGGCTGCCAGGGAACAGGGTCCTTACAGGATAAACAGCTCCCACTGAGCTGTGCACCTGGCAAGGGGCAGGGCAACTCCCCCAGGTGCACACACCTGTGAATCAGCACAGCAGGCCCCTCCCCGAGAAGACCAGCTGGAAGGATGGGAAGAGCAAGTTCTTGACAGAGCAGTGCTAGAAAGCTCCAGGGGAAGTCGAGGGATTTATAGTATATAGAACCAGAGGATACCCCTCCTTTTTGGTTTTTTGTTTGTTTGTTTTTTTCTTTTTTTTTTTTTTCTTCCTCTTTCCAATACAACTTGTTTTTAGCCACTCAGCACTGAGCAAAATGACTAGAAAGAACTCACCATAAAAGAAAGAATCAGAAACAGTCCTCTCTCCCACAGAGTTACAGAATTTGGATTACAATTCGATGTCAGAAAGCCAATTCAGAAGCACAATTATAAAGCTACTTGTGGCTCTGGAAAAAAGCATAAAGGATTCAAGAGACTTCATGACTGCAGAATTTAGATCTAATCAGGCCGAAATTAAAAATCAATTTAATGAGATACAATCCAAACTGGAGGACCTAACAACGAGGGTTAATGAGGTAGGAGAAAGAGTGAGTGACATAGAAGATAAGTTGATGGCAAGGAAGGAAGCTGGGGGAAAAAAAGAGAAAAACAATTAAAAGACCATGAGGAAAGGAAAGGTTAAGGGAAATAAATGACAGCCTCAGAAGGAAAAAATCTATATTTAATTGGGGTTCCAGGGAGCACTGAAAGGCACAGAGGACCAGAAAGCATAATTGAACAAATCATAGTTGAGAACTTCCCTAATTTGGGGAGGGAAACAGGCATTCAGATCCAGGAGATAGAGAGATTCCCCCTCTTAAAATCAATAAAAAACGTTCACCACTCCGACATTTCATAGTGAAATATGCAAATTCCAAAGATAAAGAGAAGATCCTTAAAGCAGCAAGAGACAAGAGATCCCTAACTTATATGGGGAGAAGTATTAGGTTAACAGCAGACCTCTGCACAGAGACCTGGCAGGCCAGAAAGGGCTGGCAGGATATATTCAGGGTCCTAAATGAGAAGAACATGCAGCCAAGAATACTCTATCCAGCAAGGCTCTCATTCAGAATAGGAGGAGCGATAAAGAGCTTCCAAGAAAGGCAGAAACTGAAAGAATATGTGACCACCAAACCAGCTGTGCAAGAAATATTAAGGGGGAGCTCTGTAAAAGAAAGAGGAAGGCCAAAGAAATAAACCACAAAAACAGGGACTGAATAGGTATTACGATGACACTAAATTCATATCTTTCAATAGTAACTCTGAACGTGAACGGGCTTAATGATCCCATCAAAAGGTGCAGGGTTTCAGACTGGATAAAAAAGCAAGACATATCTATTTGCTGTCTACAAGAGACTCATTTTAGACCTAAGGACACCTCCAGCCTGAAAATGAAAGGTTGGAGAACCATTTACCATCAAATGGTCCTCAGAAGAAAGCAGGGGGTAGCAATCCTCATATCAGATAAATTTTATCCCAAAGATTGTAGTAAGAGATGAAGAGGGACACTATATCATACTTAAAGGATCTATCCAACAAAAGGACATAATAATCATGAATATTTATGCCCCAAATGTGGGAGCTTCCAAGTATATCAATCAATTAATAACCAAAGTTAAGACATACTTAGATAATAATACACTTATACTGGGAGACTTCAACAACTTTCTGGAAATGACAAATCTTCTAAGCACTTCAAAGAAAGAGAGCTTTAAATGGTATACTGGACCAGATGGATTTAACAGATATTGACAGAACTTTACATCCAAACTCAGCTGAATACACATTCTTCTCAAGTGCACATGGAACTTTCTCCAGAATAGACCACATACCGGGTCACAAATCAGGTCTCAACCGATACCAAAAGATACCCCTGCATATTTTCAGATGATAATGCTTTGAAATTAGAACTCAATCACAAGAAGAAATTTGGAAGAAACTCAAACACATGGAGGTTAAAGAGTATCCTGCTAAAAGACGAAGGGGTCAACCAGGAGATTAGAGAAGAATTAAAAAGATTCATGGAAACTTGAGAATGAAGACACAACCGTTCAAAATCTTTGGGATATAGCAAAAGCAGCCCTAAGACGGAAATACATCACAATACAAGCATCCCTCAAAAAACTGGAAAAAACTCAAATACACAAGCTAAACTTACACCTAACGGAACTGGAGAAAGAACAGCAAATAAAACCTACACCCAGCAGAACAATAAAGTTAATAAAGATTCTAGCAGAACTCAATGAACTAGAGACCAGAAGAACTGTAGAACAGATCAACAATACCAGGAGTTAGTTCTTTGAAAGAATTAATAAGATAGGTAAACCATTAGGCAGCCTTATTAAAAACAAAAGAGAAAAGACTCAAATTAATAAAATCACGAATGAAAAAAAAGAGCTCACAACCACTACCAAGGAAATACAAATGATTTTAAAAACATATTATGAGCAGGTAAACGCCAATAAGGCAATGTAGAAGAAATGGACGCATTTCTGGAAAACCACAAACTACCAAAACTGGAAGAGGAAGAAGTAGAAAACCTGAACAGGCCAATAACCAGGGAGGAAATTGAAGCAGTCATAAGAAACCTCCCAAGACACAAAAATCCAGGCCCAGATGGCTTCCCAGGGGAATTCTATCAAACGTTTAAAGAAGAAACAACACCTATTCTACTAAAGCTGTTCTGAAAGATAGAAAGGGATGGAATACTTTCAAACTCGTTTTATGAGGCCAGCACCACCTTAATTCCAAAACCACACAAAGACTCCACCAAAAAGGAGAATTATAGACCCAATATCTCTGGTGAACACAGCTGCAAAAATTCTCAACAAGATACTAGACAATAGGATCCAACAGTACATTAAGAAGATTATTCACCATGACCAAGTGGGATTTATCCCCGGATGCAAGGCTGGTATAACACTCGTAAAGCAATCAACGTGATAGGTCATATCAACAAGAGGAAAAACAAGAACCATATGATCCTCTCAATAGATGCAGGGAATGCATTTGACAAAATACAGCATCCATTCCTGTCCAAAACTCTTCAGAGTGTAGGGATAGAGGGAACATTCCTCAGCATCTTAAAAGCCATCTACAAAAAGCCCACAGCAAATATCATTCTCAATGGGGAAGCACTGGGAGCCTTTCCCTAAGGTCAGGAACACCACAGGGATGTCCACTCTCACCACTGCTATTTAACATAGTACTAGAAGTCCTAGCCTCAGCAATCAGGCAACAAAAAGAAATAAAAGGCATTCAAATTGGCAAAGAAGAAGTCAAACTCTCCCTCTTCACCGATGACATGATACTGTCTATAGAAAACCCAAAAGACTCCACCCCAAGATTGCTAGAATTCATACAGCAATTCGGCAGTGTGGCAGGATACAAAATCAATACCCAGAAATCAGTGGCATTTCTATACACTAACAATGAGACTGAAGAAAGAGAAATTAAGGAGTCAATCCCATTTACAATTGCACCCAAAAGCATATAAGATACCTAGGAATAAACCTAACCAAAGAGGTAAAGGATCTATACCCTAAAACCACAGAACACTTCTGAAAGAAATTGAGGAAGACACAAAGAGATGGAAAAATATTCCTTGCTCATGGATTGGCAGAATTAATAGTGTGAAAATGTCAATGCTACCCAGGACAATTTACACATTTAATGCAATCCCTATCACAATACCATGGACTTTCTTCAGAGAGTTGGAACAAATCATCTTAAGATTTGTGTGGAATCAGAAAAGACCCTGAATAGTGAGGGGAATACTGAAAAAGAAAACCAGAGCTGGAGACATCACAATGCCGGATTTCAAGTTGTACTATAAAGCTGTGATCATCAAAACAGTGTGGTACTGGCACAAAAACAGACACACAGATCAATGGAACAAAAGAGAGAATCCAGAAATGGGCCCTTAACTCTATGGTCAACTAATATTCGACAAAGCAGGAAAGACTATCCACTGGATAAGGACAGTCTCTTCAATAAATGGTGCTGGGAAAATTGGACATCCACATGCATAAGAATGAAACTAGACCATTCTCTTATACCATACACAAAGATAAACTCAAAATGGATGAAAGATCTAAATGTGAGACAAGAATCCATCAACATCCTAGAGGAGAACACAGGCCACACCCTTTTGAACTTGGCCACAGCAATTTCTTGCAAGATACATCTATGAAGGCAAGGGAAACAAAAGCAAAAATGAACTATTGGGACTTAAGATTAAAAGCTTCTGCATAGCAAACGAAACAGTCAACAAAACTAAAAGACAACTTACAGAATGAGAGAAGATATTTGCAAATGACCTATCAGATAAAGGGCTAGTATCCAAGATCTATAAAGAACTTATTAAACTCAGCAACAAAGAAGCAATCCCATCATGAAATGGGCAAAAGACATGACAAATTTCACAGAGGAAGACATACACATGGCCAACAAGCACATGAGAAAATGCTCCTCATCCCTTGTCATCAGGGAAATACAAATCAGAACCACAATGCGATACCACCTCACACCAGTGAGAATGGGGAAAGTTAACAAGGTAGGAAACAACAAATGTTGGAGAGGATGTGGAGAAAGGGGAACCCTCTTGCACTGTTGGTGGGAATGTGAACTGGTGCAGTCACTCTGGAAAACTGTGTGAAGGTTCTTCAAAGAGTTAAAAATAGAACTGCCCTATGACCCAACAATTGCACTGTTGGAGATTTACCCCAAAGATACAGATGCAGTAAAACTCCGGGACACCTGCACCCCAATGTTTATAGCAGCAATGTCCACAATAGCCAAACTGTGGAAAGTGTCTTGGTGTCCCCATCGAAAGATGAATGGATAAAGAAGATGTGGTTTATGTATACAATGGAATATTACTCAGCCATTAGAAATGACAAATACCCACCATTTGCTTCAACGTGGATGGAACTGGAGGGTATTATGCTGAGTGAAGTAAGTCAGTCGGAGAAGGACAAACATTATATGGTCTCATTCATTTGGGGAATATAAAAAATAGTGAAAGGGAATAAAGTGGAAAGTAGAGAAAATGAATGGGAAATATCAGTGAGGGTGACAGAACATGAGAAACTTCTAACTCTGGGAAACGAACAAGGTGTGGTGGGAAAGGGAGGTGGGTGGGGGTTGGTGTGACTGGGTGATGGGCACTGAGGCGGTGTTAGGCTATATATTGGCATATTGAGCTTCAATAAAAAAAAGGAAAAACTAAGAACAAAACAAAAGATTCTTAAAAAAAATTGCTACATAGCTAGAATCCTGCAGCAAGATAAGGAAATCTTAAATTTGCTATTTTCCCTAATTTTTATTGAAAAAATTTAAATATACAGAAAATGGAAATAATAATATGGGAACATTCTCTGTACCCAATAGTCAACTTCAGTATATTAGCACTTGACTAGTCTTGTTCCGGCTTTATCCTACTCTTTCAACACTTTTTCCCACCTTGCTGGAGTACTTTTTTTTTTTTAAGATTTTATTTATTTATTCATGAGAGACAGAGAGAGGCAGAGATATAGGCAGAGGGTGAAGCAGGCTCCCTGTGGGGAACCTGATGTGGTACTTGATCCCAGGATTCCAGGATCATAACCTGCGCCATGGCAAATCCTCGATTACTGAGCCACCCAGGTTCCCCCACAGGAGTATTTAGAAAGGAATGCTAAGTGGCTTCTGTTTCCTGGTGCTCTGTCGTCACAAAGCCCATGTGGTCCATGAGCTGAAATGCCTGAGGAAACCCGGACCCAAGACCAGCCAATGGAAAAGAACGTTGAAATGTTCACCTTTCAGGTGGAAATCGCTCAGTTGATGTCCTGGAATATCAACAGTTTCTACCCAAATAAAGAGATCTTTCTGAGGGAGCTTATTTCACATTCATCAGTTGCTTTGGACAAAATCAGATATGAAAGCTTGACAGAATCCAGTAAGCTAGATTCCAGGAAAGAGCTGCACATGAATCTCATTCCAAACAACCAAGATTGAACCCTCATTATGGTGGATACCGGGATGGGCATGATTTGATCAAGTAAGCTTCATACTATTGCCAGGTCTGGAACCACAGTGTTCATGGAAACTTTGCAGCCTGGTGCATATTTCAATGATTGGCCAATAGGGTGCCTATTTGGTTGCTGAGAAAGTAACCGGGATCACCAAACAATAATAGCTGTTTGCCTGGGAGTCTTCTGCAGGACAATTCCTCCCAGTTAGGACTGAAATAGGTGAACCTATGGGTTATCCTGCATGTGAAGGAAGACTAAACTGAGTACTTTCAGGAGAGAAGATTAAAGGTGATTGTGAAGAAACCATCTTAATTTTTATTGGCTATCTAATTACTCTTTGTGGAGAAGGAATGTGATAAGTCATTGATGATGAGGCTGAAGAAGAGAAATGGAAGAAATAGAAAAAGAAGAAAAGGAATCTGATGACAGACCTGAAATAGTTGTTAGTTCTGAGGAGGAGGAGGAAGAGAGGAAGGATGGTGATAAGAAAAAGATCAAGGAGAATTATATTGATGAAGAAGAACTGAACAAGACAAAGCCTATTTGGACCAGAAATTCTGATGACATTGCAATTGAAGAATATGGAGAATTTTATAAGAGCTTGACCAATGACTGGGAAGATCACTTAGAAGTGAAGCATTTTTCAGCTAAAGGACAGTTGGAATTTGGAGCCCTTCTTTGTGTCTGAAGATATGCTCCCTCTGATCTATTTGAAAATGAAGAAAATACCCACCATTTGCTTCAACGTGGATGGAACTGGAGGGTATTATGCTGAGTGAAATAAGTCAGTCGGAGAAGGACAAACATTATATGTTCTCATTCATTTGGGGATTATAAATAATAGTGAAAGGGAATATAAGGGAAGGGAGAAGAAATGTGTGGGAAATATCAGAAAGGGAGACAGAACATAAAGACTCCTAACTCTGGGAAACGAACTAGGGGTGGTGGAAGGGGAGGAGGGCGGGGGGTGGGGGTGAATGGGTGATGGGCACTGAGGGGGGCACTTGACGGGATGAGCACTGGGTGTTATTCTGTATGTTGGCAAATTGAACACCAATAAATAGATTTATTATTAAAAAAAAGAACAACATTAAGTTGTATGTTCTGAGTTTTCATCACAGATAGCTGCAAGAAGCCAATCCTTGAATATCTGAATTTCATTAGTGGTCTGGTGGACTCTGAGGATCTTCCTCTAAATATTTCTCATGAGATGTTGCAGTAAAGCAAAACTTAAAATTTAAGTTATCGGAAAGAATTTGGTCAAAAGATGCTTAGAATTCTTCACTGAACTGGCAGAAGACAGAACTACAAAAAGTTTTATGAACATTTCTTTTTTTTTTTTTTTTACATAGTCTCCACACCCAGCATTGTGCCCAGTGTGGGGCTTGAACTCATGACCCTGAGTTCAAGACCTGAGCTGAGATTAAGGGTTGGATGCTTGACTGACTGAGCCACCCAGGTGCCCCATGAGAATTTCTTTAAAATATTAAGCTTGAGTGTGGGGTGAGGGAGGTGCGTGGTGTGCCTGGGTCAGTCAGTTGAGAATCCAATTCTTGATTTCAACTCAGATCATAATCTCAGGGTCATGGGATAAAAACCCATGTCAGGCTTCATGCTTAGCAGGGTGTCAGCTTGGGATTTTCTCTCCCTCACCCTCTGCCCTCCCTCTTTTCCCCCTGTGAAATAGATAAATCTTTAAAAAATATATTAAGCCTGGAATACATGAAGACTCAATATTGGAAGAAGTTTTCAGAGCTGTTAAGATGCTACACATATGTTTTTGGTGATTAGATGGTTTCTCTCAAGGACTGTTGCACCAGAATGAAGGAATACCAGAGGCATATCTGTTACATCACAGGTAAGACCAAGGAGCAGATAGCAAACTTGGCCTTTGTGGAATGTCTTTGGAGGCATCGCTAAAAGTGATCTATATGATTGAGCCTGTTGATGAGTACTGTGTCCAACAGCTGAAAGAATTTGAGGGGAAGACTTTAGTGTCTGTTACCAAAGAGGGCTTGGAACTTGGGGAAAATGAAGAAGAGAAAAAGAAACAGGAAGAGTAAAAAATAGTTTAAAAACCTGTGCAAAACTGTGAAGGATATCTTGGAGAAAAAAGTAGGAAAGGTCGTTGTGTCAAATGGATTGGTGATATTCCTGTGCTGCACTGTCACAAGCACATGTGGCTGGATGGCAAATATGGAAAGAATCATGAAGGCTCAAGCCCTAAGTGACAAATCAACCATGGGCTACATGGCAGCAAAGAAGCACCTGGAGATAAACTCTGACCACTCTATGGTCAAGACCTTATGGCAGAAGGCAGAAGCTGACAGGAATAAGAAGTCTGAAAGATCTGATCATCCTGCTCTACAAAACTGTGCTTCTGTCTTCTAGCTTCAGTCTGAAAGATCCCAAGATGCATGCTAACAGGATCTACAGGATGATCAAACTTGGTCTTGGTATGGATGAAGAGGACCCCACCACTATTGATAGCAATGCTGCTGTGACCGGAAGAGATGCCACCTCTCAAAAGAGATGCCACCTCTCAAGAGATGATGATGAGGTGTCACATGTAGAAGAAGTAGACTAAGCTCTTCCTCAAGAATTATTTATAAATGTATTCAGTACTTTGGCTTCATTCCCTCTGATAATATATTTCCAAGGATGTTTTTCTTTATTTTTGTTAACATTTTAAAAATCTGTGTGTCATGACAATAACTACTTAAAAGAAAGATAAAGTTTCTATTTCTGATACTGTGATATTTAGGAACTAAAGCCCAGCACGTTTTTCTTTTCCAGTTCCATGTTGGCTTATTTTAACAGGACAAGGTAACATTTGTTGTAAGATCTATGTAACCTAATATTAACTGTGTGGTCTAAAATGTTTAGCTGTCAAGTGGATTCCTTAGCAAAACCAGATTCACTGAAGTGTTCTGAGCTATACCTTGAAGATTAAAAGAAAAATATTGGTTAAAACAACTTTCACCTTCTGGGATCTTCTTTTTAAATCTTATATCCCCTGCAGTTATCAATGGCATGTATCAGTCCTCTAGAAGCTAGTATGTTAAACTGAACCCACTTGATGGGAGTAACTATCTGTAGGGTTTTTTTTCCCCAAAGAAGAGCATTGTTTAGAGTAGCAAAATTATAAGCCCACTTAGGTGTGTTGTGAAGCTGTTCAGAAAGTAACTTGGCAAGTTCTGAGTGGAAATATAGTGCTCAAGTCACATTCTGCTTTAAAAGGTTGTGACAAATACAAATGAATTAATCTCGGGACTCCAGGATCACGCCCTGGGCCGAAGGCAGATGCTCAACTGCTGAGCCATCCAAGCATCCCTGACATTAACTTTTTTAAAAGTTAACTTTTAACTAATAGACTTTATTTTTAAATATTTTATTTATTTGAGAGAGGGAGAGGGAGAAAACATGAGTGGGCGGGGGAGGGTCAGAGGGAGATGGAGAAACAGACTCCCCATTGAGCAAGGAGAGGACATGGGGCTCAATCCTAGGACCCTGGGATCGTGACTTGAGCTGAAGGCAGATGTTTGACTGAGCCCCCAGGTGCCCTAGACTTTACTTTTTAAAACCTGTTTTAGATTTACAGAAAAATAAAGCAGGAAATATAATTCCTATGTTCCCCCTCCTTATCTACAGTTTCCCCTGTTACTAACATATTGTGTTAGTGGGATATGTTTGTTATAATTGGTGAAGCCAGTATTGATACATTATTAACTATAAAGTCTATAATGTACATTAGGATACTCCTTTTTTTAGTAACATAAGCACAGTAGTTTTAAATACCTGTTATTTCTTAATACCATCTTTAATTTCTCCCATATTCTTAAAAATATCCTATTTTGTCTTTGAGGCATGTTGAGACCTTGTTAGCACTGATGGTGGGGGAGGGAATCAACTGGTGAGTTAAGGAGGACTAGGGTACCATGCTTTGGCTATTGCCTGTAGCATTGACCGTGGAAAGTAACAGAAGTACAATATATAGAGAATCATAACTTGTAGTTGATAAAAAAAAAAAAAAAATGACACCTGGGCAGTCAGGACCAGCTCCACTACTTACTGCTTAAATTCCCAAGGGTAATATGGGGACATTAATAATATATACATTCTAAGGTGGTTGTGAAGATGAAGTGATAAATGTCAAGTATTTAGCACAATGCCCTCAATAAATATCAGATTGATTGGTTGAAAACAATATTCTGTTGTTGACTAGTTGAAATCAAGATTCACGTACACTGTAGGCCCACTGCATTTGTTGGCATACCTCTTAAGTCTCTTAATCTATGAAAGTCCCTCCCTCATACTCCCAATCCCACCCCCCCCCCCTTGTTGTTTTGGCTTTGCCATTAATTTGTTAAAGAAATGAAGTTCTTAGTTTAATAGAAGAGTCTAAATTCTGGATTTGGTTAATCACATACTTGGGGTAACTTTTAACATGTTTCTCTAGCCTCTGTGTTTCCTGTGAACTGGTGGTAGATGTAGAGCCTTGATGAGATTCATATTGTTACTGCTGTTGTTTTTGACAGGAGTCAAAAGAGTCTAGATCTATTGTTTCCATAAGGTTGTGTCATGGTGATTTTTCTGATTCTTTTATTCCTTCTAAATTTCTTTTTTTTTTCTCTAAATTTTTATTTATTTATGATAGTCATAGAGAGAGAGAGAGAGAGAGAGAGAGAGAGAGACAGGCAGAGACATAGGCAGAGGGAGAAGCAGGCTCCATGCACCGGGAGCCCGATGTGGGACTCGATCCTGGGTCTCCAGGATCACGCCCTGGGCCAAAGGCAGGCGCCAAACCGCTGCGCCACCCAGGGATCCCTCCTTCCAAATTTCTGAACTGGAATTATTCTACCAAGTAGAACTTTATTTCATTAGCTATTTGTTTCCCCTGAGGTATAGTTACTAAAGGAATGCAGGATAAAGACTTGATTTTTCTCCCCATTATTTGCCAATTCTCAGAATAATGAGTTTTGTACCATATATGACTAGTAAATTTATTTTTGTTTTCAGTATAACTATGAAATCATGGATTTTTATGTATTTTATTTCAACTAATTGCAGTCATTGTTATTTTGTTGTTCAAATTTTCATGTCTTTGGCTAGTGGAAGCCCTTTCAGGTTGGCAACTGTGTCCTTCTAACTCCAGTGTTCTTTGATAGCATTTTCCCTTTCCGGCACAGTTCATATTTCAGGCTTCCCTTGAACTTTCCCTGTGCCATTTTGGAATCAGGAACTCTTTTTCTCCAAGATGCCCTGTTTCCTTTCATTGAAAAGTAATTGAGACCACAATATGGGCACTAGGGCACTAATTGCTTTTGAGCCAACATGTTTCTCTCAATAGGTTTTAATGACTACTAGATTTTGTCTGGTTTATTCTTATGTGCACTTGTTAGTTTGTTGAATTGTTTGTTTTTAAAAATACACTCATGTTCTCTTTTAAATTGCAAGCCATTTAAAGAATTATATACACTTAAACTTGATATTTATATTATGCTCAGTGGCAAAATGGTAGCACCAAGTAGCTTTGCATGTGGTGATGCAAGCATTTTTAAGTGGAGATGTAAGAGAATAGGAGAACTTCTATTTGTTTATTTTCTTCATAAACATTTTTTTTTTTGGTAAGTAAAAAATATTGAGATTCTGGAATAATTTTGTTAAGGAGTACTGTAAGAAGTTGATAAAGTCACTTTATTATTTAGAGATTCAACACCATATTATAGAGATTCAGCTCTTTATTATTATAAAGATAGTCACTTGTATCTTCCAGAACATTATTTCTATTTAGTTTAGAAGTTTTTTTTAATCTTTAAATATAAGTGGGTCTATGCTTTGGGAATGCAGAATATTGTAAAATTACTATAATTTATATTTAGTATATCTTTTCATCAAAGAAGTCTTCCTAGGATCTTTAAAGGTTTATATTTTCCTTATTTGCTTCCAATTTGTATATAATGATATACTTAAGCATAAAGTAGTTTTTCTTTAGAAATATCCTTTAAATTAGTTTTCTCACTAATTCTTGTGTGAGTTCCCTCCTACCTTTGAATGTGTTCAATCTAATAAAGTCTGTGGTGTTTAAAAATCACTGCTTAAATCAATAAGTGACTTAGAAAGTTGTTTAGCTTTTTTTTTTTTTTAAGAGTATATTTATTTGACAGAGAAAGAGCGAGAGAAGGAGAAGCAGAGGGAAAGGGAGCTGTTAGAGGAAGAGGGAAAAGCAGACTTTCCCCTGAGCAGGGAGCCTGATGTGGGGCTCCTGGGATCATGACCTGAGCCAAAGGCAGATTAACTGACTTGAGCCAGGTGCTCCTGTTTAGCCTTTCTGTCCCATTTTAACTCTTTACTTCATGCTGTGAATGATCAGCATCATCTTTAAAAAAAAAAAAAAAAAAAAAAGACACACACACACACACACAGAGGCAGAGACACAGGCAGAGGAAGAAGCAAGGCTCCATGCAGGGAGCCCGATGTGGGACTCGATCCCGGGTCTCCAGGATCACACCCTGGCCTGAAGGCGGGCACTAAACCTCTAAGCCACCCAGGGATTCCCCTGATCAGCATCATCTTACCTCTCGTACTCTTTCACTGTGTACCAACTGGAGTAAATAAAATTGAGGGTTTTTTCTTTATCTTAGATAAGAAGGTAATTGTAAGCTGATTTAATTATTTTAAATATTTTCTTCTCTAGCTTCTCTAAAAGCAAGTGTAGAAAGATCCCACCAATATAAAAAAATAATAGGTGTGCCTGGCTGGTTCAATTGATAGGATATGTGACTATTGATCTCAGGGTCATGAGTTTAAGCCCCCATTGGGTATGGAGCCTGTTTAAAAAAAATAGAGTAAGTGCTATTGTTTGATAACCAGATAATTTTGTTATTCTCCATTGAAATACCTGGGAATTAGTTTGTCTTGTCCCATATAAATGTAGAGAAAAACTACATTTTCCAATATGGGCCCATAAAGAGGATTTGATTTTGTTTTGACTTCTGGGGAATGTTTTTTTTTTTTTACCCTATATTGGTCTTACATTTTGTGTTTGCATTGGAGACTACAGAGCACAAGCTGAGAGTTGGTAAGTAGTGTTGCTAGTATGGAAGAGTAACTGCAACTCTTCTGCCTTCCTGCCTGAAGTCTCTAGTTACTGCTGCAAAGTACTACTATTCCCTTCCCCCATCAGAATGAGAGACATATGTCGGTTTGGATTAGACCACTGGTCTATCCAGCTGAGAACACTATCTTTGAAAGTTACTCCAAAGTGGGTGACCTCATCAAGGCTCATCTGTTCCATCAAAGGGTGTTAGAAGATCTCTGATAACTCTTTTTGTGAGAGAACATAGTAGTTGAACTCTGGGACTAGAAGGTTAGGGATAAACCCTTACCTCTCATTATATCTTTTAGCCTGTTATAAACCTGTCATCTGTCCCTTTGTTTATTTCAACTTGTACATTTCTTTTTCCCTAAAGTAATTTTTTGCTTCCCCTGGTTAAAGTTCATCTGTTCATCAAAGATGTGTTAGGAGATCTCTTGAGAACTTTATCTGTTCAGTGTGTTTATTTTAACATTCTCTACTTGGAAGATTTAACATTATCTGCCAACTTGGGGATTTGTCTGTTCATTACTATGTTTGGATTTAGGAAAATGATGTATAGGAAATAGAATAGGTCTAGGTTATCTTAAGGTCTAAGTTGTCTTAAGGTATATATATATGTGTGTGTGTGTGTGTGTGTGTGTGTGTCTTTGTATATACATATATACATATATTTATATGTGCTTTATAAGCACAATGAAAGTCTGGAATCATACAGAGCTCAAGAAGCCATTGGGAATCGTTATGTTTGCGTATTGGCATAAGGGAGACCAGGAAATGAAAGAATCTTTTACTGTTTCCCTTTATGCCCTTCAGTGCTTAAGAAATTGAAAAGAATAATGTAAACATTTTTGTTATAGTAAAAATGTATATGATAATAAATATCTTCAAAATCCAATCTTACTCTTTACCTTCTATTTAAATTTCTGAATGCTTGAAAATACATGATAAATTAGTGAAATGTAGTGTAATATAATAGAAAAGCTGTTTTGTTGTGAACTTTTTATAAATGGTTAATAATATTTGTAGGGAAATCTGTAGCAATGTTTGAGTGCTGACTCTATTATAGAAAATGGGTTGCTGAATGTTAGGCTCATTCATACTTACCTTATTTTAATACATCTATCTAGTTCATGTGTAAGACCTCCCTCTATTTTTTTACAACCCTTTTTAAGGGTGTAAATATTCACAGTAAAACACTTAAAAATCAAACAGAAGAATAAAGTGAAAAGAAAGTTTGCTTTCTCTTAGTCCATCACTGTCCTCCAAAGTTAACCACTGTTACTGGTTTCTTGTGATTTTTCCAGAAACATTCAATACATACTATATCATCTATTTTTACACACACATATATATAATCATGTGATATATATCCTACATATGTAAATCATATGGAATCATAATTTATAAAATCATATGTGATTACATGATATATCATGATTGTGTGCATACATGTATATATAAAACTTCCGTCTTTTACCCATACCCCTCAACAACATTTGTAGTCATACTATATATATGTTTGTTCTGCAACTTGTCATGACCCCTAAGATTTAGACAGTAAGACTCATATTTTATGCACCTTTATGTTCTGTAGCAGGAGCGATTGTTCAAACATACCAATTGGATAATGTCACTCCCAACATATGCTAAAACATTTTAGGGCCTTCCTTTTCTCAGGTAAAGTCCAGCCACCTTGACCTGGCATACAGGACCTTGAATTGATTCTTGCCTGCTTTGCTAGCCTCTTTACTTGAAACTGTTGATGTACACTTGGAGTGTTGATTATCCTGAACTTTCTTCAGTTTCCTTTTTTAATTTTATTTTTAAATTTATTTTTTATTGGTGTTCAATTTGCCAACATATAGAATAACACCCAGTGCTCATCCTGTCAAGTGCCCACCTCAGTGCCTGTCACCCAGTCACCTCTACCCCCCGCCCACCTCCCCTTCCACCACCCCTAGTTCGTTTCCCAGAGTTAGGAGTCTTTCATGTTCTGTCTCCCTTTCTGATATTTCCACTCATTTTTTTCCTTTCCCCTTTATTCCCTTTCACTATTTTTTATATTCCCCAAATGAATGAGACCATATAATGTTTGTCCTTCTCTGATTGGCTTATTTCACTCAGCATAATACCCTCCAGTTCCATCCACGTCGAAGCAAATGGTGGGTATTTGTCATTTCTAATGGCTGAGTAATATTCCATTTTATACATAGACCACATCTTCTTTATCCATTCATCTTTTGATGGACACCGAGGCTCCTTCCACAGTTTGGCTATTGTGGACATTGCTGCTACAAACATCGGGGTGCAGGTGTCCCGGCGATGCAATGAAACGTCTTCATCTGCATTCTACTTCCTCTGTAGTGCTTCGGATAACTGCTACTTTTTTTCTTCAAAGCATTATAACAGTCCTAGTATTTATAAAAATCCACAAGTAAAATAAAATTTAAAGAAATAAAGCCAAAAACAGTTAAAAACATCACTTTTTTCCTAAGCATATAACTCCAAAAGGATATATGCCTAAAAAAATGTGATCTTACTGGCTTGCTTGTTCCCTTTTCCACAATAAGGTTAATACAGGATTTGCTTATTTTTAATTTTGTATAATCAAAGTTATATAAATAGTTTCAATAATCAGTTCTACAAAGTGTGTTATGAAAAACAGTAGTCCAGATTCTGGTTCCAGATAAGATGGAGTAAGCACGCTTCACCCTGTTTCTCCCACTGAATGCAGCTATAAAACCTGGACAGAATGCTTGGAGTGGCTATTTGAGGACTCTGAAAAGTAAATAGTAGGAGGCAGATTGGGGAAGAAGACCAGAATTCAAAGTACCACTGAACCGGCGGTGAGTTTATCATTTTTTTTCTTCCAGTATGCCCCAGCCTGAACTTAATGTATCCTGAAACTTGGAAGTGAGCCTTATTAACACGGACAAAAAAAAAGCACCAGGAGAAGCCCTCTGGTTCTGACTCAAGGAGCAGGAAGGGATCTCCTAATGCTCAGAGAAAGTGTGGCAACTCCACATCCTTCTCTTTTTTTCTTCTTCTTTTTTTTTTTTTTTTTTTTTTGCTTTTCTTCATTTTCTTGCACCCCAGGCCTCAAGCAGTTCTTGGCAGCAGATGCAGTGGCCTCAGTGGGGGCAGGCAGGAGCCAAAAATCTCAGAGGGAGGGGAACCTTCCATCCAGATTGGAAGAGCTATGATCTCAAGAGAGTGCGGCAAATCCATTGCTTTTCTTCTCCCTCTGTTCTTCTGTTGCTTGCCCCTGATATGAGTACATCATGGGAAGTATATGGCAGAGTGGGTTTAATGAAACCCCAGCTTTCTGCTGGAAGGCTGGAAAAGGGGAGCCCCAGGGAACCAAAAGATTGCAAGAGAATGAGGAGCTTGGGAAACTGACTACTTAAACTTGCTTATGGACTTAGGAGCAGACTTCCAAGCTGTACATGCATGAGTCTGATTCCTTTTTTTTTTTTTTTTCTTTTTTTTTTTTTTTTATGAGTCTGATTCCTAAACAGCGTACAGAAACATCAAGGACTGAATTATGGGATAGACCACTCCCTAGCCCCTAAACTGGATACTGCGTGGGACAGTTATGAAACATATTCAATATGACTGCAAAGGGTTTGCAAACTGAATTGTAATTGGAAATAAAACCCACAGAAGGCTTGTCAGAACTTGAATGTGAACCCAACTGGGTCAATTACTGGCTAAAACAAAAACACCAACATTCTGAGTGGGACTTAAATAAGATCGAGAGTACCATAATATTTCCAAGTGTCCAGAATACAGTCTAGAATTAGCTTAAAAAACAAAACAAAACAAAACAAACAAAAAAACGGAAAATTGAACTCACATGGGAAAAGACAGTGAACAGATGGTGATGCCAAGATCACACAGATGTTAAAATTATCTGGAAAATAGTTTTAAAATCAGCTGTTTTGACCATGTTCAAGGATTGAACGGGAAGATAGAAAGTCTCAGCAAAGAAGTAGAAGATAAGAAGAACTAAATGGAGATTTTAGAACTAAGAAACATAATAATGGAAATGAAAACTCATTAAATGAGCTCGGTAGCAGAGTAGACCTGACAATGAAAAGAGTCTATGCACTTGAAAATAGATCAACAGAAATGATGCAATTTGAATAACAAGAAAAATGTTAAAAATAAATGTATAGCCTCAGGGACCTATGAAACTATGATAAAGTCTTACATTTGTGTCATCAGAGACCCAGAACGAGAAGAGAATGAGTGGGGTCCATCAAAAGTACTTGAAGAAATAATGGCATAGAGATTGAAAAAGAAGAAGTAAAACTACCCCTGTTTACAGGTGGCATAATCATCTATATGGAAAATCTCAAGCAATCTACAAAAAGTTCCTAGAGTAAACGAGTTTAATGAGTTATTCATGGTCAGCTTGCAAAAAGCAATCATATTTCTATATGCTAGTGATAATCAATTGAAAACTGAATTAATGATATTTATGGTAGATTCCCCAAAATGAAACACTTAGGTATAAATGTAGCAAAATATGTATAAAATCTCTATGTTGAGAATTATAGAACACTGATTTAAAAAAAATCAAAGGATTTTTAAGTAAATACAGAAACATGCATTTATGAATTTGAAGAATCACAATTTTAGTAAAGATGTTGATTTTCCCCAGATTAATCTGTAGACTTAGTACTGGTAAAAACAATCCTAACAGCACTGTTTCCAGTTATAAACTGATTATAAAATTCTATACAAAGGCAAAAGACCTAGACTAGCCAAAACAACTTTTTTTAAAGACTTCCATTTTTTATTTGAGAGAGAGAGAGCACGCATGTGTGTACACATAGGGGCAGGAGCAGAGAGGGGGCGGGGAAGAGAGAGGAAGAGAACAGGGAACCCAATGCAGAGCTGGATCCTAGGATTCTGGGATCATGACCTGAGCCGAAGGCAAACACTTAACCAGCTGAGCCACCCAGGTGCCCCCAAAACAATTTTGAAAAAGAAAGATGTTGGAAAAAAATCAAACTACCTGATTTCAAAACACCGCGAAGCTATCATAATCAAGGTTGTGGTATTGGCAAAGGGAAAGACATATAGATCAATGAAATAGAGATTCCATAAATAGTCCCACACAAATATGGCCAATAATTTTTAAAGTTGGCAAAATGGAAAAAGAATAATCTTCAATAAGTGTTGTTGGAACAGTTGGATAGCCACATAAAAAAGTAATGAACCTTGGCCCAAACTGCATGTATTATATGAAAATGAACTTAAAATGTACCACACATCTAAATTTGAAATGTAAAACTACAGCTTTTAGAAGAAAACATAGGAGAAAATCTTTGTGACCTGAGTGTAGATCTAGAAGTTCTTTCACATGACACTAAAAGCATGATTCATAAAAGAAGAAATTGATGAATTGATTTCTTCAAATTAAAAACATTGCTTGCAAAGATACTGTTCAGAGAATTAAAAGGCAGATTATAGGCCTAAAGGAAATATTTGCAAATCTCATACTTGTAAAGGATTTATATTTGGAATATGTAAAGAACTCCTGAAAACTCAACAGTAAGAAAACAATTCAGTTAAAAATATTTAATAGACTTTGGCAAAGAGGATATAGAGTGGCACATCAGCTCATGAAAAGATGTTTAGCATAACTAGCCATTAGGGGAATGCAATTTAAAATCACAGTGAGCTACCACTGTGTAGCCATTAGAATGATTTAAATTAAAACTTGACAGTACCAAGTGCTGAGAAGGATGTGGAGCAGCTGGAACCCTCACATATTGCTGGTGGGGATAAATATGGATTTATTGTATGATCGAGCAACCTTACACTAGGCATACCTTTAAGAAATGAAAATACGTGTTCGTGTATATTTATATTTAAATCAGCTTTATTCTTACTTGCCAGAAATGTAAACTTCATAGAGTGAAAGGATAAATTGAAGATGGTATATCCATTGAGTGGCAGTAAAAAAGAATGAGCTACTACTGATTTGCATAACTCTTGATTTCCTTTTCTTAGGGAAATCTCTCCAGGGATGTCTTAGCTCCAATTTGGCTTTTTTTTTTTTGGTGGGGGGGGGGATTCTATTCACAAGTATCATCCTTGGATCACCCTTCAGTGGGTTCCTGGAGATTCTCTTTGCTTCTTTTTTATATTGTATGCCTGTTGAATCCTTTTCTCTTTTTTGTTTATATTCTCATTTTAGTGAAGCACCTCTTCTAATAGTTTCCTGAGTGAAGGATACATAGGAGGTATGTCTTTGAGACCTCTCTTGCAAGTGTGAAAGTGTCTTTATCCTACCCTGATGTTTAAATGAAAAAGTGGTTAGATACAGAATTCTGGATTGAAAATAATTTTACTTCCGAAATTTGTCTTTATACTCACTGTAGCGATTTAGAAGTGAAATTCTATTATGATTCTTGTTACTTTGGAAACATCTACTTTCTTCTCTTTTCTCCTAGGGTTTTGCAATTTCATGATGATGTGTCATAGTAGGGGTGTTTTCATCTAGTGTGTCTGTGTCCTTGTGATTGAAGGTTTGTGATTGAAACTTGTGATTGAAGGTTTTTTTCAGGAAATATTCTTGAATAATTTTGCTGATGATTTACACCTCCTTTGTTTTTTACCCCTTCTTTTCTGGAGCACCTGGTATGCAGATATTGGAACGCTTGGAATGGTTCCCCAATTCTTGATCTTTTCTCCTATTTTTATATACATTTATTCATTTTTGTAATAGACAAGTACATTTGCTAAATAGATAGGGTGATGAAATTGTACTCATTTTTTTTTTCATTCTCACCACAAAAACCTGATAGTTTTAAATTGGCCATTGTGATAGGATAGTTTTGTTTAAATGATAGAATGCCCTGTGATGGTTATACAGAGTGAAGGGCTTGGAAACTTCCTTTTGCCTTTGTCTCCTGGTGAGCTATACAATCCAAGGAATTATTAAATGGGCATCCTCATGAGTGCTAAGAGGAGGAGCCTTTGTTTCTTAAACTTCTTGGCTCAATTTTTTTTTTTCCCCCTGGGGACTTGTTTTAAAGGACTCAGTATTCTTTTGTTTTACCATCAGGTTAACCCAGTCAAGCTCTATGCTCTAAGCATTCTAAATCCAACTAATCTACTGATTTCTCACAGTGCTTATTCTTTGTTCTTAGAAGCTATCATTTGATCTTATCTTGTCATTATCTTATAGTAAGTTCATTTCTTAAAATAAGATTGTAGATACTTTGAGGACAGGAACCCCCGCCCCCCCCCACCCCCCACTCCATGCCTTATATTTTTCTGTCTTCCTTGGTATAGATGTTTCATGACCTATTATTGTTAGGTTGGGTGTGGTTTGTTTGTTTGGTGGTGGTGTGAGTGAGTAAGTAAGAGGAATAAATGATAGATGGGTAAGGAAGCTAAGGCTGGTTTTGTTGGATCCTTAGCAGTATAGTAGTCTGGCTTTGCAGAATCCCAGTATTTGCTAGTTTGCCATTGACCTGGAATTTGTTATTTGAGTTCCTGAGCATCCCTATTAGTAGGTTTGGGATACTTTTAGCTAGCTTTCTTACTTTATTAGTAAATGGCTTTTTTAATTTAAAAAGTAAAATGAAAAAAAAAAATAAAAAGTAAAATGATCGATGCCCCCTTCTGATTGTTTTATTTTTTTCTAGCATATAAAAATCATAGAAAATTATTTGCCTTTTGTGTGGCATTGTTATTCATTAATATTTAATGCTGGGATGTAGACTACCATACTATCACTTGCCATAGCTTTTTAAGCTCTTGGGTTGAAAGCAAGGATAGTAGATGATCATTTGAAGTTGTAAGAACAAAAAGATTCATTAGGTTCTATGCATTTATTTTATTTTTTTACTTTTAAAGATATTTATTTACTTGAAAGAGAGTGCAAGTGGGGGAGCAGAGGGAAAGGGAGAGAGAAAATCCTCAAGCTGACTCCCTACTGTGCACAGAGCTGAATGCAGGGCTTTATCCAAGGACCCTGATCATGACCTGAGCTGAAACCAAGAGTTGGCTGCCTAACCAATGGAGCCACCCAGACACCCCATATGCATTTATTTTAGAGAAGAGCTTTTCTATTCCTTTAAATAAAGATTTTGGACAGTATTCCTTTTTAATATCACAATTAAAATCTGTGTTTGGGCAGCCTGGGTGCCTCAGCAGTTCAGCGCCACCTTCAGCCCAGGGCCTTATCCTGGGGACCTTGAAATTTTTTTTTGAAAGATCAAGCCTGCTTCTCTCTCTGCCTGTGTTTCTGCCTCTCTCTCTCTGTGTCTCTCATGAATAAATAAATAAAATCTTAAAAAAAAAAATCAGTGTTTAACTAGCAAGATGTTACATTGCCTATAATATCTATAGATATTATCTACCTATCGAAGTTTACTTTTTATTGTCTTTTTTGAGTGGAGATATCATTGATTATTTTGTTGACAGACCACAAACATTCCTATTGGGTTAGTCAAGAGCTAGAAGATAAAGAGAAAGCTTTAGTGGTGGTATTTTAAGTGTTTGGTTAAGATTTGGTTTGTATGTTCAGGATTCCTTTCATCTTTTAGAGGATTTCTTTGACATAAGACACATATAAGCTGGGAGTTAAAATTGATTTGTTGTATAATTCCATCCTATATTTTCTTGAGATCAATGATCTCTATGACTCTTAGTGATCAGTGCTACCTTGCTGATTCTTCTCTCTCTCTGCTTTCATCTCTGCACCAGACTTGATTATTCTCACTCAATTCCAGGAAATTTAATAGTCTTGTTTATTTTTTTCCCTCAGAGCTTTGCTAAGTGACTAACTTGCTAACATCTGAAAATCTAGTCCTGAGTTTTAGTCGGTTGATACTGCTTCCTACAGGGATATTTAGATTCAAGAGTTGTATTTGATTTGAGGAAATGAGGTTGAGGGAATAATATGAGCAAAAATCAAAGTAGTATATTTGAGAAGGAGAATAAAAAAAACAAACTGTCTTCATCAAGAGTGTATGATATATGTTGAAGTACTGTAGGAAATGAGGTTTGGTAAGTAATGTAGAATGAATCATGAATTCCAGGTTCACCATTTTATTTCATTTCATTTATTTTTCTAGAAAGTAAATATAAAAATGTTTAATTCCAGTATAATTAACATACAGTGTTATATTAGATGCCTCAGATGTACAACATAATGATTCAACATTTATCTACATTACTCAGTGCATATCAGAGTAAGTGTACTCTTAATCCCCTTCACCTGTTTCATCCATTCCTCATCTCTGGTAACCAGTTTGTTCTCCAAAGTTAATTAAGAGTATTTGTTTGTTTGTTTTTTATTTTTATTTTTTTAAAGATTTTATTTATGAGAGAGAGAGAGAGTCAGAGACACAGGCAGAGGGAGAAGCAGGCTCCATGCTGGGAGCCTGACGTAGGACTCGATCCCAGGTCCCCAGGATCATGCCCCGGGCCGAAGGCAGACGCTAAACTGCTGAGCCACCCAGGCTGCCCTGTTTGTTTGTTTTTTAAAGATTTAATTTTTTTATTCGTGAGAGACACAGAGAGGCAGAGGGAGAAGCATAGGGAACTTCACAGAGAGCTCCATAGGGAACCTGATGTGGGACTTGATCCCAGGACCCTTAGGATCATGCCGTTAGTCAAAGGCAGATGCTCAGCCACTGAGCCACCCAGGTGCCCCTTTTGTTTTGTTTTTAAAAATATTTTATTTATTTATTTGACAGAGAAAGAGAAAGAGCGCACACAAGCAGGGGAGGTGGCAGGCAGAGGGCAAGGGAGAAATAGGATCCCTGCTGAGGAAGGAGCCTGACACAGAGCTCGATCCCACTAGTCTGGGGTCGTGACCTGACTGAAGGCAGGCGCCCAACTGACTGAGCCATCCACGCACCCCAAGTCTGATTTTTTGTCTCTTTTTTGTTTGTTTCTTAAATTCCACATATGAGTGAAATTATATGGCATTTATCTTTCTCCAACTGACCTTTTTCACTTCGCATTATATTTTCTGGATCCATCCATGCTGTTGTAAATGGCAGGATTTTATTCTTTTTTTATGGCTGAGTGATATTCCATCACATATACACACATGCACACACACATACACACACATATCACATCTTCTTTTTCCATTCATCTATTAATGGACACTTGGGTTGCTGCCATAATTTGGCTGTTGTAAATAATGCTGCAATAAACATTGAGGTGCATACATCTTTTCAAGAATATGTTTTCATATTCTTAGGGTGAATACCCAGTAGTGCAAATACTGTTCTATTTCTAATTTTTTGAGGAAATTTCATATCATTTTACACAGTGGAGAGTCTGCTCCTCCTTCTCCCTCTGCTAGATGAGCTTGTCAATAGATAATAGGTGGTAGTTCATTAGAGGAGTCATCATCAGGGGAGCCCAGTAGGGTATTTATAAAAAGCGAGCTCATGCATATCATTCTAAGGTAGACATTGGCCCTTTAGGGGTGAGAAGAGGAGCAGTAGAGTGGGGAAGAAGATGGCCTTAGCCCTAGAAAGCCCAGGATACTAGTTTATAAATGCTTGTTTTCATTCTCCCTTCTTTCCTTCCTAGACACCTGATAAATGTGAACCACTATGCTAGGAGCTAGGTAGGAGTCCTCAGGGGTTCACAGTCAAGTTAGACTGACACTGAGAATGAATAATGACATTATGGAATGATAAGTTATAAGAAAAATGTATAAAATATATAAAAAAAGAGGAATGTAGGGGCACCTGGGTTGCTCAGTGGGTCAAGCATCTGCCTTCGGTTGAGATCATGATCTTACAGTCCTGGGATCAAGCTCTGTGTTGGGCTCTCTGCTCAGCGAGGAGTCTGCTTCTTCCTCTCTGCCTGGCTGCTCCCCCTGCTTGTGCTTTCTCTCTCTCTGTGTCAAATAAATAAATAAAATCTAAAAAAAAAATAAAAGAGGAATGTATAAAAAGATCCATAGGAGCATTGACAAGGGAATAAAAGGGAAACTAGGCAGAAGCTCTGCTGTCAGAACCAAGGAGTTAGGTCAGGACAAGACTAGCAGCAAAGGTGAAGGGTTGATGGCATTGAGAGTATGGTAATGGCTAGAGCTCCATGAATATTTCCTACTAAGCCTAAGGGAGAGAGTGAGGTGGACTTGAGTCTTTATGTGAGAGGTTAATGGCACCAGTAATGTGGATAGAAAAGATGTAGTGGCAGGGAACCAGTGAGGGCCTTGAAATATTTGGGGAACATGGAGGTTTAGGATTTCAGGTAAATACTCTACTACATAGTGATGTCCTAGCCAAGGTAGGCAGTCACAGGAGTGGACAGAGAGGAGATGAGCAAAGTATAAGAACTGGCAATTCACAAAAGAGGAAACCTAAACAATTAATAAGTAGATGAAAAGATGCTCAATCTTACTAGTAACCAGAGAAATGAAAATTGTGTAGCAAGACACTGTTTCATACCCTTCAGGTTGGCAAAAACAAAAAAGTTTTTGACAGTACCAAGGGCTGGTGAAGATAAAGAAACGAAAGCTTCCTTGTGTCCTGATGGGAGAAGTATAAATTGGTACAACCACTTTAGAAAGCAATTTGTACCTATTATGTAATGAAGAGGCTAACAATCATGTATTATTCTTCCTGTGTCAGGCATTGTTTTAAATGTATATTTTTAAAGAATATTATTTGATTTAATTCGTACCACAGCTTTCCCCTGATTATATAATTGAGGAAATACAGCCTAAGAGAGATTAAATAATCTGTCCAGAGTCACAAAAGTGGTAAAATAAAGAGCCAGCATTTTAGCTTAGATCTTTCTCTTTCTAAAACTTGCGTTCATAATCACTAATGATAATAATAGGAAGATATATTGAGCATTTAGTATGTGCCAGTTGGTATATTTTAGACATACCTTAGCTGATTTACCTGTGTAATAAGTCTTTAAGGTAAGTGGTTTTGTTACTCATCATGTAGCTTTTATTTTTTTATTATTTTTTTAAAATTTTATTTATTTATTCATGAGATATAGAGAGAGGCAGAGACACAGGCAGAGGGAGAAGAGGGCTCCATGCAGGGAGCCCGACGTGGGACTCAATCCCGGGTCTCCAGGATAATGCTCTGGGCTGAAGGTGGCTCTAAACCGCTGAGCCACCTGGGCTGCCCTCATCATGTGGCTTTTAGAGATTAAGTAACAAGCTAGCAAGTGAAAAAGCTCAAGTGGTACTTACCTCAGGTGGTTTTGAGCACATGTACTTTTCATTCCACACCAAACTGAAAGATCCAGAGGTGTAGAATAATAGACTTTTGATCTGAATCCTCTTTTTTTCCCTCTGTTTCATATATATAAATATATATAATATATTTAATATATATTAAATATATATAAATATATATGTATTTGACATACAACTTTGTATTATGTGCAACATAAAGATTTGATACATATATTGCAGAATGATTACCACAAGTTTAGTTAGTTATCACTGCACAGTTACAATTTCCTGTGATGAGAGTGTTTAAAATTTATGATCTTACCTACTTTCAAATAAACAGTATTGTTAACTATAATCACCATGCTGTACATTAGATTTCCAAGATTTACTTATTTTACAACTGAAGTTTGAACCTTTTTTTTTAAGATTTTATTTATTTATTTATTTATTCATGAGAGAGGCAGAGAGAGAGAGAGAGAGAGAGAGAGGGAGAAGCAGGCTTCATGCAGGGAGCCTGACGTGGGACTCCATCCTGGGTCTCCAGGATCAGGCCCTGGTCTGAAGGCGGCCCTAAACTGCTAAGCCACTGGGGCTGCCCAAGTTTGAACTTTTTAACCACCTTTACCTATTTCCCCTACCTCTCACCCCCTACTTCTGGGAACTACTGGTCTGTTCTCTGTTTTTATGAGTTTTGGTTTATTTAGATTCTACATATAAGTTTTTCTTTGACTTATATTACGTAGCATAATGCTCTCAAGATCCATCCATTTTACCACAAATGTCAAGATTTTCTTATTTTTGTTTATGGCTGCATAATATTGTTGTGTATATACATACTATGTTTTCTTTACCCTTTCATTTATAGATGGACACGTAAGTTGTTTCAATGTCTTGGCTATTGTAAATAATGTTGCATTGAACATGGGCATGGGTTATCTCTTCAAGATAATGAGTTCGTTTCTTTGGGTATATACCCACAAATGGAACTGCTAGATCATATGGTAGTTCTATTTTTAATTTTAAAATTTGAATTCCAATGTAGTTAACATACAGTGCTATGTTAGTTTTGGGTGTACAATATAGTAACCCATCAGTTCCATATATTATTTAGTGCTTATCAAGGCAATGCCAATCCTAATCCCCTTCACTAGTTTCAAACCGTCTCCTGTGCACCTCTCTTTTGGTAAACATTTATTTATTTTCTATAGTTAAGAATCTGTTTTTTGGCGTATCTTTTTTCCCCCTTTGTCCATTTGTTTTGTTTCTTAAGAAACTACTTTTATTTTAAGGAATCTCCATACTATTTTCCTAGTGGCCACACCAATTTATATTCTTAGCAGTTAGTGCACAGGGATTCTCTTTTCTCCACATACTTACCAACACTTGTGATTTCTTGTCTTTTTGATAATAGTCATCCTAATGGATATGAGGTAGTATTTCATTGTGGCCTTGATTTGCATTTCTCCGATGATTAGTGATATTGAACACTTTTTCATGTACCTGTTGACCATGTTACTATCATTGGAAAAATGTCTCTTCGGGCCCTCTACCTATTTTTAAATCAGATTGTTTAGGTTTTTTGCTGTTGAGTTGTATGAGTTCATGATGTATTTTGGATATTAACCCCTTATCACATAAATGATTTGCAGATATTTTCTCCCATTTAGTAGGTGCCTTTTCATTTTGTTGATGGTTTCATTTTTTGTGCAGGAGCTTTATAATTTGATGTAGTCCCACTTGTTTATTTTTGCTTTTGTCGTCTTTGCTTTTGGTGTCAAATTCAAAAAATTACCAAAACCAGTGTTAAGGAGCTTACCCCTTATGTTTTTTTTTCCTATGAGTTTTATGGCTCCAGGTTTTACATTCAAGTCTTTAATCTATCTTGAGTTGATTTTGCCTATGGTATATATTGGCTTAAAATACGAAAATTAGGGCAGCCCGGGTGGCTCAGTGGTTTAGTGCTGCCTTCAGCCCAGGGCATGATCCTGGAGACCCAGGATCAAGTTCCACATCAGGTTCCCTGCATGGAGCCTACTTCTCCCTCTGCCTGTGTCTCTGCCTCTCTCGCTCTGTGTCTCTCATGGATAAATAAATAAAATTAAAAAAAATAAAATAAAATATGAAAATTAGTATAATACACTATCAACAGAATCAAAGACAAAAACCACATGATTATGTCAGAAGACACAGAAGACCCATTTAACAAAATCCAATAACCCTTTCATGATAAAAAATACTCACAAACTAGGAATAGAAAGGAACTTCCTTATCCTGATAAGGGCATTATATAACAAAAACCCAAAAACGAAAACCAAAAAAAATCCACAGCTGATATGGTAAAACACACTCTTTTCCCCAAAGGTAATGATGAACAAGACAAGTATTCTGCACTTGCCACTTCTATTTGTCAAGAAGATGAAACAAAATGCACCCAGACTGGAAGGAAGTGTAAAACTAGCTCTATTGACAGATGACCCTCTCTTATTTTTGGGAAATCCTAAGGAATCCACTAAAAACTTTAGAGCCACTAAACAAGTTCAGCGAGATTGCAAGAAACAAGATAAATATAAAAAGATGATGTGTCTTACTAGATGTTAGCAATAAGCAATCCAAAAATGGTATTAAGAGAACAACTCCATTTACAATAGCATCAAAAAGAATAAAATAGGAATAAATTTAATAAAAGAAATATAAGACTTATATTCTGAAAATTATAAGACATTTTTGAAAAAGTAAGACTTAAATATATGGAAAGATATCTTGTGTTTGTAGACTGGAAGACTTAATATTGTTAAGATAGTAGCACTCCTAAAACTGACCTATAGATTGAACACAGTCCCTATCAGAATTGCAGCTGCCTTCTTTGTAGAAATGGATAAGCTGATTCTAAAATTAATATGGAATTGCAAGGAACCCCCAGATAGTTAAAACAGTCTTGAAAAAGAACAATGAAATTGCAATATTTACATTTTCTGATTTCAAAACTTATTACAGAACGATAGTGATCAAGACATTATGGTACTGGAATAAGGATAGAAATATAGATCAATAGAATCCAGAAATTACCACATAATGGTCAATTGATTTTGGCACCATTGACAAAGGTGCCAAGACAATCCATTGGGAAAAGGATTCTTTTCAACAAATGGTGCCAGCACAACTCCATTGGATATTGTAAAAGAACACAACACATGTATTGGTCTCTGCCCCTAGTTCCTGGCACAGACCTCTTAAAATCCATGTAATCTCCTAAGTGATAAGAGCACTAGGAGCATCCTTTGTTCTGCTGTTTGGTCTTAGACCAGATTTGGCCAGCAAACTGGTTCCTGACACAGTGTTCCTATGTTCTTTAGAATTTCCTGAGTGATAGGAATGTCTCATGTTTCAGTGAAGCAACTCTTGGTGGACTCTAGCTTCAGGATGGTGTCAGGTCACCAAAAGGACAAGTTCTTGATTGGAAGTTTGGAATTTATAGCCTCACCCTCATCCTCTGGGAAATAGTAAAATTTCCAGAAGTACGAGATTTAGAGATCTTCTGAGTTGGTTAACACGTGGAGATCCTAGAAGAATGGCACACTCAGAAAGAGCATGGAAGTTCTGCACTACTCACATATCTTTCTTTGTGTGTCTCTAAATCCAGCTGTTCATCTGTATTCTTTATCTTTTAAAATAAACTGGTAAATATAAGTATCTCCCTGAATTCTATAAGCTGTTCTAGCAAATTGTTAAACCTAAGGAGGGGGTAATTTATACAACCTGGGACTTGTGATTGGCATTTGAAATGGGGGCAGTGTGGGGATCTGATGCAAACTCTAGGTAGATACTATTAGAATTGAACTGAATTATAGGACACCCAGCTGGTGTCTAGGAGAATAGCTCCATCTGTGGAAAGCCCACATATCTGGTGTCAAAAAGTATTGTGAGTATGGTAGTAGTGTGAGAGTAAGGAGGAACACAAGAGGAGTGTGTCTTCCAACACAGTTATACACATGCAAAAGAATGAACTTGGACCCTTACCTTGTACCATTATAAAAATTTATTCAAATTAGGGGCACCTGGCTGGCTCAGTTTATGGAGCATGAGACTCTTGATCTCGGCGTCATAAGTTTGAGCCCCATGTTAGATGTAGGATTTACTTTTAAAAAATTAAAAGTAAAATCTTTAAAAAAATTTATTCAAAGTAGACCAAAGAACTAGATATATAAAACTCTTAGAAGAATAATACATACATGTAAGTCTTCATGACCTTGGATTAGGCAATAATTTCTTAGATATGATGCTAAAACCACAAGGCAGCAAAATAAATAAATAAATTGGACTTCATCTGATTTAAAAACTTTTGTGCTTTGGGGCACCTGGGTGGTTAAGTGGTTGAGCATTTGCCTTTGGCTTGGGTCATGATCCTGGGGTCCTGGGATGGCGTCCGCATCCGATTCCCAATGGGTAGCCTGTTTCTCCCTCTGCCTATGTCTCTGCCTATCTCTGTGTGTCTCTCATGAATAAGTGAATTAAAAAAAAAACTTTTGTATTTCAAAGATCACCATCAAGAAAGTGAATAGACAGGGACGCCTGTGTGTCTCAGCAATTGAGCGTCTGCCTTAGACTCATGGCATGATCCCCATCTGGGGATTGAGTCCCGCATCGGGCTCCCTGAGAGGAGCCTGCTTCTTCCTCTGTCATTGTCTCTGCCTCTCTCTCTCTGTGTCTCTCATGAATAAATAGATAAAATCTTGAAAAGAAAAGTGAATAGACAGCCCACGAAGTAGAAAATATTTACAAATCATACATCTGATAGGGACTTTATCTATACTAAATAAAGAACTCAAAATTCAGTAATAAAGAGATAACCCAATTTAAAAATCAGCGAAGGATCTAAATAGACATTTCTCCAGAGAAGATCTACAGATTGTCAATAAGTACATGAAAAGATGCTCAACATTATTAATGATTATGAAAATGTAAATCAAACCTATACTGAGATATCAGTTCACTCTCACTAGATGATTGCAATATAAAAAGATACAGATAATAACAAGAGTTGGTGAGGATGTGGAGAAATTAGAAGCCTCATATGTTACTGGTAGATATAAAATGTACAGCTTCTTTGGAAAGCAGTCCAACAGTTCCTATGGACTGCTTAAGATTAAACATGGAGTTACCAAATGTCCAGCAGTTATACTCCCAGATATATATATATATATACACACATATATATATATATATATCTCCAAGATGAAGTGAAAACATGTCTACACAAAAACTTGTATGTGAATGTTCATAGTAGCATTAATCATAACAAAAAGTGGAAACAACCTAAATGGACAATCAACTGGTAAAATGACTAAAAAAATATGTATAGCTGTATAATGAATATTATTGACCATGAAAAGAATGATATACTGAAGAACACATGGGTGGCTCAGTGGTTGAGTGTCTGCTATAGGCTCATGTGTTCCCAGGGTCCTGGGATTGAGTCCCACATCAGGGTTTCCACAGGGAACCTGCTTCTCCCTCTGCCTGTCTCTGTGTCTCTCATGAATAAATAAATAAAATCTTAAAAAAAAAAAAAAAAGAGAAAGAAATGAAATACTAATACATGCTACAATATGGATGAGTTTTGAATACACTGTGCTGGTAAAAGAAGCCAGTCACAAAAAATACTTATAGTATGATTCCATTTATGTGAAATGTCCAGAATAGGCAAAACTGTAGAGATAGAAAATAGTTTAGTGGGGCTGACTCTCATAGGGCTGGGAGAGTTGAGGGGGAAATAGAAGTGACAACTAATGAGTATCGGTTTTTTGGTGGGGTAGATAGGGCTGATGAAAATGTTCTAATGTTGATTGTGGTGGTGATTTTACAACTTTGCGAATATACTAAAAACAATTGAATTACACTTTTAAGGTGTGAATTTGGTAGTATGTTAATTATGTTCCAATTAAGGTATTATAAAAAACGTATTCATTGTTTAGTTAGTGTGTATCCTGTGCAGAGCTGGATACTAGAGTCCTTACCCTAGAAGTACTTACAGTCCAAGGGTCAGAGAAGCAAATAAAAACAGTATCACCTAAATATGATGAAATTATGTATCTATCATGTTCTGGTGCCTTTATGTACATTAATAGGAACCTATGGGGAACTCCTGGGTGGCTCAGTGGTTCAGCGTCTGCCTTCAGCTTAGGGCCTTATCCCAGGATCTGGGATCAAGTCCCACATTGGGCTCTCTGCAGGGAGCCTTCTTCTCCCTCTGCCGGTCTCTCTCTGTCTCATGCATAAATAAATAAATCTTAAAAAAAAAAAAAACAACCCATGAGAGTTAAGTAGGAATAAAATGAGGATTGGCTTGAGTTTGATACCACTTCGATACCAGATCTGCCCTAGAGTGTCATTAAGATTATTTAGATGTCATGGGCTGGGGTGGGGCACCTGGCTGCCTCAGTCAGTAGGGTGTGCAACTCTTGATCTTGGAGTTGGGAGTTTGAGACCCATGTTGAGTGTAGAGATTACTTAAAAATAAAATCTTTTATTTTTTTTAAAAGATTTTATTCATTTATTTGCGCCCGTGAGAGAGCAAGCACAAGCAGTGGGGAGGGACTGGAAGAGGCCGAGGGAGAAGCAGACTCCTGACTGTTTGACTCCTGAGCAAGGAGCCTGATACAGGGCTCAATCCCAGGATCCCAGGATCATGACCTGGGCCAAAGGCAGATGTTTAACTGACTGAGTCCCCCTAGGTGCCCCAAAACAAAATCTTTTAAGAAAAGGTTAGATATCTTTTATATTAGGAGTTCTTAAAAGTTTATAAAATGGTTTACCTAGGGTCTTTGAGTTGTTTCTGTAATGTTTCTGGACCTCTCCTCTAATCTCACTGTGCATGAAGTTGAGTAACTATTTTTATGAATGTGGAGTCATGGTCAGACCTAGCAGTGCATAGCATGAGACTGTCTTGTTGCTTAACTAGATATGACCTAGTAGACTGCCTAATTTACCATAAAGATTGCTATAGTTCTGGTATCTGGATTCTCATTAGGACTCTTATCTAAATGCCAGTATTAGGTCTCACCTGATATATTATGGGTTTGTCAAGCTGGGTCTCTTGTGTTTTCTTTTCTCTACAGCAATGATTTTGAATTATTAGCATTCTCTTCAAATATAACCTACCCTGCTCCCTTCATTTTTATTTATTTATTTTTTAAATTTTTATTTATTTATGATAGTCACACACACAGAGAGAGAGAGAGAGAGAGAGGCAGAGACATAGGCAGAGGGAGAAGCAGGCTCCATGCACCGGGAGCCCGATATGGGATTCGATCCCGGGTCTCCAGGATCGCGCCCTGGGCCAAAGGCAGGCGCCAAACCACTGCGCCACCCAGGGGATCCCTCATTTTTAAAGATTATTTTGCTTATTTCTTCACATCTGAAAAATGGGGAAAATAAAATACTTAAGCTATGAGGATTAACTGCATGTAAAGCACTTAATATAATGCCTGGCACAATATGCTTGCATATTATGCATGTTTTAGTAGCTACCATTATTGATATTAATTTGTTTATTCACAAATATTGACTGGGCATTTGACTATTTGCCTGGTACTGTGCTAATTACCAGAACAAGATAGTACTCTTGGAGTGGTATTTCAGTTTGTACTAATTATTACAATAATAGTAATACAAATTACTTTAACACTCTAAGTGGTGGTGAAAAATTACAGTTCCAGTTAAATTGTAGTTTCTCCATGCTTCTAAAAATCTGTGCATATTATTAAGCTAACTTTAAGGATTTTCATTAATTGCATGTATGTAAAATACAAGAGCAGTACACTATGCTATAAAGTCTGAGGTAAGAACTCATTAAGCTCTTACCTAAAGCAATGAAGATGTATTGGTGAATCCCAAACAATTTGCTGTTGACTTTGTATTTTGTTTACCCAGGAAGGGGTCTACAATTTATTTGATTTCTTTTTTCTTTTTTAAAAGCAGGATGTTTTTGCTATTGAGAGATTATTTTGGTATAATGTACCATAAAGATATTTTTGAAAGAGCATTCCAAGAAGAGTTAAATATGGTATGACCTTTTGTTTTTAGACAGTCGAAGTGTCTTTGTAATAGAGATCCTTCATTTAAATGTTACAGGCTAGGAAGGTGGAATCTTGAAGAATGGATAACAAGAAAATACTTCTAAATGATTTTTAAATTGTTCCTTTGAAGCTGAGGGAAAGAGTAAGTTGCTAATTGGCCATCATTTCATCATTTCGTTCTTACAGCAATTTACTAGGTGACACGGTGTTGTAAACATTTGGAAGATACATGTAAAGTGATGAACATGCATTGTACACATTGGTAATTATTGCTTCCATTGCACTTATTTCTTGCTACTTCCAACCCTTTCCAATAAAAGCACAGAGAGTAAGAGAATAGTGTGATAACCCAGATGCAAAAGAAGTTGAATTATTAACTAAAACAAGTCTGGGTTATATTTATATTTTAAGTCAGTCAGTAGAAAACTTTTTTGGCGGGGAGGGGATATTGAATTATATTTCTCATTCATCTAACAAATCTTGCCCTTCTAGCTCTTGGCATATGACTTGCTCACTTTACAGGCAAACTTCAAAGATTGTCCTCACTGTGTCATACTTGATTTATACTTTAATCCATTAAAGACTGGCTGCCACCCTTCCACTCACTTGTGACTTCCTAACTTTTTATATTAACTAGTGCTTCTCAGCCTTTCTGTAGCATTTGCCATTGGCCACTTTTGCCTTAAAATGTTCTTCTCATTATATTTCTGTAATACCCCTTTCTCATATTTTCCTCATACCTCTCCGGGTATTACTTAATTTCCTTCATTCCTTTTATTTTTGTCCATGCTGTAAATGTTGCATTTTGTAAAATTTTGTTCTTAGGTTAATTTTCATCTTTCTTTATATTCTTCCAACTTGACAATTGTCCATCTATGTTTGTAGTTCTCTCTACCTTCCATGAACTAATGGTTTCCCATTAGCTGTATTTCTACAGCTCAGCTTTTCACTCAGCAGCAAGCTTGAAATTACAGTTGTCTGTTAAATTCAACAGGTTGTCCTTAAAGTCAACATTCTATTAATCCCTTACAGCCTATACAACCTATTGTATTATGTTCTCTTATTTTGGTACAACTTACCATTTAATTGTATCAATTTCTAGTCAAAAACTGTGTTTAGTATCTCTTATATTTATCCTGTTTTTTCTGGTCTCTACTATAATTTTTTTTTAATTTTTTATTTATTTATGATAGTCACACACACACACAGAGAGAGAGAGAGAGAGAGAGAGAGAGGCAGAGACATAGGCAGAGGGAGAAGCAGGCTCCATGCACTGGGAGCCCGACGTGGGATTCGATCCCAGGTCTCCAGGATCGTGCCCTGGGCCAAAGGCAGGCGCCAAACCGCTGCGCCACCCAGGGATCCCTGTCTCTACTATAATACTTATAATTTAAACCCTATTCTCTCTCTTGGGATATTGCAACTGTTCCCAGAGTGACCTTTCTGACCTCTGTTTAGTCTGTCCTCATTGCCATTACAGCAGTGTTCTAAAGTACAGTGTTTTAAGTGTGTTTTTCCTTATCTTAAAATCTTTTAGATGCTTCTCATTACCAAGCAGTAGATTTTGTGGCCCATCTGCTTTTGTATCATTTAGAGAACTTTTTTTTTTTTAAACAAATTTACTTCTAAATCTTTTTTTTTTTTTTTTAATTTTTATTTATTTATGATAGTCACACAGAGAGAGCGAGAGAGGCAGAGACACAGGCAGAGGGAGAAGCAGGCTCCATGCACCGGGAGCCCGATGTGGGACTCGATCCCGGGTCTCCAGGATCGCGCCCTGGGCCAAAGGCAGGCGCCAAACCGCTGCGCCACCCAGGGATCCCTCATTTAGAGAACTTTTGAAAAGCTCCTCTCCTGTAAATTTACCCACTGATTCTGAATCAGTAAAGAGTTTAGGGATTTTTATTCTTTTAAAGATTTTATTTATTTGACAGCGAGAGAGAGTGTGAGTGAGCACAAGCAGGAGTTGTGGCAGAGGGAAAGGGAGAAGCAGGCTCCCCACTGAGCTGGGAGCCCAATGCAGGGCTTGATCCTAGGACCCTGGGATTATGACCTAAGCCAAAGTAACTGAGCTGTCCAGGCACCCCAGAGTTTAAGAATTGAAAAACCTTCCCAAGATGATTCTGCCAAGCAGCCAGAGCTGAGAAACACTGTCATCTGCATGTGGTTCACTTTCTTTATGAAGTCAAAGATGTTTCAGGGCCTCGTGCCTCTTGCTTCTCCAGCATCTTCTCATGTTGTTCTCCCTTCATTCACTGTTCTCCAGCCACTGTTCTCCACTTCTTCTGGCCCTGGGGCCTACCAGTCTTGATCTGTTTTTAGGACCTTTGTTTGCTTTTGTTGAATCAGGGCCAGACCCTAGATTTCTACTTGTTCCATCTCTGCTTTCCTCTGCACCCTAGCCAATACCTCCTTGGATTTCATAGGTAAAACTAAAATTGAAAAGCACTGAACTAATCCAAATCAGTGGGGCCCAGAAGGATTAAGTGATTAAGCAATTGAAGTCATAAATTGGTGAATGGCAGACTATATCTAAAATTCAGGATTTATGTTCCTTACCACCCCAGATTTATATTCCTAACAGAATTCTTATTTATTGTTCCTCTCGGTTTTCATATGTATAGTATGTGGGCAACTTGATCTTAAATGACTTTTAATTCTTCCTAAATAAATTATCAGTCATTTATTTATTCATTCAGTAAATATGTATTTGACTACATATGGAGCAGTGTAGGGTTCAGGGGGAGGTGGGTAGAAAATTTGAATAATACAGATTTCCTATTATTAAGGTTGTGAAGATAGATCCTTTATATTCAATTATAAAAGACTATACAGAAAAACTAATTATTAATATTTTAAAAGAGAAACCATAATATAACCTTTTTCTCCTCTCTTCTGTCTTTTATCCAGGGAAAGACCATGTTTGTAGATTTATTGGCTGTGGGAGGAATGATCGATTCAACTATGTGGTCATGCAGTTACAGGTAGGTTACTTGGAAATGTATCTTAAAATACTTCAGTTTTGATCAAAGTACCTAATTTCAGTGGATATGAATAAAAGCAAAATTCTTGGTATTATCTCAGAATGTTTTATACTATGCAGATAGAATTTTTAAAAACAGGTTTGACACAGATTTTTCCAAGATGGAAGGGTTCTTATCAACTGTTTTATTAGTTGGTCCATATCTTCGTTGATTGTCATCATTGCAAAGTTTTTTCAATCCCCGCATGGATTGCTGGATATGAGTCTTGCCCTGTCTCTGTCCCTTCCCCTTATCTCTCTTTGTTACCCTAAGGACTCTAGTTTTTAATGTATTTGCTCGGGACCAACTTTGAAAATTTAAGCATTAGTTAATTCATAGGAGAAATGCATTCCTTTTTCATTTTTCTTTCATTAACATAGCTCTGATCCCTAGGTGGAAAGTGGAGTTGGGTTGGGAGAACAGAGGAAGGAAATTCAGAAAGGGAATTTTGAAGTAATGATCACTGCAGGGAGAAGAGGGAAACGATCGCATTCTCTTTGACAACTGCCTCTGCCCCTGAAAACACACACACACATATACACACACTGCCGTCTGAACTGTATGTAGTCACTTTCAAAGTGTAAAAGCCATGGTTCACTTTGCTGCCTAACTTAGAGTTACCAGGGTTTCCTTTCTTTCTTTCTTTCTTTCTTTTTTTCTTTCTTCTTCTTCTTCTTCTTCTTCCTTTTTTTTTTTTTTTTTTTTGCAAAATTTGGTTTTTATGCAAAATTTGGTTATGAAGAACCTTGGATTCTTCTATTTTCTTTCAACTTTATAGCACTGATTTCAGAGACATAGATCCTAGCCTAATACTTCTTCTCGTCAGAATACTTTGCTTATTTCCCTTATGCTTCAGCATTTGATTTAGATCTAAAGATATTAATCTTTCTGTAAATGATAGCCTTAAAGTCATGTGATTCACTGTCTCTTGAGCCAGCATAGTTTTTTATTTCCTGAAGCAGTTATTTTTTTTTAAATTTTTATTTATTTATGATAGTCACAGAGAGAGAGAGAGATAGAGAGAGGCAGAGAGAGAAGCAGGCTCCATCCACTGGGATTCTGATGTGGGATTCGATCCCGGGTCTCCAGGATCACGCCCTGGGCCAAAGGCAGGCGCCAAACCGCTGCGCCACCCAGGGATCCCTCCTGAAGCAGTTATATCTGTTATCTTTTTAGGTCATTAGTATAGCAAGACCCTGCCCGCTCTTGCTTTGGCCATTAATAACATAACTTTTTTTTTTAAGATTTTGTTTATTTATTATTGAGAGACAGAGAGAGAGAGAGAGAGAGAGAGAGAGGCAGAGACACAGGCAGAGGGAGAAGCAGGCTCCATACAGGGAGCCCGATGCGGGACTCGATCCAGGATCTCCAGGACCATGCCCCGGGCTGAAGGCAGCACCAAACCGCTGAGCCACCTGGGCTGCCCAATAACATAACTTTTTATATAGTATTGTGTAGTTTTCTTCCGGGTTTATTATATATCTTATTTTAGTCTCACCATATCCCCATGGAAAGGATAAGACCCCCATTTTGCAAATGAAAGGGCTAAAGATCAAGGAGGGTTGTGGTTTGGCCATATACTCTCAGTGGTTGTGGCATCTGGTTTGGCAATACTCATTTTTTAAAAAAATAAAAAAATAAAAATGGAATAGTATAATGAATACCCATGTACTCATCACTCAGCTTCAATAGTTATCAGTTTATGGCCAATCTTGTTCCCAGTGTATTTGTCTTCCCTTCTTCTTCCTCCCCAGATTATATGAAGGCATCTTTTAACTGGAAATATAAGAGTAAGTATTCCTAAGTGTCAGAGATTCCTTTCTTCTCCTCTTAATCACAGTATACAGTAATTCCTTCATAATAGTATCAAATATCAAGATAATCTTCAGATTTCCATATTGTATCTTTTTATTTTATTTTATTTTTGAATTTATTTTTTATTTATTTTTTAATAAATTTATTTTTTATTGGTGTTCAATTTACCAACATACAGAATAACACCCAGTGCTCATCCCGTCAAGTGCCCCCCTCAGTGCCCGTCACCCATTCACCCCCACCCTGCACCCTCCTCCCCTTCCACCACCCCTACTTCGTTTCCCAGAGTTAGGAGTCTTTATTTTCTGTCTCCCTTTCTGATATTTCCCGCACATTTCTTCTCCCTTCCCTTATATTCCCTTTCACTATTATTTATATTCCCCAAATGAATGAGAACATACACTGTTTGTCCTTCTCCGATTGACTTACTTCACTCAGCATAATACCCTCCAGTTCCATCCACGTTGAAGCAAATGGTGGGTATTTGTCATTTCTAATGGCTGAGTAATATTCCATTGTATACATAAACCACATCTTCTTTATCCATTCATCTTTCGATGGACACCGAGGCTCCTTCCACAGTTTGGCTATTGTGGACATTGCTGCTATAAACATCGGGGTGCAGGTGTCCCAGCGTTTCATTGCATCTGAATCTTTGGGGTTGGGATCCCTGGGTGGCGCAGCGGTTTAGCGCCTGCCTTTGGCCCAGGGCGCGATCCTGGAGACTCGGGATCGAGTCCCACGTCGGGCTCCCGGTGCATGGAGCCTGCTTCTCCCTCTGCCTGTGTCTCTGCCTCTCTCTCTCTCTGTGTGACTATCATAAATAAGTAAAAATTAAAAAAAAAAAAAAGAAAAAAATAAAGTTCTGTCAATATCTGTGAAAACCATCTGGTCCAGTGTATCATTTAAAGCTCTCGTTTCTTTGGATATGTTGTGCTTAGAAGACCTATCTAGTATAGAAAGAGCTAGATTGAAGTCACCAAGTATAAGTGTATTATTATCTAAGTACTTCTTCACTTTGGTTATTAATTGATTTATATATTTGGGAGCTCCCTACATTCGGGGCATATATATTGAGGATTGTTAAGTCTTCTTGTTGGATAGATCCTTTAAGTATGAGATAGTGTCCCTTTTCATCTCTCACTATAGTCTTCGGGGTAAATTTTAGTTTATCTGATATAAGGATGGCTACCCCTGCTTTCTTTTGAGGACCATTTGAATGGTAAATGGTTCTCCAACCTTTTATTTTCAGGCTGTAGGTGTCCTTCTGTCTAAAATGAGTCTCTTGTAGACAGCAAATAGATGGGTCCTGCTTTTTTATCCAGTCTGAAGCCCTGCGCCTTTTGATGGGGTCATTAAGCCCGTTCACATTCAGAGTTACTATTGAAAGATATGAGTTTAGTGTCATCATGGTATCTATTCAGTCCTTGTTTTTGTGGATTGTTCCACTGAACTTCTTCTTAAAGGGGAATTTTAAGAGTCCCCCTTAAAATTTCTTGCAGAGCTTGTTTGGAGGTCACATATTCTTTCAGTTCCTGCCTGTCTTGGAAGCTCTTTATCTCTCCTTCCATTTTGAATGAGAGCCTTGCTGGATAAAGTATTCTTGATTGCATGTTCTTCTTATTTAGGACCCTGAATATATCCTGCCAGCCCTTTCTGGCCTGCCAGGTCTCTGTGCAGAGGTCTGCTGTTACCCTAATACTCCTCCCCATAAAGGTCAGGGATTTCTTGTCTCTTGCTGCTTTAAGGATCTTCTCTTTATCTTTGGAATTTGCAAGCTGAACTATTAAATGTCAAGGTGTTGAACGGTTTTTATTGATTTGGGGGGGGGGGTGTCTCTCTGTCTCCTGCATCTGAATGCCTGTTTCCCTTCCCAGATTAGGAAAGTTTTCAGCTATGATTTGTTCAAATACATATTCTGGCCCTCTGGCCCTTTCGGCACCCTCGGGAACCCCAATGAAACGTAGGTTTTTCTTCCTCAGGCTGTCATTTATTTCCCTTAATCTATCCTCATGGTCTTTTAATTGTTTGTCTCTTTTTTCCTCAGTTTCCCTCTTTGCCATCAACTTGTCTTCTATGTCACTCACTCGTTCTTCCACCTCGTTAACCCTCGTCGTTAGGACTTCTAGTTTGGATTGCATCTCATTCAATTGATTTTTAATTTCTGCCTGATTAGCTCTAAATTCTGCAGTCATGAAGTCTCTTGAGTCCTTTATGCTTTTTTCTAGAGCCACCAGTAGCTGTATAATAGTGCTTCTGAATTGGCTTTCTGACATTGAATTGTAATCCAGATTTTGTAACTCTGTGGGAGAGAGGACTGTTTCTGATTCTTTCTTTTGAGGTGAGGTTTTCCTTCTAGTCATTTTGCTCAGTGCAGAGTGGTCAAAAACAAGTTGTATTGGGAAAAGGAGAAAAAGAGAGGAGAGAAAGAAGGAAAGAAAAGAGAAAAAGAAAAAAAAAAGGACAAAAGAAAGAGAAGAAAAAGAAAGAAAACGAAAGAATGGAAAAAAAGTGTGGGGGAAGCAAACAGAAATCAAAAAGAAAAAAAAAGAAAAAGAAAAACACGGGGGAGTATCTTCTGATTTTGTATACTTTAAGTCCCTTGACTTCCCCTGGACCTTGTCCGTCTAGCTGGTCTTCTGGGGGAGGGGCCTGTTGTGCTGATTTTCAGGTGTTAGCACTTGGGGGAGCTGCTGTGCCCCTGCCTGGTGCAGGGCTCAGTGGGGGTTGTTTACCCCGTGAGGCCCCAGGAGGAACAGCCCCAGTGGCGGGGCCAGCTCTGGAGCCCTGGAGTCAGCTCCCGCAGTAACTAGGAGCTCTCGGTCTGCAGGGCCTGGAGGCTCCGGGGCGGGGCCGCTGATCTGCTCAGCTCGGGGCAGGAGCGTCCTTGCTGTCCTGGGCCCTCCCGGCCTCTGCCTGTCCCGGGGGAGGCCGGATCCTGGGTGTGTCCCAGCGCCCTGTGCTCGGAGCTTGCGCTGTTGGATTCGCGCTCCCGCCCGGCAGCCCCCTCGGTGGAGCCACCCCCGAGCCCCTCCGAGCCGCTCCCGCCCTGCAGCCCCCTCCGCGGAGCCGCCCCCGAGCCCCCCCCCCCCGAGCTGCTCCCGCCCCGCAGCCCCCTCCGCGGAGCCGCCCCCGAGCCCCCCCGAGCTGCTCCGGGTCCCCCCGTGCGCGCTGCAGCCCTTAGGGAGCTCGGCGCATCTCCCGGGGCGCAGGTGTCTGTTAGTGTCCCCGGGAGCCCGAGGGCATCCCCGCCCTCCTGGGTCCTGCTCCACCTCCCTGCGAGCCCCTTTCCGCCCGGGAAGGTCGGTGCAGCTCCTGCTCCTCCGGGACGGGGCTCTCCTGTCCTGGGGACACTCGCCCCGGCCTCAGCCCGGCTCCTCGCGGGGCCCCTCCCCCTTGGAGGCCTTTTGTGTCCTTATTTCTTTTTCCCCATCTTCCTACCTTGATAGAAGCGCCAATTCTTCTCACTGTAGCGTTCCAGCTGTTCTCTCTTTAAATCTCAGGCCGAATTTGTAGATTTTCAGGATGATTTGAAGGTTATCTAGGTAATTTGGTGGGGACAGGTGACTTGGGGACCCTACTCTTCTGCTATCTTGCCCCTCCTCTCCTATTTTATTTTTTATATTTGGGTTACTTGAATCTGGTTCCAAACAGGGTTCCACACATTGCGTTTGGTGGATATAATTCTTAAACCTCTTTTTACTCTGTAGGTTTCCTCTTTATTTTTTTCTTACAGTTTTTTTTTTGTTGTTGTTGTTGTTGTTGTTGTTGTTCATATTGTCATCGATAAAAATGGAATCATTTGTCATGAAGTTCTCCTATTCTGGAGTTAGCTGTTTGTCTCCCTCCTTTTAACATATTCTTCTATCCCCTGAATTTTCTGTAAATTGGTCATTAGGTCTTGTGTTTAATTAGCCAGAGTGATTCAGAGGTGAATAGTATGTTTCCTGTTGCATCACATAGGTAGGCAATATCTGGGTTTTATCTTATTAGTATTGTTAGGATTGATCAGTGAGATTCAGGGATGGTCATCCTGATGCATCCTTTATAGAGTTCCCAGTGGTTTTTCTCCTAGATTTTATCAACTCATTAGTAACCGTTGCCTAGATCCTTCATTGGGGAGGATGTATAAACTTCATTGGGGTTGTAAGTGTACTATTCTAATTCTATCAGTTTTTCTTAATTTATTAGCTGGAATAATTCTCCAAAGAAGCACCCCACCAACTATTAGGTTACTTGAGATATATTTTATAGAGGAAGAGTAGGAATAATACTTGATTCTTTTCTTCTATTTACTAATTTTCAGAATAATGAGTTGGTTCCCTAATATATTCCAAAGAGGACCTAATAACCTTTCTCTTTAAAAAAATATAAATATGGGATGCCTGGGTGGCTCAGCGGTTGAGCATCTGCCTTCGGCTCAGGGTGTGATTCTGGACTCCTGGGATCGAGTGCCACATCAGGCTCCTTGTGTGGAGCCTGCTTCTCCCTTTGCCTGTGTCTCTACCTCTCTCTCTGTCATGAATATATACATAAAATCTTAAGTAAATAAATAAATAAGTTAATGGATTTAACATATTTTATATCTCTCAATTATTACAGTTGTTTTTCTTTTTAATTGTCCATCTTTGGCCAACAAAATCTCTCTCAGGTTTGGTGATAAGACTAGACTGCAGCAGTCTTTGATGACATCCTTACTTTCTGGTCCAATACCATGTACCAAGCTCATTCTGTCTGTTTCATGCTTCAGAGCTGGAATCAGCCATTTGTCCATTAAGCCCTGATTCCTCTTAGTGGTAAATGGTATTTAGAGACTATAATCTCTAGAGGCTATGGGTGTCTCTTGCAACTAGGTTGATCATTGGTTTAAATTAATTTCTAGTGGATGGGTTCCAGATATACATTTTTTAAAAGAGAAAATAGATCATGGTTCATGTTGACATTTCCAATTCAAATTTGTGATAATAGGATTGCTAACAACTTCTTTTATTTTACATTTTTATCTCTTTGCTCTTATGTGCTTTTTGATACACATACATAAGATGATACTGGGATTACATGAAAATAATCCAGCATATATATATCATGATATATATATGGAGGGAAAAGGGTGAGTGTTGCAGGGGAGTGGGAGGGATGAATAACAGGTGAAATAAGATTGGCTGTGAATTGATGATTGTTAATTCTTGGTAATGAGTGGGTATATGAGGGTTCATTATATTATTTTTTTTTAAGATTTTATTTATTTATTCATGAGAGACACAGAAAGAGAGAGGCAGAGACACAGGCAGAGGGAGAAGCAAGCTCCATGCAGGGAACCTGATGCGGAACTTGATCCCGGAACTCCAGGATCACACCCTGGGCTGAAGGCAGGCGCTAAATCACTGAGCCATCCAGGGGTCCCCTATTATTTTAAATGTATTTCATATTTTTAATAGTAAAATCCACTTGCATTTTTATTGGGATCATATTAAATTTATAGAATTAGGGAAAAATGCATTTGCTTTTTCCATTCAACAATATTCGTTCTGTGTTATTATGAATAAAGATTTTTTTGTATGTGGTTGCATACCAGTCAGATGAGTATACCATGATTTATTTATTGTTATATAGATTTTTTGCAATTTTTCTTTGTAACGGATAATAACTACTTTTAGTTTATACTCTGAAGTATAATTTGGTGGCTAAAATGTACATGTATTTACCATGTTAATAACTTTTCCCCATATTCTTGATAGCCTTATGTTTTATCTTTTTGGGTTTTGTTAATTGATACCTTAGATTCACATTTTAAATGATTTGAAATTTTAGAATCATTATTAATAGAAATTGGATTAATTGATTTTTTTTTTCAAAAGCCTTTATAATGAGAGAAGTAGTTTACAAATAAAGTTGTAGTGTTTCCTAGATGTATGTTTTGAAATCAAAATATTGATTTCTGAGAAAAAAAATTATTGGAATGCTAATAAAAGTTATTAGGTACTGTCATGGGATTGTAAAACTTGTTATTCTAGATTATCACTTTACATTTGCTGAGATGTAGAATTGTCCTAACATTCAAAAATAATCATAAAGTTAACTGCCAATTTATGATGTGAGAAACCTGCATTTTTAAAGAAGATATGAAGTATGAAAGATTCCTGATTCTCCTGTAATTTTTCAATTCTTCAATTACTTAAGTGCTATTTAGTATTTTATTTTAAATGGTACTGAAGAAATTTAAGAATTTATTAGTTTTTCAAAAGTAAATCAGTTGTCTTTAGTTGAGGTGATGGTACAAATGGTATTAATCCCAAACATACACTACAAAATTTTGGGAATAGAGAGATTGGAATATTTAAATTCTCTTGTAACGGAGGAGCCAGTTTTTATTCTTTGGGCTGCAGAACTGCAGCATCGTAGCCCTGCTCTTCTCATCAAATTACTCATTTGTTACCTAGGCAACAAAGAACTTTTTGGATGGAGCAGCACTGTAAAGGAAAAAAACAACTTTGAATTCAACAGGTTTAGATTTGAAAAACAACTTTATCTTAATAGGTTAACATTACTTCAACTTTCTGAGCCTCACTTTCGTCATCTGCAACCTCTTCTGTTTTAGAGTGCCGTGAAGATTAAATGCAATGATAAATGTAACCTCTGTTTCATTACTTTTACCTATTGCTTTCATTACTTTTACCTATTGCTATAAGTAATTGAGTTTGTTTCATGTCATTTTTGTTTATAATAACAATAATTAGCATTTATTGAATACTTATTGTATGCCAGACAGTATGTTAAACACTTTACATGGATCTTGTTTAATCCTCACAAAACATTGTGAGGTAGGTATCATTGGCCTCATTTTATAAGGAAACTCTGACACAGAAAAATTAAGTAGATTATATAGGAATATGTTAGGCAGTTATGAGGAATTACTGCTCTTGGTACATGTATTTTCTTATTTGTTTATTTTTATTATTATTTTTAAAGATTTTATTCATTTATTCATGAGAGACACACAGAGAGAGGCAGAGACATAGAGGGAGAAGCAGGCTCTATGCAGGAAGCCCGATGTGGAACTTGATCCCAAGACTCCAGGATCATGTGCTGATTCGAAGGCAAACGCTTAACTGCTGAGCCACCCAGGCATCCATATTTTCTAAACTTTTAAATAATCAAGAATATATTTTGTTATGACATGAAAGATAAGGGGAAACACAATGACTCAAAAATATAATATGTTCAGAAACTTGTGGTTATTCTTATATTTGTCTGAAACATTCATGTATTAGATTAATGGAATCTCTTCTCTTGAATGAGAGGATCACGATTTGGGTAAAATCCTTGCTCTTTCTGTGAAAATACTTTTTACAAAGATTTATTTATTTGAGAGAGCATAAGCGGTGGCAGGGGAGCAGTGGGAGAGAAAATCCCAAGCAGACTCCCTGCCAAGTGCGGACCCAGCCTGGCTGGTTCCCACAACCTCAAGACCACAACCTGAGTGGAAACCAAGAGTTGGATGCTCAACCAACTGAGCCACCCAGGTGCCCCTGTCAAAACATTTTTAATAGTAAGTGAGTAACTCCTCAGTCTTCTCGTATAACACAGTATTTATTTGAAAGTGCTTATTTGGTTTCCACAGGGTCGGAATCTGGCAGATCTACGCCGTAGCCAGTCCCGGGGCACATTCACCATTAGCACTACTCTTCGGTTGGGTAGGCAGATTCTGGAGTCTATTGAGAGCATCCATTCTGTGGGATTCTTGCATCGAGACATCAAACCGGTAAGGGGCCTTTTCAAGTCCAAGCACAGAACGAGTTTGCTTTGTACTCTTAATCGGATGATGGGACACAATAAGTTATAAATGTAGCTTTCTATATTTGCTTTCTTTAATTAATATGAGGTAATATTTTAATTTCTGTAACTAGATGCAAAATGTAACTTCTTTATTGAAAAAAATTATTACAAACTACAACCTAATATTCAAGACCTTTTCTCATACAATGAAAATGTTGCTCCCAGCCAAATTAAAAATTATTAATGCTTGACTATTATTATTATATGTGTTAACATTCTTAGTTACTTAGCCTTATACCTAAATTTGTATTCTTTAGATTTCTTTTTCCTGATACTAGGTAAAAATATATACATATGTTGCTTTTAGATGTATACATAGTGTTTTCTGACCTCAATCTCAAGTGACAAATTGTACTTGCAAGAAACCATCAGTTGTGAAAGACCTTATGTTTTCTTCTGAGTGCTACAGTGGCAATATATAGTATTTTTTTCTATTCTGTTTTTTCTTAGAAATTGTCATTTCCATAACTGAAATGTTTTTATTTTTACTTCTTGATTTTTTTTTTTTATTGCTTACAAGGGGGATATGATCCATTTCTGATATACTGTATTTACTATAAATATATCATGTGTTGGTTGGTGCAGTTGAAAATTACACCCATCTGTTGCTACATGATTTCTCAAATTAAATAGTTTACATGAAAATGCCAACTAAAATTAACATTAGTGGAGTCAGACTTAATGTAATGTAGATTTCTCTTGCTCTTAATTCTGTGCCAAACTAAATGTCACTACTTGAGAAGCATGGTGACTGAAGACTTCCATTTTCATCTGAAAGCTCCCTAAGTAGAACAGTATTTTAAAATAAAAGCTATAATTCTGTAGCAATTTCCTTTTTCCTTTATAAATTCTCTTTTTACACACATCTTTGCAAGTCTGTGCTCATTTAGCATTACATTTACTTTTTTTAAGGGAAGAATGCAAAGTGTATTTTCCAAAAGTTTGTTTTTAAATGTTTCCTTAAATTGAATTTTAATTTTTGTACTTAGTGAAATTCAGCTTTATGATGCTTATAGGAAATTCATTTAATTTCTAGCTATGTATTCAATTTTGCTCACTCCTAGTTCCTCCCATTTTAAAGAGGAAGAATTGGGCTGTCTTCAAAGCACTGATTTAGACTAGTATTTCAAGGAACTTGGAGTTCCATTTAAGTCAGGGTTGTTGTATGTAACTTTACAGCATCACTTAAATTCTTCATTCTTCAAAGTTACTTGATCCTAGGCATTAAAAGGACCCACAACGAGATTATGTATTAATACTCAGTAAACATCACTGATTAGAATAGTTTATTTGAGACATATGTACTATATAGAGTTTGAATAGAAAAGTTAAAATATAGGAAGTATAGATGTAAGGACTAAATATTATAAAAATATGTATATTTTCCTTCTTTGCTTTTCTAGTCGAACTTCGCCATGGGTCGCTTTCCTAGTACGTGTAGGAAATGTTACATGCTTGATTTTGGCTTGGCTCGACAATTTACCAATTCCTGTGGTGACGTCAGACCAGTAAGATTTTTCATATTATTATTATATATTTGAGAAATAACCTATTATTTATAGTATCACTTTTAAAAAAAGAAATATGAATTATGTATAGAATGGGTGTCATCATTCAAGAAGTAGCATAGAGATTTTGTGATTAAAATATAGGATAGAATTAATTTTATTATTGAAAGTTGTAGCTTTTATTTATTTTTTTAAAAAATTTTTTTTAACTTATTTATGATAGTCACACAGAGAGAGAGAGAGACAGAGACACAGGCAGAGGGAGAAGCAGGCTCCATGCACCAGGAGCCCGACGTGGGATTCGATCCCGGGTCTCCAGGATTGCGCCCTGGGCCAAAGGCAGGCGCCAAACCGCTGCGCCACCCAGGGATCCCGAAAGTTGTAGCTTTTAAAAAAGTACATTAGACACAAATTTAGAGTGGATTTGTAGTAAGAACACACAATGGCCCTTTAGGATCAGTGGTCTTTTTTGAAGTCTGAGGCTCTTTCTATAAGCCTACAATTCTATTTTAGTTGTTGTATATCTCATATCCAGAATTTCTATTTGGTTTTTAAAAAAATTTCTTTTTATTGATACTCTCTATTTGATATGATATTGTCACCCTTTCCATATGTCTTTAATCAAGCTCTCCTTTGGTTCTGTGAACATATTTATGATGGCTACTTTGAAATCTTTTCTTCTTAAATCAACATCTAGTCACTGTCAGAGGCAGTTTAGTTGCCTCTCTCCGACTCCCACCCCCATGTACAGGTCATACTTTCCTGTTTCTTGGAGTCTTTTTTTTTTTTTTTTTTTATGATAGTCACAGAGAGAGAGAGAGAGGCAGAGAGACATAGGCAGAGGGAGAAGCAGGCTCCATGCACCGGGAGCCTGACATGGGATTCGATCCTGGGTCTCCAGGATCGCGCCCTGGGCCAAAGGGCAGGCGCCAAACCGCTGCGCCACCCAGGGATCCCTCTTGGAGTCTTTATAATTCTTTTGTGGAAGACCAGACATTTTAGATGACATAGCAGTTGTAGACACCGGTCCTCCTTTCCAGGGCTTATGATCATTATTTACTCGTTTATTTGTTTAATGACTGAACTGGATTTGTTTTAGTGAAGGCTGTTCCCCCTGCCACCCTCACCTTCCCTTCCCCAGCACATAGTATTAAGTCTCTGTTGTTGCTCCTGGGGCAGTCTGCCTTCAGTCACCCTGGAATGACAGTTGTAATGGTGGGGCTCTCTTCTACACTTTCCCTGACCGTGCCTAGTTTTTAAGCTCCAGTAATTGCTGCTGTTGCTCTGTTGTTTACAATAGTGCTCTGGGGCATAAATTCCTTGACAAACTAATCTAATCCAGTTTCTGAGGTTGGAGTTTATATTTGTCTGACCTCAGGAGGCCTCTTCCCAGATGGCTTATTACCCTGGTTCTCTCTTACCTGGCCAGCTTATAGTCTTGGTTTTACTTTCATTAGATCCATGAATCTCCTTCCATTTCCCTATACCACAATCCTAGTTTTGAAAAATACTTTAAATTCATTATTTTTAAAAATATTTAAATTCAATTTGCCAACAAAAAAAGTGCTTTGAGTTTAAACTTTACTGTTGCAAACGAGATAAATTCCTTTGGGAAGAGATTAGGTAGTATCTTTTTAATGGCCTTTCTCCTGCTCCAAGGCAAAATCTCTGAGCCAAGGCTCTAAAGTTGGGATGAAGACTATGGTAAGCTTTGGAATGACATCCTCATTTTTTAGGAACTGAGATGGGGGCAGTAGGTGGAGATCTCTTAATTTATCTCTTCTGGCATGGAAGCATTGCCTCTTGAGCTGGGGAAGGACTTTTGGGGCCCCAGTATTATCAGCACATACCCAAGGTAGGGCCTCCATTCCATGAGTGGAGGCTGGGTGCAAGAAAGGAACTTGTAACCCATGACTTAGTGTCCTCAGCAACAGATAGCTGGAAGAACCTCAGAAATGCTGAAGTCCTGCTTCTATGGGAAGAAAACCCTCCTGCTGGGAACTGGGGAATGAGCGAGTCCTATGTCCTTGGTTGCACCCTCTCTACTCATACTACAGTTCAGTTCTTCTAATGCTTCCTTTTTACCTTTAATTTTGTTTTAAATTGGTACTGACAGTGATTTTCGTTTTCTCACAAATCAGTTGCACAGACTTTGAAATACTGATTTTGAGTGAGATAATTATATAATAATAGAGTTGTATACATAAATGTAAATTATATTTAAAATATTGGCACATGAGAATTTAGGTGCCTAAAAATTGTGAGAGAATCTTTTTGATTCTAGTGAAAGTCTTGATTAACAGATACCAAAGCAGGTAAAGAATTTAGGTTCTGTGTAGCTTGCTAGATTTGAATGTTTCTGGAATCCCATTTCTTTTCCAGATATCTTTTTTTCTTAAGTTTTTAGATTATTACCAGGTTATTGTGTATTCACACACATAACTGATATTTAATGAGTGCATAATATGGGTGAAGCATAGATCTAGGTGCTGGGAGTATAGTGGTGAACAAGCAGACCAAACTGAGGCTTTTATAGAAGTTCTGTTATCTTGGAGAAGACAGATAAAAACCAAATACATAATTTACATAGTGGTATATGCTATGAATAAACACAAAGCAATGTATTGACATAGAAAGTGATAGGCAGTGAGGATGGGAGATATTTTAGTACCCCCTCCCCCACACAGACTATTTTAGAAGTATTAGTTAAAAAAGACTTCACTGAGTTGAGAGTTAAATGAAGTTTGAGAACAAGCCATATGAATATCTAGAAGGGAAGTGTTCCAAGCAAAGGGAACAGCAAGTTCAAAGGCCCTGAGGCGTAGTAAGTTTGGTGTGTTCAAGAAAAAGCAGGGAGGCTACTGTGGCTATAGCACAACATAACGTAGTATGATGAGGAGTTAAGTGAAGCGAGAGAGGTTTCAGAGGTTGGTTGGCCCTAGATTATGTATGATTTTGCAGAGAGATTTATTCTACATATGGTAGGAAGCCTTTGGAAAATTTTGAGTAGGGTTGTTACATAATCTGTTACGTGATCTGTCAATAAGCTGATTACATAATGGAATTCTATACAGAAGTAGATTATATTTAAAACATAGCCATAGGAGAATTTCAGTGCCTAGAAATTGTAGGGAGACTATCTTCAGTTTTATCAGTATTCTTGTGTTAATTAGTAGCCATGCAAAAGGAACTTAGGTACTTAGTTTATTTGAATATATTTCTGGAATCCCGTTTCTATTCTAAAGAACAGTTTTTCTTTCTTTCTTTCTTTCTTTCTTTCTTTCTTTCTTTCTTTCTTTCTTTCTTTCTTTCTTTCTTTCTTTCTTTCTTTTTTTATTTTTTTATGATAGTCACAGAGAGAGAGAGAGAGAGAGAGAGGCAGAGACATAGGCAGAGGGAGAAACAGGCTCCATGCACCGGGAGCCCGATGTGGGATTCGATCCCAGGTCTCTAGGATCGCGCCCTGGGCCAAGGGCAGGCGCCAAACCGCTGCGCCACCCAGGGATCCCAGTTTTTCATTTTTTAGAACATGTTTTGCTTTTTGTTTTGTTTTTAAAGTCACTCTGGCTGTGGAGGAGAGAACAAGAGTGGAATCAGGAAGTTACAAGTTAGAAGGCTAATGCCTTGGGGCCAGTGGAACTTAGGACATTAGGGTACTCCAATGAAGGTGGTGAGAAATGGTTATATTTAGAATATATTTAAAGATTTAACAACAGTTTCTTTTGGATTTGTTAATATTGAGATGTCAAGGAAAAAGAAGAGTCAAGAGTGACTCCTAAATTTTTGTCCTGAATGAATGAATGGTCATGCCATTAACCTTGGTGGGGAAGAATGATGAAAAGTGGGATTTGATAAGGGAAAAAAGTTCTATTTCCTAGAAATTAATTTTGAGATACTTCTCAAATTCCAGATAGAAATAACAAGAGGGTGATCTGACATAGTAATATAGTAATATGTAGCTCAAAAGAGAGATCAGGACTGGAAATAGTATAAATTTAAGAATCATTTGATTGCGAGTGAAGGTATAGTCAAGGCACGTGGGTGCAAGAGTACCTGGCATTGGGGGTCCCAAACAGATGAGGTTTGGCTATGTGCCACTGAGAAAATCCAAAGGAAGAGAGATGAGTAGTGGTGAAACAAGAAAGGAATGTATTTCAATGAGGCCACCACCTGAAAGACAGTGGACTAAAAAAAAAAAAAAATCATTTGCTCCCAATAATTAAAAATAAATGATAATTTTAAAAAATGGAACTAGATTAGATCAGCTAGGGAGAATGTATAGCTAGATAAGAAAAGTGATTCATTTGGTTACTTTAACAACTGGATGATGGTTAGAAGAGAACTATGAGCTAGCTCAGAAGAGTGGGCAGGAGAATCAGCCAGTGAGGTAGGAGGAAAATCAAACTGTGGTATCTTGGGAGCTAAGTGAAGAAACTGCTTCAAGTATGTGGGTAGTTATCACCCATGTGATACTATCCTATCCTGGGTGTTAGAGATGATAGGTCAGATAAGGTGGGAACTGAGAACTGGCTTTCTGGGTTTGGCAAAGATGGAAGCTATTAGTGATTTTCTTTCTTTTTTTTTTTTTATTAGTGATTTTTCTTAAGAATGGTTTTGTAGAGCAATGAAAACCTAATTGGAGTGGGTTATAGAGAGAGATGGGAAGAAATAGAGAAAGGAAGTACAGACAACTCTCTTGAAGAGTTTTAGTTTTCTTTTCTTTTTTTTTTTTTTTTTGAGTTTTAGTTTTCATTTCATTTATTATTATTTTTTTCTGTTTTTACTTTTATTTGTGTTTATTTTATGCAGAACTTACTCCCGGGCATAAGTTTTTGTTTCTTCAGTTTTTCTTGGGATGTCTTTTTCATCTGTGCAGCTTCCTCTTCTGGTTTAGGAACAGTCTGCTCTTTTTCAGTAAGAATCATCTCAGTATGGCAGAAAGAGCTCATTTATGGGTTAATCTGACCGTGAGCTCTGTAAATTTTACTCTGCATGTTGGGGGTGTTTGTTCACCTGGATGTGCTCAATGACCAGAGAATCCACATCTAAATCCTTAAGTTCAGCATTGCTCTGCATTTTTAAGCACGTGCAGTAAAAGTTCCCCATTCTTTTTGGGCCACTGACCCGGTATCCAGCCCCACTGTTTGTCCTGGACATACCTACCAGTGTAGCAACAGCATGGTACACATTGCTTCTGCAGTGTGACATCTTTCAGATATTTGGTGGCATTTCATGTGTGCATACCCTTGATGGCCTGCTCAGTTTCATGTGTGTTCCTAAAGTGAACAGGAAGATTTGAACCTCTTAATTTGCATGATTATGTAGGGTTTTCTGGGTCAAGTAAATAGCGAACCATTTTCAGAGATCATCTTAGGCTGCTTATGGAAGAGCTGTTTTATTTTATTAAATTTTTATTTATTTATTTTAGAGAGAGTGGAGAGCTTTTTTATTTATTTATTTTGGAGAGAGTGAGGAGCAGAGGGAAGAGGGATAAGCCCACTCCTTGCTGAGCACAGAGCTCCTCATCCCATGACCTTGAGATCATGACCTGAGCTGAAGTCAAGAGTTGGACAGTTCACCGAGAGCTGTTTTATTTGAAAGAAGATTGGTTAAACAGGAAGGAGTTGAAAGGGAAGTAAAATACTTCATTCCTTAGTTTATTCTTATTTTTTTATTTTTATTAAGTTTTTTGAAGATTTATTCATGAGAGATAGAAGGAAGGAGACAGGGAGAAGCAGGGCTCCTTGGGGAGCAGGGAACCTGATGTGGGTCTTGCTCCCAGAATTCTGGGAACACAACTTAAGCCAAAGGCAGGCTCTTTAATCGAATGAGCCACCCAGGTGCCCTTTCTTAGTGCAGAATGGTGCTGGAGGTTGAAGACAGAAGAGGACAAATGAAAGCTACCATGAAGAGGGAGAGGTGAGCTAGCTTCAGCAAAATAGATTGCTGGCCTCTGCTGAAAGCTCATTTGAGTATTATGATAATTTAGGGTGAGATTGTCATTACAGTTGTATGTTTTTCTTTAGACACCTTTAAATGCTTGTTTAGAGGTAAAGTTTAGTCTAAGAGTTGGGTTTAACCTGGGTAAGGATCAGGTTAGCACTATGGAAGAGTGAGAGAAGAAATTTGTGAGAATGTTACTGTGGTTAAACATAGTTCAGTCTGTGTAAAGAATGAACTTTCCCTCTTTTTATATATCACTAGTTAGTTCCTTTTAGGATTTCAGTAGGATTTTCATAGTTTTCAATAAACCTCTAAAATCACAAATAAAATTAATTTCATACCTTTTGGATCATAATTATGATTGAAATAGTTTCTCATATTGTTACTCTAATATAAAACCAAAAGTTGACTTTGTAGATTTGTTTCATATTGTACAATTTTATTTATTCCCTTTAAGAAACTTGAATTGAATCACTTGTCTAGGTATGCCATTATGTATTTGCAAAAATCAATATTTTTATTTTGTCTTGCTTTATTTTATATTCCAGAAGAGTGTAAAAAAACACATAAAATTTTAAAGGAAGAATATTAGACCATCTGTGGCCTCCATCTAGGTTAAGAACTAGCTCATTACCACCGTGCATCTCATCCCCTTTTCTTAAGCAGCATTGTCTAACTAAAGTTACTGTGAGTTTGGAAATGTTCTGTATCCTACTAATATGGTAACCACTAGCTACATGGGATATTGAGCAATTGAAGTGTGGCTAGAGCAAATTAGGGACTGAATTTTAAATTTCATTTAGTTTTAGGTTGCTATTATATTGGCCATTGCAGCTCTAGACATAACCTCCATTCTGAATTTTGCATTAATCAGTTTGTCTTCTGTCTTCTGTAGACCTGACATTGTTTTGGAGTATGGAACAGATTTGGGGAGCTACTGTAAAATAGTACAGTTATCATGCAGCTTTCATCTAGCCTTCCCCAGTTAGATAATATCATACATTACCATAGTACATTGTCAAAACTAGGAAATAGATATTGCTGTACTATTACTAACTCCAATGCAGACCTGAGTCAGCTTTCACTATATTTTTACACCTACTTTTTTCTTGAGGGAAGAGAGTATATGAAACTTTGTCATATGTATAGGTTCACATACCCAACACCACAATCAGGATACAAAAGTATTCCATCACCACAAAGAGGCTCCTTTAAAACATAAAGTTTACTTACCAAACTTAGTGTCTTTAGTATAGCACAGTCAGTCAATGCATTACAAAGGGAATGATGGATAGTCTCTGTTACACTACTAATGAGTTGTTTATGTGGTTTAAGAGCCTTTACTATTTACCTTTAAGATGTATTAGTTACAATAAATAGGGATGTGAGGTACAGAGGAGTCTTGAGCTATATATATTTACAGTATTCTGTTCCATATGGTTTCAGAGTTGAACTTCTGTTTACTTAATGATTTGAATCTTCATGTTCATTATTTTTTCCTCCTGGTTTACAGCATGCCCTAGTTTCCTTATTCTTTCAGCTGGCATCTACATTGGCCCTATGTGTTTCAGCTCTTGCATGCCATGTTTTCTCCTGCTTTTTCTTCTACCGGTCAGCTGAAACTTCCAGTGCCTAGGGCTGTAGTGACCTACTTAACAAAACTTATAAAAGTCTTTTTCTCTGTTACCATTCCACAATTTCAGCTATTTTCTTATTTCCATTGGGGGCTGTATTACATAGTTTGTCATGCTTTCTGCCCCTTTCTGAATCCCCTCCCTTTGGCTAGCAGTAGGGCTGGGCTTATATTTAGTGTCGTTCCTTTCTACTGCTAGATTTATTCTCCTGGGAGCTCATTTTGTGTTTTTGTTTTGTTTTGTTTTTTCATTTTGTTTTTGACATTCATCCCCTCCTTCACATTCACACTGCTGTGTATTTGTAGTAATCTTGTGTCTTCTTGTTTGGATTATTAAAAGAGTTTTCTCTTTGGTTTTCTTACATCCTCCTTCCTGTCTCTTCTTTTTATGTCCAGAAGAGTAAGCATCCCAAGCACTTTCTGAATCATGTCACTTTCTTAAACATTTTTGATAAATTTCATTTCCCTGCATGTTATAAACCAAACACCTTAATATGACATTCAAGACCATCCTTACTTAACCTGATTCCAACCTACTTTTCCATTATTTTCTCTCACCATTTGCTCCAGCCATATCAAACACTTTCTCTAACACACATAGTACTTCCCTCCTGTGCATTGTACACAGTGTTCTTTTTACTTAAAATGCTTTTCCTTCTTCCTGTTGTAATTCTTCCAATTTTTTCTTTTAAAAATTTTATTTATTTATTCATGAGAGCCAGAGACATAGGCAGAGAGAAAAGCAGGCTCCCTGCAGGGAGCCTGATGCAGGACTCGATCCCAGGACCCCGGAATCATGACTTGAGCCAAAGGCAGATGTTCAACCACTGAGCCACCCAGGTGCCCCTAATTCTTTCAATTTTTAAAGATTTGTTTATTTGAGAGAGAGAGAGCTAGAGACAGCACAAGCATGAATGGGAGGGGCAGAAAGAGAGAGAGAGTGCAGACTCTTGTTGAGCATGGAGCAACCTAGGGGCTCAATCTCATGACCCTGAGCCAAAATCAAGAGGAAATCAAGAGTTGGATGCTCAACTGACTGAGCCAGCCAGGCACTCCTCTTTTAATTTTTCAAGGTCTGATTTCTTTTTTCTTTTTCATTTTCACTTAAATATCTAGGTATTTATTTTTAATAAAATTGTGCTCTTAAGTTGTTAACCACTTTTACTTTTTTTTTTTTTTTTAAAGATTTTATTTATTTATTCATGAGAGACACAGAGAGAGAAGCAGGGACACAGGCAGATGGAGAAGCAGGCTTCTTGCAGGGAGCCTGATGTGGTACTTGATCCTGGAACTCCAGGATCATGCCCTGGACTGAAGGCAGGCACTCAACCGCTGAGCCACCCAGGCTTCCTACCACTCTTACTTTTTTTCTGAAAAGATGTTTTTAAATATAATTTTTGAAGAGGTAATGTAGTTACATGGTACAAAAGTAAGATAGTAAAAATTCATCAAAGTTAAACACCTCTTTGAAAGACACTGTTAAGCAAGTAAAAAGACAAATCCCAGACTGGGAAAAAAATGTTTCAAAACACACATCTTTTTATTATTATTATTAATTTTTATTTTAAATTCATTATTTTAAATGATCAGAGTCCTCTAACAAAGCATTTTTCTAAAGGGCCCATATAAACTCTTCCCACTCTCGTGAGAGTATCTGATCCAATCATCCAGAAAGCCACACAGGGCGTGCCCTGCAGGGTGTTCTGCTTCCTACTGTGGTTATATTTCCATCCCATGGTTATAAACTGGCAGTCTGATTATGAACTGGCTACCCAAGTAGCTTGGCCATTGGCAGAGAAAGGGCTGGTTTTGCATGGCGGGAGAACTCTGGCCCCTGGGGCAAGGAGTCATAGTCATTTGCTGAAAACGGTTTTCTGGCTTTGCACATTTGGTGTGGGAGCTTGGCTAACAAGGTCTGGCACAAAGGGATGGCTCTGTCCCCAACACATGGACAGAACCCAGACCTCACTCCTGCAAAGTCCAGGGTCTGAGCCCAAGACACACATCTGACAAAGGACTTAAATCCAGAATCTATAAACAATTCTCACAACTCAATAATAAATAAACCAAATGAATAAACATGAGCAAAAAAATTGTATAGGCATTTCATCAGAGAAGAGATACTACAGATGGCAAATAAGCACAATAGCAAGTGGTAAACATCGTTAGTTACCAGGGAAATGCAAATTAAAACCACAATGAGACATCATTACACAGAATAAACTTAAAAATACAATTCTAAATGCTTGTGAGGGACAGAAATCAGAGGTTGCCAAAGACTGGGAGTGGAGGAAAAGGGATTGACTGTACAGAACTCTTGGGATGATAGAAATACTCTATAGGGCAGCCTGGGTGGCTTAGCGGTTTAGTGCTGCCTTCAGCCCAGGATGTGATCCTGGAGACCCAGGATTGAGTCCCACATCGGGTTCCCCGCATGGAGCCTGCTTCTCCTTCTGCCTGTGTCTCTGCCTCTCTCTGTCTGTCTCTCTCTCTCTCATGAATAAATAAATAAAATCTTAAAATAAAAAAACTATAACTTGAGTGCAGTGGTAATTACATGACTATATATCTTTGTCAAAATTCACAGAACCGTGACTACCTAAAGTATGAATTTTACTTAATAAACCTGACTTGAAAAAAATTAAAAGATAAGCAGTGAAACAAATCTCTATTTCACCCTTGCTATCCCACATCCACTCATTTTCTTCCAATTTTAGTATATGTGCTGCCGAAGCGAGCACATCCACTCATTTTCTATACTGCTCTTATGCCTTCCTCCAACCTTTAGGTAGCTATATTGTTAAAATTTTTTAATGTATTCTTCCAGAATTTCTTTTTGCATATATATGATACACATGAATGGATAGTCTCATTTTTCCCTTTCTGATTCAAAAGGTAGCATGATATACATTCTGTGCTTGTCTTTTTTTCTGAAAGTGTGTATCTAGGAGATCTTTCCATGTCAGGATATAGAGCTTCTTCATTCCTTTTTCAGCTGTAAAGTGTTTTTCATTATAAGGATTTACTATAATTTATTTAATCAGTCCTCTATTTATGAACATATGGGTTACTTTCAGTCTTTTGCTATCACAGACATCTATGTAGTGAGTGAATGTCACATTCATTATTTTTACACATATGCAAGTATATCTGTAAGATAAATTTCTGCAAGTAAAATGGCTTTGTCAAAGAGAATATGTGCATTTGTAATTTTGATAGTGCCAAATTGCCATCAATTAAGGAGGTTTTAAGAGATAACCTATTTTTTTTCTTTTAAAATTTTTATTTAAATTCTAGTTAGTCAACATACAATGCAATACTGGCTTCAGGGTAGAATTCAGTGGTTCATCACTTACATACAACACTCAGTGCTCATCATGAGTGCCCTCCTTAATACCTATCACCAGTGTAGCCCACCACCTACCCACCACCTTCCATCAACCCTCAGTTTGTTCTGTATTGTTAAAAGTCTCTTATGGCGGGACGCCTGGGTAGCTCAGTGGTTGAGCATCTGCCTTTGGCTCAGGTCGTGATCCCAGGGTCCCAGGAGTGAGTCCTGCATTTGGCTCCCCACTGGGATCCTGCTTCTCCCTCTTCCTATGTCTCTGCCTCTCTCTGTGTGTGTCTTTCATGAATAAATAAAATCTTTTTTTTTTTTTTTTTAAAGTCTCTTATGGTTGGGGTGCCTGAGTAGCTCAGTTGATTGAGGGTCTGACTCTTGATTTTGGCTCAGGTCATGGTCTTGGGTTCATGGGATCAAGCTCCACATCTGGTTCCATACTCGTCATGGAGTCTGCTTGAGATTTTCTGCCTCTTCCTCTCCCCCTTCCTCCACTTGTGTACTTTGTCTCTCTCAAATAATCTTTTTAAAAATATTTTATTCATTGACAGAGCACAAGCAGAGGGAGCAGCAGGCAGAGGGAGAGGGAGAAGCAGGCTCCCTGCTGAGCAGAGAGCCCAATGTGGGGCTTGATCCCAGAATACTGGGATCATGACCTGAACCAAAGGCAGCTGCTTAACTAACTGAGCCACCTCGGTGCCTCTAAATAAATATATATATTTTAAGATTTTTAAAATTTGTTCATGAGAGACACAGAGAGAGGCAGAGACATAGGCAGAGGGAGAAGCAGGCCCCAGGATCGCAACCTGAGCCAAAGGCAAATGCTCAACCACTGAGCCAACTGGGTTCTCCTAAATATAATCTTTTTTAAAAAGTCTCTTATGGTTTGTTTCCCTCTCTTTCTTTTTTCCCCATCCCATATGTTGATCTGTTTTGCCACATATGAGTGAAATCATATGGTATTTGTCTTTCTCTGGCTTATGTCACTTAGCATAATACACTATGGCTCCATCTATGTTGTTGTGAATGGTAGGATTTCATTCTTTTTAATAACTAAGTAATGTTCCCACTGTGTTATGTATTTACCACATCTTCTTTATCCATTCATAAGTGAATGGACATTTGAGCTCTTTCCATAGTTTGGCTATTGTTGATAATGCTGCTATAAATATCCAGGTGCGTATACCCCTTTAAACCTGTAGTTCTGTATCCTTTGGGTAAATACCTAGTAGGGCAATTGCTGGATCATAGGATAGTTCTCTTTTTAACTTTTTGAGGAACCTCCAAGTGGGATTTATTCCTGGTCTATAAGGGTGGTTCAGTATTTGCCAATCAGTGTGATACACCACATTAATAATAGAAAGAATAAGGGGGCACCTGAGTGTCCAGTGGGTTAAGCGTCTGGCTCTTGATTTCAGCTCAGATCATGATCTCAGGGTCTGGGTATCTAGCCCCACATTGTGCACCACACTCAGTGGGGAGTCTGGTTGTCACCTTTCCCTATGCCCCTACCCCTGCTCATGCTTGTCACTCTCAAATAAGTAAATAAATACAATCTTTAAAAATAACGATAGAAAGGATTAGAACTATATCATCTCAATAAATGCAGAAAAAGCATTTGACAATATATAGCATCCATTCTTGATTTAAAAACCCTCAATAGAGTATGTATAGATAGAACATATCTCAATATCATAAAGGCCGTGTATGAAAGACCCACAGACCTCAATGGGGAAAAACTGAGAACTTTTCCTGTGTGGTAAAGAGATCACCTATTTTAAGGCCTCATTAAATGTTGCCTTATTCTTTTTTTTCTTTTTCATCAGACTTTTCCTTCTTCCCTCTCACCAAGTGGAACTAATTGTTACCACTCCTAGACTTTCATAGGTCATTGTACTTTGCTAATGATATTCATTATAATCAGCTTTTTTAAAATAATACATTTATTTTTTATTGGTGTTCAAATTACCAACATACAGAATAACACCCAGTGCTCATCCCGTCAAGTGCCCCCCTCAGTGCCCGTCACCCATTCACCCCCACCTCCCGCCCTCCTCCCCTTCCACCACCCCTACTTCATTTCCTAGAGTTAGGAGGCTTTATTTTCTGTCTCCCTTTCTGATATTTCCCGCACATTTCTTCTCCCTTCCCTTATATTCCCTTTCACTATTATTTATATTCCCCAAATGAATGAGAACATACACTGTTTGTCCTTCTCCGACTGACTTACTTCACTCAGCATAATACCCTCCAGTTCCATCCACGTTGAAGCAAATGGTGGGTATTTGTCGTTTCTAATGGCTGAGTAATATTTATTGTATACATAAACCATATCTTCTTTATCCATTCATCTTTCGATGGACACCGAGGCTCCTTCCATAGTTTGGCTATTGTGGACATTGCTGCTAGAAACATCGGGGTGCAGGTGTCCCGGCATTTCATTGCTGCTGAATCTTTGGGGTAAATCCCCAACAGTGCAATTGCTGGGTCGTAGGGCAGGTCTATTTTTAACTCTTTGAGGAACCTCCACACAGTTTTCCAGAGTGGCTGCACCGGTTCACATTCCCACCAACAGTGTAAGAGGGTTCCCTTTTCTCCACATTCTCTCCAACATTTGTGGTTTCCTGCCTTGTTAATTTTCCCCATTCTCACTGGTGTGAGGTGGTATCTCATTGTGGTTCTGATTTGTATTTCCCTGATGGCAAGTGATGCAGAGCATTTTCTCATGTGCATGTTGGCCATGTCTATGTCTTCCTCTGTGAGATTTCTCTTCATGTCTTTTGCCCATTTCATGATTGGATTGTTTGTTTCTTTGGTGTTGAGTTTAATAAGTTCTTTATAGATCTTGGAAACTAGCCCTTTATCTGATATGTCATTTGCAAATACCTTCTCCCATTCTGTAGGTTGTCTTTTAGTTTTGTTGACTGTATCCTTTGCTGTGCAAAGGCTTCTTATCTTGATGAAGTCCCAACAGTTCATTTTTACTTTTGTTTCTTTTGCCTTCCTGGATGTATCTTGCAAGAAGTTACTGTGGCCGAATTCAAAAAGGGTGTTGCCTGTGTTCTCCTCTAGGATTTTGATGGAATCTTGTCTGACATTTAGATCTTTCATCCATTTTGAGTTTATCTTTGTGTATGATGAAAGAGAGTGCTCTAGTTTCATTCTTCTGGATGTGGATGTCCAATTTTCCCAGCACCATTTATTGAAGAGACTTTCTTCCGATGGATAGTCTTTCCTCCTTTATCAAATATTAGTTGACCACAAAGTTCAGGGTCCACTTATGGGTTCTCTCTTCTGTTCCATTGATCTATGTGTCTGTGTTTTTGTGCCAGTACCACACTGTCTTGATGACCACAGCTTTGTAGTACAACCTGAAATCTGGCATTGTGATGCCCCCAGATATGGTTTTCTTTTTTAAAATTCCCCTGGCTATTCGGGGTCTTTTCTGATTCCACACAAATCTTAAAATAATTTGTTCTAACTCTCTGAAGAAAGTCCATGGTATTTTGATAGGGATTGCATTAAAAGTGTAAATTGCCCTGGGTAACATTGACATTTTCACACTATTAATTCTGCCAATCCATGAGCATGGAATATTTTTCCGTCTCTTTGTGTCTTCCTCAATTTCTTTCAGAAGTGTTCTATAGTTTTTAGGGTATAGACCTTTACCTCTTTGGTTAGGTTTATTCCTAGGTATCTTATGCTTTTGGGTGCAATTGTAAATGGGATTGACTCCTTAATTTCTCTTTCTTCAGTCTCATTGTTAGTGTATAGAAATGCCACTGATTTCTGGGCATTGATTTTGTATCCTGCCACACTACCAAATTGCTGTATGAGTTTTGGCAATCTTGGGGTGGAGACTTTTGGGTTTTCAATGTAGAGTATCATGTCATCGGTGAAGAGGGAGAGTTTGACTTCTTCTTTGCCAATTTGAATGCCTTTGATTTCTTTTTGTTCCCTGATTGCTGAGGCTCGGACTTCCAGTACTGTGTTGAATAGCAGTGGTGAGAGTGGACATCCCTGTCTTGTTCCTGATCTTAGGGGAAAGGCTCCCAGTGCTTCCCCATTGAGAATGATATTTGCTGTGGGCTTTTTGTAGATGGCTTTTAAGATGTTGAGGAATGTTCCCTCTATCCCTATACTCTGAAGAGTTTTGATCAGGAATGGATGCTGTATTTTGTCAAATGCTTTCTCTGCATCTAATGAGAGGATCATATTGTTCTTGGTTTTTCTCTTGCTGATATGACGAATCACATTGATTGTTTTACGGGTGTTGAATCAGCTTTGTGTCCCAGGGATAAATCCTACTTGGTCACGGTGAATAATTTTCTTAATGTACTGTTGGATCCTATTTGCTAGTATCTTGTTGAGAATTTTTGCATCCATGTTTATCAGGGATATTGGTCTGTAATTCTCCTTTTTGGTGGGGTCTTTGTCTGGTTTTGGAATTAAGGTGATGCTGGCCTCATAGAACGAGTTTGGAAGTACTCCATCTCTTTCTATCGTTCCAAACAGCCTTAGTAGAATAGGTATGGTTTCTTCTTTCAACCTTTGATAGAATTCCCTTGGGAAGCCATCTGGCCCTGGACTTTGTGTCTTGGGAGGTTTTTGATGACTGCTTCAATTTCCTCCCTGGTTATTGGCCTCTTCAGGTTTTCTGTTTCTTCCTGTTCCAGTTTTGGTAGTTTGTGGCTTTGCAGGAATGCGTCCATTTCTTCTAGATTGCCTAATTTATTGGCGTATAGCTGTTCATAATATGTTTTTAAAATCGTTTGTATTTCCTTGGTGTTGGTAGTGATCTCTCCTTTCTCATTCATGATTTTATTAATTTGAGTCTTCTCTCTCTTCTTTTTAATAAGGCTGGCTAATGGTTTATCTATCTTATTAATTCTTTCAAAGAACCAACTCCTGGTTCTGTTGATCTGTTCCACAGTTCTTCTGGTCTCGATTTTGTTGAGTTCTGCTCGAATCTTTATTAACTCTCTTCTTCTGCTGGGTGTAGGATCTATTTGCTGTTTTTTCTCTAGCTCCTTTATGTGTAAGGTTAGCTTTTGTATTTGAGTTCTTTCCAGTTTTTAAATGGATGCTTGTATTGCGATGTATTTCCCCCTTAGGACTGCTTTTGCTGCATCCCCAAGATTTTGAATGGTTGTATCTTCATTCTCATTAGTTTCCATGAATCTTTTTAATTCTTCCTTAATTTCCTGGTTGACCCTTTCATCTTTTAACAGGATGGTCCTTAACCTCCACGTGTTTGAGGTCCTTCCAAACTTCTTGTTTTGATTTAGTTCTCATTTCAAGGCATTATGGTCTGAGAATATGCAGGGGACGATCCCAGTCTTTTGGTATCAGTTCAGACCCGATTTGTGACCCAGTATGTGGTCTGTTCTGGAGAAAGTTCCATGTGCACTTGAGAAGAATGTGTATTCAGTTGCATTTGGATGTAAAGTTCTGTCAATATCTGTGAAAACCATCTGGTCCAGTGTATCATTTAAAGCTCTCGTTTCTTTGGATATGTTGTGCTTAGAAGACCTATCTAGTATAGAAAGAGCTAGATTGAAGTCACCAAGTATAAGTGTATTATTATCTAAGTACTTCTTCACTTTGGTTATTAATTGATTTATATATTTGGGAGCTCCCTACATTCGGGGCATATATATTGAGGATTGTTAAGTCTTCTTGTTGGATAGATCCTTTAAGTATGAGATAGTGTCCCTTTTCATCTCTCACTATAGTCTTCGGGGTAAATTTTAGTTTATCTGATATAAGGATGGCTACCCCTGCTTTCTTTTGAGGACCATTTGAATGGTAAATGGTTCTCCAACCTTTTATTTTCAGGCTGTAGGTGTCCTTCTGTCTAAAATGAGTCTCTTGTAGACAGCAAATAGATGGGTCCTGCTTTTTTATCCAGTCTGAAGCCCTGCGCCTTTTGATGGGGTCATTAAGCCCGTTCACATTCAGAGTTACTATTGAAAGATATGAGTTTAGTGTCATCATGGTATCTATTCAGTCCTTGTTTTTGTGGATTGTTCCACTGAACTTCTTCTTAAAGGGGAATTTTAAGAGTCCCCCTTAAAATTTCTTGCAGAGCTTGTTTGGAGGTCACATATTCTTTCAGTTCCTGCCTGTCTTGGAAGCTCTTTATCTCTCCTTCCATTTTGAATGAGAGCCTTGCTGGATAAAGTATTCTTGATTGCATGTTCTTCTTATTTAGGACCCTGAATATATCCTGCCAGCCCTTTCTGGCCTGCCAGGTCTCTGTGCAGAGGTCTGCTGTTACCCTAATACTCCTCCCCATAAAGGTCAGGGATTTCTTGTCTCTTGCTGCTTTAAGGATCTTCTCTTTATCTTTGGAATTTGCAAGCTGAACTATTAAATGTCAAGGTGTTGAACGGTTTTTATTGATTTGGGGGGGGGGGTGTCTCTCTGTCTCCTGCATCTGAATGCCTGTTTCCCTTCCCAGATTAGGAAAGTTTTCAGCTATGATTTGTTCAAATACATATTCTGGCCCTCTGGCCCTTTCGGCACCCTCGGGAACCCCAATGAAACGTAGGTTTTTCTTCCTCAGGCTGTCATTTATTTCCCTTAATCTATCCTCATGGTCTTTTAATTGTTTGTCTCTTTTTTCCTCAGTTTCCCTCTTTGCCATCAACTTGTCTTCTATGTCACTCACTCGTTCTTCCACCTCGTTAACCCTCGTCGTTAGGACTTCTAGTTTGGATTGCATCTCATTCAATTGATTTTTAATTTCTGCCTGATTAGCTCTAAATTCTGCAGTCATGAAGTCTCTTGAGTCCTTTATGCTTTTTTCTAGAGCCACCAGTAGCTGTATAATAGTGCTTCTGAATTGGCTTTCTGACATTGAATTGTAATCCAGATTTTGTAACTCTGTGGGAGAGAGGACTGTTTCTGATTCTTTCTTTTGAGGTGAGGTTTTCCTTCTAGTCATTTTGCTCAGTGCAGAGTGGTCAAAAACAAGTTGTATTGGGAAAAGGAGAAAAAGAGAGGAGAGAAAGAAGGAAAGAAAAGAGAAAAAGAAAAAAAAAGACAAAAGAAAGAGAAGAAAAAGAAAGAAAACGAAAGAATGGAAAAAAAGTGTGGGGGAAGCAAACAGAAATCAAAAAGAAAAAAAAAGAAAAAGAAAAACACGGGGGAGTATCTTCTGATTTTGTATACTTTAAGTCCCTTGACTTCCCCTGGACCTTGTCCGTCTAGCTGGTCTTCTGGGGGAGGGGCCTGTTGTGCTGATTTTCAGGTGTTAGCACTTGGGGGAGCTGCTGTGCCCCTGCCTGGTGCAGGGCTCAGTGGGGGTTGTTTACCCCGTGAGGCCCCTGGAGGAACAACCGCAGTGGCGGGGCCAGCTCTGGAGCCCTGGAGTCAGCTCCCGCAGTAACTAGGAGCTCTCGGTCTGCAGGGCCTGGAGGCTCCGGGGCGGGGCCGCTGATCTGCTCAGCTCGGGGCAGGAGCGTCCTTGCTGTCCTGGGCCCTCCCGGCCTCTGCCTGTCCCGGGGGAGGCCGGATCCTGGGTGTGTCCCAGCGCCCTGTGCTCCGGGGCCTGCGCTGTTGGATTCGCGCTCCCGCCCGGCAGCCCCCTCCGCGGAGCCGCCCCGGAGCCCCCCCGAGCTGCTCCCGCCCCGCAGCCCCCTCCGCGGAGCCGCCCCCGAGCCCCCCCGAGCTGCTCCGGGTCCCCCCCGTGCGCGCTGCAGCCCTTAGGGAGCTCGGCGCATCTCCCGGGGGGCAGGTGTCTGTTAGTGTCCCCGGGAGCCCGAGGGCATCCCCGCCCTCCTGGGTCCTGCTCCACCTCCCTGCGGGCCCCTTTCCGCCCCGGAAGGTTGGTGCAGCTCCTGCTTCTCCGCGATGGGGCTCTCCTGTCCTGGGGACACTCGCCCCGGCCTCAGCCCGGCTCCTCGCGGGGCCCCTCCCCCTTGGAGGCCTTTTGTGTCTTTATTTCTTTTTCCCAGTCTTCCTACCTTGATAGAAGCGCGAACTCTTACTGTAGCATTCCAGCTGTTCTCTCTTTAAATCTCAGGCCGAATTTCTAGATTTTCAGCATGATTTGAAGGTTATCTAGGTAATTTCGTGGGGACAGGTGACTTGGGGACCCTCCTCTTCTGCCATCTTGCCCCTCCTCTCTCTATAATCAGCTTTAAATTAGAATTAGTTGTATATATGGTTGTTTTCCCCAGATGGATTGAGTTGTCTTTCTGCTTAATAGGTGGTTGAATTTTCTTGACCTGGCATTATTTCTTTGATGAGTCCTATCAAGATCTTTCTAAATAGCTGATCTCTCTTTATCTCTAGCTTAACCTTTCCCTTGAAGTAGCAAAGTCAGGTGCACTCTTAACTGGAAAGAATCCTCTGTGTTTATCTTGGCTAGAGTCTATCAGGGAGATGTCTATGTGTCTGATTAACTGTGGACTGGGCTGCAGAGTGTGGTAGTATCTCTAGAGATTTGTATCCTTACAGTTACTGAATGAAAATAATTAGGCAAAAGTACATACTACAAAAACATTTTTGTCAGTGAAGGCTCTTGTCAGGTAATGAATAAAAGTACAACCAATGAAATGTTAGTGAAAAGGGTTGAGGGATCCCTGGGTGGCGCAGCGGTTTGGCGCCTGCCTTTGGCCCAGGGCGCGATCCTGGAGACCCGGGATTGATTCCCACATCAGGCTCCCGGTGCATGGAGCCTGCTTCTCTCTCTGCCTGTGTCTCTGCCTCTCTTTCTCTCTCTGTGACTATCATAAATAAATAAAAATTAAAAAAAAAAAAAAAAAAAAAGAAATGTTAGTGAAAAGGGTTGAGAGTAGGTTTTCATATATAATCCTATACATTCTTTGTCTAGAAAAGAAATCTGTGATCTCAAAGTTCCATCGAATTGAGAATATTAGATATTCTTGTTACTTGTGCTATATTAGGAAAATATTGATGTCTACTGATTATGATTATCAATGAATGGCAGCTAAGAAAAGGGATTTAAATATATCACAGAAACTTTTGATTCCTGAGAGTTGTAATTTAATACAAAGAATATTTTTTAAACAGTTAACTCTTAAGACAAAAACAAAAAGGAGTAATTAAATAGGGAAGAGAAGGGCAACTGGCTGGCTCAGTCAATAGAACATGTAACTCTTGATCTTGGGGTCGTGAGTTCAAGCCCCATGTTGGGTGCAGAGCTTACTTAATTAAAAATGAAATGAAATGAAAATTTTAAGAAAGGGAATACAGAATTTCATGAAAGAAGAAATAGAAAATTAACTTGAACAAATAACACGTAGATTACAAAAATGATCAAACAAAGGAAAATACATATATCTTATAGCATATGACAAGAATGATTCTGATAGCTAAGGATTTTTAAAATAACATTTATTATAGTCTTTTTCTGACTATAAAGGTAATACATCTTAATTGAAGATAATTAGAAGTTACTGGGAGAAAAAGTCTGTTAATGGAAATTATTGGCTGTGATCATTTTCATGTTTTTCAAGTTTTCATATTGAGCTGTGGTGCCATCTGTGAGTTCTTAGGGTACTGACTTGAAGCTTGTGAAGCAGTAGAGTAGAAACAGTGTATGATTTTAATCAAAAGACCTTGGTTGATTTGGTTCTATCACCTACTAATTCTGTGTCTTCAGATAAATTTAGATAACTGTCAGAGCCTGTTTCTAGGTCTGTGAAATGAGCAAGACCAAGACCTTGCCATTACAGAGTATATAGTTCAATGGAAGAAGATAGGCAGTGAACAAATAAGTAGAAATGTAAATAAAATTGATTTTAGGCAATTAAAGATATTGTGAGAAAAAAATAAAGCAAAGTAAAAAAAGAATGGAGTGGCATTGAAGGGAGATGGGTAGTATTTTAGATTAGGATAATTAAGGAGCACTTCTGAGGAGGGGTCATTTGAGCAAAGGGCTAAGTGTGGGATAGAAGAGCTAGCCATGGGAGGTATGTACAGAAGTGGTTTTCCAGCTGGAGAGAATAGCAGAATAAGCTAGAAACATAGTTGATTGTAGTAAAAAGTATAAGTACATCCATTGGAATGAGGCCATTGTCAAATCATGGAAATCTTATAGGCCAAATAAGAAGAGTTTGGACTTTATTCTAAGTTGAGCTCTCCAGAGCTGGGATCATGTATCCTTCATGTTTGGGTTTATTCCCCATACCATACCAGTAACTTGATTTATGAATATTTGAACTACATATATATGTATATGGAGGGATATAAATTGCCATCATCTTCAAATTGAGTTTGAATGAAATAGCCAGGACATGAAGAGGCTGGCATCTTTACTTAGAGATTCCTTATGGTCTTATTATACTTAAATGTAACCAGAGCCTGCATATTAATGTATATACTACAGTGCTTGGCATGATTCTGGATATATGAAAGCATTTAGTGTTTTCTAATGTATAGAATTTGTCATAAATGCTACTTTATTTTAAAATGTAGTAGAACAAAATGGGGCTCACTGATAATTAAAATGTTAGTAGTTTTTAAACATGATTTAGAGATATCTAATTTTCTGTAATTTCACAATAAAAAATTGGAAATTTAAGTAGTATTTTATTGTGACAGTAATGCATGTTTTTCCCATCTACTTCATGGGCTCAAATGTGCTGAGTCTTTTGCTATTTGAAGCTTATTTTATTACTCTTTGCTTGGTTTTGTTGTAGCCTCGAGCTGTGGCAGGCTTTCGAGGGACAGTTCGTTATGCATCAATCAATGCTCATCGAAACAGGGTAGGTATCTGAAGTAGAGTCATATCTAAATATGCTCATTACTTGATTCAGATTGACTTTTTTACATTAGAGTACACAAGTATTGAAGGTGCTTGGGCGCAGAAAGTAAGGTATTAGTAATACTAATGTACCATAGTGTATATAGTAGATAATAGATGTGCAAGTCACATAAAAATAATGTTGTATTTGCCAAATAGATAATAGCTCTGTGTGTGTGTGTGTGTGTGTGTGTGTGTGTGTGTGTAGGAAACCTTGTATCCTTAATTAGGTAAAAGTATTAAATTTATAATAGAATTTTGAAGAAATAGAACCATCTGTATTCTAATCTTGAGAAGTTATTTGGGAACATCATACTATCAATACCTAAGGAAATATAGGGATCATCATTTTATCTGTAGTATGCATCTAATTTGTGATAACCCCTCTCCATTCAGTCTTTTCTTTTCATGAAGATCTCAAGTACAAACAACTTCTAAGTTTTCATCTTCGGAAATTATACGTTTTGGGTTAAATTTTTAAAGTCTCTCTCTTTTTTGCTACTTTTGTTCTCTATTTTTTTTTCTCACTCTGAACCTTAACTATGAGTAGGCAAGGTGGGTATTTTATGAACTTTCAGTTCTTAAACTTGTCTGGTTGGAGCTGAGAAATTTAACATGTGACTCCTTGATAAAATAAAGAGAAGTCTTTTCTTGATCTTGTGTTACCTTGTTTTTGTTCTGTGAAGCCGAAATTGCCTTAATGAAAATTTGACTAATGCTAACTAACTATAGTAGGAAGAGTATGTTATGCTATAACATATAAGTTAATTTGGTTCCTAATAATATGATTATAAATTGAAAACAGGAAAAGTATATTTATCAGTGTATGATGTAGGACTCTGCCAAGCATTTCAGCTAATTTGGTTTGATTCAATGTTATATTAACTTATGGCATCCAGTCAGGGTGCCTGTCTGGCTGGCCTAGTCAGAAGAACATGCAGCTTGATCTTGGAGTTGTGAGTTTGAACCCCATGTTGGGTGCAGAGATTACCAAAAAGTAAATAACTTTAAAAAATTATGGCATCTGGTCAATTCTTCTGTCTTGAAAAGAAAGTACTCTTATTTTCCAGAAACATTCTTAAAAGCCTTTAGAATTACCAGTCTTTCTAATTAATTCTATTTAAAAATCTGGTCAACATTGGAATCTTTGAGATAGGACACTTTCTGAGATAAGCATAAACATTTCCAGAGATGATACAGCTTTTTAAGCATTTCCACAATATCTAGTAGAAAGATTATATATTTTTACTTTTTTTTTTTAATCTGTAGAGATCTCTTATAAAAGCTTTTCCAGCCCATGGAGTGCTCTTGCAATTAACTCTGTTAACCTTCATATTATTTGCTATTCATCTGATCTTGGTAGAGGAATTTGATAATGTCTGTCAGCAGTTTCTACCATGCTTTTCTGCTTCTAGCACACTTGAAGAGTAGAATGCTTTACACAGCTTCACAGTGGTTGTTAGCTTATGTGATAATGTAGGAATGCAACTAGTGGAACTTTCAGAAGTACTTGTCTAATTTTTAAAAACTGCTCAGATAATTCTAGCATACTTTTTTCTTCCCTATTCTGTGACCCTGATTTGATAATTTCTAAACTTAATGCCCTCCATTTCTGTTTTTTTTTGTTTTTTGTATCTTAATCTTAAATTCTTAACATGAATAATTCCCAGACCAGTAGAGGACTTTTCAAAATACTTGAACTCTGTTCACTACATTATTGTCCTACATCTCAGTCCTTTGTTAATAAATGTTTTATTTCAGTAATTTGAAGAAATTCTGTCTTCTGGTTCTGTGGTTGCTTTTGAGAGGATCTTTGTTCATTTAGTTGTTATTTTGTATTTACTTTGTCCTTTTTCTTTGACTATTTTAGATATCTTTTGTCTTTGCTATTCAACAGATAAGTTGGAATATGCCTAGATGTGGATTTCTTTATAATTATTCAGTTTGGGATTTGTTATGCTTCCTAAATCTGAACATTCATGTCTTTCATTCATTCTGGAAGATTCTCAGACATTTCTTCTTTAAATATTGCCTCTTTCCCCTTCTTTCAATACCTCTTTTTTCATATCTCAAATTGAGGTATGTTAGATCTTATTCTGTCTTCCATGTCTCTTAAGTTCACTCTCAGATTTTCTAACTCTTTTATGTCTCTGTGTTGCATTCTAGATGTTTTCTTCAGATTTATCTTCCAGTTCATTAATTTTTTTTCTGTTTTTTTTTTAAAGATTTTATTCATTTATTCACAAGACACACCGAGAGAGAGGCAGAGACATAGGCACAGGAAGAAGCAGGCTCCCTGCAAAGAGCCTGATTATGGGATTCCATCCCAGGACTCCAGGATCACAACCTGATCCAAAGGCAGACACTCAACCACTGAGCCACCCAGGTGTCCCTTTTCTGCTGTTTTTGATCAGCTTTCTAACCTAGCCATTGAATTTTTAATTTCTAGATGTTCTTTTTGGTCCTTTTTGAAATCAAATAGGCCTTTTTATTTTTTTAGATAGGATATTGTTCCTTTCTCATAATTTTGAGTCCATGTTTTGGTTAAGCATTTTAAACATTTTTATTTTGTGCTCTTTATCGTATAATTCCATATCTGAAATTCTTGGATATCTAATTCTGCTGTATAATTTCTCTTGTCATTAGCTTATGATAGCTTGCTTCCTAATGTATTTTATACTTTTGAATGAGCTTATATTTTGTGGGCCTTTATCTATAGGACTTTTGTGAGGCTTGATTTAAGGGTGCTTTTATCTTGAGGATTTTCATTTGCTTCTGTCATTACTGCAGGACAGGATCACCCAGAAAACAATTTCTGGACTTGATTTCCCAGTGGTATAAATTTAAACCCCAAATCTGAGTGAGGGGCAGGCCTGTAGTAACAAATTTTCAGGGCAATTTTTTAAACTACTTACTTTATTCCTTTGATAGTGGTTAAATTTTACAGAAAAAAAATTATTGCAGTATAATGTACACACCAATATTGCACTAAAGATAGTCCTTTGAGGGTCCTAGCTATTTGGTAAGGACCTAAGGGGAAGTGTTTCAGGTACAACTCCTGTCTTTTGTAGACTTCATACTTTTACACCTATCCCCTTCTTGATTGTAAGAACCTTGGTTGACACAGCCTGTACCAGATGCATCTAAAACCAAAGCTTCAGCATCAGCTTGCTTCCCTTGTTTCCAGCTTTCTTTTAATTTTGGCTTTTAGGATTTGCTTTAATTCTTTTTTTTTTTATTGTGATAAAAAACATATCACATTAAATTTACCATGTAAACTTTTTTTTAAAGTATAGTTGACACACAATGTTATATTAGTTTAAGGCATACAACACAGTGATGCAGCAACTTTGTATCTTATACTATGCTTGCTCACGGATGTAGCTACCATCTATGTTAACCGTTTTTTAAAAGATTTTATTTATTCATGAAAGACAGAGAGAGAGGCAGAGATACAGGCAGAGGGAGAAGCAGGCTCCATGCGGGAAGCCTGATGAGGGACTCAATCCCAGGACTCTGGGATCACGCCCTGAGCCAAAGACAGATGCTCAACTGCTGAGCCACCCAGGTGTTCCCTATGTTAACCATTTTTAAGTGCACAATTCAGCAGTGTTAAGTATATTCACATTAGTGTGCAACAAAGTTCTAGAAGTTTTTCATTTTGCAACACTGAAACTCCATATCCACTAAATGCTAAGTTACCCTTCCCCTTTCCCTCAGCCCTTGGCAATCACCTTCCCTTGTTAATGAACTCATTTATGAATTAACAGGCTGTTAATTATATTTCCAGTATTTCTGGGGTTTTGGGTGTTTTTTGTAGCAAAAAATATTTCATTATATCCATTCTGTTATATAGATTGTTACATAGCTATGTAGATATATGTACCAGAAGATTTTAGGGGAAATATATTCAAATTTTTAAGAAATACAATGGTTAGGCTTTAGACAGTTTCATATACACAGAAGGAATAATAATGTAATGTGAATGAATTCTGTTTTACTTATGAAGGAAATGGGAAGACATGATGACCTTTGGTCCTTATTCTACATGTTGGTGGAGTTTGTGGTTGGTCAGCTGCCTTGGAGAAAAATTAAGGACAAGGTAATTTTGGAAATATCAGTTTTGGTAAGGGAAGGAATAAAATTTTCTCCTAGGTAGACATAACAGATAAGAATATACTCACATATAAGAACTAAAATTAAGCTGATAATTCAAGCTCAAATTAATGTTACAATTTTTTTCTGTGTACATGGAGAATACTCATTTAAGTATCTATTAAATCATCACTTCTTTTTTTTTAATTAATTAATTTATTTATGTATGTATGTATGATAGTCACACAGAGAGAGAGAGGCAGAGACACAGGCAGAGGGAGAAGCAAGCTCCATGCACCGGGAGCCTGATGTGGGATTCGATCCCGGGTCTCCAGGATCGTGCCCTGGGCCAAAGGCAGGCGCTAAACCGCTGCGCCACCCAGGGATCCCCTAAATCATCACTTCTGATATGATTTCTGGCTTTCTCTCAAGACCTTTTTTCCCCCCTAGACCTCCTTTTTCTTTTTTAAAAGTCACATAAGCTTTTAAATTTTAATTATTACATTATATTGTTTAATTTGAAAACTGAATATATGTGTTGATTTTAAAAAGTAGACTAGATTTAAGATCAACTCTTTATTTTGGCAAACTGTCAATTCACTAATGCAGAACTCTGTGTTACCCTTTTGGTTATGTATTACAATCCTCCCACCCCACCCCCATAGAGCAGTGTACATTAAGCTATTAGTAAGAGCTCAGTTCTTGCTTGATGCATAATTACCCACTATCTCATTCCCTACTACCCTTGAGACTGTTACTGAGAGACTGTTAATGTGTAGCTGCCAAGAGAAATTGACTTTGGTTCCTGTTCTCTTTACTTCCCAGGAGCAAGTAGGCTCTATTAAGGAGAGGTATGACCACAGGCTTATGTTGAAACATCTTCCTCCAGAATTTAGCATCTTTTTGGATCACATCTCCTCTTTGGATTATTTTACAAAACCAGACTACCAGGTAATCATCTTTGTGGGTTTTGTGGGTTAATTCTTCTCTCATTTAGTCTTTGTCTTCACTTGTTACAGCTTTGAGGGTATTGTATATGAGTATGGGAGACCCCTAGAATGATATTATTGTAATACATCCTGAGAAATTGCAGTGAAATTGACTGATGAGGCCTGTGTGTGTGTGTGTGTGTATGTGTGTAAGTTTCCTTCCCTTCTGGATGGACATACTTAATTAGAGTTTTAGGTTTATTATTGAACAGATTTTCCTGTTCCTGCTGTGATTCATTTGATATATAGAGCTGCTGATAGTTCAAATTATGTAAATCCTATAGCTAATTTGTTGACCAGAAGGAAATGTCCAGCTAGGTAATGTATCTGCTGAGGGCCTAAGGGCTGTAGTATCATATGTTAAAGTGCTATGGAACAATAATCAGTGAAGATTATTGGCTCCATTTTATCTGTGGTCAGTGAATCATTTCCTTAGGGTATCCATTAATAAGGCCTTATAAGGATTGACTAGGTTTACCACAAATTGCACTCTTATCCCCAACCAACTATATTTCAGAAGATTCTGTTGCTCTCAGGGAGAACTTAGAGCTTAATGCAAAATAATCCCTACCACTGAACATATAAATGAAGCCACACATAGATTAAAATAGGCATACGTCATTTCATTGCATTTGCTTTATTGCACTTTGCAGATACTGCGTTTTTTTTTTTTTTAACAAATTGAAGGTTTGTGGCAACACTGCATTGAGTCCCATAATTTTTTGAATACCTTTTACTTATTTCATGTTTCTGTCACAGTTTGATAATTTTTGAAATATTTCAAACTTTTTCATTGTTATATATGCATAGTGATCTATAATCACTGATCTTTGGTATTACTATTGCAATTGTTTTGAGGTGCCATGAACTCTACTCACGTAAGATGGTAAACTTAATCCATAAGTGTTGTGCATGTTCTGACTGCTCCACTGATCAGCCATTCCCCATCCCTCCCTCTCCTTGAACCTCCCTTTCCCCTGAAACACAACAATCCTGAAATTAGGCCAGTTAATAATCCTATAGTGGCTTCTAAGTGTTCAAGTGAAAGAAAGAGTTGCATATCTCTCACCTTAAAGCGAAAGCTGGAAATGATTAAAGCTTAGTGAGGAAGGCATGCCAAAAGCCAAGGTAGGCCTCTTGTGCTGAACAATTAGGTTGTGAATGCAAAGGGAAAGTTCTTTTTTTTTTAAATATTTTTTATTGGAGTTCAATTTGCCAACATATAGCATAACACCCAGTGCCCATCCCATCAAGTGCCCCCCTCAGTGCCCATCACCCAGTCACCCCCACCCCCCGCCCACCTCCCTTTCCACCACCCCTTGTTCGTTTCCCAGAGTTAGGAGTCTCTCATGTTCTGTCTCCCTTTCTGATATTTCCCATTTTTTCTCCTTTCCCCTTTATTCCCTTTCACTATTTTTTTATATTCCCCAAACGAATGAGACCATAAAATGTTTGTCCTTCTCCGACTGACTTACTTCACTCAACATAATGCCCTCCAGTTCTGTCCACGTCGAAGCAAATCGTGGGTATTTGTCGTTTCTAATGGCTGAGTAATATTCCATTGTATACATAGACCACATCTTCTATATCCATTCATCTTTCAATGGACACCGAGGTTCACATTCCCACCAACAGTGTAAGAGGGTTCCCCTTTCTCCACATCCTCTCCAAGATTTGTTGTTTCTTGTCTTGCTAATTTTCCCCATTCTCACTGGTGTGAGGTGGTATCTCATTGTGGTTTTGATTTGTATTTCCCTGATGGCAAGGGATGCGGAGCATTTTCTCATGTGCTTGTTGGCCATGTCTATGTCTTCCTCTGTGAGATTTCTGTTCATGTCTTTTGCCCATTTCATGATTGGATTGAAAGTTCTTGAAGGAAATTAGAAGTCCTACTCCACTGAACACGTGAATGATTAGAAAGCAGAAGAGCCTTACGGCTGATATGGAGGAAGTTTTAATGGTCTGAACAGAAGATCAAACCAGCCATAACATTCCCTTAAGCCAAAGCCTAATCCAGAGCAAGATCCTTACTCTCTTTATGAAGGCTGAGAGACATGAGGAAGTTTCCAAAGAAAAGTTTGAAGCTAGGAGAGGTTGGTTCATAAGGTTTAAGTAAAGAAGCTTTCACTATAACATAAAAGTATAAGGTGATGCAGCAAGTTATCCAGAATATCTAGCTTCTGAAGGTGGCTATTTCACTAAACAACAGATTTTCAAGGTAGACAAAACAGTCTTCTATTTGAAGAAGAGCGTCTAGGATTTTCATAGTTAGAAGTCAGTGCCTGGCTTCAAAGTTTCAAAGGACAGCTTCACTCTTTTGTCAGAAGTTACTGCAGCTGGTGACTTGAAGTTGAAACCAGTGTTCATTTGCCATTCTGAAAATCCTAGGGCCCTTAAGATTGTGCTAAATCTGCTCTGCATGTGCTCTATAAATGAGACAATACCCAGATGATAGCACATCTGTTAACAACATGGTTTACTAAATATTTTAAGCCTACTGTTAGGACCTACTGCTCAGAAAAAAAGATACCTTTCAGAATATGCTCACTGACAGTGCACCAGGTCACTCAAGAGCTCTGTTGGAGAAGTAAATGAGATTAATGTTGTTTTCATGCTGTTAACATAGTATCCATTCTGCAACCCATGGTTCAAGATGTCCTTTCAACTTTCAAGTCTTACTATTTAATAAATACATTTTGTAAGGCAAAAGCTGCTGTAGATAATGATTCCTCTGATGGATCTGGGCAAACTAAATTAAAAACTTGCTGGAAAGGACTCACCATTCTAGATGCCATTAAAGACATTGATGATTCCAAGGGAAGAAGTCAAAATATTATCACTAACAGGAGCTGGGGGAAGTTGATTCCAGCTGTCATGGATGACTTTGAGGGGGTGGAGGGTTCAGGACTTGAGTGGAGGAAGTAACTGCATATGTGGTGAGAATAGCAAGAGACCTAGGATGAGAAGTGGAGCTTGGAGACGTGACTGAATGCTGTGATCTCATGATCAAACTATAATGGATGGACAAAGAAAGTGGTTTCTTGAAGTGGAATATAATCCTTGTGATAATGCTGTGAAGGCTGGTGAAATGACAATGAATGGTTTAGAATATCCCATAAACTTAGTTGATAAAGCTATGACAGGGTTTGAGAGGATGGACTCCAGTTTTGAAAGAATTTCTGTAGGTAATATGTTATCAAACAGGATCACATGGAACAGAGAAATCACTTGTGAAAGAATAGTCCAATCAACGTGGCCGGCTTCATTGTTGTCTTATTTTAAGAAATTGCCACAGCCACCCCTGTGTTCAATAACCACCACCCTGAGTAGTCAGCAGCCATCAGCATCAAGGCAAGACCCTCTACCAGCAAAAAGATTACCACTTACTGAAAGCTGAGATTTTAGCAATAAAATATTTTTAATTAAGGCATATATACATTGTTTTTTATAGATATAATACTATTGTATGCTTAATAGTGTATGGTATAAACATAACTTTTATATGGACTGGAAAGCCAAATTAATTTGACTCACTTTATTGTGATATTTGCTTTATTGCAGTGGTCTGGAACCCAAATACAATATCTCTGAGCTGTGCCTGTAAAAATTATGTATATTGGTTTATCGTTTTTATCTACAAAGTACAACACATAGACTTTTCTGTTGAAGGAATTTTTACATCCTACAGTGTTGTCAGTTTTCCCAGTCAAAAGACTATTAGCAGCACAGTGAACTTATTCATACACAATAACTATTTCTGTGTGAAATGGCAGCTTTTGTATAAGATATGAACAACATAGAAAGCAGAGAGGCAGCATACAGTCTTGGTTCCTTAGAGACCTTAGGTGGGTGAACGTCTCACCTTTCCTATATGGCTATTTGTGTTAATAACTATATACTCTAACAAATGGAGAAAATACACTGTATACAAGGTGCTTTGGAATATGTTCTTATATATATATTTCATACGTATTTATGAACAGAGTTTGTATTACTTGTAATAAAACAGTGAAATCAAACCTGTAATGCTAAATTCAGGACGAGCTGGAAAATGTTCCAACTTTCCTGCCGTAGGTGCAAATTTTTTTATTGATAGGGATTGCATGGGAGCAAAAGAGTTTAGCAAGCAAAACAATTTTTATCACACCTACCACTTAGTTATGTCTGTAATCTAAAGAAGACTATTGTGTTCAGTAGCTTAAGTTTGAAACTTAGATTTATAATTAATTAAATTTACATTAACAAATTATTCTCATGTTTTTCATTTGGACATTCTCCTAGTGGCTTCTCTGTGTTTTTGTCACCTAATAACAAAATAAAGTATAGTAATTTTGCTAATTTTGGAAGAGAGAGAGCAGGTTAAACTTTTTTTTTTGCTTCACAGATTCCATAAATAATCTGGTTCTTTCTTGCTCTCTGGTATTTCATAAGCAATGAGTGGGAGAAGAAGATAGGTAGAGAGGAGAAAGATGTTGGTGTGACTGCTGTGTTCTGATGACTAGTATCAGTGTGACATCAGGTTCCAAAAAGATCTGAGCTCTGTCTCTCCCTCACAGAGCCGTGCTATGGACTTCATTTTGAGAAAAATTACTCTACTCTGAATCTGAATGCTCTTGTGAACTAATGCTGTCCATATGGCTAATTTTACAGTTTGGTATCCATTTGTGAATTTGAGTTTAATTACTGTTCTTTTCAAAATTTTAAATTCCTCATAGGAAAAAAAATCCTCATTGGACAACCATGTAGATGAAAACAACAAATTTCCTCCATCAACAAGCAAAAAAGAAAAAAAAACCCACCAATATTTAGCATGACTGGTTTCTTAACTACATCAAAGGTCAAATAACATTATATCTTATATGTTCTGAGCCAAGTCTAAAGTGAATATATTTTATAATCTAATTGTTATTATGATGCTGCTTTACAAAGCCACTTTCATTTTGAATGTCTCTGCTTTGTAAATATTTAAAAATCAGAGTTTTTTTTTTTTTCAAGATTTTATTCATTTATTCATGAGAGACACAAAGAGAGAGAGGCAGAGACATAGGCAGAGGGAGAAGCAGGCCCATGCAGGAAGCCCAATGTGGGACTCAATCCCAGGACTCCAGGATCACAACCTTAGCTAGCTGAAGGCAGACGTTCAACCGCTGAGCCATGCAGGTGTCCCAAAAATCAGAGTTTCTTGCCAGAAAACCTTACTATCTTAACAAGTTGCACATGACCAGTACCTCATCCAGGAGCCTGCTAGTGCTCCCTCTGATAGCAGATGCAGAGAAGAGCTTTTTTGTTCTCTACTAGGAATCTTTTATTTATGCATGTCTCAATTAGAATAATGGCTGACACTTGCTTTTGGATACTGTTACGGTGTTTTGGGAAATTACATCCAAGTTTATCAGTACTTAATATTTATGTATGAATGTGTCTTCCCAGCTTGCTTTTATGTCCTGGAGGTACAACCATGTCTTCTTTTTTTTTTATCTCACACCATCCTCGCACTATGCCTGACACTTAAATTTTCAACAAATGTAAGGAAAAATTGAACCGAGTCTTAGATTGTCTGATAGTCTCCTACTCAGGAAATCTAAGAAAAATCAACTTGTAAGTGCATAAATACTGTTTTCTATATGTTAAACTAAACTAGGTAAAGCTATCAGAATTATAGCCAAGATTGAAAGAGATCTTATAATGGATATTGTTTTTATTATTAGATTCTGAAAGAATATAGCAACTGTAAGAGACAAAAAGATGCTGGGCTCTGACTCTCCTCAGGTTAATAAAATTCTATAGATTTATATACAGGCACACAGAAACACATATGCATGAGTGCATGTGTAACTGGTGAAATCTAATAAGCTCTGTGGATTGTACCTATGACATTTTCCTGATTTTGATATTGTACTCTAGCTATTTAAGATGTTACTATTAGAGCACACTGAGTGAAGGGGATTTCTTTGTACTATTTTTGTAATTTTCTATGAATCTTTATTTCAGATTTTTAAAAAATGCTGGGCCAACATTTTCAGAAATGTAGATAGTGATCAAAAACATTCAATTCTGTTGTGGCCACCTTATAATATAAACAATCCTTTTCAAAGTGTTTTGAGAAAGGAACATGACTCTGAGGAGTACGTAGGAAAATCTTAGCCTTGAATTCCACCACAAGACTCCACTGGTAGGTGACACAGTTACTAGTTAAGGGGAAACTAACAGCATCAGATTGGATAAAGAAGAACTCTTGGTACTTTTGCACAGTAGTGTCACAGTAATAATACCCAACAGTGTCACAGTAATAACTGGGTAGTGTTATTAGTCCCATTTTATGGAGATGTAGTTTAGACCTGTTGCCCAGGAAAACTAGTGATGCTGGAAGTGGTGTATGAAACCAATTTCTGACTCATTCAAAAAAGCTCAAGCTCTTTCCATTTTTCACTATCTTGCCTTCTTTGGAGAGGTGGCCACAAACACAACAGCCACTGTAAAATAAATACTAACATGACTGATTAATAAAAATACAGTGAAAGAACTAAAAAGTTATATGAAGAAAGACTAAAATCATTGTTAGTAATTAATAGAATCATGTGATCCTGACATAAGAACATAAAAGTACCTTTATTAGAGTGTTATGTTAAGCATTTTTAGCAAATTGAGAAGACTAATAAAACCTATAAATATCCACAGTGTTGGTGAGCCTGAAACTAAAATGTGTATATCAGCTAGTTCGTACAGTGCCACAACATTGCTAAAATCAGAGGATATGATAGAGAGGAAATCCAAAGCTGACTAAACTTATTAATCTTGTTAATATTCTTTCCAGGTTTAGAAATGGGACTGTATAAACAGAGATTACATCAAAATGCAGCAGGCTTGCCTCTTGATTTGAGAAACTTAGCTGTTTTAGGATTCCCCTGGCTGATGGCATTGGAGTTAAATTGCTCAGAAGACATAGCTGGGCTGTTAGGAAGCAAAAAAATCAGAGATTGGGCTAAAGAATAACAAGGGGGAAACCTCCCATAAATTAGAGGACCAGGAAAGGTTTCTCTTTCTGTTGTTCTTGCCTTCTATCGTTCTGCCTCCTGCTGCTGGTCTCTGGTATCACCGTCTTAGTAACAGATTTTTAAATCTGAGGCCCAATGGCATATGCTACATTTTCTAAGACATACAATAATACTATGATAAATACAAGAAAATAATTCATGGTAAAAGGACATCTGGCATAAAAACTGTTTCAGGTTATTCCCTTGGCAGCCTAGTACGGGCACTATAAATGCAGTAGTGGTCTAAGTGCTCACTCAGCAAGGCAGGCTGCTGCCTCATGAATAGAGACTCCATCTCTCAGGAAGCATGCAGTTCGCTCTTTGAGAACCACCATTTCCAAAGTCAGAAGAGAACTACAAAGTCTGCCACTTCTGTTCCTTTATGCTGTCTCAATATGTCTTCCTTTCTTCTGTGTATGTGTGTGTGTTTAAAGATTTTATTTATTGAGAGAGAGACAGCATGAGTAGGGTGAGGGGCAGAGGGAGAAGCAGACTCCCTGCTGAGCAGGGAGCCTGATGTGGGGCTTGATCCCAGAACCCTGGAATCATGGCCTGAGCTGAAGGCAGATGCTTAACTGACTGAGCTACCCACAGTAGCTGACTCCTCTCTTCTGTTTTCTCTATAGCCCTCTAACTTTGACAGTTTGGGGAAGTCTAAGCTATAACATAGGTAACTTAAGTCAACAAAAAAAATCCCAGGTTTTATAACCACGCCTTTTCCAATTCCTTTTATCTTTTTAGTTTCCTTGTCTCCATTTATTATTTTTTTCTTTGGGAATCTTTCAGTAAATATCATCAAAAATATTCTCAATGTTTTTAGGGTAACTGTTTAAAGGTTCTGCACTCATAATTCCAACATGGACTCCCCATCATCTCCACTACCACCTAGCAATTCTCTGGACACCAGCTGGGTGTCCTACAGTGCAACTCACGTTTGACACTATCTACCCAGAGATAGATGGTATCAAATTCTACAGGTTAAGGACTCACTCTCCAAAGACTGCCCTCTCTACTTCAAATGCCAATTGAAAGTCCTGTCACCTGTACTTCTGACTGACCTGTGACTATAATTGAGAGGTTCCCATGACCTCTTCCATGAGTTTGATTAATTTGTTGGAGTGGCTCACGGAACTTGGGAAACCAGTTTTCTCATTAGATTACTGATTTATTTAATACAAAGGATATAACTCCAAAACATCCAGATGGAAAAGATGCATAGAGCAAGGTGTGAGAAAAGGGTGTGGAGCCTCCAGGCCCTCTCTGCAGGCACCACTCTCTCAGCACCTTCATTATGTTTATGAACCAGGAACTCTCCAAACCCCATCTTTTTGGGTTTTTATGGAGACTTCATTATGTAGGCGTGATTGGTTAAATCATACTGATTCAACTTGTAGCCCCTCTCCTCTTTCCGGAAGGCCAGAGGATAGGACTGAAAGTTCCAATTCTCTAATAACATGGTTGGTTCCTCTAGTGACCAGCCCCTATCCATAGGTGCTTTCCAAAAGTCACCTCATTGACTAAAATCCAGTGGTGATGGAAAGGGGCTTGTTATGAATAAGAGAGCCATTTCAACTTTATGGCTCTGAAGTGATTTCAGGACATGAGGACTATAGATCAAATATAGTATAGTAACAAAAGATACTCCTATTGTTCTTTTCTCAGGAAATTTCAAGGGTTTGGGGACTGTGAGCCAGAAATTGTGGACAAAGATCAAACATATATAAGAAATATATTTTGATCATGCGACTAACCAAACGTACTTCTTATAAATCACAACACTGCACTCATACATAAGATATTGTGTTAGGTAGTATGATGAACAAGATCAGACATATGCCAGACTCTTGGAGCTTACAGTCTCCGTGAAAGAGAGAAACCAATTAAATAATCAGAAATAACCATAAATCTACAAATGATAGCTTTTGGCCACCTTCTTGGTGAGATGTTTTCTTCAGTAGACATCTAAAACAGCACATACTTGGTTTTTCTGTCTCACTGGACACTCATCCTTGGTTTCCTTTAGTGAGTCTTCTTTCCAACTAAATGTTGGAATGCCTTAGTCCTTTCCTGTTGGACCTCTATGCTACCTACTCTCCTTAGATGATATCTGGTCCTATGGCTTTAAATACCTATTCATATCTATATGCTGATGACTCTTAAGTTTGTAATATACCCTATTCCTCCCTAACCTCCCTAAAACTTCCAGTATCCCAGTCTTCAAACTCTCTGCTTTACATTTCAATAAATGGCACCACCATACCCAATGGCTCAGGACAGAAATCGAAATCATTCTTTATTCTTGGACACTAATAGGATAAGAGAAATGATGGGGAGAGAATGAAGCCATAAACATAAAATTAAAAATCAGAAACAGTAAAGGGCAGTTTTTGTGAGATCATTATCTAGATCACATCAGAGTTTTGGAATTTAAAGACCTAAAAATGCAGGGTGTTTGGTTGGCCCAGTCTGCAGAGCATGCAACTCTTGATCTTGGGGTTTTGAGTTCAAACCCCATGTTGGGTGGAGAGATTACTTTAAAAAAAATTTTTTAATAAAGACAAAAAATGAGATATTTGAAATAAACCAAATAAAGAGATTTCTTTTTTTTTTAATAAAGAGATTTCTTTGTGATAATTTGTGTTTATATACCCACACCACATACAGTTGAGGAATTTTTCAAACCTGCCCCCAAATGGTAAGAAAGCACAATGAACTTCTCTATAACTCTTAATCTAGATATAACAGCTGTTAACACTGCTCAATTATTTAAGCCAAACCAAATAAAAATACTCCTTTTTGACAAAAAAAAATTGATCACATAGATGGTTGAAGCTGAGTACACATTTTCACATGCAACACAAATTTCCTTTTGCTAAACCATCTGAAAGTATATTTTAGATAAGAAGCTTTATTATGTATCTTATGAAAGCAGACATTCTCCTACATAACTACAAATCAGTACCTCAACTGAGAAAAAATCAGTATTAATTCAATATCATCATCCACATATAGTCCTTATTCATATTCCCCTATTTGTACCACCTGTTTTTTTTTTTTTTTTTTTGAATCCTATTACGAAACTAATTTGTGAATCTGGCTGCTTTCTCTTAATAAAATGACAGTGTTTATTGTTAGCTTACTCTAGTCTTTTTCTTTATGGTTTAGCTTCTGACATCCGTGTTTGACAACAGCATCAAAACCTTTGGAGTAATTGAGAGTGACCCTTTTGACTGGGAGAAGACTGGAACTGATGGCTCCCTAACAACCACCACTACTTCTACCACCCCTCAGTTGCACACTCGCTTGACCCCAGCAGCAATTGGGTATGTCCTACACAGATTGTTTAGCAGTGGCTTACTTAGGTGCACTATATTCACAGAAATATCTTTTTATTTCATCCACATTCTTTCAGATGACAGAATGCTGAGATAGGAGAAAGCCTATGGATTTCCTTGAATTAACATTGCTTTTACATATGTCTTTGTTCAGATTTACTTTTCTAGGAAAGTATTTGTAGATCATACTTTGAAATGAGAGTTTTGCACTTGTACGACTTGTTGATGTCAGATTTGCAATGGGTTTTCTTTTCTTTTTTTTTTTGGATATTTTTTTATTGGAGATTGATTTGCCAACATATAATGTTTGTCCTTCTCCGATTGACTTACTTCACTCAGCATAATACCCTCCAGTTCCATCCACATTGAAGCAAATGGTGGGTATTTGTCATTTCTAATGACTGAGTAATATTCCATTGTATACATAGACCACATCTTCTATATCTATTCATCTTTCGATGGACAATGAGACTCCTTCTACAGTTTGGCTATAGTGGACATTGCTGCTATAAACATTGGGGTGCAGGTGTCCCGGTGTTTTACTGCATCTGTATCTTTGGGGTAAATCTCTAGCACTGTAATTGCTGGGTCATAGGGCAGTTCTATTTTTAACTCTTTGAAGAACCTCCACACAGTTTTCCAGAGTGACTGCACCAGTTCACATTCCCACCAACAGTGCAAGATGGTTCCCCTTTCTCCACATCCTCTCCAACATTTGTTGTTTCCTGTCTTGTTAATTTTCGCCATTCTAACTGGTGTGAGGTGGTATCGCATTGTGGTTCTGATTTGTATTCCCTGATGGCAAGGGATGCGGAGTATTTTCTCATGTGCTTGTTGGCCATGTGTATGTCTTCCTCTGTGAAGTTTCTGTCGTGTCTTTTGCCCATTTCATGATTGGATTATTTGTTTCTTTACTGTTGAGTTTAATAAGTTCTTTATAGATCTTGGATACTAGCCCTTTATCTGATAGGTCATTTGCGAATATTTTCTCCCATTCTGTAGGTTGTCTTTTAGTTTTGTTGACTGTTTCTTTTGCTGTGCAGAAGCTTTTATTTATTTATTTTTATTTTTATTTTTTATCTTTTATTTTTTTAATAAATTAATTTTTTATTGGTGTTCAATTTACCAACATTCAGAATAACACCCAGTGCTCATCCCGTCAAGTGTCCCCCTCAGTGCCCATCACCTACTCACCCCCACCCCCTGCCCTCCTCCCCTTCCACCACCCCTAGTTCGTTTCCCAGAGTTAGGAGTCTATATGTTCTGTCTCCCTTTCTGATATTTCCCACACATTTCTTCTCCCTTCCCTTATATTCCCTTTCACTATTATTTATATTCCCCAAATGAATGAGAACATATAATGTTTGTCCTTCTCCGACTGACTTACTTCACTCAGCATAATACCCTCCAGTTCCATCCACGTTGAAGCAAATGGTGGGTATTTGTCATTTCTAATGGCTGAGTAATATTCCATTGTATACATAAACCACATCTTCTTTATCCATTCATCTTTCGATGGACACCGAGGCTCCTTACACAGTTTGGCTATTGTGGACATTGCTGCTAGAAACATCGGGCTGCAGGTGTCCCGGCGTTTCATTGCATCTGAATCTTCGGGGTAAATCCCCAACAGTTGTGCAGAAGCTTTTAATCTTAAGTCCCAATAGTTCATTTTTGCTTTTGTTTCCCTTGCCTTCATAGATGTATCCTGCAAGAAGTTGCTGTGGCCAAGTTCATAAAGGGTGTTGCCTGTGTTCTCCTCTAGGATGTTGATGGATTCTTGTCTCACATTTAGATCTTTCATCCATTTTGAGTTTATCTTTGTGTATAGTATAAGAGAATGTTCTAGTTTCATTCTTCTGCGCGTGACTGTCCAATTTTCCCAGCACCATTTATTGAAGAGACTGTCCTTTTTTCCAGTGGATAGTCTTTCCTGCTTTGTCGAATATTAGTTGACCATAGAGTTAAGGGCCCATTTCTGGATTCTCTCTTTTGTTCCATTGATCTGTATGTCTATTTTTGCGCCAGTACCACAGTTTGATGATCACAGCTTTATAGTACAACTTGAAATCCGGCATTGTGATGTCCCCGGCTCTGGTTTTCTTTTTCAGTATTCCCCTGGCTATTCGGGGTCTTTTCTGATTCCTGACAATCTTAAGATGACTTGTGCCAACTCTCTGAAGAAAGTCCATGGTATTTTGATAGGGATTGCATTAAATGTGTAAATTGCCCTGGGTAGCATTGACATTTTCACACTATTAATTCTGCCAATCCATGAGCAAGGAATATTTTTCCATCTCTTTGTGTCTTCCTCAATTTCTTTCAGACGTGTTCTGTGGTTTTAGGGTATAGATCCTTTACCTCTTTGGTTAGGTTTATTCCTAGGTATCTTATGCTTTTGGGTGCAATTGTAAATGGGATTGGCTCCTTAATTTCTCTTTCTTCAGTCTCATTGTTAGTATATAGAAATGCCACTGATTTCTGGGTATTGATTTTGTATCCTGCCACACTGCCAAATTGCTGTATGAATTCTAGCAATCTTGGGGTGGAGTTTTTTGGGTTTTCTATGTACAGTATCATGTCATCTGCAAAGAAGTAGAGTTTGACTTCTTCTTTGCCAATTTGAATGCCTTTTATTCTTTTTGTTGCCTGATTGCTGAGGCTAGGACTTCTAGTACTATGTTAAATAGCAGTGGTGAGAGTGGACATCCCTGTGGTGTTCCTGACCTTAGGGGAAAGGCTCCCAGTGTTTCCCCATTGAGAATGATATTTGCTGTGGGCTTTTTGTAGGTGGCTTTTAAGATACTGAGAAATGTTCCCTCTCTCCCTACACTCTGAAGAGTTTTGGTCAGGAATGGATGCTGTATTTTGTCAAATGCATTCCCTGCATCTATTGAGAGGATCATATGGTTCTTGTTTTTTCTCTTGTTGATATGACCTATCACGTTGATTGCTTTACGAGTGTTGAACCAGCCTTGCATCCGGGGATAAATCCCACTTGGTCATGGTGAATAATCTTCTTAATGTATTGTTGGATCCTATTGGCTAGTATCTTGTTGAGAATTTTTGCATCCATGTTCATCAGGGATATTGGTCTATAATTCTCCTTTTTGGTGGGGTCTTTGGTTTTGGAATTAAGGTGATGCTAGCCTCATAGAACGAGTTTGGAAGTATTCCATCCCTTACTATCTCTCAGAACAGCTTCTAGAATAGGTGTTGTTTCTTCTTTAAACGTTTTATAGAATTCCTCTGGAAAGCCATCTGGGCCTGGATTTTTGTGTCTTGGGAGGTTTTTGATGACTGCTTCAATTTCCTCCCTGGTTATTGGCCTGTTCAGGTTTTCTGCTTCTTCCTGTTCCAGTTTTGGTAGTTTGTGGTTTTTCAGAAATGCGTCCATTTCTTCTGTATTGCCTAATTTATTGGCGTTTAGCTGCTCATAATATGTTTTTTAAATCGTTTGTATTTCCTTGACATCGGTTGTGATCTCTCCTTTTTCATTTGTGATTTTATTAATTTGAGTCTTTTCTCTTTTATTTTTAATAAGGCTGCCTAATGGTTTACCTATCTTTTAATTCTTTCAACGAACTAACTCCTGGTGTTGTTGATCTGTTCTACAGTTCTTCTGGTCTCTAGTTCATTGAGTTCGGCTCGAATCTTTATTAACTCTCTTCTTTTGCTGGGTGTAGGTTTTATTTGCTGTTCTTTCTTCAGTTCCTTTAGGTGCAAGGTTAGCTTGTGTATTTGAGTTTTTTCCAGTTTTTTGAGGGATTCTTATGTTGTGATGTATTTCCCTCTTAGGACTGCTTTTGCTGTATCCAAAGATTTTGATCGGCTGTGTCTTCATTCTCATTAGTGTCCGTGAATCTTTTTAATCTTCTCTAATTTCCTGGTTGACCCTTTCATCTTTTAGCAGGATGCTCTTTAACCTCCATGTGTTTGAGTTTCTTCCAAATTTCTTCTTGTGATTGAGTTCTAGTTTCAAAGCATTATCGTCTGAAAATATGCAGGGGACAATCCCAATCTTTTGGTATCGGTTGAGACCTGATTTGTGACCCAGTATGTGGTCTGTTCTGGAGAAGGTTCCATGTGCACTTGAGAAGAATGTGTTCAGTTGCATTTGGATGTAAAGTTTTGTCAATATCTGTGAAATCCATCTGGTCCAGTGTATCATTTAAAGCTCTTGTTTCTTTGAAGATGTTGTGCTTAGAATATGTCATTTGCAGAAAGCGCCGTGTTGAAGTCTCCCAGTATTAGTGTTTTATTATCTAACAGTGTCTTTACTTTGGTTATTAATTGATTGATATACTTGGCAGCTCCCACATTAGGGGCATAAATATTCTTGATTGTTAGATGTTCTTGTTGGATAGACCCTTTAAGTATGATACAGTGTCCCTCTTCATCTCTTACTATAGTCTTTGGGATAAACTTTATCTGATATGAGGATTGCTACCCCTGCTTTCTTTTGAGGACCATTTGAATGGTAAATGGTTCTCCAACCTTTCATTTTCAGGCTGGAGGTGTCCTTAGGTCTAAAATGAGTCTCTTGTAAATAGCAAATCTTGCTTTTTTATCCAGTCTGAAACCCTGCATCTTTTGATGGGATCATTAAGCCCATTCATGTTAAGAGTTACTAGTGAAAGATATGAATTTAGTGTCATCATAATACCTATTCAGTCCCTGTTTTTGTGGATTATTTCTTTGGCCTTCCTCTTTCTTTTACAGAGTCTCCCTTAATATTTCTTGCAGAGCTGGTTGTCACATATTCTTTCATTTTCTGCCTTTCTTGAAAGCTCTTTATCTTTCTATTCTGAATGAGAGCCTTGCTGGATAAAGTATTCTTGGCTGCATGTTCTTCTCATTTAGGACCCTAAATATATCCTGCCAGCCCTTTTTGGCGTGTCAGGTGTCTGTGGAGAGGTCTGCTGTTAACCTAATACTTCTCCCCATATAAGTTAGGGATCTCTTGTCTCTTGCTGCTTTAAGTATCTTCTCTTTATCTTTGGAATTTTCAAGTTTCACTATGAAATGTCGGGGTGTTGAACGGTTTTTATTGATTTTAGGGCGGGGGGGGGGTCTCTCTATCTCCTGGATCTGAATGCCTGTTTCCCTCCCCAGATTAGGATAGTTCTCAGCTATGATTTGTTCAAAAATGCTTTCTGGTCCTTTGTGCCTTTCGGTGCCCTCTGGAACCCCAATTAAACGTAGATTTTTCCTTCTGAGGCTGTCATTTATTTCCCTTAACCTTTCCTCATGGTCTTTTAATTGTTTTTCTCTTTTTTCCCCCAGCTTCCTTCCTTGCTATCAACTTGTCTTCTGTGTCCCTCACTCTTTCTTCTACCTCATTGACCCTCGTCGTCGTTAGGTCCTCCAGTTTGGATCACATTTCATTTAATTGATTTTTAATTTCGGCCTGATTAGATCTAAATTCTGCAGTCATGAACTCTCTTGAATCCTTTATGCTTTTTTCCAGAGCCATGAGTAGCTTTATAATTGTGCTTCTGAATTAGCTTTTTGACATCGAATTGTAATCCAAATTCTGTAACTCTGTGGGAGAGAGTACTGTTTCTGATTCTTTCTTTTGTGGTGAGTTCTTCTTTCTAGTCATTTTGCTCAGTGCAGAGTGGCTAAAAACGAGTTGTACTGGAAAAAAGAAGGAAAAAGAAAAGAAAAAGACAAAGAAAAAAAAAGGAGGGGTATCCTCTTGTTCTATATACTGTAAATCCCTCAACTTCCCCTGAAGCTTTCCAGCACCTCTCAGTCAAGAACTTGCTCTTCCCCTGTCCTTCCAGCTGGTCTTTTGGGGGAGCGGCTGCTGTGTGTGTGCACCTGGGGGAGCTGCCCCACCTCCCACTGGGTGCCGGGCTCAGCGGGAGCTGTTTATCCCATGAGGCTCCTGTTCCCTGGTGGCCTCTCTCTGTCCCAGGCACACGGTGACACAAGGAAGAACAACCACACTAGCAACGGCCAGCTCCCCCACCCTGGAGTCTGCTCCCACAGTAACTACTGCAGTTTCCCTGTCTGCACTGGCCAGGATGCTCCGGGTGTGGTGGTGGGCACTGATCTGCACAGCTTGTGGCCGCCCCAGCTGCAGGAGCATCTTTGCTGTCCTGTGCCCTCCCCGCCTCTGTCTGTCCCAGGGGTAGTGCAGGATCCTGGCTCTGTTCCCCCGGCGCCCTGGTATCCCCGGCCTGCGCTGTTGCAATTGTGCTCCCAGGCCAGGGCTCCCAAAGGCAGCAGGGTGCAGCCCCCTCCATCAGGAGCTGCCGCCTGAGCTGCTCCCCAAGGCCTCACTGGGCATGCTCCAGCCCTTTACCAAACTTGGCCCCCCGGTGTGTGGCACGCTCTTCCCCGGGCTCACTTCCTCTCCTAGGGACCCCAGGAGACTGGAGGCTCCACTGTCCCTCCTGGGCTTCTGCCCCAGTTCCCTGCTAAGTGCATTTCTGTCCGGGAAGAATCCAGCATGGATTTTTAAAGTTCCTGTTTCTCCAGGGCTGGGCTTTCCTGTCCTGGAGGCTCCCACCCTCCCCCTTAGCCCGGCTCCTCACGGGGCCCCTCTCCCACTTGATTCTTTTTTTTTTCCTGCCTTCCTACCTTGTTAGAAGAGCAAACGCTTCTCTCTGTAGTGTTCCAGATGTTCTCTATTTTTTTTTAAGATTTTATTTATTTATTTTTGAGAGACACAGAGAGAAATTGAGGCAGAGATACAGGTAGATGGAGAAGCAGACTCCATGCAGGGAGCCCGAGGTGGGACTCGATCCCTGGTCTCTAGGATCAGGCCCTGGGCTGAAGGTGGTGCTAAACCACTGCACCACCTGGGCTGCTCTGTAATCTCTTTAAATCTCTGGTCAAATTCGTAGTTTTTCAGGATGGTTTGAAAGTTATCTAGGTAAGTTGGTGGGGACAGGTGATTTGGGGACCCTACTCCTCCACCATCTTGCCCCACCCCTCTACAATGGGTTTTCTTCAAAATGAGAAGGAATTGTTTGCATTTACCTTTTTTTTTTTTTAAGATTTATTTATTTATTTATTTATTTATTTATTTATTTATTTATTTGGCAGTGAGAGAATGAGATTGCTGGGGTCAGGGTAGAGGGAGAGGAACAGAATCCCACCAGACTCCCCACGGAGCAGTCCCGCACCCTGCGATATTGACCTGAGCTGAAATCAAGAGTTAGACTGTTTGTTTTTTTTTTTAAGATTTTATCTATTTATTTATTTATTTATTCATGAGAGATGCTGAGAGAGAGAGAGAGAGAGAGAGAGAGAGAGGCAGAGACACAGACAGAGGGAGAATCAGGCTCCATGCCGAGAGCCCGATGCGGGACTCGATCCCAGGAAGAGTCAGACTCTTAACTGGCTGAGCTACCTAGGCGCCCCTGGTTTGCATTTACTTCTAAAGAATATATGGAAAGAATGAGCCACACTTATACGTAGCTGTACTGTTTTTAAGTTTAGTGTGAACAAACCATGTAGCTGCTTCCTCTAAGAAAGTAATTTAACTTAAAAAGTATATTAGAAACAGGTAATGGTGTATTTCCATCATCTTGTGTTGTTTTCTTTTCTTCTCCACATGCACTAAATACAGCTGCTTTTGTTTGTTATTAAATAAATTGGGGGATTGTCCTTTTTTTTTTTGTATTGGTCCATTTTTACTTGCTCTGGTTGCTTTAAAATGTTTGACTAACAAAGAAAAAAGTAAATAGGGAAAAATCATCATGTAAAGGAGGCTAATTGGGACAGCTAATCACTAATCCATTGTTTGATTTTATGTTAAAAGTTGGGACTACTAGAGTTTATTGAATCAGAAAAACTTACATGGACTCATATAACTGGAGATGATATCCTTGATTAGCTAGTCTGAGAGTTCTAAGTGGCAGATCCTGTCTTAGCTACATTAGAATCATTACAGAGGTTTGTTTAAATGTACTCGCTAAAATAAATACACAAATAAATAAATAAACTATCTTTTATTTTTTTATTTTTTTAATTTATGATAGTCACAGAGAGAGAGAGAGAGATTGAGAGAGGCAGAGACATAGGCTGAGTGAGAAGCAGGCTTCATGCACCGGGAGCCCGACGTGGGATTCGATCCCGGGTCTCCAGGATCGCACCCTGGGCCAAAGGCAAGCGCTAAACCGCTGCGCCACCCAGGGATCCCCTCTATCTGTCTTTTAAAAAACAAATGAATGAGGTGATAATCCTAATACTGACTGAGTGAATCATCTAACTTTAGATAAATATTAGCAACAGAGCTGGAGCCTGTCTAGAAATTTTGATTCTTGTTTAATTCCTTTGTGCTCCTTTTCCTTTGATTGTTGTTAGAAGTAGATGTGTCTCAAACTTGTAGAAATGCAGGTGATAAGGACTTCAGGGTAGCTGAAGTCAGTGAAGACAGTTTTAGTTTCCTCCAAATGTTTTCTCCAAGGAGAAGACAATAATAAAAAAGGAAAAATAAAACTACAGAAAAACCATGTCCTTAACATAATTTGAAGACAAAGGATGCCTAGCCTTAACTCCAAAATAAGAAAAAAGAGAAACCAAAAACCACCAATTCTCTTACACTCCTACCTCACTCAACTCTGCCCCAAGGCTCTATAGAAGCAGATCAATAAAAACTGTGAGGAGGAGAAGAATTAGCAATAGGGCTTATGGTTGATCTTAAACCACCACCAGAAAAACTAATTCCATCCTACAAATGTAATTACTAGAAAGTATTCAGGTAGGTAAGATCACAAACAACAGAGAGGTAAAAATAGGCATGATTCAAAACATATAGCTTCTGGAAGAAAGAAGATAAAAGAGAAAGGAGGAATGCCTTTTATCAGTTGAGCAGTGAAGGAAAAAACATTTATGTTTGGCTCCAATCAGAAGAGAGAAAGTACTAATTTGAACAGGGGAAGGTGACACAAGGAATTATTAATTATATCATGGAAATGGAGTAATGTGGGATATACTAGTAGGAAATAGTAGAGGATACAGGGATAGCAAATATAAAGTACAGCTCCTACTGCTAGGGCTGAAATTAAGCATCCAAGGAAGAGCTCTACCAGTCCCGACCCAGGGCTGAGGTCCTGACCTTGTTGGAAAAGGGTATATCCATTGCTCACTGGGTGGCAGGGAAGTTACTCTGATGCCTGGTAAAATTCACTGAAAATCTGCCCTCTGTGCCTTAGTGGAAATCTGCTCTCTGGGATGTCATAGAAAGCTATTTGCTGTTGTGTCTCACCAGAGATACTGTGCCATAAAGCTTCTGGATAAGTGGGGATTGCTCAGGGAGGCTGTTGGTTGCTGTTGTCTTTGTGCTGCAGGAGACAGGTGTTAAAGGTGTTGGGATACGGCAGGATCCTTGTGCTAGGGAGAGTCACACATGCTGGAGAAACTTTCCAAGCTGCTCACTGGAACTCAGAGTGTAATACTTTCCTGCTGCAGTGTCTCTTCAGTTTCCCTTTACTGACAAAGCTTCAGTGCTAGCTGGCAAAAGAAAATACGGAAAAGGCTCAGATCTCCTTTCACAGAACTGGCAAAAAAGATCAATTTCAAACTGATGGCAGTACATCAATAATCACAGAAGGGCAAAAGGAGAAATTAACATTTAGCTGCCTATAAAAAGGAAAACTGTAAAATCAGAGAATACTGTCTCTCTCTGACCATAAAAACAAATAAAAATCCCCTAATTTGTTTGGACTTTGCTATATTGATACAAGAGGGTACTAATTAAACTACAAATCTCATGAAATACTGTAATGCCACAAAAATGAACAAGAAAAATATTTCAAAGATCCATAAAGTGTTACTGAAAAAAATCAGAAGAGAAAATCTAACTCATACCAAGGAAATTTCCTCTTAGAGAAGCAGCCATGAAGGAGAAGAAAAGTATAAAATAAAACCCCAAATGGAAGTAAATATACTTGTGCATTTGAAGATAGGGATACCCACCTTGAATCAGAAAATTTAAAAACGAAGAACAGAAATAGACCACAAAGGAGAGAAGTATGAGAGAAAAAAGAAAAGGAGTAAAAAGAGAGAGAGGAAGAAATGAGAGTTGATTGAAGTCGGGAAAGAAATGGAAGAAAAAGATATCTTAGAAGTGAAGAAATTATTAAGTGTACAAAGGAGAATATACTCAAATGGAAATTTAATAGAGGGCACTGAATAAAGTTAGAGGGAGAAATATCCCTAAGAAAATGAAAATAAAATCATTTAAAAGGGTTAGAGGGGCACCTGGGTGGCTTAGTCTATTAAATGTCTGACTCTTGATTTTGGCTCAGGTCATGATCTCAGGGTGGTGAGATTGAGCCCCATGTCCACCTCTGCACTTAGTGTGGAATCTACTTAAGATTCTCTCTCTCTGTCTCTGCCCCTCTCCCACCCTACACCCCCCAAATTTAAAGGATTAGAGATAAAGTAGTACAAATGGAATTTGGATAGGTAGCACTCATTAGAGTCCCTGAAGGAGGAAAACAAGACAATACTAGTGAAAACCGAGAAACTCAGTGGCAAGATGAGATAAGAAAATGAGACAAAGAGCATTTTAAATGTGTATGTCCAAACTACACCATTAGAACAAACAGCCAAACAGAAAAGGAAAGAAAAAAAGTCTAGAAGTGACAGGGCAAAGAAGATCCATCTTGTAGAGAAAGAAATACAGCAAATATAGCAGAATACATATAATTATCAAATACTGTGACAGAGTTGAGACCAGACATATTCATAGCAATAAATATGCAGGGCTTAACTGATCAATGAAAAATATTTTCAATTTGGCTTAGATAGTTAAATACATATGCTATATACAAGAGATGTGCTTAAAAAATATTTTAGTAAGGGATGAACAAAGATATACTAGAAAAATGGGAGCCATAGAAAAGAATAATGATCCTGATATCAAACAAGTAGAATTCAAGCCAAAACAAAACAAATAAAAGTTACAAAGATGGAAGGATACTATTTAATGCTAAATGTTGCAATTCATAAGTGGAACATAGTACAGTGTTTGTTAATATTTAGTCCCCAGAATTCCATCAGTCACTTTTAGGAAGCAACAACTACAGGAGGTTCAGGGAGGAATAGCTAGAAACACATGAGTAATTGGAGATCTTAATCTGTAATTCAGTATAAGACCGATCAAGCAAAGAATAAGAAATAGACAAAAAATATAATCAGTAAGATAGATGTTTTGCATTTTTTTTTAATGCTACACCCTGATAATATAGAGCTTGTGCCTTCCCTCAAGTGCCCCGGAACATTAATAAAAACTGATCAGTTCTTAGGTCACCAAGAAAGCATATAAGTAGTTCCATTAAGCAGAAGTATTGTACTATCTGACCACACTGCAATAGAACTAGAAATTTCCAAGAACAAAAATGTCAAAGACATTTCCTCCTGGAAACTTAGAGACCTATCAAACTACTCTCTCTCTCTCTCTCTCTCTCTCTCTCTCTCTCTCTCTTTTTTTTTTTAAGATTTTATTTATTCATGAGAGAGAGAGAGAGAGAGAGAGAGGCAGAAACACAGGCAGAGAGAGAAGTAGGCTGCATGTAGGGAGCCAGATGTGGGACTCAATCCTGGGTCTCCAGGATCATACCTTGAGCTTAAGACTGATGCTCTACTGCTGAGCCACCCAGATGCCCCTGAAACTATTCTGTTTCACATTTAAAGCTGAGATTAGAGGGAGATTTATGATATTAACAAAGGAGCTACATGATATCATATGTCCTATCACTGATGGTATTAATGTTGCTAATCTGGTTAAGGTGATATTAGCCTGAAAAGTATCAGGGCCCTTAATCCTACCATTTAAGAAGTGAGTGAATCTGCTGACCTCTGAATTAAGATACTGATTCTTCAGGGATGCCTGGGTGGCTCAGTGTTTGAGCATCTGCTTCCTACTCAGGGCGTGGTCCCAGAGTTCTGGGATCCAGTCCCACATCGGGCTCCCTGCTGCAGGAAGCCTGCTTCTCCCTCTGCCTATGTCACTGCCTCTCTCTCTCTTCTCTCATGAATAAGTAAATAAAATCTTTAAAAAAATAAAATACTGACTCTTCAGCAATCCTTATCTGTCAAGGCCAGATAAATATCTGTGGGCTCTGCTCTGTCACCACTGCCACTGCCTTTCTAGTGCTAAAGCAGCCACAGACAGTATGTAAATGAATGAGCATGACTGCACCATGCCACTTGATTTACAAAAATAGGTCAGCAGGTCAGATTTGGCCCACAGCCCTAGTTGGCCTACCCTTGTTTTAGAATATGGGGAAGGGAGTGTGAAAAGGATGTGCGTTCTTACTACTTTTCTTGACATCTCTCCAATTCTTCCAAACGTGTCCTTACTTTTTCACCTTAATCTGCTTCTGTAATTTATACCTTACCTGCAAACACCCAATACAGACCATGTGCTAATAATACTCTCACATATACTTTTATACTTGTTGGACTCCTGAATGTAGTATAATTTTCCTGGGAAGGAATTTCTTTCTTTCCATATCCCAAAATCCAGATTTGGATCAGAGTTTATAGGAGGAGGAAGAAAATAGTAATTATGTAAGGAGTAACAAAGGGGGAATAAATGCAGAGAGAAACCTGAGTCATGTGGAAGATAGCCTGTGTGGAGATGTGAGAGCCCCTTGAAGTGCGTGGAATCAGCCCGCAGCATATGAAAGAAGAAGGAAACTAGGATAGAGTAAAAATAGCAGTTCCTAGGTGGAAGTGTGCTTTGTTTCCTTAGGAGTGGAGGAGGAAATGCCAAGGAATTGGGGTAGTTGGAAAGAAGCAGAATAGTAGCGAGGCATAGGGAAAAAAGAATTTGGAAGACTACTGATTAATATGGGGAAAAAATGTGGGACTAGCAGACTGACCTTCCTGAGTTCAAATATTGACTCTTTTGCCATTCCCTTTCCTCTGGAATAGAGGGAATTCTTTCAGTAAACATTTACATTACCATGTAGCATGTATATGTTAGTGTCCATTGTAATGCCTTGCATCAATCAATGAAGTATATTGAACTTCTATCTGAAAAATTTTTCAGACCTCCTCACAGGCTCTCACATCTTCCCTGCATTGGGCTCTCTTCCACATGACTCAGGTTTCTCTCTGCATTTATTCCCCCATTTTTATTCCTTACATAATTACTATTTTCTTCCTTCTCCTATAACTTATCCAGACTTGGAGTTTGAGATAAGGAAAGAAAGAAATTCCTTCCTAGAAAAATTGTACCACATTCAGGAGCATGAGTACAAAAGTATATGTGAGAGTATTATTTATGTACTTTATTTACTTTTGAACTTCAGTTACCTTTATAATAATTCCTTTCATATTAACTATTTTAGGCCAAACTGCCTTTTCTTTCTTTCTTTCTTTCTCTGTTCTTTTTTCTTTTTTTCAAACTAGCTTTTCAGTATGTACCCAGTGTCAGAACTATAAGAACTGTCTTACAGGGCTATAAGGTTTTGTCCTGGGAGCTATTATCAGTGTTTTTCTAAATTATATAACATGTTGATAAGAGATTCATCTTCTGCTATTGATCTCAGTAGAGAGTGATAGTAGCAAAGGTCATCATCTCTGGCAGAACAAGTCCCTGAAAAATGACTGATTTTTGTTCCCACAGCATGACATATTGATGACATCTAGGCCAGGGTGTAGTTGTTACTCTTGGAGTGGTTCACTGAGAAGATGCCTGTTTTACCACTCATCATAATTGTGTATATTAGTATAGTCTACTGAAAACTGTTTTTTTTTTTCTGCTTTTAGACATTCCAGGTCACTTCTAAGAAAAGATTTTATTGTGTGGTAAATATTGTGTTCAGTCAGCAATATTCAGAAACAAAACAAACTAGTATACAAAGAGTTACAGAACATTAGAGCTGACAGGGTTCCTGATCACTCAATGAGTGATAACTGAGAACTACAAGAAGCTCCTCATGGGCTACAGGTCTAAGGGAGAGATGACCAGTAATGTAAATAGGACGTGAAACCACTTTGAAATAAATATATCGACTTGTGTCAATGTTTTTTATTTTGTTCCTGGTCAGTTCATGCAGAACTGTATGAACTGTATAATTACAGTATTTCTAGTTTTCCCCAGAGGGCAAGAATTTCCTTTCTTCTATGTCCCTTGAGCCTTGCATATAGTAAATGCTTGGTAAAAAGTCTGTAAATGAAGAAACAAATATATATATTACACTATTAAAAAATATAACTGATCTCATACCAGTTTATGTCATTATAATACTTGACATTTTTCTGTTTATAGTTTTTGTTACTCTCTCAGCAAAAAAATGGATAAAGAGTAGAAAATATTAAAATTGATAAAGACTTATTAGAAAATAGACCAAATATTTCTAACTTCTTTTTTTTAATTTTTATTTATTTATGATAGTCACACACAGAGAGAGAGAGAGAGAGAGAGAGAGAGGCAGAGACATAGGCAGAGGGAGAAGCAGGCTCCATGCACCGGGAGCCCGACGTGGGATTCGATCCCGGGTCTCCAGGATCACGCCCTGGGCCAAAGGCAGGCGCCAAACCGCTGCGCCACGCAGGGATCCCAATATTTCTAACTTCTAAAGTGATTCTTAAGGGATACCTGGGTAGCTCAGTGGTTGAGCATATGCCTTTGGCTCAGGTGTGATCCCGATCCCAGGATCGAGTCCCACATCAGGCTCCCTGTGAAGGAGCCTGCTTCTCCCTCTGTCTATGTCTCTGCCTTTCTCTCTGTGCCTCTCATGATAAATAAAATCTTAAAAAAAATAAAGTGATTCTTAAATCAATAAGTTATTATATTAAAATTTGTATCTAAAAATTTAAAAAATTATGAGTTAAAAATTTTCCTAATCAAAAACAGAAGTTTTGGAGAGTCAGGGTGGCTTAGTCAGTGAAACATCCAACTCTTGATTTCTCGGCTCAGGTCTTTGAGCCCTGCATTGGGTTCCATGCTGAATGAGGAGCCTGCTTAAGATTCTCTTTCTTCCTTTCCACTGCCCCTCCCCTGCTCAAAAAAAAAAAAAAAAGTTTTATTTTGTAGAATTGGCTTGGCCTAAGTTTCTGAGGTTTTATTTTTGTTTTGCTTTACTCTTTTAGTTATGTATAAACCTCATCATTTAAGTTCAGAAACAAAATGTAGGGTAGTCTCATAGTAATTTTGATTCTGGTGTTTTTAAGTTCTACCTTTTTTTCACTCCACATTTTTAGAATTGCCAATGCCACTCCCATCCCAGGAGACTTGCTTCGGGAAAATACAGATGAAGTGTTTCCAGATGAACAGCTTAGTGATGGGGAGAATGGCATCCCTGTTGGTGTGTCACCAGATAAATTGCCTGGATCTTTGGGACACCCACGTCCCCAGGAGAAGGATGTCTGGGAAGAGATGGATGCCAACAGGAACAAAATAAAGCTTGGGATTTGTAAGGTATGTATTTCTTGCATAGAAAAGGTATCTTTCCTAAGTGCTTAATATTTTTCTTCTGTTGCTATGGCAAAGTATCAAGATTCTTAATTTTGAATGAGGAATAGAACATTTTATTGGCTAATTTTGCCCATAGCATTCAGATATACACACTAAGCATTAACGTTCATCTTGTATTTTGTGGAAAAGGTGAAAGCATTAAAAAAAAATAACACTAATACTATAAGAAGAGACATCTCTAGATCAGAAGGTAATAATCTTTCTGAAAAATGTGACAAGACTCTGGGCCCTTTCTTTAGTATAGACCTGTGGAACTAGGAGTACCCATCCTGAGAATTGTCTCAAGTAGAGTTGGGGAAGTGAAGGTTAGAATTGGAAAGCATTGAACTGATCATGAGCTGACAAAGTGGATGTTGAATCATTGACATGATTTTTTCTTCCTTAGGATTGTAAGCAGGACTACTTGTAAGTATGGGGAGAGATAAAATTTCTGAATTAAATGATTGATTTTTAGTAATCTTGGGCAGATTATCCCCAAATTTCTTTTTGATCTTATTGTCCTTGTCATTTCAATCTTCACAGAAGATAAGATGAAAATAAATGGGAATGGAGGGGCAATGAATTATGAACCAGTTAGGTTTTGGTGCTTTTTATGATTTTATAAAGGTTTAGTTGGGATGGAAGTTAAATTTATAGGTGTAAAATGAGACTTTGGGCTCATACCTGTTAACGTGATTGATAGAAAGTTGGCTAGTCATGCTTTATGAAATATATCTTGAAGAGACTCATCACTTCTGAAGAGCTTGGCTTGTCTTCAGACAAGATATATACTATATTGTTAAACTTAATAATTAAAAAAATTAACAGTATACACATCCAGTCATAGGAGTCACTTTGTAAAAACAGTCTCTGCCTAGATGTGACATGCTACACTATGGTCTGACTATTGAAAAAGCTGTATCTGGAACCTTCTAACACTGTTGGTGGGAATGCAAACTGTGCAGCCACTCTAGAAAACAATATGGATGTTCCCCAAAAAGTTAAAAATAGAACTGCCCTATGACCCAGTAATTGCACTGATAGGTATTTATCCAGAAGATACAAAAATAGTGATTCAAAGGGGTACATGTACCCCAATGTTTATAGCAGCAATATCCACAATAGCCAAAAACTATGGAAAGAGCTCATGTCATCAAGAAATGAATGGATAAAGAAGAGGTAGTATGTAACACACACACACACACACACACACGCACACGCACACACACACACGGGATTATTACTCAGCCATCAAAAAAAAAAAAAAAGAAATCTTGCCATTTGCAACAGTGTGCATGGAACTAGAGGGGTATTATGCTAAGCAAAATAAATCAGTCAGAGAAAGACAAATACCAGATGATTTCACTCTTATGGGAATTTAAGAAACAAAACAGATGAACATACAGGAAGGAAGGAAAAATAAAATAAGGTAAAAACAGAGAGGAAGGCAAACAATAGGAGATTCTTTTTTATTTATTTATTTATTCATGATAGAGAAAGAGAGAGAGAGAGAGGCAGAGACACAGGCAGAGGGAGAAGCAGGCTCCACGCAGGGAGCCCGACGCGGGACTTGATCCCAGAACTCCAGGATCGTGCCCTGGGCCAAAGGCAGGTGCTAAACTGCTGAGCCACCCAGGGATCCCCCAGGAGATTCTTAATTATAAGAAACCAACTGAGGGTTGTTGGAGGGGAAGTGGGATGAGGTAATTGGGTGATGGGCATTAAGGAGGGCACTTGTTTTGATGAGCATTGCATGTTATATATAATTGCTGAATCACTGAATTCTACCCCTGAAACTAACAATATACTACTATATGTTAACTAAATTGAACTTAAATAAAAAAATTTTAAAAAACGAACTATTAAAAAAAGAAAAAACCCTATCTGGACTAATATTAGTCAGGAATAAGTAGTGAAAAGTAGTCAGGGAGTCAGTGTCATATTTTTAAAATGTCAACTGTGGCTGTCTTTATCACATCAGAAGCAAAACCTGTTCTTATAGTAAAAAAATCTCTAGTGATATTCTCAGTTGCCAGCCTACACGGGTATCTGTGTGTATGAGAGTGTGAAATGGCACTTGACATAGAGCTGACTTATTTGTTACTATCTTTTACCCATCACCACTATTTAATCTGTATTTAGTTTTCTTCTATTTTTTAATTCCTTCCTTTTCACAAACATTACTCAAATTAGATTATTACTATGAGTTTTTTGTTTTGTTTTTGAGAAGGAGAGAGGGGGTTGGGGAATAGTATAGGGGAAGGGAGAGAGAAAATCTTAAGCAGGTTCCATGCTCTGTGTAGAGCCTGACGTGTGGCCTGATCTCACGCCCCTGAGATCATGACCTGAGCCATAACCAAGAGTCAGATGCTTACTTAAGCCACCCAGCTGCCCTGGTATTGTTCTTTTATATCGGTAATGTTTGTGTGGATTTTTCAAAGATGTTTACCATTTCCTTGCATTTTTGGAAGTCCTGGACTTGCTGTGTTTCTTCGTGAAGTATTTCCATTAGAAGTTCCTTTAGTTGAGGTCTTTTGGGAGCACTCTTAAATTTTACTTAGTCATATATGTAGTATTTATTTTAGCCTCACTCTTTCAAGAGAGTTTATGCTAGATTCAACATTTTTGACTGACATTTTTCCTCTGAGTTCAATGATTGGTATTCAAAAGTCTGTTACTCCTATTAATTTTCTTCTCTTTCAGATAATCCATTGCCCTCCATCTTTGCTCCTTAGCTGCTTTTTAACTTTACTCTTTGTCTTTGGTGTTCTACATTTTACCTACGGTGTGTGTAGACTTCTATTTCTTTTTATTTATCCTGCTTGGGATATCTTATGTTTCCTGAATCTTTGAATCATAGTTTTGTGTCATTTCTGCAAGATGTCCAGTTCTTCCCTATCAAACTAATTCCACTAATTCATTCTTTTTGTCCTCTCATCCTGAACTTTAAGTAAACATATGCTTTCTCATTCTCCTATATAATCTCTTAATTTTTTCTTCTCCTTGCTGTGCTTCATTCTAGGTGATTTCTTTTGCTATGTCTTCTAGTTCACTGTTTAATAACTTAGGCTTTTTCTGGGTAATAAGTTTAATATATCTTTGGGAATTTCTTATTTTTAAAGATATATTTATTTGAGAGAGATAAGAGAGGACAGGCAGAGTGAGAGAAAAAAAAAAAAAAAAAAAAAACTAAGCAGACTCCATGCTGAGCACAGAACCCAATTTGGGGCTTAATCTCACGACCTGAGCCAAAACCAGGAGTCAGCTACTTAACTGACTGTGCCACCCAGTCCCCCTTCATGTCTTAGGGAGTTTTAAATGTTTATTATTATTATTTCTGCTCTTAGTCATGGTGGCATCCCTTCCTGTATGTTTGAGTATCTTTAGTGTTTTACTCATTCATTAGTAATTAATGGCAGTCCTCTAGACCTAAATTAGGGATTGGGGAAGCCTTCCTTCAGAGAATATTGTATTTTGCTTCTGTTGGTACCAGAGAACAATTGGGCATCTTCCTGAGAGTCTAATCAGAATAGACATACCAGACTTCCCTCTCTCACCCTACTACTGGGGTCAGTTTCATTTCCCTGGTAAGTGTACTGGTCTGGGCATTTGTCCTTAGGCAGCCCCACCGCTCAGAGCTGCATCATATTTAACCTCCTTCTGCTCTTCCCAGCTCCTTATTGTCCTAGTTCTAGGTTTTCCTGTTTTTGTTTGGTTTTTCACTTGTTTTTTAGAGAGGGTGGGTATTCAGGTTTGGTGACCCATCCTATTGTGAGACCACTTGTGCCTCAAAGAAAATGGCCTTTCCAGGTTTTATTTTTAGTTTAGTGGAACAGAGTTCTCCAAACATCTCATTAGACATAATATAAAAAGTCAAGGTGGGTAAACATTTTTAGACTATTTATCTTTGTACCACAAATATAAAAACCAAATAATACTAAAGTGAGAATAAATTAAGAAAACTCATTTTATGAAGGGTTATAGACATGTAATGACATCAGTTATCCAAAATATCCTGATTTCTGAAAAAACTGTCCAAGCATTTGCTTATGTTATTTTGAAATACTTCAATGATTGCTATACATCTGTATCATCTGAATGTTTTTCGTGGTTTTCTTTAATATTTTCTCCAGGCTGCTACCGAAGAAGAGAACAGCCATGGTCAAGTAAATGGTATTCTGAATGCTCCAAGCCTTGGTTCACCAATCCGTGTCCGCTCAGAGATTACTCAGCCAGATAGAGATGTTCCATTGGTGCGAAAGTTACGTTCCATCCACAGCTTTGAGCTGGAAAAACGTCTGACACTGGAGCCAAAGCCAGATACTGACAAGTTTCTTGAGACCTGGTATAAAATAGTTTTTCTTTTTCATTAAAGCTACTAAGATAATATAATAACCATCATCATCATAATTAATAATTTATATTACATAGTCTTTGAAATAATAATTTTTTGCATTTTTGGGCAGCCCCAGTGGCTCAGCGGTTTAGCGCTGCCTTCAGCCCAGGGCCTGATCCTGCAGACCCAGGATTGAGTCCCACGTCAGGCTCCCTGCATGGAGCCTGCTTCTCCCTCTTCCTGTGTCTCTGCCTCTCGCTCTCTATGTCTCTCAAGAATAAATAAATAAAATCTTAAAAAAAAAAGAATTTTTTGCATTTTTGTGGTACTGATTTGATTAAATTCTTATCTCCATCTGTGTTTTTAATTATCGTGATTCTTAACATGAATTGTCTTATAATGTTACAAGATAACCTTTGACTTTGGGAGCTTAGCAGTGGGAGTTGGTAACTTCATGAGTTACCAGGTACAAGTTAAATGAACATTTTGAACTTCTTTTGTTTATAAGGGATCTCTTTTATTGGAATGAGAAGATGCAGTGTAGGGTTAGAGAGTGCATTATAAAGAAGGTATTATAGAAAGGAAGGGGAGTATGTGAATGAGGGAAACCAGTAATTTATACAAAAGGGGCAGGCAGTTCAATTCATTTTAATGTAGGACTTCTAATAGTGAGTACTGTAGGAAAAATAGACATGAATAAGTTTATCATTCTTCCTAGAAAGAAGGGAAGGTGAAACTTTGGAGAACTATTCTCCAAAGGTTATAGTTTATAACTATAGTTAATGTTTGTAAGTCCCATTATTCCCAAATTTTGATAACAGAAGACAGAAATGGAACTTTAAAAAGAATTTGGGGGCAGCCCTGGTGGCACAGCAGTTTAGCGCCGCCTGCAGCCCAGGGCGTGATCTGGAGACCCTGGATTGAGTCCCGCATCGGGCTCTCTGCGTGGAGCTGCTTCTCCCTCTGCCTGTGTCTCTGCCTCTCTCTCTCTCTCTGCATCTCTATGAATAAATAAATAAAATCTTTTAAAAAAAAGAATTTGGGATATATTTATGAATTATAGAAGGCTGCAGTAATATTCAGAACTGAGTGACTAATGATAGTCACATACCCTTCAATGTACATCCCTGGTGGCTGCTATTGGCAATGAAATGTTAGGTTAGAAGGAACATGTATTTGACTAACATAGTAGTTACTATGTCCAAAGAATTCAGATTAATCTAATCTAGCTTCTATTTTTTTATAGTATTTCATATATGTGTATTTTTCCTCACATAGTAATTATTCAGCCACACAGCTACATGATAGAAGCTTGTGTCTGTACATTGATATGATCAAAAGGATGGATTGGAGTTGGGGCAGTGCTTAAACATTTTGAGTTGTGCTAAGATTAGGGATAAATACATAAATGCAACAGGGATGAAAGCTTAGTTTGGTAAAGAATTAGTTTAATAAAAGAACCATGCTGAGGGAAGGGCTGAGAAGTAAGACAGCACTGAGAAAACAGAAGTAATCTAAGGAAATGAACTCAGGCCAGAACCTAGAATGGATAGGAAACAGTTGAAGCAATGAAAGCACCCAACTGCAAACTTGAAAGGGAGAAAACATACTGCTTAAACTGTTTCCCTGAAGTTGAGATCAGTTCCTAGAAGCCAATGCAGCCAAATGGTTACACCATTGCCTGCCCCTCAGCCAGCAGAGAGATTTGTATAAAGTGTCAGTTGCCTTTTCATCCACCCAAACGATATTCCTTGTGTCATCCCCCATGCCACCATCGCCACCCAGTACCACTGTGTGCACTGCTGCTACATAGTGGGCTGGGCATGCTTGAGAAGGTGTAATAGCTAGCGGTGCCTTTGGAGTTTACTTGGAGTGTACATTTACATATGTCTGTGAAAACAAAACACATGAAGTATTTGCCTAGCTTCTCATTTCCTTTCCTATACTAGCTTCTTCATTTCCTTTTATAGGGCTTCTGGTGAGGCAAAATCCCCTTAGCTAAGTTCTGCCTCAGTCCCTCAGAGAGAGCAGAGGGCAGTGTGATTGAATTTGTAAAGAGAAGGGGAAAGAGATCACATAAGTCAGCCTGAGTAGGCTTCTCTGCCTACTGCCGAGAAGCAGGAGAGCCATCTTCCTCCTGTGGGTTCCATCTTCCAAAACAGGATTATGACAGGTGGAGAAGAACATTATCAGCCTGTGAAAGCTTCCTTATGCTTTATTAATATATTATTCTGTCACATGTGTGTGAATATTAGTTCTGTGTAGAGCTTATAGGTTGTGTATAAATATTTTCCTAGAGCAATTGAGTAACTGCTCTCTGTTTTTAAAGCCTGGAGAAAATGCAGAAAGATTCCAGTGGAGGAAAGGAATCTATTCTCCCTGCTGTGCTTCATAAGCCTTGTGTTCCTGCTGTGTCTCGTACTGACCATATCTGGCACTATGATGAAGAATATCTTCCAGATGCTTCTAAGCCTGCCTCTGCCAACACCCCTGAACAGGCAGATGGCGGTGCCAGCAATGGATTTATAGCAGTTAACTTGAGCTCCTGCAAGCAGGAGGTTGATTCCAAAGAATGGGTGATTGTGGACAAGGAGCAGGACCTTCGGGATTTCAGGACAAATGAGGCTTTAGGCCATAAAACAACTGGAAGCCCTTCTGATGAAGAGCCTGAAGTACTTCAAGTCCTGGAGGAATCACCTCAAGATGAGAAGCTTCTACTGGGTCCTTGGGCAGAAAGTGATCATTTAAAGAAAGAAACCTCAGGTGTGGTCTTAGTACTTTCTGGGGAGTGCCCTGCCACTGCTGCTTCAGAACAGTACACAGATAGGCTAGAACTACAGGCTGGAGCTGCCAGCCAGTTTATTACAGTGACGCCCACAAGTCCGATGGAAGCGCAAGCGGAAGGACCCCTCACAGCGGTAAGAGATTTGTTCCTATTCCTTTTCTCTATTATCCACTCAAGGTGCTGTTTAAAAAGAACTAATAGTTGATCAACTAAGATAGTTCAGCAGATGCCTAAGTTTGGCAGAAGGGGGGTGGGTAGGGAGTGATGTTGGGACTAAATTCTATACTCAGTCATCCATTTTGAAAATTATCAAAGCAAGTGAGTCCTATCAGGATAGCAACGCAACACATGAAGTGTCATTATAACCTAATTTTAGAACAACATTTATAATTAGACCACAAGAGCTATCTATCTATGCATTTAGATATGACTTTAAAAATTTGTCATCCTAGAGATTTTTAATCTCTACATTATAAATCTGGTGAGGAAGGTAAATGTGGTTTCTACTTTATAGCATACACTTGCCTGGCTTGATTCACTTTGTTCTGTTGCTTTTTTTTTTTGTAATCTCCACAGAGAAATTTGTCATATTTTACATTACTCTTAAACAGTTTTCCAGCTTTAATGTCTGTCCATTGTTAAAATACAGAGTTCTGGCCTCTCTTCCAGAGCTTCTGCTTCAGTAGGCCTGGGCTAGAGTGAACCCAGGGGTGGTCTGCATTTTAACAAGTAGCTGAAAATAGTTGTGACTAAGGTCTTCTGCAAAGGAACATTTTGAAGAAACTCCTCTTTACTCTTCAGTTTGGGGATTCAGCTGGAGACACCTTCACCCTTTATTATCAGTGAGCAGTGATGCCCGTATGATGGTGAGCAACAGGAGCCCTGGAAAAGCCGAATATGTTGGCAGTAAGGAAACTGTGTACACAGGTCTTTGGCTCCAGCCTGAGGACAGGTACATCTGTCCTTCCATGAGTAGGAGTCCCAGATTTCCTTAAATTCCATAATCATTTAGCAGCCCTCTCTTCCAACTCATCAGAAACAACATTGTTGTTTTTTATTAGCTGAAATGTTTTTTTATTAGAACACAATTCCAAATGCAGGTGTAAAACAATGAGAGAAAATAACAAAATTTGGTTTTCTGTACAGCTCTGTAGGAATTCACCTGCACTTCAACATAGGAAAATAAATGCCTGCTTCGTTCTTCATTAGAGTTACTTTGTCTTTCCTTCTTTTCCAGGACTGCTTTGTACAGTTATACAGGTTCACTGAATGAAGTGGCCTAGCCAAGGGAGCAAGTAGGGGCTGAAATCTAGCCCAGACTGTGCATCTTTGTGCATGTCTGTTTTCTCTTTGAGGAGGATCCTTTTACAAATTATACACAGTAACCTATGGACCAGAGGCAAACCCAGCCACCTTCCTCCCTCCCTCTTATCCCTTTTCCTCCCAAATTCCTCTTTACTGTTTCATTCCCTCTTTCCATCTCCCCAAGTTCAGTTTCTTCTTTTCGTCACCTCTTTCATGCTGTGCACTCACTGCTGCTCAGGCATTTTTCTGCTGCGTTCTGGTGTGCTTCCTCTCAAAGAGGCTTTCTAACGCCTTGGTTCCACTTGTAGTTTTTGCCTTGTTGGCATGGTTCTCATACACTACCTGCAACATTTTCTCTGTCAAATTCTTGAAAGACTTGCATTCATATATTTGATATTATATGGTTGACTTCATTTTCAGGTATCTTTAAATAAAAATATTTTTCTTAACTGAAGGTCTCTAAAGAAATGTCAGGTATATCACTTGTATATTTGTGTCTAAGGTAATAAACTTACTATTTCCTTCACTTAGGGGGGATTAGGTGAAAAACATATTTATCTTGATTCTCTTCTTGAAGCTTAAATTCAGAGTTTACTTTTGCAAAGCAGATGTTATTATTTTCCTAATTTACTACAGACACATTAAATAGGGAGTATTGCCAATTAGCGTCTCTACATCTCTAGCAACTCTGATTATATGTTCTAGCTTGGATAACACGCTAAAACGTATTACTGGGCTATCTGAATATTTTAAATTTTCTGATAGGAAACACTTTGTTTAGTTTGTATCTTTTTCACTCAAGCTTGTTTCTCTTTTATGATGACATGAAAAAAAAAAAAAACCATGTCTGATGTTTTAAAATATGTAGGAACCGGGCAGCCCCGGTGACGCAGCGGTTTAGCGCCGCCGGCAGCCCGGGGTGTGATCCTGGAGACCCGGGGTCAAGTCCCACGTCGGGCTTCCTGCATGGAGCCTGCTTCTCCCTCTGCCTGTGTCTCTGCCTCTCTCTCGCTCTCTCTGAATAAATAAATATTAAAAAAATATATGTAGGAACCATAAAAATGGGCAAAGCAAAATTTAACTATATTACAGGCATAGTTGGCATAGTAAATTAACCGATGAGAACTTCAGCAGCCGCTTTGTTTCTTAGTGCAGATTAATAAGCATTAGTTAGGACTTCCCTTATCCAAATACATGAAACCATTAATTATCAAATAGCATCTGTCAACTTTTTAGATGATAGATTTTGAAAGATGGATACATTTTTTAAATTTGAAAGAAATTGGTTTGGGGCTGTGTTGGAAATTAAAATTTTTTCCTTGGGTAAAGAGTGTTGAAATTGGCCCACTGTCAGTCATTTCTAAAACAATGCTAAACAACATGGATTTACAGGGGGTAAATTAGACCATCCTTTGGCTTATAGGAGAAAAATAGTGAATTGTTTTGATTAGAAAATGGAGAGACGGGATCCCTGGGTGGCGCAGCGGTTTGGCGCCTGCCTTTGGCCCAGGGCGCGATCCTGAAGATTCAGGATCGAATCCCACGTCGGGCTCCCGGTGCATGGAGCCTGCTTCTCCCTCTGCCTGTGTCTCTGCCTCTCTCTCTCACTGTGTGCCTATCATAAGTAAATAAAAATTAAAAAAAAAAAAAAGAAAATGGAGAGACAAAATTAAGCTAGCATAAATGAACAGGGGTCAAGAAGAAAAACAAAAGAAAATGAACTGTTTCCAAAAGAGGTCTGACTCCTGGTCCAGAGTGGCAGGAACTATGGAAAGAATGTGACCAGTTTCATATGTGACATTGAGTAATCACTGTTGGTAGACAGAAGGTTAGATTTGAAAAGTAATGTAGAATTGGAAGAGTTCTTTGAAATACTGAGTATCAAGGCAGATTATACCACATGATCTCTTGGTTCTAGATGGTCATTTAGAAAGCCAGTACTTGGGCCACCTGGATGGCTTAGTCAGTTAAGCATCTGCCTTCAGCTCAGGTTGTAATCCCCAGGTCCTGGGATTGAGTGCCACATTGGGCTCCCTAATTGACAGGAACCCTGCTTCTCCTTGTCCCTCTGCCTACCACTCCCTCTGCTTGTGCATGCTCTCGCTCTCTCTCTCTCTCTCTCTCTCTCTCTCTGTCAAGTAAATAAATAAAATCTTAAAATAGAAAGCAAGTGCTTCATTTTAATATTACCTTTGGAAGTAATATAAATGTGAAATAATACCTCTACTATATTACCTGTTGCTATGTAACAGATTACCCCAAATTTAGCAGCTTTAAACAACACAGTTATTTCACACTGTTTTTGAGGGTTAAGAGTGTAGGAGTGGTTCAATCTGATGGTTTTGCCTCAGGGTCTCTCATGAGGTTGCTGTCAGGCTGTCACCTAAGGTTAAAATCATTGTAAGGTTCAACCAAAATGGGAAGATCCACTTCCAGGCGCACCCAATGGCTGTTGGCAGGCCTCAGTTCCTCAGTTGCTGTTAGCCAGAGACTTTGGTTCCTTACCACATGGGTCTTTCCATTCTTGACATGGCAGCTGGCTTTCCCATTAAATCAGGAGAGAAAGAGACTGAGACGTGGGAGAGGTTGGGGTCGTAGAGCGAACAGGCCTCCACCATGATAGAAGCCATAGTTTCTTTTATAACCTAATCTCAGAAGGGGCATCCCATCGCTTCTGTTGTATTCTGTTGGTCACTCAGACCAAACGTGCTACAATGTGGGTGGGAATATACAATGAATACTAGGGGGCCGAGGTCATTGGGGACCATCATAGAGACAGGCTACCATATTATCTTATATTTGTATTTCATAGAATACTTTCATATTTGATTCTAACAACAACTCTATGGAGCAAACAGAGAGAATATTATCCTTTTTTGCACTGATGACATCAAGCCATAGGACAGTGAGATAATCTGTTCTGTTCCTTGCACCAGGGGATTATCAACATTCTGAAGGAATTTTCTCACTGACTTGTTTCTTAGACATTGAGAAGAAGAAGGGGGTGTACAATAATGTACATAGTGGGAGCAGGACAAAACGAAAAGGAGTTATGTAATTTTTTTGTGATCTGTCTGGTAGTTAGCTTCTATTAAGAGGATTCCTCTGACTGTATTTACAGGAGTACCAAAACCACTACTATAAAATTCAGATCAGCAATGATTGCATTCCTTAATTCTGATCTTTCCATTCCTTCAGTTCTATTCAGTGTCTCCTAAATTCCAGGCTTTATGCTATTTCCCAAGGATAAACAGTTGGCACCAGCCTGCCAGGTTGGCACCAAAGGTCTACGTCTAACAGTTACCTTAAACAGCATGAACTGATTCTAGTGGAACCATGGACACAAATGTGAGGACACAGATAGCCTGCCTAGGACTGGGGAGTGTGATATTGGGTGTTTTTGTTTTATTTTATTTTCTGAGCTTTTCTTTTATTTTCTATTTTTTTAACCATGAAAACTGAAATGTTTAAAACTACTTTCATAATTGGGGAGGAAATAAAAATTTAAAATCTTTTTCTGGGAAGATTAAGGTTCATTTTAAAAGTAAGAGGACTCTGAAGCATGTTATTTTGGTGGAGAGAGATGCAGGGGTGTCAGGCAGAGAATACAGTAGTATATGCAGGGGTGTAGAGCCTGGAAGCACCAGACTTCAGAGTATTTAAATATGCGATCTAGAATCTAAGTGCCTTTTCCTACAAGAAACTGATAAGACTGGGGGAGGGGAGTAACATGCTGTTTGGGAGCTGAGTGGGAGAGAATGGGTGGGGGCAGCAGCCAGTGAGGGCACTTTGGCATTAATCCAAGCAAATACGGTGAAGGGTTGAACTGTGAAAATTGCAGTGAGAACTTGAGAGACATTTTAGTGGTACAGCTTATTTGAAATAGTAGTTTCATGTGGCTTTCTCAGTAAAATGTGTTCCACTGTGTTTAGAGTCCTTGTATAAACTAGAGGGACTCTATGGAAGCTCATGGAGTTACTCAGAGCCTCCATTGAAAAAAGGAATGATTCCTGTAATGTATTAATGGTATATACTTTAATCATGTGAAAAGATAAAGACTTTCAGGAATAATTGCCACCTGTTAACTTGAAATGGATTTTGCAGCAGAAATCTGCATTGATCTTCAGGTACCTTGACTAGGGAGTGGCCATATGTCTTCCGTCTGACCATGGTTACCTATTTTTGATCTGGAAAATTTGGTCATTATAATTATAGGAAAGTTTTGTTTGTATGTGATTACATCTCTGAAATTACATATGATAGTATAATTCAGCCTATGAACAGAAAAGACCAGAAATTTTATGGACTGATTTGGGAAGTCATGAAAGCCCATTTGTGAAGTTATTATTCAATATTGAATATTATATTATTCAAATAATAGACTGGACTATACCACTTGGGAGAGGCTTCCTGGAAAGGACCCAAGTATCCAGTGATAATGATTCAATCATGTATTCAAAAATTATCAAGCATTCACTGTGTGTCAAGTACTGCACTAGACATCAAAGAATTCAAAGCCCAGTGAGTCTCCTCAGTGCTTTCAAGGGTCTTCAGGCTAGCAGGCTAGTAAAGGGAAACAATTTAAGTGTTATACATGCTATGATAGAAATCTGTAGGTTATGCAAGTTGGGAATAGTTGAACTAGATTTAAACTGGGAAGTGTCTTCCAATATTGCATGAAGAGTCTTGAAAATTGACCATGACATCCTGTAGTCATGTGTGTGGTGTGTAATTACAGGCCAGCCAAAAATATTCTTATTTCAGTCTGTTTTTTCTTTTTCTTTTTTTTTAAATTTTTATTTATTTATGATAGTCACACACACACACACACACACACACACACAGAGAGAGAGAGAGAGAGAGAGAGAGGCAGAGACATAGGCTAGAGGGAGAAGCAGGCTCCATGCACTGGGAGCCCAACGTGGGATTTGATCCCGGGTCTCCAGGATCGCGCCCTGGGCCAAAGGCAGGTGCTAAACCGCTGCGCCACCCAGGGATCCCTCAGTCTGTTTTTTCTATGACTTCTAATCTTTGGGTGTGAGCTGTGGCTTGCTTATGATTTTTAGTATCCCCACAAAATCCTTATAGGTTCAAATCCTACAAAATGCACTGTAACTATTAATGAAGGATGTCTCTCGGAGGAGTGGGAAAACATGGGAAGGGAAAAGGCAACTTCTCCTTTTTGTTGACTTAGGTCTTGAGGCTTCCGGTTTTCAGTTTTCTCCACCCGTGTGGCATACTGCTGCCTGCTCCATTCCTCCTCCCACTAGCCCCTGTATCTGTAAGCCAAGTCACAGTATAGCAACATCTTCAACCATAGTAACCAGCATAAATGTGGTCAGAGTAAACAATCGGGGTAAAGAGAGAGGGGGACATTCTTTTAGTATGCAGGGCCTCTTATTACTCAGATGTTATCACTGCTCTGCACTCTCTTTCTAAAAATAAAAATTTGATAGATACATGATTCAGTAATAGTGTTTTATTCATAATTTTCAACACTTGTATAAAGTATCACGTAAAGATGTTTTAAACAAAAGAAGTCTTTGGGGAATTTGAATGGCCCAAAGAAATGTGAATCCTTAAAATTTAAGTTTTTTAATAGACCAGGAATGTGTTCATGTAACTGTTATTCTTGGCTATAGTAGGAACCAATAGATTATTCTGCCTATATCTCATAAATTATTTGTCAAAAAACCAAAATGAGATCTAGATATTTCATGTATTACATACCTTTTATTTGGAAGAGAGGCTGTTTTTATTATCTTAATAACATTACAATCCTTGAGTGAGATAAAAGTTAACGGGTAATTATGTATAAGCTAAATGTAAATCATTGTTAGTTTGCAGTTTATTGTCTCTTGCTCTCTGGCCTGTTGTAAACTGGGTGATTATAAATAACGAAGCTGCTTTATGTGAACTAAAAAGTGATGAGGCTGATATTAGTCAAACTGAGTAGCAGGCGTTAGTAAAACTAATATGAAAGAAATGGAAAATATCGCAGTCATTTTCTAGTTCTGTAAAAAGGTATTTACCTTATACAGTTAGAGAACAGAAGAAAGGAGTGAACTCATGCCTTAATGAAATGTTGGTGAATTATAGAAACTAAGGATAGAAAAGATGCATCTGGCTTACTGGAAGATCATTGATTTAATCTGTTTGCAAAGTGTCCCAAGTATGGAAATACTTTTGTGGCTTGTAGTCTAAGGTTAAGAAAGTTCTTTTCAGCTATAATTAGAATTAGTCTTCCTTTTCTATATTTAGCTATTGATCTTTGGCTTTTCTCCTTTTATCTCGTCAGACAATAGTTAGGCAGACTCTTTTCCAGACTTCATTTGAGTGTAATGCATGTCAATAGGCTGTGCTGTGCTATGTATGACTTTCAAAATCCTGAAGATCTTTCTCCAACTTTTTTTTGACCATGTTTTTTCCTCATTTGTGAAATTTGTATAAATAATAGCACCCAATTAAAATATAGGGCAGATATGTAATGGAATTAATAAAAATGATTTTAGGAATATTTTAGAAATTTAAAGTACTGTACAAATATTATATGAGAGTATTTTATGCACTTTATTGTAATTGCTCAGAATCTTTTTCAGGAAAATAGACTATCCTGTCTGGAGGTTTCTATATCTTTTCTGTGCACAAGATTGTCACCCCTTTTGTCAGATCACATACACACATCCTTTTATATTCTGAATCTAAGATGAGTTAAGCTCAGAAGGGCATGGATTCCCTTATTCCAATCTCAGAAGAGCAGTGGACTATTATTTTTGTAAACAGTGCTGAGTTTATTTTGGCTGATGTTTTTGGAATTACATATAATAATGAAGTGACTGTTGGTTTATTTTGAATGTAGATAGAATCATGTCTCTTGTTCTTTGGCATTTTTATAACTTCTTACCTGATTTTCTTACCACCATCACTCTCAGGTCTTAAAAATTATATTTTGAATAGTAAGTAACTATACATTTTAGGTTTTAATATGATTTTTAATGTATACTAGAAAATTGCTGTCTGAATATATTTTAGAATAATGAAAGAGATAACAAGTATAAGGGAACTTCCTGAAGGGCAACAGCACCTCTAGAACTCACTCTCTTTTCCTAGAAGTCTGGGCTTTATTTTAAGACTTCACATCTGAATCCAAATAGCCTGTCTTTATTCAACTAACCTAAAGGTCCTCAGGATACTGGTTCCATTCAAGAGCTATTTCAGGACATTAGTGTGGTGTTTTCTCCTGGGATGGGCTTAGGACAAGCTTTACATATTCTTAAACCTAATTGTATTCCTGACACACAGAGAAACAGAGCCAGACAATTTCTCTGACTCTGGAACAACATTGATTACTTGATGTCTTTGGACTAAAGTGGGGTCTAAGTAGAATCTCCCATGAACAGTTCTAAATTCATTTTGCTTTGACTTGCAAAAGCAATTTCCATAGTTTTCCTAGAACTAAATTAGCTTCATTAAGTAATTAACTACTTTGATTTTGCAGAAAAGCTTTTTTTCGTGTCAGTTTATGTGGTTGATATTTTCTGCCTCGTTAAGTGTCTTTTTTTTTTTCTTACATGTTACTTTTAACAAATGTGAAAATGTGGAGTCTTAAGAAAGGGCATTCTTATTAGACATTGAATCTCATTTACATAGAATTGAAATGACCTCAGTGGAAGGATGGTAGAATTTAATTTATCATAGGTTTGACCTTAAAAAAATTAAAGAAGGTAATGAAACATTAGGAAACATCTTTGTATATCTTTGCTTATAGAAAGATAAAATATTCCTAACATTGTTTGATTTAGAGGCGTTATAGGAAACAGAATGTAAATCTAGAGCTTTTAAATGTACAATAATTTGCCAGTCATTTTTTTCTTCTAATCCTGTATCTGGCTTCTGGCAGAAAATAGCTGGCACACTCAAGGGGACTTAGAATTTACTGAAAAGAATTGTTTACAGATGTGTGGGTAGAGTTAAGAGAACTAACAGGACCATCAGTGGAGGGAGCCATTTCTATCTTGAAGAAGAGGGAGCAAAAGCTGGGAGAAGGGCCATGCGATAGCAGCGGTGGCCAGAAGTGGTAGCATGTAGCCACCACCAAAGCTGTCATCCCTTGGGCAGGAAGTAGAGAGAATTACTACTTGGAGCGCCTGAGTGGCATGGTCGCTTGAACACCCAACTCTTGATTTTGGCTCAGGTCATGATCTCAGGGTCATGGAATCGAGCCCCATGTCTGCTTGTTCTTCTCCCTCTGCTCTTCTCTCTCTCTTCTCTCTCTCTCTTTTTTTCTTTCATACATACATACATTAATCTTCTTAAAAATAATAATAATACCCAGACCTTTCTCTCCTCTGATTTTATTTGTTGGAACTGCCCATTGGGCAAACCAGGCCAGAAAGCAGAAGGCAAGGGAGCCTGGATCATGCAGTCCATAAAGATCAGTCTTCCAGAGCACAGAGAAGTCTAAAGAAAAGGCAGCAATGAGCCCACAGGGAAACTGTTTTGTATAGCTCCTGAGTAGGAGAGCTTGAGTGTCATGTACTTTGATTCAGAATTGTTCATTTGAAATATGAGTTGGGCAGACCTGGTCAACATCTGTGTTCCTCTTATAAATTAGAATTTGAAGTGTGAAATTTCAAACCACTCATCTTCATTATATTTCACATTATTGCATAATATTTTTTCTCCTGTCTCTCCAGATTACGATTCCTAGGCCTTCTGTGGCATCCACACAATCAACTTCAGGAAGCTTTCACTATGGTCAGCAGCCAGAGAAGAAAGACCTTCAGCCCTTGGAACCCACAGTGGAACTTTACTCTCCAAGGGAGAACTTCTCTGGCCTAGTTGTAACAGAGGGCGAACCTCCTAGTGGAGGAAGCAGAACAGACTTGGGGCTTCAGATAGATCATATTGGTCATGACTTGTTACCCAATATTAGAGAGTGTAACAAATCTCAAGAGCTGGGACCAAAAGACCTTCCTGACCATAACAGACTGGCTATGAGAGAATTTGAGAGTCTCCCTAGGGAAACCGAAGAGAAAAGCAATCTTCTAGGGTTGGATAATGAAGATGAGAAGTTAAGCAAAGGGCAGCATTATATTGAGATCGCCTCCCTTCCAGGAGACTTGGTAACTGTGGAAAGGGATCACTCAGCTACTACTGAACCTCTTGATGTGACAAAGACACAGACTTTTAGTGTAGTGCCAAATCAAGACAAAAATCAGGAGATAATGAAGCTTCTGGCAGTCGGAACTTCAGAAATTTCTCCACAAGTCATTGACCCACACGTTGAAGGACAGATAGGTCAGGTGGCAGCAATGCAAAAAAGTAAGATATCTAAGGATGATGACATCAGGAGTGAAGACTTGCCAGGTCAGCAGGGAGACCTGTCTACTTTTTTGCACCAAGAGGGTAAGAGGGAGAAAATGGCCCCTAGAAATGGAGAATTATTTCATTGTGTTTCAGAGAGTGAACATTGTCCCCCATCCCGGAAGGATATGATTAGGTCATCCTTTGTAACTAGACACAGCCGAATCCCTGTTTTAGCACAAGAGATAGACTCAACTTTTGAGTCCTCCTCTCCAGTGTCTGCAAAAGAGAAGCTCCTCCAAAAGAAAGCTTATCAGCCAGACCTAGTCAGGCTTCTGGTGGAAAAAAGGCAACTCAAGTCTTTCCTTGGGGACCTCTCAAGTGCCTCTGATAAATTGCTAGAGGAGAGACTAGCCGCTGTTCCAGCTCCCTTTTCTGAGGAGGAAGTCTTTGCTCCCTTTTCAAGACTGGCTGTGGATTCACACCTGAGCAGATCAGCCGAAGACAGCTTTCTGTCACCCATCATTTCCCAGTCCAGAAAGAGCAAAATTCCACGGCCAGTTTCTTGGGTCAGCACAGATCAAGTCAGCAGCGCAACTTCAACTCAGTTCTTGCCTCGGCCACCACCAGGAAAGCCACCCACGAGGCCTGGAGTAGAAGCCAGGTAATGTTCCGTGTTCTTACTATGTTAAGTGCATAGTGTTATTTCTTTGTCTGATTATATCAGTGGTTTCACTTATTTGTTGCCTGCTTCTCATCGTCTTGTTTCCTTCCTACCTTCCCCAAGCCTTATAGCCATAGACAAGGTCATGCTGATCCAAATTTATTCTTAGCTCCCCCACCCTCTAGCAGTGTGACCCTTAGTTTCCTCATCTATAAAATAGGTCTTCTATTTGCCTCGTGGTTTGGGGGAGGATAAAATAAGGTTGCATGCATGTAGAGCTTTATGCAGGGCTTGGTTAGTACACAACGTAGTTTACTTCTCTTTTAGTCCATTTTAACTGCTATATACTCAGTAATTTTACAGCTTTTTCTAGTCATAATCCCATTATAACAGATATCATTATGATGTCAAATTCTAGTGAAAAAGATTTTGTCTGTAAATTGATGAATGGGCCCTGGTAACAGTGCTATTTATCTGATTATAATGAATTAAACAAACACAAAAACCCTATAGGCAGTTTCCCTAGGTCTCATGATACATAAATCCATACATAATAAAAAGTATTAGTTTAATATTGACTATATGGCATACTTGTTTATTGAAGTATTCTCATATATAGTTGGCTACAGTGTGATTATATTTTAAAGGAGAGAGGAAAATCCTGGGCGGGGTGGGGGGTGGTGGTGATAAACCAGTTAAGAGTGCTTTCCTTGTGGAGCAATTACTCATTCCACAAACTAGAATGGTCTAAACCTTTGGAGAAGAATGAAAAAAAGGATGGCCACTTAACAAAAACAAGGTGGAAATCAAAATACATGAAGACCATAGCCTGTTAGTACAACAGAAGGTCTCCACATGTTATGGATTCTGAAGTGTATTATTTTTTTTAAGATTTTATTTATTCGTGAAGGACACAGAGAGACAGAGGCATAGATGGGGGGGAAGCAGGCTCCTCTCAGGGAGCCTGATATGAGACTTGATCCCCAGACCCCAGGATCATGCCATGAGCCTACGGCAGATGCTCAACTGCTGAGCCACCCAGGTGTCCCTGAAGTATATTAAAGTAAGATTCTGTCTGTATCATTACGCAGCAGAACTTGCTCCCCTTAGCTAAGGTAAATTTAGTTCTGAGTTGCTATAGGGTTTCAGGTTTAAGAGTGCCTAAGCATTGGATTTGAAGTGCCAGTGGGACTAGACTTCCACAGGAAGAATGACAATGAGTAAACAGCAGTCATTTGAGACATTTTGGAAAGTTGATTCCATGAACAGTAGCCACACGTGCCCTCTTCCTTCTGCTTATCCTCTGTACTTAATAGAGGTAATGTATCTGTGGCTTGGGCTGCTTTGGAACACAGCAAACAAATCTTGATTATCACTTATTACTTAGCACTTTACATGTCCCTTAAAAGTAACACTTGGTAACTAATCCAAGTTTGTGACATTGTGTCAAATATTACAGAGCTGACCAACCTGGATCTCATCTGGGAACTCAGGGGGAGTTCAGCTTTCCCACATAGGTCCTGGTACAGAAGGAGGATTTTATTTCATTCTTCAAAGTTTTCTATAAGATCCACAAGGGTAGGCTTAACCAGAATGAGTTTCATCATGTCAGAATAAGTAGATGGTGAGAAAGGAAGAGGAGAGAATTCAGAGAAAAAAATAATGACCTGTGATGGTGTTGATGGCTATTTATACCCCTGTGTCCTGCAGGTGCTAATACAACCTTGGAAGTTCTCCTACTTCCTTCTAGAAGAAGTGGCGTGTCAGCACTTTGAGGTTTAAATTCTTTAACTGAATGGATTTTAGGCCAAGGCAGATGTTTAGGGTAGAGAAGACACTGCTGTTCATATAAATATTCTCTAGATTTAGAATTCTAAGGCCCAATTCAATTGCCAGTAAGATGGGCAGTCAGCACCCAAACCCAGCTACCCTGAATCTTGGACTATTGTCAGGGACAGAAAGTGAGGCCCAGAGAAACCAGTGACTACTCTTTCCTTTTGCAAAGTGTTAAATGAGGTTGAAATATACTTTTTTTTTTTTTTAGATTTAAAAAATTTATTTATTAGAGACACACACAGAGAGAAAGAGAGACAGAGACAGGCAGAGGGAGAAGCAGGCTCCATGCAGGGAGCCCGACATGGGACTCGATCCCGGGTCTCCAGGATCATGCCCTGGGCTGAAGGCGGCGCTAAACCGCTAAGCTACCGGGGCTGCCCTGAAATATACTTTTATCTGTAGTTCCTGCTGTTGGAGAGTACACTTTATGTTGAAGACTTATATTTTGTGGGGTTTAATGTTTGCATATACACATGCCAAATTTCTGTTGTAGGAGCCTTAAACAAAATGCTTTACTCTCTCTCTCATTTACCAACATGCTAGAGACATTGCATTAAGTTGATCCTAAAATTAGAAGAATAAATATGCCAGAGTGCCTGGCTGGCTTAGTCAGAAGAGTGTGTGGCTCTTGATCTTTGGGTCGAGAGTTTGAGCCTCATGTTGGGTGTACAGATTACTTAAATAAAAACGTAAAAAAAAAAAAAAAAAAAAAAGAAGAAGAAGAAGAAGAAGAAGAGCAAACATGGTTTAGGAGGAAAGGGACTAACAATATTTAAGTCCTAAATGGCAGACAGCCAACTAAATACTTTACTTGGGCCAGTGTTCTTGGCTGCTCAGTAATCATGGGAGGTAGATAGTATTCCCATTAAAAGCTGGGAGCGGTTATATGCACTGCCAGTGAGGATGTAATTTATGTAGCAACTATGGAAAACTGTATGGAATTCCCACAAAAAATGAAAAATAGAACTGCCATACAATCCAGTAATTTTACTGCTGGGTATTTACCCCAAAGAAAACAAAACACTAATTTGAAAAGATATATGCACATCTATGTTTATAGCAGCATTATTTATAATAGCCAGGATATGGAAGCAACCTGAGTGTCCATTAATGGATGAATGGGTAAAGATGTAGGGGTGTGTGTGTACATAGAATATAATAGAATATTGCTCAACCATAAAAAAGAACAAAATCTTGCCACTTACAACATGGATGGACTTGGAGGGTATTATACTAAGTGAAATTAGAGAAAGACAGATACCAAATACATATAAGTGAAATCATATGGTATTTTCACACTTACATGTGAAATCTGAAAAAAAGCAAACAAACAGAAACAGACTCAAATATGGAAAACAAACCGTTGGTTGCCAGAGAGGGAGTGGGGTGGGAGGGAACGTAAGGGGTGGGTAGTAAGAGGTACGAACTTTAAGTTATAAAATAAGACATAGGGATGGAAAGTACAGCAAAAAAGAGTATAGTCAATGGTATTATAATAACCTGGTATGGTGACAGATGGTAACAGAGCTTACGGTGGTGAACATTGTGTAATCTATAGAATTCTGGAATCACTGTGCTGTATACCTGAAATTATTATAACATTGTATGTCAACTGTACTTAAAAAAAAAAAAAATACACACTAGGAGAGGTTAAGTAATTTGTCCAGGGTCATACAACTGGTATGTGAAAGAGTAACTCTGTTTCCAGTGTTTGCTGGCTTGACTCACATTGTACACATTGTGATGAGGACACTATGTCTGGATACACTTGAATTAAAATGAAAATAATTCTTCTGTGTTCTTTTAAGGCTCCGCAGATACAAAGTCCTAGGAAGTAGCAATTCCGACTCAGACCTTTTCTCCCGCCTGGCCCAGATTCTTCAAAATGGATCTCAGAAATCCCGGAGCACTACTCAGTGCAAGAGTCCAGGATCCCCTCACAATCCAAAAACACCACCCAAGAGTCCAGTTGTCCCTCGCAGGAGTCCCAGTGCCTCTCCTCGAAGCTCTTCCTTGCCTCGCACATCCAGTTCCTCACCATCCAGGGCTGGACGGCCCCACCATGACCAGAGGAGTTCATCCCCGCATCTGGGGAGAAGCAAGTCACCTCCCAGCCACTCAGGATCTTCCTCTTCCAGGAGGTCCTGCCAACAGGAGCATTGCAAACCCAGCAAGAATGGCCTGAAAGGATCCAGCAGCCTCCACCACCACTCGGCCAGCACTAAAGCCCCCCCGGGGAAGAGTAAGTCAGCCACTAAACTCAGCAGATAGGAGCCGGGCTGCATCTCTGTGAAAGGTGTGAGATCTTCCTCCTAAACCTGATGCATGTGTGTCCCTGTACTGTCTATTTAAAAAAAAAATCAGTGTTGATCTTCTCTTGCAAAAGAAAGTAACATGATAAATTATTTATAAGAAGACATAAATATAAGGAATTACCTAAGGCAGGCAGCAAGCAGATCAGGAATCAATGCCTTTGCATAAGAAGGGGCAATCCAGCAAAATCCAAGGGGAAGATTAAATGATTTCTCATTTTTTAGCTGCCTTTGAAACAAAAAAGTTGAAGTAAGAAATGGAATGGAATTTTAAGGGGTTTGGCCTGTTTTTTTTTTAAGGCATTCCTCAAAGATATTATAGCAAAAGCGAAACTTCTTGTTTTATTATTTTCATTCAAAACTTCCCAACCTTGGAGAGTCAGAATTGCTCTAATATGAGGGTATATAACAAGTCTGACGCTGGGGAGCCAGTGCTCCTATACTTGTGGCTTGTGTGTTTGAGAGTTCACACCTTTTACTACCCTCCCTGGATTTCTGTTTTTAAAGTTAGTATATCTCCCCTGATGCAATCTCCTTTCTCTTATTTTAACAATACATTCTAATATGCTTTTAGCAGCACATGCTGAGAATTTCAAATCCAGTTGTTTGGTGGATTTTTTTTTTTTTTTGGTGTGTGTGTGTGTGTGTGTGTGTCCTAATATTTTTCTGTGGAGCAGAAAAAAAGAACAGTTAACAGTTTTTAACTCAGTATATTTTTATTGTGAAAAAGAACTACTGAAACTTAGGTAAAGGAAGAAGTGTAAGCAGAGCTTACTGTGCAGGCATTACTGCTTTAAGGACAGGGACAGAGTGGGGCAAACACCGTTTAAGACAAAAGAATCTTCTTCCCCTTTGTCTCGTCCTTGTGGAAGGAAGACCAACCAGAGTAGACCTTGCTTTCTTAGGTCTTCTAGATACTGACTATTTCCAATAGCAACCTCCAAGATGATACCAGGGAAGTACAATGCTGTGGAATGTGACTTTATGCTCTTAGAGATTTAGAAAGAAAAATAGAAAGAAATTAGGTACGTTGTTGAGGCTGATGATCCTCAAACTTTGTATTTTATACATTTAGCCAATAAGGAATGAGTATCTGGGGAAATAAATTTAGGCTCAATATTTATCTTTTAATGTTTTATTACCTGCTTCTCCTGTGCTTTAGTTTGAATATTTGGGCTTTTGGACCTGATTTCCTTGTAACCTCAATTTATAAAGCTACGAGGAGGTGCATATTTGTTCTAATTTCACTCTTCTGCTACCAGAAATCAGACAAAAGTAAATGATGCTAGATTTTTCAAATGGGCTCTTTTCTACTCTGTAGGCGTTTTGTGTTGTAGAGACCTTATTGAGGTCAGGTAAATCAGTCTGCTTGCTGTTGAAATTTGCCTTCTAGCAAACATCTGTGCTTTCTCTTTGACCTTGTGTTTGCTGCCAAACCTAATATGGTTGAATTGGAAAACAGAAAAAACAAAACAAACAAAAAACAACAACAAAAAAGAAAAGTATATTTCCTCACCAAGTGAATACATTCTAATGCTGCATCAAAGCTGCCCTGAAGCTGCACTGAACTTATCTCGTTCTCTTTATCTGTGTTGAGCTTTTTTAAAAACAAAAAACGAAACTCAAAACACTATTGAGTCCTATATGATCTCATAAGAAAATGTAGCATAGTGTGGAATCTTAATTTCTCTCCGGTTTCAAGCACTACAGAGGAATGCCATAGATAAGATATATTTGCTGTTTAACTAAAGCAACTGTAATATTGGAAGACCGGTCATTCTGTATTATATTGTACAATAGTTGCTGTAACACTACTTGCATGTCTTCATGGTAAATGATATAAATATTTATAAATATATAGAGAAGCATATGCTTATATAAACTCATTCTTTCTCATTCTCCATTTGTAATTTCAAGATCACAGATGGTGAAATTCCTTTTTGTGTGCCTCGTGTACACTTGGGCCTTGCCTGTCTTCATTTTCTGAAAATATGCTCTTGGCATGGGACACTTCAGATTCTTCTTGCCTTCTTTGTGTATAATGCAAGGGTTGGCAGCCTTCAAGCCAAGATATGTTATTTAATTTTCACTTTTAAAAGATTTTAATAGGGGAAAAAATTACCGGTATGTGCTTGTAATACTGGCTCAAAAATTTGTCATGTTAATCTCATAATTCTGTCCTTACGGTTAAAGAGGATAAACTGGGATGATAATCATGGGTCTGACATAAATTGGTATAAAGAAAAAATCTCTTAAAAGTTGCGATTTTACATTCTTTTCACCTCACTATTTTTTGGATGGTGGGGGAGTGGAGTAATCTACAGTTAAAGAATTATCTTCTTTTTTTGTTGTATTGGCGAAATTGTACTAAAAGTAGCCAGCTTTTATCACAACTTTTATCTTGACCCCTGTCCTGAGAAATGTGCCCGTCATAACCATTGGAAAAACAGATGAGGCTATAATTGTGGTATGTGTCTTTTTCTTTTTGGTATTTCTCTTCTAGTGGTCAAAACAGGCAGCGATGGCAACATGGCAATTGGGTGTTTTCTCTCTCTTGGTTTCTTTTGTCTTTCTCCCAACTCCGCCACTACATTGTCCCCTTTTCTAAATAGCACTGGTGAACTCCAGATCCAGAGAGAAATAGCCTCAGTGTATAAGAATACTTTATTTTGCAAATAGAGGAAAGAGTTAACCAAAGATGTTTCTGCTCGGATGCTTTCAAAAGAAAACAGACTTGTTATATCAAATGTATCAATAGGTCCACTTAAAAGTACTATCTTATATAGAGATTTACTTTATGGTTTTTAAAAGCATAGTTTGTGCTTTTTGATGTTCAGTGTCTCAGGCTTAAAAGAGAAGTCGGCAGTCCTGAGCAAAAAATATTTTTGGCACAGGATTTTTGGTTTTGCTTTATTTTAAGGTATGATACACGGAATGAGTTGGTTATTTATTTATTGTTGTTGTTTTAGTTCCTTATTTTTCTAATTTATTTTGAGTTTTTTTTAGTATGGCATATTTCAGATTTCAGTGACAAGCATGGATCATCCAAGTAATTATAAACCAGTTGGGTTATTTTACCTAAGGTGAGGGACATGGCCACTAATTAAAGCCAAGCCAGACTATACTCTATAAAAGTAGCATGGGGCAAAAGTTAAAATAATCTTTTGAAAATCAAGTGCCTCCTGGTTTCTCTTCTCATGAAAAAATGACAACCCTAGTCCTACTTGCCCTCCCCTCTCCTCTACCATGTCTAGTTTCTGGAATTACTTGGATGGAGTAGAAAATGGATTAGCACGGGCTCAGCCCCTGTAGATAGCATTCTTCTTACATTATGCTGCCATATCTCCAGGGTATACAGATTGGCTAAAATATTAAAATTTCATCTTTTACACAGCATAAAGGCATTTAACTTTAATGTATAGTGAACAAAGGCAAATTGGGTCATATCAAATGTAACCTTAAAGCACAGACTGTAAACATCTTTGAATGTGGTAGGTCTCAGGCAAGCGCTGTCATTCCCACCTTGGTGTGCAGGCTGGCTTTGCGGACAAGGGCACCAGCACATTTGTGTTTCTTAAGTTGCATGTTGGGAAGTGAATGTTTTTTCGTAAAAGTTGCCAAGTCATTCCAGTCCTGAATAAGTAGCAAAATGATAATTGATACCCACTGTTGTCATTATCCACTTTGTATTATTTGCTTTAAAATACTAAGCAAATCCCAGCTGCTTCCTGAGTCAGTGGACTAGTACAGTATCTCTTTCTATCCAGCTCCTAGCCACTAGGGGAACTTGAGGTTCTTTGGTAATCATCAGAGGTTCCTTCCAGGCCACAGATTTTTATGCAAATGTTTCTATGGTTGCATTCAATCTACAAGGAAAAAGTGTACTTAGTGCATGTTTTATAAACCCACGCGCAGATAGTTAAAACTATAATTAGTTTTTCTATACCCGATAGCTTTGAGTTAAAAACAGATGCTTTTTTCCCCCAGAGGATTCTTTGTTCTGCGAACTACATTCTTAATCTAACATTAGGAATTGGTGATAGGAGAAACAGGATCCGGAATTCAGAGTTCAGTGGCTTAGGGAAAAAAAAATGCATCTTATTCTGGCCATTTGAATATAAATTTGTAGGTAAGTCTAGATTTAGTCTTGGAGATCAAAGTTTTCACATTTAAAACTTTTTTCATGCCTTTATATCTATCAAAACATGGTGTATGTTAGGGAATCATTTTTTCTGTCATGTTCATGTATTTTGGAATGAAGTTGTTTGCAGTCACTCTTTTATATTCTGCCCACTTCTGTTTATGAGCATTTACCACAGATGTGTTGGGACTTTGCCTAAAGGGAGGCAGATTTTGGCACCTGTATCACTGAGGAGAGAGAGACTGGTTGGTGACAGGGCATTGTTCAACTTTCTTAAGTTTGGGTCTGTACAGTTTGTGTTTTAACACAAAAAGTATTACAGGATTGAGGCATATAACCACTACGGTAGTCCCCACATGTCAATATTCACCCGAGTTCCAGGTGCAGATTTAGACCTTAACTTAGAGAAGGGAACATGCAGCAGCTGCGGTCCTCAGACCACATAGGAGGACATGGTACATGGAAGCCCCCAGGTGGTGGTGAGGACCTCCCACTTCCCTGCCCCCATCCAGTAGAACTCTAGTGTACACCTTGAAGATGGGAGGGGAGTGTGGAAACATCATATCATTGGATTTTTTCAATCATTTGGTTGCCCCTTTGGCATTAGGAGAACGTTTAACCCAGATAGTCTTAGGGGCCTACAAATTCAGTTGCCAACAGTGCGAGGGAGAGCTGCAGGAAGTATATAGGGAATTCCTATAGTTCTTAGGTAAATCCAGGGCATAGGACAAGGATCCCTATTAATTTGAAGGGGAATTTGGATGCTGCACACCTCAGTCCCTAAGAAATCCTTGGCTGGACATGAAATGATGACATTAGAGTCTTGGCCCATCAGTACATTGTCTGAGTTGTAATGATTATTTGCTCTGACTTTGAAAATATAAGCTTGCTGTTTAATTATTCCCCTTGAGCAAATTTGTTGGTCAGAATATGAAAGTATGTGACAAGATCAAGGTAACTTTGTAGTTATTATACACAATCTCAAAAAACTGAATAACCAACAAGTAACATTTAGTAATGATTTGAATAGTTCCTTACATTTTGCTGGATCTTTGGTCTAAGGAGACATGTAAAGGAAATGAGGCCTTTTTTTCATTACCCTGTGAAACTTTAAGAGTCTGCCTGTTAAATTGGAAGTAACAGTATGGGCATAGTATGTATTGCTGGTGATGCTGACATGTCTCTTCGGTACCCCTGGGCCAGAGGTTCTGGGTTCCTTGACCTATAGAATAGGATTCCATGAGGCAGATATTTGAATCTATGTGACTAGAGAATTTTCCCATGGCATAATTTTACATACTAATGATGGATAGGAATTTTACCCCTCTTTTCAGTAGTTTAATACCATTTCATATTATGTACAGAAGTGTTCACTCACCCAGCAAAGAACATGGAGTAAACCCAAGTTTTTAATATACACTCTCCTTGCCATATGATCCTTTCTACCCGCCTTACAGTACACAGTTTAAAATCATTAAAAATTCATTCACAGCATTTCCCCATATTTGGAATCTGGGTCTTGTTCTTCACTTACAGGGATAAATAAGGTGACCAGAGCTTGAATGTGATTTATTTTAGGGAATGACCCAGGGAGGGGAAAGCCCTTAGGACTTTTCAAAACTATTTTCTTTTTAAACGATTCACAAGATAGATAAATTAGTTCACTAAGGTAAAAAGCATTCAGAAATACAGTTAGGAAGATGAGGTAAACAACACTCCTGCCTCTTGGGGCTCTGAAATCGGATTGAGTGAATTGAAGAAAGAAGAGAACTGATTAGACGACTGATGCTTGAACCCACACACTCCTCTCTCCTGCACAGCTCCTGTCCCCCTCCTGACTCCATTCCTAAAATTGCCAAGTGCTGATTCAATTGGGCCATTTATTTACCAGTTTGCAGCTTTTAGGAAGAAAGAGGGACGGGGAGACATCTAGTTTTGACTTAGGTATAATTCTTGAAAGTAATGAACTGTTGGCAGCTGTTAACATCGATTGAACCACAAACCAGAAGAATTCTCTTGTCGAGCAAGACCATTAAGTTAGAATAGAGGACTTTAATAATCCCAAGGTTTTCTCCCTTTCTCCTCCTCTTCATGAAACCAGAGTGATGAGAAGTTGCTCTTTGAAATACTTCCAAAGGTATTGTATTGTCCTTTTCCCTCCAAGCAGCCCTCTTTATGCATTTTTGCTCAGGCAACCAAGGACATAAGAGTATTGGCAGAAACATGGAGTGCTTTTGTATAGGCCATCTGTACATAAAAGTGTAATTATTTATTTAATTTCCCCATTTGTATCATATTAAAGCTTTGTACAGTGTTTTAAGTTCTGTTTTAAAATTATTTTGTATTTTATTTTTATAATCTAGTAATAAAATATTCATTCCGCATGCACACTCTAGTTCTGTTTGTGTGATGGTTTACTTTCAAAAGTGGGAAATACTACCTTCCGAATTTAATAAAGTTACTGAATGCACCAGAGGTTACAAGATCAATAGGGAACAGAAGGTTGCTATAAATGCAGTACCACATCCAGAAGTGACCTAGAAAAAGAAGCACTGGACTGAAGAGAAGCTAGGTGTTCAGTATCCCTACAGATAAAAACCAGAGTGCCAGGATACGAGGAGATTCTTCCCTGTGTCATAAAACTGAAGGTGAAGTAATAAAACTGCAAGTGCTAAGGGAGACCTAAGTGGCTGGGTCCATTAAGCAGGTTAAGCATCAGACTCTTCTTTTCCCCTCTGGTCATAATCTCAGGGTTGTGGGATGGAGCCTCGGGTCCTGGTCCCTGCTGAGTGTGCAGTTGCTTGAGATTCTCTGCTCCTCCCCCTAACCCACCCTTTTTTGTGCTTGGGCTCTCTCAGAATCTTCACACACACACACACACACACACACACAAAACCAAAAAAACACCTGCCAGGTGCTAAGAGGAGCTCTTGGGAGGCACTCACGTGGGCGCTGCTTCACCCCACCTGGAGTGCCGGTGCCATCTGCCCTCCTCCGCCTGGTCTCCCCGTCTGGATCTCTCAGTGAGTAGCAACATCCAAAGCGCTGCCCATCTTGTGTTTCCAAACGAGAAATGAGTTAACACAAGAATATGCCTCTTAACATTTCAACTGGAAAGTAGTCGAAATAACCTTGTGTAAAGATACAGATAGGCCATCCTGTGTGTTGAGGGCTGAGCGGAAGATGATAAAAATAGTCCCGGCAAGAATTCTCAGACACACGGGCAGCCCGGGTGGCTCCGCGGGTTCGCGCCGCCTGCAGCCCGGGGCGTGATCCTGGGGACCCCGGATCGAGTCCCGCGTCGGGCTCCCTGCAGGGGGCCTGCTTCTCCCTCTGCCTGTGTCTCTCTCTCTCTCTCTCTGTCTCATGAATAAATAAACCTTAAAAAAATTCTTAAGACACAAATGGTGGATCAGTTGACAATGGCTGGAGAACCGGTGGGTGCCCGTAGGCCAGGGGATGGAAAACTCAACCTTGGAGCAAGACAAGGTCAAATGAAATTAGGCTAATTTTATCCTAACTTCTTTAGGGTGGTGATGGCTGAATCTAGAAAACAAACTCTGGAAAGACTGTGCTTATCACATTAGATAAGTCAGGTGTCTCTCTCGGGAGAACTGCTCACCCTCGAGTCCCCCGCGCCCCCCCCAGCAGCGGCCTTGACCCAAGGCCTGAGCCGGACCCCGGGCCAGGGAAGCTCCGGCCCCGCCCCGGCCCCGCCCCCGCCCGGCCCCGGCCCCGCCCCCGCCCCGCCCCTTCGTCCCGCGGCCCAACGGTCGCTCCTCCGCGCCCGCCCCGCCCCTCCCAGGCCGCCCGTGGCGCGCCGGCGCCTGCGCAATCGCCTTCAAGCGCCCGGACCGGGATGGCGGCCGTTTTGGAGTCGCTGCTGCGGGAGGAGGTGTCGGTCGCAGCCGCCGTGCGGTGGATCGCGCGCAGCGCCCAGAGTTCGGAGGTAACAGCGCTCGCTCGCCCCAGGCCTGACCGAGTCCGCTCCCGCGGGAGGTCCCAGCCGTCCGGCCGCCTCCCCTCAGGAGCCTGCCTGGCTGTCAGCCCGGGCCGAGTGCGCCCAAGTCGGGGCCGCTGCCCGGGCCGCCCGCCTCCGCCCGCCTCCGCCCGCCTCCGCCCGCCTCCGCCCGCCTCCGCGCGCCCCGCGGCCCCCGCGGCCCCCGCGGCTCGTGCTCCGGGCCGCCCGCTGACTCGCCGCTTCTCCCTCAGGATGACCCCGGGGAGGCGGCCGCGCTGCGCTCCCTGCGGCCCCTGCGGAAGGAATTCGTGCCGTTCCTGCTGAACTTCCTGAGGGAGCAGAGCAGCCGCGTCCTCCCGCAGGGCCCCCCGACCCCCGCCAAGGCCCCGGGCTCCTCGGCGGCTCTGCCAGGGAGGCCGGGGGGCCCGTCGCGGGGCGGCCGCGGGGCGCGCAGCCAGCTCTTCCCTCCGGCTGAGCCTTCGAGCGCCGCGGCCGCCGAGGCCCCGCCGGCCCGCCGCGGGGGCAGGAGGCGGGGCCCGGGGCCGGGCCGCGAGCGTGGGGGCCGCGGCCCCGGGGGCCTGGAGGAGGGGGTCGGCGGAGAGAGTCCGCCCTGGGCCGCGGGCCGCAGGCGCAGGAGCTCAGGCAGCCCCGGCAGCCCCGGGCGCGCGCGCTCGGACCCGCCGAACCTCAGCAACCTGGAGGAGTTCCCTCCCGTGGGCTCGCTCCCCCCCGGCCCTGCAGGGTGAGAAGCCGCCTCAGCGCGAGACTGGCCGGGGTTGGGGGCGGGACGACCACGCTAGCGAGACGGGAGCTTCGCCAGGGCCCCCGCCAGCCGTAGCGGTGGTGGACGGGGCCGCGGTGGAAGGTAGGAGTTTGAGAAAAGCCTGTGGCCACTCAGCAGGACGAAGCCTTCACGTAGGATCAACCCAACTCCGGTGAGCGAAGAGCGGTCACTCTCCAAGCCCAAGACCTGCTTCACCTCACCCCCAATCAGCTGTGTCCCCAGTTCCCAACCCTCAGTCCCGGACACTAGCCCTTGGGGCCATGGCCTTCCCCCAGGGTGCAGAAGTCTGCAAGAGGAGCGGGAGATGCTCAGGAAGGAGCGGTACGACCTTGCCACTCCCCGGGTTGGCAGCTCCCTCCCACTGGGGGATCTGCAGGGCTTTTCCCTGAGATCGGTTCGCCCCTGGGAGCCCTGGGTCTGGTTCCTGGCCTGTGGACGTCTGCTCTGGAGGAACCGGAGTGTGGCTGTGGAGGGGAAGCCGGAGAAGTGCTCATGACATCTCTCTGTCCCCATAGCTCGAAGCATCTGCAACAGTCACCTACTCCCGCCTGTCCCACCTCAGAATCGGGGTCTCCCCTCCCCAGCCGGACAGGAAACCTCACAGCTGAAGCCGCTGACCCTGCCAGAGTGTCGTCCCGCCAGCGCCTGGAGCTGATAGCCCTCATCTACTCTTCATGCATTGCCGGTAGGTGAGGGCAAAGGGCTGGAGTGGAGATGCTTGCAGAACTGCGGGGTAGGAGAAACGGTAAGGCATGCAGAACTGAGCCCTGTTTCCGAATGGTGCCTGACACCCTGGGATTTCTTTTTATGTCCAGAGAACTTGGTACCAAACCTCTTCTTGGAGCTTTTCTTCATCCTTCAACTCCTTACTGCTCGGAGGATGGTGGCCGCCAAGGACAGTGACCTCGAACCAACTCCAGGAGCACCAGGTCAGTGGGCAAGCCTCTTTTTGGGAAATGAGGTCTGGAGATAGAACAGTTCTTAACTGACAACTTGGTACTATCCTTCTAGATTCCCTGGAAAGCCCTCTGTTCCAGAGTGTCCATGATTGTGTCTTCTTTGCTGTGCAGGTTTTGGAGCATCAATTTCAGTGAGTTTCCCCAGCTGAAGCATTTAAGCCTTATTCCCATTGCCCACTCACTGCTCTGGCCCCTTGGGGTTAGTGCTTGTGTTTCACACAGGCGCGGGGACCCTGGGCCTCTTCCTGTATGTAGCCTCTAATTTTGTGTCAAGGCCATGAACTTAACTCTGGAGAGAATCAAATTGCCCCCTGTGGTCTTGGCATCTGCCCTATGGGCTTATGTCTAATGTTTCCCTGCTCTAGTTGGTCTCTGGCCTCCAGCATCTTACACGCTCAGCCCATGGCTTAGCCTTGCATACCTGTTCCATGCTCCAGATAACGTGTTCTATGATGTGCAGGTGCCCGCTTCCTATATGTGGCTCGTCCCAGTCTTAGTCCTATGTGCCTTCATCCCTGTACCCCTGTAGGGTTCTCTCCTACCTGGACAAGGGGACCTTGAAGCTGTTGGCTGAGAACGAGCGGCTGCTGTGCTTCTCACCGGCTCTGCAGGGCCGCCTCAAGGCTGCCTATGAGGGCAGTGTTGCCAAGGTAGGGACCTCATCTATCCAGGACCCGGCCTTTCCCAGCCTCATAATCCAGGCAGCCCCAGGGCATGCCACTCCAGTGTCACTGGGCTACGCGGGGGTGAAGTTTTCTGAGTATGACCTGTGAGGGTTTCCATCCCTAATGTCACTGCCATATTTTAGGTCTCTCTGGCGATGCCACCCTCTGCTCAAGCTGTCTCCTTTCAGCCAGAAACAGACAATCGTGCCAACTTCTCCAGTGACCGAGCCTTTCATACTTTTAAAAAACAGAGGTGATAAGAAAAGGGAACTTTTGGGAGGGAACAAGGTGGCATTTTCTCTGGGATAGGCAGCTTATGTTTTCATAGAAATTAGGAGCTTGGCACTAACAGGTGGTAGTTTAGCACCACTGGGCCCTTCCTACCAACCATCATAATGGTCACATATCTTCATTCTGTTTCCTGCCTGTGGACTTGAATCTCGACCTTAGCAGCCTTCTCACAGGTGTATAACTTTAGTCAGGGGTTCTCAAACAAGAGAGAACTGGATTTTGCTGTGCACAGGAGTATGTGAAGCATGTGGTGTGCTGCTCCTGGCTCTGCAGCGTCATCTTCACGTAGAGGACTTTGGAGAGGATAAGGAATGGGGCTGGGATAGCCCTGTCCTCCATTCCTCTGAGCTAGTGAGGGCACTCCTGGGAGTAAGTGAGGCCAGCTGTGCCTCGGTTGATCGAGCGTACTTGTGTCTGTCAGGGACGTGTTTTTTGAGGTGCTTCGAGAGTGGGAAGATCGGCACGAGGAGCCTGGCTGGGATTTTGAGAAGGGCTTGGGCAGCAGGATCAGGTAGGTGCTCCCGCACTGGTCACCTCGTCTCTCTTGCTTCTGGCGGTGAGCAGCTTAGTGGTGCTCTGGCAGCTAATTGGAGGAGGGCTCTTCTACTTCCAGCCCACAGATGGTACCTTTGCTGCTCTTGAATCTAGTTATTGGCAACTTTGCCCCTACTCAAAAGGGACTTGTTTGGCCAGCTCCTTGCACTCAGACCTTAGATAAGCGCAAAGCCCTTTTTCCAGATTGCTGGAGTTCCAGATTACTTGGGCCAGGTCACTGGTTAGACCCCTTCCAACCTCCCATTTTTCTCCATCATCTAGTTCAGTAGTTCTGATAACTTGGCGTAGCTAGATGAGATGCAGAGAGAATATCCTCCATCCTGTGATCTACCTCCTACGTGGGTCATGAAACTCCCTGGAGCCCCAGGTAGACTAAAGATTAGAGGGGTGGTATTATTTCTTGTCAGGTTAAGTGTATCTTGAGGGATCTTGGTGCTGAAGAAGGTGTCTCTTACCTGTTCCTATGTCATTGTGCTGGCCAGTTTGGGCTGAGGTCTGCCCAAGCCCCTAGTAAAGGACTAAAAGGCCCAAGGATTGGCTCTTTCTCTCTGGTTTCTGCCCCCTTCTTCACTCCCTCACATTCTGTTCCTGCCTCTTATGCCTCAGAGCCATGATGGGTCAACTCTCTGCAGCCTGCAGCCACAGCCATTTCGTTCGGCTTTTCCAGAAACAACTTCTCCAGGTAATAGCTCCAGCAGGAGATTAATCTACAGTGGACAGTAGGTATTAAAGGCAGCCGAATAATGGCTAGTGGGGCAGCCGGGCAGGTCCTGGGCAGGAGTTTGAACAGGAGTTCTGCTCTTGAGGGGTGGCCAGAATGCAGGCAGCCAGAGCCCTCTGTCACGTGCCCTGCGCCCACTGCCTCCCTAGGCCTCCCCACACGCCCTGCACGTGCTGCCTTCCTTGCCCTTGAGTAGAGAGAGCACTGGTGTAGGACTCAGGCCTGATTTCAGATCCTAGCTCTGGTGACCCTAGGCACATGTTTAACCTTGCAGTTTTAGCTGCTTCACCTGTAAAACGGTATAATCCTTACCTTGAAAAACAGACCTGTGGCACCCGATACAGGGTTGGCATTCCATAAATGTTCATCTAGTCCTTCTTTCTAGAAAAACTTACTGGCTTTTTATTTGTCTCCTCTTTCTGCTGCCCCAGATGTGTCAGAGTCCCGGTGGCACTGGGGGCACTGTCTTGGGTGAGGCTCCAGATGTGTTAAATATGCTTGGGGCTGACAAGCTGGGGCGGTTGCGGCGCCTACAGGAAAGGCTTGTGGCCCCTCAGAGCAGCGGGGGACCCTGCCCACCCCCCACCTTCCCAGGCTGTCAGGGTTTCTTCAGGGACTTCATCCTGAGCGCCAGCAGGTAAAGGTCCCATGTGTCTTACAGGGAGTGGGGCTGGGGCCAGGAGAGTTTTGTCTTTCCAAAAGGGCAGCAGTTCTCTCCTTGCCTGGAATATAACAGGGTGGGACTGGGTGATGGACCAGTTTGGGTCCTTCCAGCTCACACTTCCTGCCTCCGTTCCCCTTCTCATTCTTTTACCCCCGTAGGTACCTCATTGCTCCTTGGCCCTCCCACTGTGCTTTTCCGTCTGTAGCACCTCTTCTCTACTCTGGTTCTTTCTACGCCTCTGCCAGTATCTTTTTTTTTTTTTTTTTTTCCTCCCCTTCCTAGCTTCCAGTTTAATCAGCATCTCATGGACAGTCTGAGTTTAAAGATCCGGGAGCTCAACAGCCTTGCCCTGCCCCAGCCTGAGCCCAGCGATGAAGATGGGGAATCAGACGTGGACTGGCAGGTTAGAAGGCAGGGTGAGGCAGAGTACGGGGTTCTGACCTAGGAGGGAAGTGCTATTTCCAAGAAGTTTGTAACAGATTCAGAATTACTCTAGAAGCCCTACACTTAGGACTTTTTACTTTCCTGATCCCTTGCAGGGTGAACGGAGGCAATTTGCTGTGGTGCTGCTCAGCCTGAGGCTTCTGGCCAAGTTCTTGGGCTTTGTGGCTTTCCTGCCATACCGGGGGCCCGAGCCGCCCCCCACCCGTGAGCTCCAGGACTCCATTCTGGCCCTAAGGAGCCAGGTGAATGGGGGCTCTGGTAAGGAGGGCTGGGAGGGGCCCCAGAGCTGGAGGGCATGCCCCGACCCCAGCCTGGCCCCCTGACCAAGCCCTGCCCTGCCAGGTGCCCCCGGCCCTAGACGTGCGGGCTCTGCTGCAGCAGGGGCTGCGGGCCCGCCGAGCCGTGCTCACCGTGCCCTGGCTGGTGGAGTTCCTTTCCCTCGCTGACCACATCGTGCCCCTGCTGGACTACTACCGCAGCATCTTCGTGGTCCTGCTCCACCTACACCGGTGAGCACGCACAGGGCGGGGCTGGCACCCAGGGCCCGGGAGAGCGCTGCTGAGGCTGCTGCCAGTGAAGACAGTCCAGGGGCCTGTGCTTCCTATGCAATCCCATAGCCGTGCCTGAACCCTGGGGAGATGCACAACTGGGCCCACGGCAGACAGCGAGGAGTTACTTGCACCTTAGCCCTGCTTGCCTGCCCGACGTCCATCCCCTTTCGGTCTGCTTTGGAGACTTGCCTTCTCAGTGATAGCTTTCTTTTACTTCATTCCATATCTTTCTTTGCACAAATTTACTTTTCAGGAGTTTGGTCTTGTCAAAGGAAAGTGAAGGGGAGATGTGTTTCCTGAACAAATTGCTGCTGCTTGCTGTCCTGGGCTGGCTTTTCCAGGTTGGTAGAGTGAGAGAAGATCTAGACTGGGGAAGGGAGGCAGCCACTGTGGCTGGAACTGGGGAGTAAGAAGTAAGAGAATGAGTCTGAATGCGGTCAGGGCCAGAAGATGGAGGTTCAGAGCGGGGGATGGGGCTCACCATGGTTTTGGAGGAAGGTTGCTTTACACCTGGAACCACAAGGTGTGTGTGTATTGAATCTCTATAGTGCTGACTGGAGTTTGCACTGCCCTGATCTTTTGTCAGATTCCCACAGTCCCTGAGGACCTGTTCTTTCTGGAAGAAGGTCAGTTGGATGCCTTTGAGGTGGATACAGTACCTTCAGAGCATGGGTTGGTAAGTGTTGGGGCCTGGCCAGAGCCCTGGGAGTGGCAGGAATAAAGGAGGCAGACAGTCTGGGACTGGGAGTTCTAGAGAATGAACTCTCAAGGAACTCCCTTCCTGGACTGTCCCATTTCTGGCACAGTGGGAAGGAAGAGAGAAGCCTGCCTGCCTAACTCTGCTCTGTTCTTTCCGCCAGGATGGCATGCCTGTGGTGGACCAGCACCTGCTCTATACCTGCTGCCCCTACATTGGTGAGGATGCTGATCCTCCCCCACTCCAGGTCCTTGACCCTTGGCCTGTCCCTCTAGGAGTACCCCACAGCATCCCATGGGCCTAGTACCCTCATATGTTGTTCTCAGGCCTTCCCCGGGTGCCTCAGCCTCTTTACTCCACAATTACTTCAAGTCCAAGATGCCTGGGAGGGTATGGGTGGCTCTAGAACCAAGCATTTGGGCTTCCTTGATGCAGGAGAGCTCCGGAAACTGCTCGCATCATGGGTGTCAGGCAGCAGTGGGCGGAGTGGGGGCTTTGTGAGGAAGATCACTCCCACCACCACCACCACTGGCCTTGGAGCCCAGCCTCCCCACACCACCCAGGGGCTGCAGGTAAGGGGCCTGCGAGAGGCAGGGGGTGCCCAATGGGGAAGAGAAAGGAAACTCTTCATGCCCTGTTCTCGCCTCTCTACAGGCACAGCTGGCCCAAGCCTTTTTCCACAACCAGCCGCCTTCCCTGCGCAGGACTGTGGAGTTTGTGGCAGAGAGAATCGGTTCCAACTGTGTCAAACATATTAAGTGAGCGCAGGTTGAGAGGATTGGGAAGGCAGACATGGAGGGTGCCAGGCTCATTCCCTTATATTTTACCCCTTTCATTTTTAAAGATTTTATTTATTCATGAGAGACAGAGAGAGAGAGAGAGAGAGAGAGAGACAGGCAGAGACACAGGCACAGGGAGAAGCAGACTCCATGCAGGGAGCCTGACTTGGGACTCGATCCTGGGTCCCCAGGATCAGGCCTTAGGCTGAAGGCAGCGCTAAACTGCTGGGCCACCCGGGCTGCCCCATTTTCCCCCTTTTAATCTTAACTTCATGTTGCCAATCTGAGAGAAGTTAGCCTGAGGGGAAGGATGTGGCAGGGAGGCTAAAATTGCTAACGGCTTTTGGAGTTAGTTCTGAGATTTCCTTGAATTTGCAGTCCCTTTCTGATTCAGTCCCTCAGCCACATCGAAGCCTTTCTCCGTCCCTGCTGCAGGGCCACACTGGTGGCAGATCTGGTGCACCAGGCCGAGTCGCTTCTTCGAGAGCAGCTGGTGATGCAGGGACAGGATGGGGGAGATCCAGCCCAGCTGTTGGAGATCTTGTGTTCCCAGCTGTGCCCCCACGGGGCCCAGGCATTGACCCGGGGGCGGGAGTAAGAGATGCTGGTCTACTTGGACCCTTGTGTCTCCCCACCCCCCACAACCACTCAGCTTTTCTTTTTCTGGCTTTCTCACATTTCTCTCCTTTATTCCATGTCCTCTCCAACCCCCCTTTTTCTGTTTTGCTTCCTCTGTATCTTGGAACCCAAAGTCCAAAGCTGAATTTGGAAGAGTCGGGGGTTGGGTGTCCTATCCCGAGTCAGGGACCAGGGCTGGGCCCCGGGTTGACAGTGCTTCTCTTCCCCACCACCCCCCACCCCACCCCCAAGCAGAGCCCTCCTGGTTCAGGCGATGTGTGCACTTGGTCCTTCCTTCTGTGAGCCAGGCTGAAGTCTCTAGCCATCACTGACTGTCTCTGTCTCCTTTCAGGTTCTGTCAGAAGAAGAGCCCTGGAGCCGTACGTGCACTGCTTCCCGAGGAGACCCCAGCAGCTGTAAGTAGGGAGGAAGCCTAGAGCTAGCCGGCTAGTGTCCAGTGGTGGGAGAGGTGCACCACATGGCGTGGGCGTGTGCGGCTGCTGGTGGAGGGTGGACCCGTTGGGGGTGGTCCTGGCCTTGGGAGAGCCTTGGATGTTCCTGTGGTCCCCAAGCCTCCCCTGACGCTGCAGTTCTTCTGGGTCACAGGTTCTCAGCAGCGCAGAGAACATTGCTGTGGGGCTTGCAACAGAGAAAGCCTGTGCTTGGTTGTCAGCCAACATCACAGGTAAGGTCCGGGCCAGGGGAGGGCTGGCCAAGTTCTTCAAAAGTGGACTGATAAAGTTCAAGGCCTTTGGGGGAGATGGACATGAGCCAGCAGGAAACAGTGACAGAAATGGCTTGGCGTTGGCATGACTCCCTTTTCTGTTCTCCCTTTACCTGCAGCACTGATCAGGAGAGAGGTGAAGGCGGCAGTGAGTCGCACACTTCGAGCCCAGGGTCCTGAACCAGCTGCCCGGGGGGAGCGGAGGGGCTGCTCCCGAGCCTGTGAGCACCACGCTCCCCTCCCCTCCCACCTCATCTCCGAGATCAAAGTACACAGCTCCCCTCCTCCCTGCGCCCCTCCCCTCTCCCCGCTCTTTTCCTGGTCTCCCTCCTTCCTCGCGTCCGCTGCCTTGTCTCGTGTAGCCGCTTTCTGTGTTGTGCAGCTAGTCTGGTGTCCTTCATGACTGAATGGGGTTCCGTAGGGCAGAGGTGAACTGGTTGGTTTTCCTATTTGCTCTTCTCGGACTTCCGGTACCTGATCACCCAAAAGGGGAAAAGGGCAGATGGGAAAGTTTGGGAGGGGCTACACATTACACAGTGACGGGAGCCTGGTAATGGTGGCTGTCTGGTGTGGTAGGAAAGTCTAAAGGGGTGTCAGCTGCCGTTGGGAATCAGATTTCAGGAATGTTTTCCTCTGTGGGAGGCGATGCTTATTTTTTAGTTACAGGCGAGAGTAATAAACTACCATTACTCTTGATTTGGAAAATTTAGGGTCAGCAAACAGCCCATGGGCCAAATCCAGCTTTACTGGAACACAGGCCCCCTTCTTCCTTTATGAGCGGTCTTGGGCTGTCTTTTGTGCTATGGCAGCAGAACGGAGTAGTTGGGGCAGAGACATCACGGCCTGCAAGGCCTCAGCTATTTGTGGGGCTAAATATTAGGACTGGGGCTAAGAATGACTAAAAAGATGGAGAGTACCCAAGAGGGAGAAGAAAGAAAAGGCCAAGTGGCCATTAGCTCCTGGTTTTCTCTGCTGAAACCAGATTCCGGAGAAGATGAACAGAGAAGCATGAAGAGAGAAAATCCACCGTGGGTATAGCAAGCTGGTTCCTCTAAATGCTTTACCCTGAAGGCACTCTCAGAAGTGGCTAGGTTCGGCTTTGTCCCAAGACGAGTGACATCTTGCACTCTCTGGCAGAATGTCATTTCCTCAGCTGACCTGCTCCACCTGTTCCTCTGTTGTCCACTTGGTTGCTTCTCCCAGCTGTGTGGTCCCACCTGAGCCCCAGGTCTAAGGCACCTTGGCCCAGCCACTTCATCCAGAGGCCCTGTCTTCCTGTGCCTTCTGCCTCTTTCCACTGGCTGATCCCTGCCCTGGGCCACGCCCTCTGTGGCCTCCCAAATGCCAGCCAGGTACGAAGTCTCACTCTGCTTCTATCCCTACCATCCCCAGGATGTGCTATCTTTGGCCGTGGGGCCCCGGGACCCCGAGGAGGGCATCTCTCTGGACCATCTGGAGCAGCTCCTGGGCCAGCTGGGCCAGACACTGCAGTGTCGCCAGGTGAGATGGGGCAGGATGCTCTGCTGTGCGGCCTCAGCTGGGGGCCTACTCACCAGTGCTGCATTGGCTCAGGGCTGCTGCTGCCAAGGATGGCGCTAACGCCCAGGGTCTCCCTGCCTCTTCCCCACAGTTCCTGTGCCCACCAGCTGAGCAGCATCTGGCCAAGTGCTCTGTGGACTTAGCATCCCTCCTTGGTATGGCTCCTTCTCATTACATCACTCTGGCCAGATCCCCTACATCTCTGGGCTGGGTACAAGCAAGATTAGAAACACAGAGCTCGGTTCTCCTCCTCCCAGGGGCTGGATCAATGACCCTTCTTCCAGCTCTTAAAGCCTGGCTTCTTTTCCCATAGTTGCAGACCAAATCCCTGTCCTTGGGCCCCCGGCGCCACGCGGGCTAGAAAGAGGGCAGGCCCGGAGGCTCCTGCACCTGCTGCTCTCCCTGTGGAAGGATGGCTTTCAGGTGCCAGTCCCACTGCAGCTGCTGCTGAGCCCAAGGAATGTGGGGCTTCTGGCAGACACCCGGCCACGGGAGGTGAGCCAGGCCCCCACTGCAGTCCTGTTCTCATACCTAACACCCTCACCCCCCCTTGCTGTGTGCGGGCTCCCTTAATTCTCCCTTTCCTGGCAGCTCATCTTCAGCGACACACCTGCATGGGCTCCAGCTGTCCTCCACAGCACTTTTCTGTCCTTTGGCTCAGTTGGGGTCACTGTGCAGTCCCAGACCCCCGACCTCCTCCCTGTGTGTTGCAGTGGGACCTGCTGCTGTTCTTGCTCCGGGAGCTGGTAGAGAAAGGGCTCATGGGACGGCCAGAGATAGAGGCCTGCCTGGGCAGCCTCCGGGATGCCCAGTGGCCAAAGGTAAGGAGACTTCATCTCCTCAGACCTAGATGGAGAACAGGTGTGATCTCTCTCTTTTATCCTGAAATAAGGCAAGTGATGGGGCCCAGGCATTCTTAGGAGCTTCCCAAAGCTCAGTGGGTTTTGCCAAGTATTTTCAGGACCGCCCTGAAATAGCAAGGCTGGTCTGGGGTGCCTTTGTCACATCTGAGTGGCTGTTGTAGAAAAAAGAAACTGTCAGTGGAGGAAGGGAAGAGGGAAGGCAGGTAAGCAGTTGGAAGCATGGCACGGTGAGGAGTATTTAAAATCAAAATAACCTAAATTTTAATCTCTGCTGGTACTTAATGTTATTATGATATAGGGCAGAATGATTTCTACCTCTTAGGGTTTGTCAAGGTGAAACATGGTGAAGTCCTCGCTACATGGTTGAGTCTTGTGTCAGATTTCTCTCTCCCTGCAGGATCTTGAGCATCCCTGAATACTAATGGGAAAAGGTGTCACGTTCATTTCAGTGCAGAAGGCAGGTGGGACAAAACCAGGTTGTCTCCCTAGTGGTTAGCTAGGGCTTGAGATGAAGGATTGACTTTTAGTAGAAAGGATGCACCATCAAGAATTATGAGTCCGAAAAAAAAAAAAAAAAAGAATTATGAGTCCGTGTTGTCGTCTTTCTGCTTGTTCCAGGACTTCTCTGAAGAATTAGCAACACTGTTCAACCTCTTTCTAGCTGAGCCTCCCATGCCAGAACCCCAGCTAAGAGCTTGTGAGCTGGTGCAAACCAACCGAGGAACTGTGCTGGCCCAGAGCTAGAGCTGGGGAGTGGCCGTGCCTTGAGTGACCAGAACCCTGGAATCCTGGCTGATGATGCCTCAGGAGGAGGCCCTGCGCCCCCCCCTCCGCAGTGCTCACTGCTGACTCTTGCTGAGGTGGGAGTAGCTGAGTCTAGTCGGGCCTCCTGCTCACATGTGAAGGAAGTGTGGCTGCCTCGCATCCCACCGACTGCAGGCTCACCACCCGAGTCCTAGAGGAAGGAGGAGGGTTCACTGGATTCAGGATTATGATGGAACAGCCTAGAGACTCCAGTCCTGGAGCAGAAGAATTGGCATTATTTGGATTATTAAATGACATGTGTGGGCTTGATGACATAGGATTCAACCCCATTTGCTGCTACCCCAGCGTTCCTTAAAACTTTTGTGGTTTAGAAATCATGACAGAGGCCAATGACTTCTGCTTAACGTGTGAGTAAAGTTAAAACATGAATCTTGGGAGTCGACCTTTTCTTACCACCAGGAGCTGGACTGCCTGCCATCTCCTTAAAAATGCACAATACGTGAGATGGGGCTGACCTGCCAGAAACCCAGCTTTTACCCTGCACCTTCTCTGCCTTCAGCCCTGTACAGGTACTAACTCTCAACTGCCCCATCCAGGGGCCAAGCACAGGGCAGAACATTAGAGCTTTTTAAAATAAACTCTTTTCTTTATCAAGGGCTTTCTGTCTAGTTCTTTTCACCTGATTGTTCCCTTTAAGCAGGCGCAGTCTCAGGTGGGCATCAACGGGGCAGAGCTGCACTGAGGGCCTGGCCACTTTGCAATGCCTCAATGTTCCAGCAGGTGAGACCTGGGGCCCTATTAACTCCTTGCCAATAGTAGCAACTTCTATACAACCCACTTCAAGGTTTAGGTTAATATGCAGAGTTCCTACTCTGCAGCTACTCAGCTGAGCAGACTAGATGACAGCTACTCAGACTAGATGACAGGGCAGCCCTTGTTAGGCTTGTTTCGTTAGGGCTGGGCTTGTTTGATTTGGCTCGGAAGTCTGTGTCTCTAAATGATCCAGCCATTGATTTTGACTAAAAAGCACTACCTTGGTAATATGCATGAAGTTCACTCCTATAAAATTGGTGGTTTTTCTACATTAGCAGTGTATACAGAGAGGTTCAGGCTGTTTGTTAGAGGAAGGAGCTGGTACTCAGAAAACCCTCCTGTGTCTTGCAAAACTGCCTCTGCATCCGTGTGTATTTCCTGAGGGAAAAGCGCACAGCTGTCAAAGAGGCCAACCCAAGGAAGCGTAAGGTTCTCCAGGCCAAGGGGGCCTGCTGTGTCGCCTTAGAAAAGCCGGTGGGAAATCCTTACTGGTGGCCAGCAGCACAGAAAGATCCCTCAATTACCACCTTGTTCAGGCTTCTTCCCTTTCTCCTCCCAGTGTTGCTCCTTTCATACGTTTTTGCAGCTGAAACTTCCTTCCATAATCTTCATTTTCAAAGACCTTTATCTTTGTCCTTTAAATCCATTTTATATTATAGCAAGTTCAGGAAGTTCTGAATGCCTGGGAACCCAGAGTTTTCAGAAGGGTTTTATCTTTCTGCACACACTAGGTGTGGCTGAGCACAAGCACCGCCCAGGAGGCAAGCCCAAAGCCCCATGGACACTGGGTTCAGCGTAGCCCCAGCCCCATTCAGGAAACTTAACCCTGGGCCTACGTGAATCTGAAAGGTCCGCTCTCCAGCCAGTAAAATAAACTTGGGAATCACAGGTAGCTAATGAAGTAGTGAATGAATCAGGTCCCTTTCTATATGTCTGCTTTCCACTAATTGTCTTAAACAGTGGTTTTCAAAGTGTGGTCCCCAACCAGCAGCCTCAGGATCACCTAGGACTTAAAAACACAAATATGAATTCAAATATGTTGAATTATTTCAACATGACCTACATTATTTCAAATATGACCTACTCCGTCAGAAACTGGGATGTAACAAGTTCTCCAAGTGATTCTGACAAAGTCTGAGAACCATCTATCAAAACCAAAATTTGACTTTGCATCATGATCATTTAGAGCTGAGTCCCTAGACCATCTTGAATACAAAATCAGTCTCAGTTAATACTCCTTAGATTGTCGACTCAGACCAGGTGGGCAGCTCTCACAGAAAGAGGTCGCCTCTGGATGACCCGTATGTTCAGAATCCCATTGCCAGCTCTGCCTCAGAAGCCCAGAGGTGCTCACCTGTTAGAGAGCTTCCTTCTGGGGGGTTGTGGTCACTGCTGTGTGGCAGTGACTGATCCAGTATCCTCTCATGTTCACACCTGGGCTATAGCTGGCTACAGTTGGGCACTGATCGGGTTGCTGTTCACAAGCAAAGTTGTGCTGAGCTCCAGGGAAGAACTTACATTTGTGTGAACCGTATAGCTTGAAACTGGCCCATGAGCAGTTGTTGCCATCATCTCCAGGCTAAATTCTGAGCTCAAGTGATAACAGTAGTCTTCACTAAATGAAAGGACACCATGGACTTTTAATTTGCAAATGTTCTGACTTTTTCAATCAATAGTCTTTTAAGAGATTTATATGAAGAGATGGAAGTAAATAAATAGGGTGTTAAATATACCCAAAAAAATTTAACCAGAAAGATAACGTTTTAAAGCAATTTAAAAAGCTTTCAATCTGAGGTAAAAGAAAAAACAAACCCTGCAAACACTTCTAAAGAAACAAATCTCTGTGCTGTACCATACAGAAACTGACCTTTTCACCACATCTTTTTAATTCCTATATGGTCACCTTCCTCCACCAAAGACTGTGGGCACCAGAATGGAAGCGGAGACTCTCTCCCACCCCTACCATGTCCACATAACCATACAGAATACTCAAAGCTCAAGGTCAGCCAGGCTGAGGTACCAGGAAACCGAGCCTATTCCCTAACCCATCTTAGAATAGCACATCCTACCACAGCAGCATGGACGCTCAAGAGACCACTGAAGGCTGGCACCAAGGCTCTGAGTCTGAGGGAGGTAAGGGATGGAACTGTTTCCTTCTAACAAATCACTTACCCCCTCCAGGAGTTCTAATATCTTTTCTCCAGTCTTCAAAAAGCAACTTTTCAGCTCTTTGAGATTTCTCTTGCCCTGTCAGCAGCCAACATTTGGCTGCCCTCCCCTACCCCTCCTCAAAGAGCCATCCTTGACCCCAAATCTGTCCAACCTGCTTCTACAGTGGTCTTCCCATTCTGAGCTCGAGCGATGGTTCTGAGACTGAACATTGCTCAATACTCCTGAATGAGGCAAAGACCCAAATATCCTCTCCTGTGAGGGAAAGGAAGGGGGGCGGGGTAAGCAAAAATTAATAATAAAGTATTTTGTAAAAATCCAAGGAGAAACGATTCTGAATCATTGTGGTTTGCGTAACTTTTTTTTTTTTTTTTAAAACCGGTTTTCTGGTTTGCCATTTTCCAATACTCCATTCCACAGTGGAGCTGGAAGCTAGAGGCAGATTCTGAACAGTCCTGGTCAGCGGCTGCTTGATTCCCTCCCTGCCCAAGGGCTGGGCCCAAGCAAGGAGGCAGGGTGCCAGAGTACTGCCCTCTCCCAGTTCTGCTGGTTGCACCCAATCCTGGTCTTCAAGTAGCTTGTCCACCACAGAGTCCCAGGGACAGGAAAAAAAGGGGAGAAATCCAAAATGCTGAGGTGAGTATCATTCACTCTGGCAAGCCAGGGCCAGGAGCTCAGGTCCCCTTACTCTGCAGAGGCGCCAGCTGTCACCCAAGTACTAATGGGGCTTTGCTGGCAACTCAGGTCTGAGTGCTGTCTGCCTGGTTAGCCACAGCTGGTAGCCTTGGCTCTCCTTGCCTCCTGGCACAGAGTGATGAGAGCCACCTGAGTGTCACTGGTGCATGAGAGCCACCTGCGTGTCACTGGTGCATGGAAGCTGCCTGCGTCTCTGCAGCACCATCTGGACAGTGCGATGCTAACAACCAAGGAAGGAAGCCAGTCTGGCTATGACCAGCGGCTGCTGTTTGATGAAGGAGCTTAGGAGCTGAGGAGGGAAGCCTGGTGCACCAAGTTCTACCTGAAATTAAGCAGAGAGGGAAGAGTTAAAGGTGTGAATGGACGTGGGAGGACAAGCCAGGGCACATGTCAGACTCTAGGAGCCATTCAGGCTGTCATGATGGGAAAAGCGCCTCCGACTGCCTGTGGTCCCAGAGTTTACAGGCCTCTGGGCTCTGCTGTTCAGATCTAGGCCTGGGCTTCACCTCCTGCTGACGAAGGTCACGTTGGGGAGCTGGGAGTGGAGAGGAAACAGATTGGGCCAGGCTCGCTCTGCTGAGGCTGCTGCTCTCCCCTTGCCATGACCTCTATCTCCTGAGGACGCTGGCTTCAGAGAGGCTAAAGGCCACCCTGATCTTTGGTGACTGAGCAACTCTGTCCCCCATCCTGCTCAACTCCCCATTGACACCGCCCCACTCCCCTCTTACTGTGATGACCCAAGAAGCCTGAGTCTCCAGCTCTTGGGACACTAGGCATAAGGCCTAGGGTGTTGAGCAGAAAATTCCCACGGGGCGCTGGGGTCAAACCAAGGCATTCCATGCAGCCAGCCACACAGGGAGGATCACCTGGGCCAAGTAGATGACTCTGGTGATCTCCTTTCCTTCCACAGTGACAGGCTGCAGGATCCAGGCACTGGGCAGGATCTCCCCTCGGACCATCTTCCTGCTAGGTCTCGGCATGGATGTGTCATAAACAGACTGAGCTGCCATGATAGACAGGTGGCCCTGGGGACAGAGAGAGATGTGGTTCAGACAGGGACAGGCTCCAGTACAGCTGCGTGTCCTCATCCCCACCCAAACCTCCTTTCTCCAGAGGGCCTGATGCCCACGATGACTGCCCCTCATGGCACTCCAGCCCACGTTCTGCCCACAATATCTTTACCACCAGCAAGACAGGCACCTCTTTGGCTTCCACGCAGACACAGCAGAAATCCCGTGGCTGCTTCAAAGCACACAGGGTGGTATCACACACCAAGTATACTAGAGGATCAGGAATGGAGAGAGTCAGGAGGTACCTGGACGGGCCTAATCCTAAATCCTTCTCAGCCCAGGAGCCCCCCAATATCCCATCATTCTGCAACTTGACAAGTAGACCTAGGCTGAGTGATCTGGACATTGTCTGAGTACCCAGTTTCCCAGGAGGGCTGCCTCCAACCCCACTATCTCTGTCCCCAGGCCAGGGCCCACAAAAAGCCTTCCCTAGGCTCACCCAGGTTGATGCTATTGGTCACTCGCTGATGCAGCCTTGCTGTCTGGATGGGCTTGTGGTATAGTGGCCACAGGGTGGGGTCACTCACAGCTGCCCACACGTGAGATAGTGGCTGCGACACCACGCCTGCCCCCAGGAAGCCATGCCGAGTAGAAGAAAACATCTTATAGTAAAGTCGTACCTCCTGCTCTTCACCCTGATAGCTGGGGAAATAGCAAGTGTGAGGAAGAGGAAGAAGGGGTAAAAACTGGGCTCCAGGGTCACAGAGGAGCAGCTCGGGGTGAGGGACTCCAGAAAGCCAGAGCAGAGAAGAAAAAGGAGGAGGGAAGACAAGCAGGATAGGCAGCAGGTTAGGACGGGACATGATGCAAAGGAACTTACTTCCAGCCAGCTGCTGCCTGGCAGCTGAAGAGGTTGTGCAGATTATCTGAGCAAGCAGCCATTACCTGGAGACACAGAGATCACACCCAAATTAGTGGGCACAGTACAAACCCAGCCCTCGGATCAGTCAGTCACTCAGACCAGCTTGTACTGAATTCCTCTTCTGTCAAGATGGAGAGCCACTGAGGAAGTCCCTACCACCTCATGTGCCCTGCTCTTTTCTCTCCTTTCCCTTCCTCCCCCCCACCCCCCTGCCCCACACCAAGCAGAGGTCTGACAACGGAGCCATGGGACAAGTGGAACAGTTCCTCACATCAGCAATAGAGAGGTCCACGATGTGCTTGGCCAAATCCTGATAGGAGGAGGAGAAGCAGGCCCCCAGGCTGGACAGGCTGGACGGAGAACAGCAGCCGCTGCCTAGGGAGGTTCTGGGGCCTGCAACAAATAGGCAGAGGCTATGAGACACCATGAGCATCAAGGCCTCAGAGCAACAAAGCCTCCTGAGCAACAGGGACTTGGGGCTGATAACCTCTGGCTAGTGACTCCCTGGGATCTAGCAGCCTCCAAAGCAGGGCAGGTAGCTATGTACCCTCCCCCCTCACTACTCACCAGAAGCTAAGCTCTTCCAGGCGGACCCAGCCAGACTCAGGTGACTGGTCCTCACTGTAGAACTGCCCCGAACATCCCCTATCCAGGAGTCACTGCAATCAAGCAAGTTTATGTCCCCCTGCAAAAAAAGAAGATGCTTGGAATCAGAGCCAAGGAAGATAAAGAGAAAGCAGAGCACCAGAAGCCCGTGCAGAATTACCTCCTCTGCCTCTGAACTGTGCCAATAGTTTCTAACATAAAGGCTCAATCAAAAAGATCTTCCCCACTGGGATTACAGTATGCAGGATGCCCCTGAAAAGCCAAGAACAAAGGGACTGGTTTAGTTCCTGGACAATCTCCTTATGCTTCAAGCCACAGGCTCAAAGACTGCTTGTAGGAGAGCTCTAAAAGGAATCAGAAGAAACAACCTCAGAAGACCCAGAACAGAGCATCAGTGGGTGTAGTGGGGCCTCTCTCCCACTGCAGCACCAGGAATGAGGCCATGGCTAGAGCTGAGTGTACTGTGGATAGCAAACAAAGCCCAAGTGGAAAGGAGGGGAAAGAAAAGCAATGGGCTGTGAGAAGCTTGACCCTTAGACCTGACCCCGCCAAACCTCCAACCCCTACCTCCCCACCCCTGATACAGCACTAAGCCAAGGGTCTTAATTTGGAACCAGATTGGGATGATCCTCTGGATCTGCAATATGTTCCTCCCACCTTTACCTCAGCCAGCAACTCAAGGACACGACCTTTGACTCTTACTGGACCTAATAGGCACTGTCCATCCCACTTCTATCATCACTTAACCTACTGCTACTCTAAAGACAAGAAGAGGTGAACATGGACGGTTCTACCTCCATCCTTGCCTCCACTCCTCCTGCTGCAACATATGGGTGGTCTCTCCTACGTTAGGCAAGTCCCTCTGTCTCAGCTTGAGGTCTTGTGCCTTCTTCTTGGGAACTTTCCACAACTGATCATCATCTTCATCTGTTGCCTCTGCCTCACCCTCTTCACTGGATGCTTCCTAGGAGCATTTAAGCATGCACAAATTTCTCCCACTTTTATTATTTTTTTTAAGATTTTATTTATTTATTCATGAGAGACACACAGAGAGAGAGAGGCAGAGACATAGAGGGAGAAGCAGGCTCTCTCTGGGGAGCCTGCTGAGGACTTGATCCTGAGACCCTGGGATCACAACCTGAGCCAAAGGCAGAAGCTCAACCACTGAGCCACCCAGGTGTCCCTCTCCCACTTTTAAAAAACCTTCCTTACAGGAGTCTTTGCTCTCCTACCCTTCTTTTAACTGTCACTGTCTGCCATCTCCCATCTCTCACTCCCTTCTGAACCCAGTAAACCTAGCATCTGCCTCACCACACTGCCTACCAGCAATTCCCCTGGTCCCATGGGGCTGGATCTGATCAATGACTCCCAGTGCCCATTTTACTGAACCTCTCAGAGAGCCTGCCACTCAGCCAGCCTCTTCATTCATGTGAGATACTTGATTCCTGAGTTCCCAGGCTCCTGGCCTACTGTCTCTGTGGGGGTTCCTAACCAGTTTCCTGTGTTGGCCCCTCCTCCTCAGACAAAAATTAATGTTCTGGGATTCTTTCAAGACTCAGGCATAGGCCCTCTTTTCTCAATAATATACTCCTCTGTGATTCCATCTGCTCTCACTGCTACAATGATGACTTCCAAAAGTAAATATCCATGGATTGATCAATAAATATTGCTAAGAAAACTAGCTGCCATGTGAAAAAAAAAAAGATTACATAAGAGACCCATTCCAAAAAAAAAAAAAAAAAGAGAAAGAGAGAGAGAGAGAGACCCATTCCATTCATCATGCCAATATAAATTCTTAATGATTTGTGGCTCAAAAATTTATTGAGTGGAGGCCAGCACCATACTGTCTTAATGAATACAGCTTTGTAATATAGCTTAAAATCCGAGATTGTGATGCCACTAGCTTTGATTTTCTTTTTCAGTATTTCTCTATTCATGGTCTTTTCTGATTTCATACAAATCTTAGGATTATTTGTTCCTGCTCTGTGAAAATAGTCAATGGTATTTTGATAGGGATTGCATGGAATGTGTAGATTGCTCTGGGTAGCACAGACAATATTAACAATATTCTTCCAATCCATGAACATGGAATGTTTGTCTATTTCTTTCTAGCTTCCTCAATTTCTTTCCTGAATGTTCTACAGATTTCTGAGTATGTATCTTTTGCCTCTTTGGTTAGGTTTATTCCTAGATATCTTATGGTTTTGGTGTAATTGTAAATGGGATAGATAACTTAATTTCTCTTTCTTCTGTCTCATTGTTAGTGTATAGAAATGCAACTGATTTCTGACATAAAACCAGACACATAGGGAATCCCTGGGTGGCTCAGTGGTTTAGTGCCTGCTTTTGGCCCAGGGTGTGATCCTGGAGTCCTGGGATCGAGTGCCACGTCGGGCTCCCTGCATGGATACTGCTTCTCCCTCTGCCTGTGTCTCTGCCTCTCTGTGTGTTTCTCATGAGTAAATAAATAAAATCTTTAAAAAAACAAAAAACCAGAGACATATATCAATGTGATCAACAGAATAGAGAATCCAGAAATAGACCCTCAAACTCTATAGTCAACTAATCTTCAACAAAGCAGGAAGAATATCCAATGGAAAACGACAGTCTTTTTTTTTAATTTTTTTTATAGATTTTATTTATTTATTAATGTGAGACACACACGGAGGGGGAGAGAGAGAGAGACAGAGACAGAGACACAGGCAGAGGGAGAAGCAGGCTCCATGCAGGGAGCCTGATGTGGGACTCAATCCGGGGTCTCCAGGACCACGCCCCAGGCTACAGGCAGCGCTAAACCGCTGTGCCACCGGGGCTGCCCAGGACAGTCTCTTTAACAAATGGTGTTGGGAAAATTGTAGAAAAATATTGAGAAATGAAACTGGGCCATTTTCTTATACCATACACAAAGATAAACTCAAAATGGATGAAAGACCTAAATGTGAGACAGGAATCCATCAAAATCCTAGAGGAGAACACAGCAACCTCTGTGACCTTGGTCACAGTAATTTCTTGTTAGACATGTCTCCAAAGGCAAGAAAAACAAAAGCAAAAATGAACTACTGGGACTTCATCAAGAGAAAAAGCTTCTGCAAAGCAAACAGTCAAAAACTAAAAGGCAACCTACAGAACCTACAGAATGGAAGAAGATATTTGCAATGACCTATCAGATAAGGGACTAGTATCCAAGATCTAGAAAGAACCTATCAAACTTAACACCCAAAAAACAAATAATCCAGCCAAGAAATGGACAGAAGACATGAACGGACATTTCTCCAAAGAAGACCTACAAATTCCTAACAGACACATGAAAAAATGTTCAACATCACTCATCATAAGGGAAACAAATCAAAACCATGATGAGATACCACCTCACACTAGTCAAAATGGCTAAAATTGAGGTCAGGAAACAAATGTTGGTGAGGATGTGGAGAAAGGAGAACCCTCTTACACTGTTGATAGGAATGCAAGCTGATGCAGCCACTCTGGAAAACAGTATGGAGGTTCCTCAAAGACAAATGTAGTGATCCAAAGAGGCACCTGCACCCCAATGTTCATAGCAGCCATGTCCACAATAGCCAAACTGTCGAAAGAGCCAAGATGTCCATCGACAGATGAATGGATAGAGAAGATGTGGTACATATATACACATACACAATGTAATATTACTCAGCCATCAGAGGATGAATACTTGCCATTTACACTGACATGGATCAAACTGGAGGGTATTATGCTGAACAAAATAAGTCAATCAGAGAATATGGTTTCACTCATATGTGTAATATAAGAAACAGGCAAGAGATCACAGATCACAGGGGAGGGGAGAGAAAATTGGATTGTAAGTAAATAGAGAGGGAGACAAACCATGAGAGACTCTTAACTATAGGAAACAAACCAAGGGTTGCTGGAGGAGAGGTGGGGGGGATGGGCTAATGGGGTGATGGGCATTAAAAAGGGCATGTTATGTGATGAGCACTAGGTGTTATATGCAACTGATGAATTACTGAACTCTATATCTGAAACTAAGGTTGTACTATATGTTGGCTAATTAAATTTAAATTAAAAAAATATATGGAAAGGAGGAACATTTATTCTTACTACAAGAAAATATAAGTTTAAAAAATGATCTCATAGTGGGGATATGCCTTCCTAAACAGGGCACAAATTCCAGAAGCCAATGAACTAAAGATTAATGAATACCAGGCAATATAAAATTCACATTTTCCAGGTAGTAATAAATACCATAAATAAAATAAAAACAAATATACAACTAGGAAAAAAAAACACTGGTATCTCAAATGACACAAAGGTAATTTTCTTAATACAAAAAGGGCCTCCCAAACTGCAAAGACAAACAGCCTGTTCAAGAAGTGGACATAGTACACTGGCCCAGAGCACAGAGACAAAGGGTTGTGAAGTACCTGAAAAGGCGATTGATCTCAGACACAAGAGCAGAACCAAACTGCAAACTGAATCTACAATGAAGTATGTATTTTATGCCTATCACCCTGGCAAAGACTGGAAAAAAAAAAGTTAGCAGAGTGGTCAAGTATTACTGAAGAGTGTAAACTGGTATACTTTGGAAACATTCCCACGTATTTTAAATTTAAAATGTACATATCCGGGGATCCCTCCCTGGGTGGCTCAGCGGTTTGGCGCTTGCCTTTGGCCCAGGGTACAGTCCTGGAGCCCCGGGATCGAGTCCCGCATCGGGCTCCTGGCATGGAGCCTGCCTCTCCCTCTGCCTGTGTCTCTGCCTCTCTCTCTATGTCTATCATAAATAATAAATAAAATCTTTAAAAAAATAAAATGTACATATCCTTTGACTTAGCAATCTCACTTGTTGAAACTGAACCAACAGATATTCTTTTAAGTATAGAAGCAATAAACAAAATTTTCGAATATGAACTCAGATTCTAGAGAATGTGAGACTTTCTGGAAGAAATTGAGGGGAGAAATTATTAGGGTGGAATAAAGAACACCTGGCCAATTACTGGAAGTGAGCAGAGTCAATTTAATCTAGCATAAGAACATCTCTATGCATGCAAACATTATAACCAGTATAGAAATACTGTAACAAAAAGAAAAAAAAAAAGACAAGGTGGAAATACACTGATTTCCTCATGTTTTATAGCCAAAGTGAAAAGAAAACTGCTAAATCCAGTAATAAAGACTATTTGAATATATAAAAGTGATCCTGAAAAGAATTTTTAAAAGACTTCCAGATTATCAAAAAAAAGGCACACATATTCACACTCAAAGCAGAGCACACAACACACACCACATGATGATAAAACAAAAAAAATTTTTAGATGTCCATGGGAATATTCATAACCAAAAATCGCTCAAAAGATACAGAAAAATAGAAATCACATTTCTCTGAAATCATGCATACTGAAACATACAACAAACTAAAAATTAACAGCAAAATCAGGAAAACATAAGAGCCTACCAAAAAAGTTTTTAAGAATTCTTAAAAATTGGATCAAGGAAGAAATACAAACCAAAATTGCAAAATCATTATTAAAAATATATAGAAATAAATAATTCATGGGCTATAACTAAAGCAAGGCTCAGGCAGATATTTTTTTTTTTTTTTTTTTTTTTTTTTATCTTTTGCTCATTTTTATTTTTTTTTTTTTATTTTTTTTTTATTTTTTTTTTTTTATTGGTGTTCAATTTACTAACATACAGAATAACACCCAGTGCCCGTCACCCATTCACTCCCACCCCCCGCCCTCCTCCCCTTCTACCACCCCTAGTTCGTTTCCCAGAGTTAGCAGTCTTTACGTTCTGTCTCCCTTTCTGATATTTCCCACACATTTCTTCTCCCTTCCCTTGTTTTCCCTTTCACTATTATTTATATTCCCCAAATGAATGAGAACATATAATTTTTGTCCTTCTCCGACTGACTTACTTCACTCAGCATAATACCCTCCAGTTCCATCCACGTTGAAGCAAATGGTGGGTATTTGTCATTTCTAATAGCTGAGTAATATTCCATTGTATACATAGACCACATCTTCTTTATCCATTCATCTTTCGTTGGACACCGAGGCTCCTTCCACAGTTTGGCTATCGTGGCCATTGCTGCTAGAAACATCGGGGTGCAGGTGTCCCGGCGTTTCATTGCATTTGTATCTTTGGGGTAAATCCCCAACAGTGCAATTGCTGGGTCGTAGGGCAGGTATATTTTTAACTGTTTGAGGAACCTCCACACAGTTTTCCAGAGTGGCTGCACCAGTTCACATTCCCACCAACAGTGTAGGAGGGTTCCCTTTTCTCCGCATCCTCTCCAACATTTGTTGTTTCCTGCCTTGTTAATTTTCCCCATTCTCACTGGTGTGAGGTGGTATCTCATTGTAGTTTTGATTTGTATTTCCCTGATGGCAAGTGATGCAGAGCATTTTCTCATATGCATGTTGGTCAGGCAGATATTTTTAGCTTTAAATATTTACATCAGGGAAAAAATAAGAATAAATGAATGCTAATAACTATATATTACTAAATTAGATAACCAAAATGAAATGGACAAATCCCTAGAAAGACACAAACTATTAAACTTACTCAAGAAGAAACAATATCTGAACAGATATTTAACAAGATACTGAATAATAATCAAAACAATTCCCACAAAGAAAATTTCAAGATGAGATTAGCTTCATTAGCTTCAAATCTACCAAACATTTAAGAATTAACATCAATACTTCACAAATTCTTCCCCCAAAAAGAGGAAGGAATGCTTTATAAGTCATTCTGTAAGTCCCTGACGCAAAACCAAAGACATCACAAATAAACTACAGATCAATATCCCTTATGCATATAGACTCAGAAATTTCCAACAAAATATTAGGAAGCTGAATCTGGCATCACAGAAAGAGGAGTATACACCATGACCAAATAAACACCTTTCCTGGGATTTATCCCAGGAACACAAGGTTAATTCAACATATAAAAATCAATCATGTGATACATCATGTTAATAAAGGAAATAATACACACTATCATCTCAATAGATGCAGAAAAAGTATTTGACTAAATTCAACACCTTTTCATGATAAAAACACTCAACAGACTAAGACTGGATGGAAAGTACCTCAACCTGATAAAATTTATCTACAAAAAACATACAGTTAACATCATACTTAATGGTAAAAAGCTGGACGGTTTTCTCCTAAGATCAGAAACAAGGATGTGTGCTCTCACAGCACTTCTACTCAACATTGAACTGGAGATTCTACCTGGGCAATGAATGAGGCAAGAGAACAACAACAAAGACAGATGATACGATCTGGTGTACAGAATAACCTAAGGAATCTTCTAAAAAATGATCAGAACTAATACATGAGTTCAGCAAGGGCAGAGGAGACAAAAATGGCTATTCAAAAATTAACCCTATTTCTGTAAAGTAGCAATGAACAAATGCAAATGAAATTAAGAAAACAATTCTCCTTGGGGCGCCTGAGTAGCTAAGTTGCTTAAGCATCCAACTCGATTTCAGCTCAGGTCATGACCTCAGAGTCTGACCACTCAGCGGTGAGAGTACTGGAGATTCTCTTTGTGTCCCTCCCATCACACACTCTCTCTCTCTCAAACAAATAAATCTTTTCAAAAAAGTCCATTTATAAAAAAGAATAGATTTAACAAAATAAAGAGTAGATTTAACAAAACAAATTCAAAACTCATACTCTGAAAACCATAAAACATTGTTGAAAACAAAGAAGACCTGAATAAAAGGAAAGATGTTCCATGTTCATGGATCAAAAGATATTACTAAGGTGTTTATATATCCCAAACCTGCTTCTCCTCCCTCTGCCTATGTCTCTGCGTCTCTGTCTCTCATGAATAAATAAAATCTTTTAAAAAAAAGTTATGTTTACACTATACTATAGTTTACTGTGTACATTAAATCTTAAAAAATAATGTACATATCATTAAAAAATACTTTATTTCTAAAAAATGCTAACCATCATTTGAGATTTCAGCGATAATCACTGACCACAGATCATCATAACCAAAACAACAACAATGAAAAAGTTGGCAATATTTCAAGAATTACCAAATGTGACACAAAGACACAAAGTGAGCAAGTGCTGTTGGAAAAACAGTGCTGACAGAACTTGCTTAATATAGGACTGACACAAACATTCCACTTGTAAAAAATGCATTATCTGTGAAGCACAATAATATGAGGCATGCATGCCTATATAGGCATAATCTTTGTGACATTGGACTGGGCAACAATTTCTTAGATATGAAACCAAAAGCACAAGAAATAAAAGAAAACATAAAGTAAACAGCATCAATATTTGTGTTTCAAAGGACATCACCAGAAAGTGTAAAGACGATACACAGAATTGGATACAGTTTTTATAAATAATATAATTTATAAGGGACTTGTACTAGAATATATAATGAATTCTTAAACTTAACAAAAAGACAATCCAATTATAAAATGGACAAAAGATCTGAATAGATATTTATCCAAAGAAAACACATAAAAGGCTAGTGAGTACATGGAAAGATGCTCAAAGCCATTAAACATCGGGATAATGCAAATCAAAACCACAATGAGATGCCATGTCACATCAACTAGGATAGCTATAAAGAAAAAGGTGATGACTGGGATGTGGAGAAATACACTGCTCATACACTGCTGGTGGGACTTTAGAACAGTGAAGCTTCTATGAAAGATAGTCTGGTAGTTGTTAAAAACGTTGAAACACACAGTTACCCTGTGACCCATCAACCCAACTCCTAGGCATATACCCAAAAATCATGAAAATATATGTCCATACAAAAACTCTTTAAGTCAGCAAGTTTTTATTTAATGAATTTTACATGTGATTCCCTCTACTGCCAATCACCATAGTTCGTTCAAAGTCAGAATCATAATCTTCAAAATAATCTTTTAAAAAGAACTTTTGTTCAATCCATAGTGGTCATTGTCAGCCCAGATTTCCTTCAGTTGGGCTTCTTTGATCTCCACTTGAATATGGGCATTCTTCAAAAATCCGCCACCTCTAATCTTTGGGATCCAATTTCTTCACAGCCATATTTGCGGTCAGAGTAGACGGATCTGCCTGGTTCTCAATTTCAGACACCCTTTAAATACGAATGAGTTGAAATCATATTCACCCCTAAACTATCATGCCCTAGAATTTTAAAGATTGTTGGGATATACCCATACCTAAGATTTCAAAAAATCTGTTAGGTCTTTCACATAGTTCTAGCAGATAGATGCCTTACAGTTCTTTTCCACAGATCTAACACATAGTTCCCATACAAAAACTTCTCTGTGAATGTTCACAGCTGCATTATTCATAATAGGCAAAAAGTGGACACAATCTAAATGTTCATCAACTGATGAATGGATGATTAATATGTGACATTTTCACATAATGTGTTATTACTGGTCATAAAAGGAATGACAATCTGCTACAATGTGGATGAGCCCTTGTGAGTTTAGTTACTGTCTTCCAAAATGATACAATTTAAATCCTAATCCCTCATATCTGTGAGTGTGACCCTACTTGGAAATAGGGGCTTCACAGATGTAATCAAGTTATAATGAGATCATACTGGATTAGAGTGGGCCCCAAATCTAGTGACTAAGGTCCTTCTAAGAAGGCCAGTGAAGACAACCAAGAGATATACAGAGAGAATGCCATGTGATGGCGGGGCAGAGGTGGGAGTGATACAGTTGCAAGCCAAGGAATGCCAAAGATTGCCTGCAACCAGCCACCAGAAGAAGCCCAGAGAGGAGCATGAAACAAGTTCTTCCCTCAAAGCCTTTGAAGGAAAGATGACTATGTCAATGGGATCATTTCAGACTCCTAGCCTCAAGAACTATGAGAATAAATTTCTGTTGTTTTAAGCCACCCTGTTTATAGTAATTTGCTATAGCAACCTTAGGAATTAATACAACCCTGAAAACATCATGCTAAGTGAAAGAAACCAGTCACAAAGGACCACATATTATATGATTCTATTTTATAAAGTATCCAGAACAGGCAAATCCATAGAGATGAAAAGTGGTGCTTACCCAGGACTAGGGTGATGGGTTTGTGTTTAGAATATTCTAAAATTGACTGTGGTAATGGATACATAAATGTGGATGCACTAAAAGCCAATGAATTATAACAATAAAAGAATAAATTAATTAAAGGAAGTGCTCAGGACACCTGGGTGGCTCAGTGGTTGAGCATCTGCCTTTGGCTCAGGGAGTGATCCTGGAGTCCTGGGATAGAGTCCCATATGGGGCTCCCTGCATGGAGCCTGATTCTCTCTCTGCCTGTGTCTCTGCCTCTCTCTCTCTGTGTCTCTCATAAATAAATAAAATCTTTTAAAAATAAATAAAAATAATTAAAGGAAGTGCTCAAAAAATGAGGGACATATTAAAAGATCACAAGATCCAATGGGAAAGAACTCCAAATAAGGAAAGCTGAAACAATTTGAGCAATGAAATTAATAATGATAGTATTAGATTATAACCCACAGAATAACATATTTATGAGTTCAAACTTAAAAAAGTAAATACCTGAATAAATAGAGAAGAGTAATACTTCGTTACAGAAAAATTCTAATTAATACATGTAGAAGAAATGAGGGAAATAAAAAATTGCTATTAAAACACTACAGTAATAATTTTTTTTCAGGCAAAATACAATGATGGATGCTCAAATTAGTGGGCAAAAGTTTGAGGGGAAGCAGGACGTTTGCATAGTCTAAAAATATCTCTGCCAAATGTTTATTACTTATAAAGAGAAAAATAGTAACTTTCAGTGGACAACTCCTAGATAATACTGTAACTTCAAGGTTAACATCATGAATAAGACATACTGACATCATGCCTCTTTGATAATGTACTAAGGAGAAGGCTCTTGTAGGATACATACTCATAGAACAATATCATTTGTTGTTTGTCTAAAATTCTAACTGGCATCCTGTGTTTTTCCTTGCTTTTATCTGGCAACCCCAAATGAGAAGGGCACATCATTTCTGTGGTATTTTTGCCAAAAATTCATAACTTCAATCTAATCATGAGAAAACAGCAAACACATTCTCCAAAATTACTGACCATAGACTTAGAAATTATAAGAAAAAGGAATTAATTTTTTTAAAGCAGAAATTAACAGATTAGGATAAAAACTGACTCCAGAAGAGATGGAAAAATCTAAACCAGGGATTGGCAAACTTTTTCTGTAAAGGTCTAGCTAGTATTTGAGGCTTTGTGGACCATTTGAGTAGTTTTATGTACTCAGAGTTCTGCCATTGTAAACATACTCACAGACAACACATAAATAAGTGGGCAAGCTGTAATCCAGCAAAACTTTATTTATAAAAATAGGCAGTGGGTGAGATCTGGCCAAGAGCCCTGTTTATCAACTCCTGACCTCATCAGATCTCTTCCTTTCTCTCTCTCTCCCTTTTTTTTTTTTTGAGAGACCATTAATGTGCTGGCTGGGGGGAGGGCGGGGAGGCGGGGCAGAGGGAGAGAGAGAATCTCAAGTAGGTTCCAAGCCCACTGTAGAGCCAATCTCACAACCCTGAGATCATGACCCAAACTGAATTAAAGATCAGACACTTAATCAACTGAGCCACTCAGGCACTCTGTATCAACCACATTTTATCTAGGCATTCTCCCAGTAATAAATTTTCAAATGGCTTCCAACTCTTTATCACTTCAAATAATTATTTAATAAATAATTTCATACATGTTCCCTCAAACCTATGCAAGCATTCATTGCTGGAGCATAAGAATGTATAAAGGCTCCTATTCCCCAAAAGTCCTACCAACATCTGACTTTCTAATTTTTGGCAATTTAATAGGTATAAAGTTCCATTACCTTTAAGCTATTCCTGAACATTTTATTCCTATAAAAGAAATATAACACTCTAACAAAACCTGAAACATATTGCAAAAACACAAACTACAGGGGAAAAAAACTCATAAATATTGATATAAAAATCTTGAATAAAATATTAGCAAATAGACTCTGACAGCACATTAAAATAATACAGCATATACATAAATATATAATGTATTATAGAATTGATTCTAGAATGCAAGAATGATTCAAAATTATCTTATCAATCAGATGATCATCTCCATAGACTGAAATAACCATTCTAGCTACATAAGAATGCTCTGTAAAACAGGAATAGATGAATGTCTACTTAGTATTGTAAAATATATCTAGTTCAGCTCAAAAACTAGCACCCAAATTACACAGGGAAACACTAGAAGCATTCCCACTAAAGCCTGGAAGAAGACAAAGATGCTCACTCTTACCACTATTATTTTATTTACACTGGAAATACTAGGTAATGCAATTAGAAAAGAGGAAGAAAATACTGGTACAAAAATTAGAAAGGAAACCCTGAAATAATATCTACTTGCAGAAGATAACTATTACATATCTGAAAAAAATCTAAGGCAGGGCTATATAGTATGGTAGCCACTTGTCATATGTGGTTATTGAGCATGTGAAATGTGGCTAGTGTGACATAAGAGCAAAAGCTAAGATTCAATTCTATTTAATTTAAATTAAAAATAAGATCACTACCTGTGCTAGTGGCTACTGTATTAGTATGGATCTAGAGAACAGTCCAAAAAACAACATGACACAAAATTAACATTCATCAGTGCCTTTCATACAAACAAAAGAACCAGATAGAAGACATAACTGAAGAAAAAACCTATTTATAACAGTATCAAAAAAAAAATAAAACATTTAGGAATAAGTCTGACAAGAAATTGAGACATGTCAAGGAAATTTTAAACACAAAAAGGTGGCTTGAACCTACTATGTTCTTGGTTAGGAAATTCTATAGTGTAAGATGAGATTTCTCCCTAAGTCAGTTTATAAATTTAACATGGTCTCACTAAAAATATGAACAAGTTTTTATAAATGAAACAATTAAGCTGATCTAAATTTCACATAAAAAGTAAACAAGAAAAAATACTCTAGAAAAGCTCAGAAAAGACACCTGGGTGGCTCAGTAGGTTAAGTGTCTGGCTTTGGCTCGGGTCCTGATCCCATGGTCCTAGGATTCAGGCCCGCATCAGGCTCCCTGCTCAGTGGGAAGTCCGCTTCTCCCTCTCCCTCTGCCCTTCCCCCTACTCATATTCTTTTTCACTCACTCTGCTCTCTCTCAAATAAATAATCTTTAAAAAAAATCTCAGAAAAAGAAGAACAAGTAGTAGAACACATTATAAACCTTATATAAGAAAAGCTGGCATCGGGACGCCTGGGTGGCTCAGTGGCTGAACATCTGCTTTCAGCTCAGGGTGTGATTCCAGGTTCAGGGATCAAGGCCCACATCAGGCTCCCTGTGAGGAGCCTGCTTCTCCCTCTGTCTGTGTCTCTGCCCCTCTCTCTGTGTCTCTCATGAATAAATAAATAAAAGAAAGAAAGAAAGAAAGAAAGAAAGAAAGAAAGAAAGAAAGAAAGAAAGAAAGAAAGGAAGGTTGGTTGACATCTTAAGCTGGTGAAAGCAGAGATGAGAAGAAAGAAGAAAAGAAAGAAAAGAAAAGAAAGAAAAGAAAAGAAAAGAAAAGAAAAAGAAAGAAAAGAAAAGAAAAAAAAAGAAAGAAAAGTTGACATCTTAAGCTGGTGAAAGCAGAGATGAGCTGTCCAGAGGACAACTTCATAGCTATCTTAAAAGAACAAAGTTGGATCACACCTTTGTTCAAAATGAACAAAGATTGTTTTTTGAATAAAGATGTAAATATGAAAAATAAAACCATATACTTTCCAGAAGAAATCACATGAAAATTTTTTTTTATAACTTTGGAATGAAGAATGTGTTTCTGGGATCCCTGGGTGGCGCAGCGGTTTGGCGCCTGCCTTTGGCCCAGGGCGCGATCCTGGAGACCCGGGATCAAGTCCCACATCGGGCTCCTGGTGCATGGAGCCTGCTTCTCCCTCTGCCTGTGTCTCTGCCTCTCTCTCTTTCTCTGTGTGTGACTATCATAAATAAATAAAAATTAAAAAAAAAAAAGAATGTGTTTCTAATTATGATCAGAACATGGACACTTAAAAGGAAAACCATGGGTGTCGGGTGGCTCAGTCTGTTAGCCGTCTGCCTTCAGCTCAGGTCATGACCTCAGGGTCCCAGGATCGAGCCCTACACATCAGGCTCCCTGCTCAGTGGGTAGTCCGCTTCTCCCTCTCCCCCTCCTTCTGTTTGTGCATTCTTTCTCTCTCTGAAATTAATAAATAAAATCTTTAAAAAAAAGGAAAACTGAGAAATCAAAATTTCTGAATGGCTCCAAACACAATAAGCAAAGTCAAAAGAAAACGAAGAACTCCAGAAATTGTTAAGAAAAATATAGAGAAATAAGCCAAAAATATGAACAGATAGCTCAGTAAAAATTCAAGCATTTGATAACATGTTGGTGAGAGTGTGAGGGTAAGGTGTCTACCCCCTATTGCTGGTGGGAGTATAAATTTACCTCATCTGTAAGGTAAAACTTCTCAATATTAAGATCTCAAATGCATATACTATTTGTAGGAGTCCACTTCTGGGAATCTACCTCACATATATCTGTACATGTATGAAACAACACATGCACAAAGTTACTTATTGAAGCAAAAGACTGAAATCAACCCCAGGTTTGAAGGTAGGAGAATAGCATCCCTCCCCCCAATCCCCTGCACAACAGCTCTGTTTCCTTGGGTGGGGTAAAGGAGGAGGACCAGGTTCTCAGGCGATAGGAACAGGTACTTCCCTATACACTTTATAGATGTCTGTATTTTTTGTCTTTTCTACCATATGAATAGATTGTCTATGCAAAATATTACATTTTAAAACATGCAAAGAGAAAAAGGAAACACTATCTTAGATGTTAAAAAGGATGAGTCAGCAGCAGATTTTCTGTCCGAAAGACATTCTTCAGGATGAAAAGGGACAAAGTAGGCACAGTATGCTGCCATGCATTTGCTTTAGAAAGATATGCACATTCTCAAAGAGATTAAAATATATATATATATATATATTAAAAACATATATGTTTATATATAACAAAAAAGCATGATGAGATGAGCACTGTTATACTATACGTTGGCAAATTGAACTTAAATAAAATTAAAACAAATAAAATTTAAAAATAAAATTTTAAATAGAAAAAGTACATATAAAAAACAAGAAAATTTAAAGATATGCACATTTTTATAGATATTAAAACAAAGAACGTATTCCAGAATGCCTCTGGAAATATACACCATACTAGGATGGATGATTGCTTCTGGGGAGGGTAAACAGGAGACTGAAAGATAAACTTGATGTATGTCCTTTGCTAATGTCTAAATATTATTTTTCTTACTATGTGAAGTTTTACTATAAAATGAATTTCAAATCTTTTTTTTTAAATTTATTTATGATAGTCACAGAGAGAGAGAGAGAGAGAGGGGCAGAGACATAGGCAGAGGGAGAAGCAGGCTCCATGCACCGGGAGCCCGACGTGGAGAGAGAGGGGCAGAGACATAGGCAGAGGGAGAAGCAGGCTCCATGCACCGGGAGCCCGACGTGGGATTCAATCCCGGGTCTCCAGGATCACGCCCTGGGCCAAAGGCAGGAGCTAAACCGCTGCACCACCCAGGGATCCCATGAATTTCAAATCTTATATCCTCAGCCAGATCTTACTTCTAAGCTCCCCTTGCATTTCTCACAGGCACTACAAACCCAGTAAGTACAAAACCAGATTCGCCATCTTCCCTACAAAACCTGTCCTCCAATGCTCCACGCCACTGCCGCCATCACTGCCCTTCAGCTGCTCAAGCCAGAAGTGCATGTTGCTTCCCACTCCAGCCTGTCCCCTCCTCTCACAGAGTGGGCTCCTGCGCCCTGCAGCTGTCCTCTGTCCACCGCATTCCCCTGTGCTCATCCTCACTGGCAGGGCTCTAAGACAGGCAATGCTCATCAACAGCTCTCCCCACAGCTGCTCTGCCCCCTTCTCCTGTCATCTCCTGCTCTTGCTCCCTTGCATCAAAGCTTTACTCCAGCTTCTGAGGAGTCATCACATGGATCCAAAAAGGTCCAGAATTTGGAGCAGTCTGTGTGATCTTACCTTTCCTAGTCCTTCCTCAAGTCATTCTGCTGTCTCACTATACTCCAGCCACACTAGCCTTCTAGTTCCTCAAACTCAGGGCTTCACTTGCCATACTCTCTGCCTGGAAGACTGTGTTCCCCAGCCCCCAATCTCTCCTAACGGCCAATTCCCCAGCACTAAGCTCTTCCTCTGTTAAATGCCTTTTACCCATCCTGGTCTCAGTTTAAACGCACCCTCTTCAGAACATCTTTGCTGACTGCCACGCTAGATCAGATCTTGTTTTATGTTAATTTAGAACCCCTTTTTTATACAACTTACTGCAATGGTGATTAAATAATCACAAAATAAACTGTATTTATCCCTCTTAACAGATTTAAGGACAAGAATGGTTTTGCTCACTCTTATAAGAGGCTCCAATGCCTACTTACAAAATAAACAGTTGTTGGGTGAATAAACAGGGAGGGGGAGACAAAACTAAAGGGAAAAACCAAAGGCTATCTATCATCCATGAGAAGGGCTCATGTCAGCAGCGGCATCCAAGAGGCAGAATTTCCTGCCCCAATTCCTGCCTCAGTGGTTCTGGCCCCTGGCTCATTGCCAGCATCTGCCTACTCACCACACTGTCTGGGGACTGGAGCTGGTCTGGCAAGGCTGTGCTGCTATTGTAGCCAGAGGTAACACCAGAGGAGAGGCTTCCATTGGAGCTGGTACTCAGGGAGTTGGACATGGCCAGGGTGTGCAGCTTTTCTTCTTCCTGAGAAGGACAGGGGGCTGTCAACCAGCTTCTGGTATACCCTTCACTACCCACTCCACCCCTGACACCACCCCTTCCCACTTCCCCAGCACCCATCATCTCCCAGTGCCTCCTACCTCAACCTGAAACTCTCATGCCTCCCCACATGCCTGCCCCAACTAAAAACACCAAAGCTGCCTCCTCCCAGACTCTGGCCTAGGGACAGGAGCTAGTCAGAGGAGGATGATGTGTAAAAAGAGTGAGCACAGCTTTGACCTAGTGCAATGGAGTCCAACACCTTCCTCCAGATACTACATCCCGAGACTCAGAGGCAGCCCCAGTGAAGGCTGACCCAGTCTGATGTCTGCCCCCAGGTCTAGGCCTACCCTGACATCACTGGTTTGCCCCACTCCCTACCTTTAGCAGCTGGGAGATGATCTGCTGGCGGATTCTCAGCTTCTCCTGCTCAGTCCTCTCCCGTAGCCGGTCCCGGGCCAGGGCAATCTCCACCTTGGCCTCCTCACGGGCACGCTGGTATTCTTGCAGCATCACTGCTATGTCAGAGGCGGGGTGAGCAGACCGTGATGCTGACCCTGGGCTCCTGAGGAAAACCATAGGGTGGAGAGATGCCCTCTAACATTGTGGGTGGGTGGGTGAGAGCCTTGGGCTACTCATCCCAGATCTATTTAATACCATCCTCTGGAAGGACCCATCCTCGTTGCCTACAGTTTAGTTTTACAACCCATTCTGAGGCTCAGGCCTACTGTCTTACACAGTAGGTCACAGCCACGGTCTGCCTTCTCCCATGACCTCTGCCCCCATGCTATCCCTCTCACATCCTCCTCTTCCCCACCCTCCTTGCCCTATTCTCCCACAGTGACTTCTACTTGCCAAAAGGAGCCGAGGGCCCACTCCTGGAATCACTCCTGTCAAAGGAAGCTGCAGTTTCCACTCTCCAGGCCCTGCTCTCCACAGCCCTCTCACCCTACATACAACCTGCTCTCTGCTGGGTTCTGGGCCCATCCTTACCTGGTGGTCTCCACAACATCCTTCCTCAGTTGTTGCAGGTATTCTCGGCGCCTGCTGGGTAGGTCAAGGTCCCGGGTGGGGAGATCCCTGTTGGGCAGGAGACTCAGTTGTTTCCGGGGCCTGATCTGCATCCAGTGCAAGTTCTGAAGTCGTTCAGCCCGCTCTCTCCGGAGGGTCTCAATGGTTTGTTTTTGCCTGAGACAAAATGTGATCAATTCACTGAAGCTGGCCCCGAATGCCCTTCTTCATCTTAAGATCTACCTCTGATCCCTGGAAGATCCCAGAGCTTAACAAGGGAAACAGGAATATACAGCTATTAGCCTTCTCTGATTCTCTTTCAGCCCACCCCTTGCCCTTCCCTGCCAGGCTAGGGGCCCTTACCGGGCATAGAGCTCCTCCCAGGTGGACCGCACAGGCTCCTCAGCAGAGAGCGCCTCCCCTGTCCCGCTCTGTAGCACCTGCAGCAGGGCATCTGCCTCCCCAAAGCCGTGGTGCAGTTTTGCTTCTGTGAGCTCCATGCTGAGAGAGAGGTTCTGGGCCCCCACTTGTAGGGGGATCTGCTCCCTCTGCGACCAGTGAGGACCCTGGCTCTGGTCATCAGGAGGTTGTAGGGGCTTCTGTCCCTGCTCTCCAGAGCTAAGATCACATCTGGGCCCCAGTGACTCCATCAAGCCTAGCCCCACAGGGGAGCCATCCTGAACCCCACACCAATGAGTATATCTGTTATGCACTGGGAAGTCCCTCAGGCTGTGATGCTGGGGCTCAGGGGCCACGCACACCTGGGAACCAGAGCACAGCAACATCTCAGTTTGGCAGGCCTCGGTTGGGCCCAAAGCAGAACCCTGGAGCCCTGTGGACAGGGCTCTGTGGACAGAGCCCTCAGTCAACCCAGAGACAGGGCAAGGGATGAGGGGCTGGAGGTCTTCCCTTGAAGACAAAAAATCCAGAGTGGGTTGTGGCTCCACTGGAGATGCTGAACTCTCATCCCCGTGTTCTGTCTTGCTCTGCCATCGACTTGGCCCCCTACTGCTCACTGGGTCACACTCCAAGGAAGCCAGGTCATCGGGCACAAGGCCATTGGCCAGCCTCTGGCTCTGGCTCCTCAGTGAGGGTGGTGGCAGTCCACTTTGGATCAAGGTGGTTGTCCTGGGCTGAAGCTGCTGAGGCGGCTGCTCTAACAAACAAACTTGGAGTTTCGGGCTCTGCGGTAGGCCATCTGGGGAGCTTATCTTGAGGAATGGCCTGCCATCACTCCTTTCTAAGGGACTTCTGCCTTCCCCACATAGAGCCCCCACTCTCTGGGAGCCACCTGACTCATCAGTAGTTTGAGGATTATTAACCACTGGAAACCTAGAGGTGTCAAGGAGAAGGTCTGGGCTGGAGACAAGCTTCTGGTGGCCTTCAGGAGGACAAGCTGAGGGGACTGTGAGAGATAAAGAGTCTGAGGGGAACCCCAACCTCTGGGTGCTGGCACTAAGTGTGAGGATTGGGGAGGAGGCTCTGTCCACCAACAATGTACCAATGGTGCCCAGCCCCTTCTCGACCTGAGGATCCCTGACAGACTCTGCAGCACTGAGGCAGGGCTCTGGGGATTGGGAGCTGCTGAGGCTAGGGCTGCCAACGGCCAGGCAGGAGGGCACCTCTGGCTGGGAGCTGGGAGGCAGGGAGGCATCTGGAAAGGCCTGAGGGCTCACAGAAGGGAGGTTCTGCCCAAAGTGGGCTTTCTGAAACCTTACGTGGGATGTGGATGCTGGAAGGCTCTGTGGCCTGCAGTGGGTACTTTCTTCCTGAAGTTCTGAGGGCCTTGCCATTTTAGATGTCATTTCCTCTGTCTCTCTCTTCTGAAGGTTATGCGTGACATGTCCCCGTTCTTGAGGGAACATAATGGGAATATCTGAGCCCAGCACTTCAAGGACCCCACTGACCTCCTGAGGGCCGGCCTCTGGGGCCTGGAGGTGCAGGGGTGGAAAGGCCAGGTCAGTTTGGATGCCCTTGTCCATGGTGGTCTGAGTATAGCCATCTATCATAAGGGCCTGGGTCACTTCATCTGGGGTCTCCCTCTTGATGTTCTGCTCCTTTTCAGCCACACTTGGCTGAGAGAGACTCCCCAACAGCTCTGAGGTACTGTGCAGCAGCTGTGAGAGGTGGAGAGAGAGATTATGCATGCTAGTCCAGGAGACCAGACCAGAAACTGGCACTGCACGGGTTTCTGGCTGAGCAGAGATGTCGGTGGAGCTCCAGTGGAGACTGCACCCCAGGGTCTGTGTGCCCTGCTCCAAGGTGTTTATCCTGGACTGTCCCACAGGGCCACCCACCTCTGATGGATACAGCAGCATAATCTCATCTACTGGACTTGCCGCACTTCCTTCAGCCAAGAGAGGATCATTCCTCAGACAGCCTACTTCATCAGGGGTGTCCCAGAACTGGGCTCTCTTGTCAGCACCCTTACTGGGGGTTGCTCCTTCAGGGCTGTTCAGGATGTGGAGGTTCCCCAAGGCAAATGAGGAACCCCATACTCCCCAGGCCTCACATGAACCCTGGGCATTTCCAATACTGCTGTGTGTGCTCGACAGGTCCCGTGCATTGGCATGGGTGCTGAGGTGGGAGTACAGTGGAGAGTTCTGATGTTCTAGGCCCTTGTCCATGCTTGAACAACGCGTTTTGTTTGATGGTATCAGGCCCTGGGGTGTCTGGCCGCAGGAGACATCTAATGCACTGCCAAACACATACTGCTTCCAGCCAATCTGCACAGGCCTCTCTGGATGGGAGGAGAGGATGTAGGGATTGATGTCACTGGAGTCAAAGTGTAACATTTTTTTGTCTGCCTCGGAGTGCCACTTTTCAGGCCTCGCCTGGCTACCCGGTCTCTCCAGATTTTCCTGCCAGGACTCTTCCAGGGTCCTGGGTGTCCAGCTGGCCATGAAATCAGGGGTTGGCATGCAAGAAAGAGCTGATGACCTTGGGTAAGGAGGGGTAGTAGGTTTTGGGGGCCAGTGATTATCAGTCCTATTGTCCGCGTTAGATGAGGCTTTCTGACTGCAGCCCTCAGCTTTCAGAGATGTTCTCACTGCTGACTCATCCGAGAAATAGTCTCTGTGATGTGGAGACCACAATCTGTTAGGCTCCTGTATATCCTCATCTGTGGGGGAAGGGGGCTCCACAGACAAATTCAGCTCCTGAAGAGACCGGGAAGAGCTGACCACGGAGAACTGTGGTCTGGGGGAGGACCTGGAGTGTTTGGGGCCAGAGAAGACTGCAATCACAGGAAGTGAGCACCTGTGGTGGGGAGCTGGCTGCTCCCTGCCAGAGGCAGGCAGGCCAGGACTCTGGGGTGTGAGCCGTGGGGCTCCACTTTGTCCCAAAGGCATGGTGGCTGAATCTTCGAAGCCTGTCAAGAACATCTTAGACACAAAGGACTTGGCTGTAGATGCCTCCTCCGTGCCTGCATCTCTAATCTGACAGCCATCCAAGCCACCTTCATGGGAAGGTTGAGAACTCCTGTCTTGGGCAGGCTCTTTACTACCACTCAAAGCCTGGTCTCTCTGCTGACCCTCCTCCTCCCAAGGACCATCAGCTTGGTGCCTGGAGATGTGTTTTAACTTTGCTACAAACTTAGCTTGGGGACCCAAGCCACTGTGATCTCTGAATTCAGTGGAAAGTTGTGGCTTTTCTGGAAGATGCTGGATTACATTTCCTAAACATCCATGCTGTGGTTCCCCTGGAAGCTCACTCTCAACAGATCCTTCACTTAAATTCAGGGTGTGTGGTCTCTCCACTGTTAAAGGTAGTTCTGGCTTGGTTTGAGACTCTTGTGTATTCTGGCCACCTACAGAGCTGCCCTGAAATTTCCTCAGTGGCTCAGAGCACATGTCTGCAGGGGAAAAGGCAGTCTCAAGCTCTGTGCTGGGTTTCTTCTCAGCCACCTCTTTCTCAGGATCCTCTACTGACCTTGAGCTTCCATCAGCCACTGAGTGGCTCAGTGAACTTGTCCTCATACCAGGGGCAGAAGGGGAGCTGACTCCTTGAACCAGAGATAGGACAGCAGCAGAAGCAGAAGGCTCCTGAGTGCTGCTGTCTGTTGGCCCAAATTCTCTATGAATGACCTTGGGCTCAAGGCCAGGTGCCAAGAGCCCTTCAAGTTCCCTGGAACAGCTTTCTCCTCTCTCATCCATTCCACTGATTCTGGAAGGCATTATGCAGGGTGGCTGGAGAGTGTGGAGGGCAGCCTTGGAACTCTCTTTTCCCAAGTCACCATCTCTATAACCCGGTAAAGTGGAGAGTGGGGAGAAAGAGATAAGAGAAGCAATGGGTTTAGGATTGCACAAATGGCAAGGAGTTGTTCTGTTGTCTTCCTGCCCCCTAGATAGACTAAGAGTCCTGCTGTGTTCAATGTTCCCTAAGAAGACAACACAGTATGAAGCTTCCCGTGGGCATCTGCACTGGGCTTCTTCCTGAACTCCCCCAGGACTTGGGCTAGGTCTTTGATCTGGCAATGAAGTCAGTCTAGAATGTTTGCTGCCACCATGGCAGGTTTCCGCCAGCCCACAGCCAACACTCTCCTTCCTCTTCACACGCTGCTGTGAGGGAGCTTCCAGTTCAACCCTTCTCAGAGCTCTAGGCAGGTTGGTACCCTGTTTGGGACTTGCCCTCCCTTCTTCTAAGCCAGTGAAAGCCTCAAGGCATGGAGCGTAGTCTTGGATACACCCTGAAAGGCTGACAGAATTCTGAACATCACAGGTCACAAGCTGACTTTCAAAACAGGTTGTTTTTCCTCCCTTTGCAGCCACTAAGACATTACCTGAACTTCCTCCATAAGTGGTATCTAGAATTCTAGGTTCTTGATGTGCTGGGCTGCTCTCCTGACCACCAGGGAGCGTGGCCTCTATAGTCGCCTGCAGAGCTGAATGGCTTCCCCTGTGAGGAATCATGCCAGGGTCATTCAGAGGGGTCCAAGAAGGTAAGGCAGCCACTACTTTCTCTGGTATTTCCCTCCTGTCCTCTACAGCTACTGAAGGAAAATTGCCTGAGCTCTCAGGATCAGCAGAGGAAGGTGTTGTGGTTGCTTTTTTCTTTTTCTCTATGATTCCAGAAGAACTGGAGTGACATACCAACTGTTCACCAGCTCCCAGAAAAAGTCTCAATTCTCCAGAACAATAGCTTTTTCCTAGAGTTGGGGCTACATGGGAGGAAATCTGTGAGGTAGGCTGTGGGACTATGTGAGTCTCTGTGCTGGGCAGATGTTGAAAGCTGTCTGCAGGGAGGGGTGTGGCCTGAGAAACTTTCCTCTCATTAGTCAATAGATGTCCTGGTTCAGCAGAGAGAGAGGCTACATGAAATCTTTGTGCTTCAGCCTCATTTCTGGTCCTATCTGACAACGACTGGTCAGTGACCCCTGAAGAACATTCAGGTCCTAGTAAAGTCTCATAGTATGGAAGAATATTGCCTCCAGCCCCCAAGTCATGAAGCTGCTTTCCCTCGGCTTGTGCTTGTGTGATCTCTTCCAACACACCCAAGCCCATGGATGTATGAGCACAGCGCTCTGGGAGAGGCATCCTTGGCAGGGACACAGGTGCTGAGAATGTACCACTAGGAAGATAGAGATCCTCAGCCTCCTCTGCCGGACAGCCTTGACTGTTACCCTCTTCTAAGAGGCAGCTGGCCTTCTTTTCAAGTGGGCTAGAGGCCCTGTTCAGGGAAGTGGCTCTTTCTGTTCCTCTCTGTACAGCTGCCTCAGCTTCAGAAGCAAAACCATCTCTGGAACTCAAGCCCATCAAGATGCTTCTGAGGTCCCCTCCTTGGTCTTGGGTACTTACTGATCTCTTGCCCTCTGCCCCCAGGGGAATGTTCTCTGATACACAGAATTGACCATGAGATCTCATGGACGTGGATATCACAGACCCACACCAAGCAGAGTGTGCCGAGGAGGAGCCCTCTCTAATAGTTCCCTGAGGGCTATGGCTTTGGGGCTCGCCACACAGGTCCTGACTTTCTGCTCCAGTTACCAAGGGACTGTTAGGTATTTTCAAAATTGTGGGATCCAGTACATAGTCAACTGAAGAGATGCCTACAGTATCGTGTACATGAAGACAGTCTCTTGGCAGCCTTGGAGAATTCAAGGGCAAGGAACTATGCAGGTTTCCGTGAGGAGCCTCAGAGAAATCTGGCTGGCTCAGCAATGGACCAATCTCCTGGCTGGAAGATGTGCCGATACAGCACTGGCTTGGGCTAGGAAGTTGCTGAATCAGTGAAACCACTGTATTTTCCTCTTGTAGGTTCCCTCCTCTTCGCACAGCCATTTCTTCAACTCTACCTTGAACTTTAGGCTCCTCTTGTTTAGAACTACTTATACACTTGGCAACTTGGGTTTCCCAAAAATCTTTCACAGTTTCCAGTTCCTCAAGACTTCCCAAGCCACAAGGCTGCCTTGTGGGGGGGCTTGCAGATGCATTCTCTGCCTCACTCTCCTTCTCAGAAGACATCTTGGGGCTGGGCTGCAGTGGCAGAGCACTAGCCAGTGCTTTGGTTCTTGGATTAGCACAAGTGTCTGTGAACTCTCTACAAACTGTACATGTCCTTACATAATCACAAGTGTCCCTGGAGGATCTGTTTAATACAGCTGGGCAAGTGTCCTCTTTTGCAAACTTAGTGTCTTGTATACATTCCCTTGACCTAAAGGGGCTCAAGGTGATTTTCTGGGCCTGGAGACCTTCCCCAGTGCTACTGTCAACCTCCATTTCTCTAGCTTCACTATCCCTAAAGGTAACGTCATCCGTCTGTTTTGGAGAAGATGGCTGATCCTTCAAAGACACGTAGTTTCCAAAGCTGCTTGGCCTCAGGACATAGTCAGCCATCTCCTGGTCCCTCTGGTCCCAGAACACAAACTCCTTACCGACTCCCAGTGTTTGGGAAGCAGATAGCTGCTTATTCTGCTTGGATTCAATTTCCAAGATGCCATCTTCCAGCTGTATTACACTCCTAATTAGCCTGGCCATTTCATCACCACTGTTAACTCTTTTATTCTGTTTCTTTCCAGAAGGTTCTTCTTTGGGGCTTAACATTTCTTCTGACCTTCCGGGGCCTTTGGATTCATTCAGGTTTTTTTCCTGAGAGCATGTAACTGACTGGAATCTTTCATATATAGACTCTGTCTTTGGATGCTTAAACTCTTTTGAGCTATCTTTGGGATGGAAAGCTTTCCCAAGAAGCCCAGATTCATTTTTCCTCTCACCCTTGTGGGCTGGACTCTCATCTGGGGCCATTATCTTTGGACCACTTACTCTATGATGTACTGATCTGGACTGCAAAGAAATAGCAGCTTCCCCCAGCATATCGTTGTCAAGGGCTAAATTGATGGTTTCATAGATGAAATCAGACCTGGCCCCAGAAGGAAACTGTCTGTTCATATCTAAGGCCTGGGTCTGTCTTAGAACTACATTGTGATCCTGCTCTTCTTCCCCATCTGCCTCAGACTCACAAACAAGGAGAGGTTTCCTAGACCTAGAATGGCTTGAGCAAACATTGCAACAGGACTGTACAGTGGCCTTTTCTCTCTCCTTAAGTGCTGAAAGATTGTGATTATTTAAAATTCCAACTTGATTTTCAAATTCACATACTTTTGTGCTAGTAGATGAAAGAAAATGTTTGTTCTGAGCAACAAAAAAATAAACTGAATTATGGCTTTCTTCTTCAATGTTTCCAGGGCACTTCCCTCTTTCTCTGCTAACTTCCTTGGTGTTCAGATCAACTGGCCTTCCTGCTGTGACCTGTTGAGATGAGGCAGTCTTGGAATTCTGGTTTTGTAACAGCACTGGAAAATTATTCTTAAAATAAATATTTTGGAGAACTTGGTGGTCATGACCAAAGCCCCAGGCTTCTCTGGGGGATGGGGAAGGCACTCTTGATTCTCTGCAAGCCGGGATCTCTAAGGCAGTTTCTGTCAGGGCATCCCGGCTTTTGGTCACATAGAATGTCTCCAAGGGAGGTGGCTGCAAGAAAGATGGGAGTGGATTCCAGGCACCAGAGTGGGGGTACATCTTTGGACCTGACAGAAATGCAAACGAAACACTTGGGTGCCTTCTAACCACTTCCCTGGAGCTTTCCTGATAGTCTACCTTCTCTTCCTGCAGGGGCGGGTAGCCAGGGTGACTTAACTGCCCCTCCTGGGCTGCACTATTCTTCATGGGAGGAGCCCAGCCCTGGGGCCAGTGGTTTTCTTTACTGACTATGGTGATATTACTGTGACAAGGACTTTTCAAGAAAAAACATTCATCAGAGGAACTCATCCTCTGAGGCTTTCCACTACTCTGAGAAGACTCTTCCAAGTTGTTCTGCTTGACTTGACATACTTCTCTCATGGAATTTGCCATCTTGCTCTCTGCTGCAAAGACTGGTACAACATTTGTAGTTCCAGAAGTCAATGATTCTACATCTGCTGAGTAAGTTCCACTATGACTCACCTCTTTCTCTCTAATTGTAAAGAAATCTGAAGTACCTTCTAGCTCTGCACTCAAACTGTCCTGTTCTTTCTCTGCTCTCAAACACTGAATTTTGGATAAATGGACAGGAAAGTTGCTGAAATCCAGACTGCTAGATACCCCAGAACCAACTGGCAACAGCGTATCTGTTTCTTTGCCAGAACCTTGTGTCAAGGAAGCAGAGTCTTCCTCAAGGGAGGAGAAAGTTGGCCTGGATTCTCTTATAGCCTCCAACACGGGATGGGACAGTTCAGGGAGGTACTTTTGCTGAAGGGCACCCCAGTCCCTCTCGTGGGTACTGCCTACATGAGTGAATGAGGCAGCAGAGGCAGCCAAAACACTTGAAACACTGGAGTTGTTGGATGCTTCAGAGTTGCCTTCCTGGGCTGTGTCAGGGATACCTCTGGCCTGGAAGATGCCAGCAACTCGTGGCTGAAGAAGCCTATGAGACCCCCAAAATGATAGCTTGGATGTATCAGAAGCAGGGATTGTGTACACACCTCTTACACAGCAGGGCAGCTCAGTACCACATTGGGGTAGTTTGGAGGTATAGGGCAGGAGTATTTCTGCCCCTGATGGCTTTAGTTCTTCTATATTTTGCCCATGTCCAGGCCTCTCCCAACCATGGGGCTGAGATTCCTGGACATCAGGACTTGGACATAAAGAACCCACTATTCCTGAGGGGCTACTGGAATTTATCTTAGAGTCACAGGAAAACCAGGAATCCATGGACAACAGAGGACTCCCTCTTGAAAGCTGCAGGCCTTGGAGCATGTTTGTCTGTTCAGAGGAGCTTGCCTCTACCTCTGACTCAGGTTGCTCACAGGGGGGTTGGGGCGGGGGACCAAGGTAAAATGAACTGCTCATTGGCAGGATGGCATCCAGCCTGGCTACCGTTCCATTGCTGATGGGACCAAGTCTACACATTGCCTCCTGTTCTACTATGGGCAGACTGGAGGTCTGTAGGTGCCAAAAAGTCTCTGTGGGCATCTCGTCAGCTGAACTGAAGAAACCCTCTTCTTGCTGTTCTTCCCTCAGCTCCTCCTTGGCATCAATCAGGCTATCCAGGGAAAAGCTCCTGTGAGTTTGGGTGAATAGTCCACTGTTTGAGGATGTGGTAAAGCCCCTCACAGAGGCCATAACTCTGGTCCTGGGGTGGCCATGACCACTGGGGAGGTAACTGCTCCCTGGGTTGTCTGGTGGGCTTTCATACCCCTTCTCAGCCAGCGAGTCCTCAGATATTTGGCTGTCATCACTTTCAGAATTCTCTGGCTCTGGAAGACCCTGTTCCTTCCCCTGGGGGTCCTCTGGCTTCAGTGGCTCCATTAGGGCTTTGGCATAGACACAGGAGAGAGAATCCACTGAGTACCTGCTATTTGTATCAGATAAGTCCCCATTTCTATCTCTTATATGATCAACTCTTGGGCTGGAATCTGTGAGTGAGGATGTGGAATCTGGGTCTCCCACGTGGTATTGCCTCCTCAATGGGCTGCCATGAGGCAAACAAGAGGACTTTTTTACAATGTCTTTGACCAGCACCCTCTGCTGCCTTTTTGATGCCCTGCTTTGAGAAGGTGGTTTGGATTCCACCCAGAAAATCTCGGCTGCCTTTCCATGCCCAGATGCCTGTTTGGGTCCACAGGGTTGTGAGGAACTGCAACAGGCTCCTTTAGCAGTCTTGTGGGTTCCAAGGTTCTCTTCTTTTTGCCACTCAGCTCGTGTGTGGTCAGAGTCTGCTAGTCCCCTACCCCACCTGATATAGGTGGAGGGAGTGAGTGCAACTGGCTTATTATCCCTTGGCTTTAGCTTGTTAACTGAATGATCCAGAGATGCTAAGCTCTGAGACACCATCCGACAGGGCTGCTTACCCGCTCTTTCCATTTCCTGGATGCTGGCAGACTCAGAACTCACAGTGAGGCAGGTGCCTGAGACTGAGGCTCCTTTCCTTGCCAAGGCCCCCCTGGCAGTGCAGAGAGGCCCCCTGCCTGAAGAACAGTGGGCATTCTTACTGAAGTGTCCTGTCCTTGGAGGGTAAGCAGCAGCCTGGGGGAAATACTCTTCTGATGGAATTTTCTCTGATATTTGGTCAGTAGGGTCAGGCATGGTGGAGGGATCCCGATTCAGGAAAATACTGTGGAGACAAGGAAAACCATTTCAGGAAAGTAATAGGTCCCTATTTTCTGCTCACAGAGGGAATGTGAAGTTCTGCTTAGTTTGCTCTAAAAAACGTTGACTAGAACTAGGTCAATGTCACTGTTCTCTCTAGTCTTTGAGGTCAGAGAAAAGCTCTACAGGTACAAAAAGGAACTATGGACTACAATCCTGGTATCAGAGAGGCCCAGGTACACTCTGCTGTTCAATTTATTTATCTTATAAAAAGACTGAACTGAATCTGAATCTAATTATGATTTTAGGAAAACTTGCACTTAATAGGCAGTATGAGGAGTAGAGAAACAATCTAAATGACACCACAAGGAATCAAACAGGCAAATCTATAAGTGGCATATTCTACAGAACTGATCCACTTTTAACAAATCAATGATAAGAAGAAATAAAAATGAAACAAAAGTATTATTAAAAGGAACTGAAAAAATATAACCACACACAGTGTGTGAATCCTACTTGGATCTTAATTTGAACAACTGTAAATAGGTATTTCTGAGGCAATCAGAGAAATTTGATATGGCCTAGGTTTTAGATAATAGTGAATAACTGATCTTAATTTTGTTAGGTGAATAGTGACAATGTGGTTATAAGAAAAGTCCTTATTTTTTTAGAAGTGTATACTTGATACAGGATTGAAATGACATGATATCTGGGAGTTGCTTTAAAAATACTTCATCAGAAAAAGGAAGGAAAAGAGATTAAAGTAAGCATGGTAAATCTTTGTAACTGCTGAATGTGGGAGCTAGCCATACTATTCTCTCAACTTAGTTTATGTTTGAAAAATTTTAATAAAAATTTTTTTAAAAGCCTGCCTCGTAGAGAGGTAAGCGAACAGAACCAGCAGACATGATCTACATACTATTAGCAAGGCCCTGGGCTAGGCCTAGAGGATATAAAGAAGCAGACACAGTCCCCTGCTTCATTCTCACCTTGACTAAATGCGAGGAGTAAAGGAGAAAACAAACAAGGATGATCCCAATTGGACCAAGGTCAAAAGGAACACTGGTTCCATTACTCACTCACCAGTTGGAAGGTAGAGTCAGGAAGCTCACATAAGGTGTCAGGACAGGCAGGAGGCAGAGACAGGAAGAGTGTGGGAACCACATCAGGCATGAGGAGGGATGAGATGGAGGTGGTGTCAGAACAAACACAAGGAAATGTATGTGGATAGCCAGGATCTAAAGAGCAGGTGAAAAATGAGGTTGAGAGTCTCACTTGGAAATTACCAAAGCAGCAAGGGTTGCCACTCAGAATGGGAGAAGGTAAAAGCCTGAGTCTTAGAAGATCTCACCTACAGAGAAAGAAGAGCAGTCAGAAGAGGGAAAAAGTGGTCAGGAAGAGAGGAGTAAGCAAATCTTTCCATTTCACATATTGAGAAACTGAAGCTCTGGGAAGTAAAGAACACTGCCTGGGCAAGAAGGCCATAAACCTCAATGATTCCAGGTGACCACCACTGGCTGTACCTGTGTAGCTGGGGAAAGTACCAGCTGCAGAGCCCTCGGAGGCTCAAAGAACTGCAACCTGGCAGTCGGCTTCTATGTTGAGGTCCTGGGAGCATGGCATCAGTGCTGGGTACCCAGTATGGGGGCTTTTGGGTGCAGTCATCCTGGAGCCAACACGATGCTTTGGATGGCTCCAGTCCCTTCTGGGACTCCAGTAGCCTCTGCTTCTTGATTCTCTCTAGCTGGAAGGAGGCCTTTCTTCGCCGGATGTCCCGCTGTGCCACCCGAAGTGCGTTCCTGCACCCAAGCCGCAGTCTCACTTCCCTCTTCTGACTTCGGACCAGTGGGGATAGCTGAGTCTCAGAATCTGTCTGAAGCCAAGCACCAGATGGCACACAGGCCTTGAGTTCTTTCTCTGCTACGTGGTCTTGCTGCTGCAAACGGGTCAGCCAGATCTCGTCTCCGAGCAGCCACTGCTGGTCTGGGAACCAAAGACACCATGAGAGAAGGTCAGCACCTCCCTCCCTGCCCCTGTGGCCTAGATTCAGACATCTCTGGCTGTGGTTGGACATGAATGGAGGGGAAGTGCTGGCCAGAGGTGATATGGTAGGATGAAAGCTACTGGGCCTCCTTACCACAGGGCTAGAGAAGGAAGCCCCCAGGCCTTAGCACATGCTGGGGCAGGCAGCAAAGCATGGATAAATATGCACGTGAAGAGAGAGCAGAGGGTCCATCACTCTGAGGGGCAATAAGGAAGGTAGCTTCCCCTTATTCTTGCTTCCAGTCCCTTATAAGAACCTCTGGTTTCTAAAAGAGGGGAAAGAACACCTAATACCAAAGATTCCATCATATCACAAAGAAAACAAAGGAGAGAATATAGAGGGATATGGAAGCATGAAGATGAAGAGATGAGAAAGTGAAGCAGACACGGTGAGCACTGGGTACCTACTGTCTTTAATTTGCCGGCTGATGTGCGCCTGGTCCAACTCCAGATCCTGTTTGGCTCTAATCTGTCCCGCTAGGATTCGCTGCCTCAAATCCCCCACGTAGTGCTGCTGCTGAATCTGGGCTCTGTGGGGCGCCTCTCCAGCCCTCAGTGGCTGGTGGTCCTCGTCACTCAGCTCTTCCAGCACTCTCCTATCACAGAGGGGCTGGGGTTACCCAAGGGAAATGCAAACCTAGTTCAGGACAAACCGGTGGCAGTCTTAAGCCTTTCTGAGAGCCCCAAATTCAACAGGGCAGAGAGGGCTTTCAAATTCTGGCAACTTGGGACACATAAGCATGCTGTCACAGGCAGCTCATGATGTCACAGTATGGGAGGGGAGAACTGTCCTTAGACTAGCATATTCTTAGACTGTGAGTTTACCAGAAACACAGGTTCATTCTGGTTAAGGAAAATGACCAGAGAGGAAGAAAAGCAGCTTTAAAAAACAAACATTTTAGCTAAATCAAGAAGCGTTGTCCTCTATAAAATAAAAAGGTATCTGCTTAAAACCTGCTGGAAACAGAGTACAGCAGAAGCTCCAACAAACATTAGGTAGTGGAAACTCCTACATATTCAGACATTATGATTGCATCTCCATTTTCTGAAACAGAAATCTTCTGTGACCTGGGAGTAGAAGACAGTTAATCTAGAGGAGAGAGAATTTGTGTGTGTAGCAGAAGAACCCAAGGAGAGCTGGTCTCCACTAGAGGGCAGTTCTCAGTGAATGAGCCCAACAATAGGGTTCAAGAGTTTTAGACTCTACCATAACTTTTAGAGATATACATGAAGTACTTACTGGTGAAACTGTCTGGGATCTATTTAGATCCAGATTAGAGAGAACAGGGGAGAGTGGAAAGGGAGTGGGGATATAAATGAAACAAGATTAGCTATGACTTGATCACTGGTTATATATTTGGAATTATCCATAACACAAAATTTAAAAAGAATTCTAGATTGCAGTCATGCTTTATTCTACCATCAGGTTCTTGTGTGGCCATGGATGAATTAGAGCCATCCTCTGAAGCCTGATAGCTTCTACCTGCATGGCTTTTCCAAAGGAAAACACATGGCCTCCTATGCAAGGACCTCACAGCAGGGTCTCTCTATCCCTGTCATTCAGGTTCCTAAAGGAGGCAACTGCATGGGCATTCCAGGATGGTAGGAGTAGGAAGTGGCTGGAGAGATTAGGAGCTGCCGAGGGCTAATAAAAAAAGCTCCAGTCTGCCTTCCTTTAGCCCGCATTCCAGTCCCAGGATCCCATGACTCTTTAAGTCCCACTTAATAACTTGACACTAGATAGTCTGAACACTAGTACTCTAGGGGGTTCATCTGGCTTAAATTTACTACTTTACAAAGGCAGAATGAAATCACAGAGGGTGTATCAAAGCAGAGGTCCATAAACTATAGCCTATGGACCAAATGTGGTTCACTGTCTGTTTTTCTAAGTAAAGTGTTATTGAACACTCATTTACTTATGTATTATCCAGGCTGCTCGAGTAGCTACAGCAAAGACTGTATAGCCCACAAATCCTAAAATACTATCTGGTCCTTTACAGAAAGTTTGCTGCCTCTGTCTTAAAGGAAAGGATGATTTCTTTATGCAACCTTAAGAGGAGAATGAAGGATGAATGGGGAGGTTGGAGAGTGTGGGTAAGAGGTGACACAATAGCAATCTCTTCCATAGGAAGGCTATGAGGTGCCTCAACCTACAATGGGTCCAAGGACTTAGGCCCAGATCCTTGAGCGAGTATGCTCTGGGGAAGACTGACGCTGACCGCTATGAGCAAAAGGCAAAATACACACACTGGAATGTACCAGAAAGAGGGAAAGCACCCTCTGTCACATGTGAGGCAAAAGGCTAGGGACAGCAATTAGAACAGAAACTCAGTTAACACCACACAGATAGAAAAAGCCATTAATAGGAAACTATACATACATATATATAGTTTGCATTGCTACTCCAAATTTTGTCTGACCACAGATATGGCTGAATTACAAACATGACCGTCAAAGGGTCTTAGACAAACCAAGCTAAAGCCCAGACCATCAGATGCAAAGAGCAAGAAGGGTATCTGTATTCTTAATTCCCAGAGAGTATTCACAGCTTCCTTCTCTCCCTGTCTCCCAACCCTCAGATTCACAATTTGCTTCTCCACAGGAGAGGATTCCCTCTACTCTTCCCCCAGCAGCTAGCCAGTTTCTGCAGATCCAATGCAGCTTCCTGAACAGTACCAAGATCTGCACGGAGAAGCTGTCTGGGATGATCACAATAGACCCAGCACATTCACCTGAGATGCCACATGCCATCAGACTGAAAAATGGCTCCTCTGCTAAACACATCATTCATCTCCCAGAAAGCAGGTGGAAAAAAAAATACCAACCTTATGTTACATATCTGGGTAGATTACTACTGGCAAGTCTTCAGTTACCTGCCAGCCAAGGACTTCTGTCTCTATCAGATGACTACCTTTCATCTTGGGTGACTCCAGCATCTCCCCACTGCTGCTTGGTCACCTGCTTGCCAGGACTCCATCATGCCCTCCCCTACTCTCTCTCCTGGCCCTCCCAGCTGCTTCAAGGTCTGACAGCTTCTGCAGCAGAATGCAGCAGTGTGTACTCACTAAGGCAGCAGTGGCAGTGGCAGCAGCAACAGGGTCTCCTAGGCTCTAAGTGCTTAAGGTTAAGCCCCCAAAATTCCAAAGGGGAAAATGCAAAAATTGGTTTTCAAGGACAAACTCCTCTCTGGTCTAGATCACTGCTGCAAAGGGAAAAAAAGAGGCAGGCTGTCCAATTCCTTTGGCTCTGGAGTTAGCTCTAGCTTTGCAGATTCCCTATGAGTGCTCCTTCACAGAGAAAAATGAGGGAAGAAAATTCTAGGCAAGGGGAGGCTTCAGAGCTAACTCCACCAGAGCAGATGAGACTCTCATGGAGACACAATCACAAACCCAGTCTGGGAGCCCTGGTGACAACATGGAGATTTCTCCTCTCTCACGGGTTCCTTCCCCAGTCCCTCTGCCCATCACAGGCTTGAGCCCCACACCACTTCCCTTCCAGCAAGGGCTGGCACACAGATGCTAGCTACGGTAGCAGTAGCTACATAGGACCAGCCCAGCCAACAGGCTCCTGGAGCTAGTGCTGAAGAGTGGAGGCAGGGAGTTGGAGAGGCCTTGATTCTCCAATCCCTCTCTGAATGAAAGGGTGCATTCTTGGTGTTACTGAAAGGTCACGTCAGTGCCCATGGGGCTAGAGAGCCCAAGAAGACCTAAAGAGAGCTGGAAAAGACCAGTGTTCTCTGGGGTGGATAGCCCGGCTGGGACAAGGTGGGAGGCATGAAAATCAAAGGGAGGTTGTGTGCCTGGGCAGCTTGGCACACAGGCCTCCAGCGGCAGGGCTGGCAGTGTCAAGTAGAGGGAAAAGCACTCCATGTGTACTTGCTTTTTCAGCCCCTATCACAAGGATTTCCTGGAGACAGATGGTAGTATCTTTACTTGGACTTTATTTTTACTTTACTTAGATGTGAACGAACAGACTCAGAGACTCAATAACTTGCCTAAGGCCACACACAGCTTTTACTTCAGAAACTCATGATGTAAGCAGCTTTATCTAACTCCAGTGCAACTCTTCAGTATCACAGCTCATTAAGTTGCAGAGTTGTTCTCCATATACCTGTGAACTCTAGGAAAGAGCTCCTATGTGTCTTCTCATCAAAAACCTGCCCTGAGACGAGGCCTTCTTTCATGACTACACTCTAACAAAACAAAAGCTCCGGCCACTCCTTAGTCTGCCTTGTCCTTGATACGCTCCACTTGTATCATCTCTCCCAGTTTCCCTGTCACCCCACAGAGGCCTCAGTCATGAAACACTGGGGCCATTCTGCCTTAGACCCTGCCTCATCCTTTGGTCCTTAGTAGCCTGCATGTGAGGAACTTGCTGTTGATGCTCCCTCCATCATAGCACCTCTAATCCTACAGCCAATACCCCTCACCACTAAGGTCAGACCCAAGACTGCCATCAGTTGCCAAAAAATGCTCCTGGCCTGAGAAAAGAGCAGCTAGATCCCTCTGAAGGAAAGGGCCATTATAACCCTCCCAGAGCCCCATGCTCATGGTGCTGGGCAGCTTCCCACCACCAGTGGTTTCACAGACCCTGAGTCTCCTGCTGACATTTTCTACAGAATGTCCCCAAGTCAGAGGCTGCTTTGACTTACAGGAGGGACACCACTGTTCCCAGTATCAGACCTATGAGACATAGATCTGGGAGGGTACTCTATGTAGAAATGGATCAAGAATGACTATGAAGAAAAGTAGTTGCCACCAATCACATATATAACTTTGACTCCATGCTTCTGTGGTCACAATGCAGGTGAAGTGGGTATGAAAGGGCAGAACCTCAAGATATTTGCATATTGTTCCTGGAGTTTCTGACCCTCTTATGTGTAGTTCAGGACCACTGGCATTAAGAGAAAAAAAAAAAAAAAGATTCAGTCCCACATTATCTTTAAAAATTTGGAGGAAGCCAATGGTCCTGGAAGTTGACACACCCTGTGAGACCACATACAGACAGTCTAGAATTTAAAGGGGAATACAGGGAGGTAAGCTCAGAAGCAATTTCAAAGGTATGTAAGATCATGTCACATTCAAATCTTGACAGAGGCAAGTGGTCATAGGAAACATCCAGTGATATACTCCTTTCAGTGATGAAGACAGTTGCAATACTGAAGAGGAAATGCATGAGGGCCAAGACTGCTTCCCTAACAACTACAAGCTACACAGCTAGCTCAAGATCTCTCAAACACTTGCACAGGCCTCATTCAGAGCTTTGCTGCTACACTCACCTCCCCTACCCCACCACTCCATGTTGTAATGAACGAAGAAGTAAGAACAATAGGTACCACAGCAAAATGAGCACATGTTTTTCACCTTTTCTTCCAAAGCAAAGGGCTAATACCCAACCGGGAGGTAGTGACATCTCCATCCAAGTCCAACCATTCCAAAGAGCCACTGCCACCGACAGCCTCTCCAACCTAGGAATGAAGAAGAAAAGCAGTGAGATTGCTGTCATCATCTCTACTCCAAGAGGACCAAAGCTCAAACTTGTCCCTTAAAAAGGAGAACCAGGGGGGCAGCCCGGGTGGCTCAGCGGTTTAGCACCGCCTTCAGTCCAGGGTGTGATCCTGGAGACCCGGGATCGAGTCTCACGTCGGGCTCCCTGCATGGAGCCTGCTTCTCTCTCTCCCTCTCTCTCTCTGTCTCTCTCATGAATAAATAAATAAAATCTTAAAAAAAAAAAAAAAAAGGAGAACCAGGGAGGCTGGTAGCTACCTTGAAAACATAGCACACTAACCTGCCTTCTCTGCCGCAGGACAGCGGCCTCTGCTGGGTGGTTGAATCGGAACTTCTGCGCTTTCCCCAGGGTTATGACTGCTCCTGTGGCAAAGACAGATGAGAATTCATCAACAGCTCACATTTTTTATGTTGTTTTTAAAAATATTTATATATATATTTTATATATATATTTTATATATATATAAATATTTACTTATTTATTTTCTTTCTATTTATTTATTTGACAGAGAGAGAGCCGGAGAGCACAATCAAGGGAAGAGCAGAGAGGGAGGGAGAAACAGACCCCCTGCTGAGCAGGGAGCCTGACCCAGGGCTTGATCTCAGAACCTTGGGATCATGACCTTAGCCTAAGGCAGATGCTTAACTGTCTGAGGCACCCAGGCACCCCCATAGCTCACGTTTTGAGTACATACCATGTGCAGAGCACCTTTCTGGGAGACAAAATCCTGCCCTCAACAAGTTGATAAATTAGGTAAGAGTAATTGGTTATTGCACAGCTTATGTACTGAATTAACAAAATGAACAGGAGTTCTACTACTCCAAGGGAAAGCAAAATGGATTCCCTGTGGAATAGTGAGGGAACGTTTCATGGAAGAGTAGGAATCTAAGCTCAGCCTTAGAGGAGAGACAGAATTTGAATAGATCAACAAGAGCAGTAATAGTAATAATGATAAGTATTTACTAGGTGCCAAGGACACTGTGAAGATCACATGAACTAACTCATTCAATCCTCACAACAAACCTCTTACTGCTCTTTTACAGATGAGAAAACTGAGGTTCAGGGACTCCCCCAAGGACACAGAGGTAACAAACATAGGTACAAATTTCAGAGAATCATTCTTTACCCTGGGACCCTGGAATTGGGGCTTCCTTGTTTATGGGAAGAGAGTGGTATTAGGAAATCTTCAGATCTCTGGGTGCAGAGATGTCTGCGGAGAGATGGGACTGGGTGCCCCATCTTTAAAGCCTGCTCCACTAAGCTCTCTGGGTTTGGCCCATGAGAATGGAGTGAGTCCATCACTCATTCTGGCATAAATAGGGCTACAAGCAGTCTTACCTTGGGTGAGACGACAGGAGGCAGTGACCTCCCGGCCATTGACTGTGCAGCGGGCCCCACGGGCAGGCCGCAGAATGACTACCCCACAGGCACTGGTGATAGTGCAGTGATCTCTCTCAATCCATTGCCCCTGCAGGACTACACAAGAGATGGAGGTTAGTGGGGTGGGGAGACAACCCAGAGAAACACCCTTTCTATGAGATCAGAATCCACTCTGGAAGATCTTACATTATGACAAGAGAGAAGAGCCACCACCTGAAACCACCCAGACCTGGATCTTCCCACCATCTGGGTCTCCTCCTATCATGTCTCTGACACACACCCACATCATAGCAGCAAAAGAGGAACAGCCTCTTGATCTTCAAAGATTCCTTCCTCCCAGAGCATCATCAGGTTCCTCTTAAGAGATTGGTTAGGCATGAGTACCTGCCAGTGTCAGACTCAAATATTCTATCACTTACCAATATCCTGTTCCTGTTCTGAGTCAATCCTTCCTATTTTTGTTGTCCCCTCCTAAAGGGAGAAACAAAGCCCTTTTAACAAGAATAAAAAGGGACACAGCCTACCCCCAAAGCAGAGTCCACTGGCTGAAGTGTTATCGCTGTCTCCCCACACCCACTCTGGCATTTTCCATACCACCTCTCGGCTTTGGTCCAGGTTGTTCTGACTGCGCTGCCCACTCACTGCAGCCTAGGAAGCCCCTGAGAAGGCAGGGGCAGACAATATGTAAGAAAACAGAACCAGCTCTTTGCAAAGCCAACAAGTGCTGGCAAGCTCCTTTCTGTGCCACAGCCTGATGTTAGGGAATTAGCTATGGCCACTGGCCAGAGATTTTCTAGTCTGAGGAAGTGGGCACATAGGCAGAATTTTCCTCCAGGGACTAAGGTTGGTGTAATCCAAGTTTGGTCCATTTAGTCTCAAAGAGACACACATTCTATGAGGATGCATGGAAGCACAGGATTTTTACCTTCTTGGTCCATAGAAGAAGTTCGATAGATACCATGTTCTAAGAAGAAGAAAGCACAACTAGGAGAAAAGCATATCTAGAATCAAAAAGGACTGGAAGAAAGTATAAGAGAGGAGGGGAAAATGGAGTTAGCATAAATGAATTACTGGGTAAGTAGAGGACAGGGCCTCTTGGTCCTTGGATTATGGCAATTCTTTTAAGAACACATAGCTCGGGATCCCTGGGTGGCGCAGCGGTTTGGCGCCTGCCTTTGGCCCAGGGCGCGATCCTGGAGATCCCGGATCGAATCCCACATCGGGCTCCCGGTGTATGGAGCCTGCTTCTCCCTCTGCCTGTGTGTGTCTCTCTCTTTCTATCATAAATAAATAAAAATTTTAAAAAAATAAACTTACTTTAAAAAAAAAAAGAACACATAGCTCTGTTTGGGGAAGGCAGCAACATGACAATAGAGATGCTGAGTTTAGGTACATATTTATCATGCATTAAATAACCATCCACAATGTCCCAGGAATTATGCTGAGTACTTGATAAACATCTCTTATTTAATCCTTAAACAACCTAAAATATAGTTATTATCCCCCTTTTATATATGAAGAATCTGAAACTGATGGGCAGGGAACCCACATACTAAATAGGAGAGTCATGGATAGAATTGAGGTCTCTCTGGGCCTGAGCCCAAGCTTGTTCAATCTCACTGTACTACTTCTCCCTAGTAGCTGATGGCTTTGAAGTAACCAGAGTGTTTCCCACTAGGTTTCACTGTTAGCAGTCAGAAAGGGGAAGCCCTTGCAGCTCCCTTAAAATAGCTGGTGACAAGGCAGGCTCCTGGAAGTAATGAATGAGACTCTGGCCTTACTGGGTTTGCACAGAGAAGCAAAGCCTAGCCTTTCCTGCTCAGCCACTGAGGACCACACAAACAAATGGATGCTGGCCTCTACAAACACCACCAAACAAAACTGAGGAAAAGGAGTTAAGACTCCTCCTGCCAGTTCAGGGTCAGCCCTGATGATGAAATGCATTTCTTACAAAAAGATAAGGTCACCACATATCACAACTTCTACATCGAAGGGCATAAATCACCACAAAACACAGTGGCATCTCATTTAACATGGGTTTAGTCGATGCCTGTGCTTGCTGTCCCCTCTGCTCACTTATGCAGGGAGAGTTAGCAGCACAGGGCAATTAGGAGAATGAAGTCCAGGATACCAGAAACCTGTGTTCCGCCCACCTTTCCTCTGTCATCTTCCCACCCAAGCTACTTCTCCAGGTGACCCAAGGGAAAAAAGCTTCCTGGGTATTGTTAGGGATTAGTTCCAGGTCTATAATCAAGAGAGCAATGCAAACAAAAAACACAGAGATTCTTGAGCAATTACTGCCATACTATTACCCAAACCATGAACTAAACAAAAAGTGAGAAAAAGGGTACATATATATCCCGCAGAAATGCCAGGATTAGAACTAGACTGAACCCTCATCCCTCAGGTTCACTGGAAATGCATCAAGGAGGGGGCACTACCCTCAGAACACATGGGCCCCGCAATGAAAACCAGCACTCCTACATTTCAGATGAGGCCTGCACTCATCTCTTGTCTCTGATTCAATCTCAGCCCCGTCCTTTAGCTACCCTGAGCTCTACCACTGGACTTCTAGCTTCATCTGTTTGCTCTGCACCCAATCAACACAGCAGATTAGTTCTACTCAAATATTAACCATTTTAATCCACCTGGTCTCTTCCAGACCTCCAACTTCTCTCTGTGGTTCTGACTAATGGAAGGATTTGACAGATAGCCTTTGATATTTAGATCTGTTATTTAGGTAACAGACACTTCTGCCCAAGGCATTTTCACTGAGCTAATTTATACTCACTTTGTTGAACATAAGCTACTTTAACTTTCTGAGAGGCTCAGTGTCCGACAGCTTCCCAGAGGGCTTATCCTAAGATGAGCTTTGCTAATATCTCACTACCATGTGCACTGCAGCATTAGGAGCCAGATTTCTCCAGGGATAGGAGTAGCATTATGTATTCCCCATAAACTGTTCCTTTCAAATGGCAGCTGGGGACAATTAGGAGAATGAAGATTGGATTTTCAGTGAACCTAGGGATTTTGGTCATATAAAGTATGTTCTGCCATCCACAGGGCCTGTCCTTCTATTGGAAGGCATTTTTGATGAGGACAGGATATGACTTACCTACTACTGGGGACTAACTCTCAAAATGCTTCATTTAGAAATGAGGACCTGGCTCTATGTGACAAAGAACCCTGCGATCCAGGTCCTTCTTGGAAGGCAGAAGCTTCATTCCATTGTTCTTGGACAGCTGCATATTGTGCCCTGCCCCACCCTGCTGGTCCACCAGCCCTCTGGGCTCATGCTTTCTTTAAGCTTTCTGCATCTACTTTTATTCTCCTCTCTTCTTTCCCTGGTAAACCTAGTAAGGGAGAAGCAGAAGGTGCACTTTTTGCTGACTTGAGACTTGAAGAATGGGAAGGTATTAGAAGGAAACTTTCAGATCTTTGATCCCCTCTTTAGCTTTTGAAAGCCATCTGTGAGCAGCCTGAATGTACAGAGCTCGGGAATGTCCGTGGTATTTCAAGGTTAGGATTTCACCTCCATGCCTGCACTCCTGTGCTTTAGAAAGCCAGAAAAGGAATATAAGAAGTATTAGTCTTACTTTAAAATGAGATTAAATCACAGAGAACAAAAGTAAGTTATATAAGAGCAACAGTAGCAGCCACAGAAAAACAAATAATTGTTCTGATTTCGTCTTCTACTCTAATCACACAAAAGCAAATGAATCACGATTGGCTGGCTAGCCCAGTTTCCTGAAGGCAAACCTGAAGGCAGTTCTGTGACATCTGGCTCAATTCACAGATGCCTGGTCACTGTCCTTGGCTTCTCCCTCAGTGACCTCTGGGGCCAGTGGCTCAGGAAAAGAGGGAATGCACCAGCCTGCTCACCTTGAGGTGATAGAGCACGACACCTGTGCTAAGTACATCGTCCTCCAAGGCCATTAGGTGTGGCAGGCTGGAGTCAATGACTACCCCAGCCCTCCTCCTGTTGATGTCCACTCTGTAATTCTCCACAAGGGCCTTCCACTCATTCCACTTCTGGGTCCAGTCTTTAGTCAGATGGTCTATCTACAGAGATAGAGGAAGCGGTTTCAGACACCCCGCAGGTAGAGCAAAATTAAGGTCAGAAGTCATCCTGGCCTGATAGCTCATGGCATTCCTTCCTGCCTTTCCTCACTGTTATTATTCAAAGCTCCACAGAGGCCCTTGAGCCTCCTCTGTGAGTTGTGTTTTCTAACATCTCTTCAATAAGCAAGTGTTACTTTTATAAATAGCAACTCCCTCAGTGTTATTTTTAAAGTTTTCTGCAACAAGCATGTATTGTTTTTGTAACTTGAAAAAAAATGCCATATATGTTATTTTCATTAATTGATGTGTTAGTCATATGTCTATGTTTATAATTTCCCTTTCCCTATTCCTTTTCCATATGATACATACTAAGGATCCTTTTATGAGCCAACACTTCTTTCCCAAGGTGCAGAACCTCAAATCCTAATATAAGCTTGTATGGGGCTCAAAGATATACAAAGCACCAAGAGGAATCTCCTCAGATAAAACAAAGACTGTAAGAAACTGGTCTGAAGGAACATGTAGTAACAACAATAAAATACTGAGGCTTACTATATATCAGGAACAGAGTTTTAAAAATATGTAGGGGTCTGTATCTCTCATGAATAAATAAATAAAATCCTTTAAAAAAAACGATATGTAGGGGCACCTGGGTGGCTCAGTGGGTTAAGCATCTGACTTGATTTCATCTCAAGTCATGATCTCAGGGTTGTAAGACTGGGTTCCACATTGGGCTCTGCACTAGGTGTGGAGCCTGCTTAAGAATCTCTGGGACGCCTGGGTGGCTCAGTGGTTGAACATCTGCCTTTGGCTTGGGGTGTGATCCCACAGTCCTAGGATGGAGTTCCACATAGGGCTCCCTGCATGGAGCTTGCTTCTCCCTCTGCCTGTGTCTCTGCCTCTTTCTCTGTGTGTCTCTCATGAATAAATAAAATCTTAAAAAAAAAAAAAACCTCTCTCCCTCTCCCTCTGTCTCTATCCACTTCCCTCTCTAAAAATATATATATATATATTAATATCATATATAATATAATATAGCAAGTTAGAGGCCTTAAGCTAAGGCCACCTGGGGAACGTGAATAAACAGTGTTGAATGCAAGGTGGTTTTTTTCTTCTTTTGGTGGAAATTTCCTAGGCAGGGAAGTTATTCTGGGAATGGAAGAACTGAGGAAGCCCAAGAAAAGGACCTGGGTCCATTTCTCAGAAAATGGATACTTGAGAAAAAACTAAGTATGCCAAGTTCAGGCACAAGTGTTTTACCCCAGAAATGTTACTTTTAATGTTATAATCATTGAATTGAAGTCTGCAAAGAATAAGACTACAGGGTACCCATGGATTAGGACCTAGCAAAGGTGAGCAGCAAGGCACTCTGGCTTACAGTTTAGCCTGCCTGGCTCAGCTACCTGGAGGTACCACTGAACACACTTCCCCTTCTGGCTGGTTTTCATCACATACTCCTATGCTGCCTAAGGTCATCAGGCCAGCAAGTGGCAGATTCAAGACAAGGTCTGCCAAAATATATAAAACTGCTAATGAGCGTGAATGATTTTGACTCTGTACCTTATCTTTTATGTATATAGGTGTGATATATTCTGAACCAAAAATTAGAACATATATTTAAATACAGAATTTTTGAGAAATGTCTGGATGTGTGATGTAGTTTTAAAGTTTAGTTTGGGTAACAAAATATTGACATAGCCAGGATACTTTATAATGTATACAGATGATGAAACAGAATACTGGGAATTGGGATATGCGGTTGTCATATCTAAATCTAACCTGTCACACAATAATGCTTGACATTTCTTCCTTATAAATGTCTCCAGGAATCATCATTTAATCTAACCTCCCCAAATGTCTATCCTTACCCTCATGGGGTCACAAAATTACTCTCTCTCCTGGTTATCTCTCTGTTTCCAATCTTCCTTCCCTTCAATTCATCCTACCCACAACTTTCATATTAATTTCCCAATATATGCCTTTATTATGTCACCAATCTGGTTCAAGAAGCCATGAGTAATATTGTGAATGTCAAGTTCAAACCTTCTAAACTGGCCCTAACCTTACCTTCACTAAACTCTACCATGAGCATGTATTCTAGTCAGCTCAGTCTTCCTTATACTGTGTGCTTCCACATGGCCTCCCACACCAGTTTATCCTTCCAGTTCCATGGCTCTGCTGATATTATCCCACCCTCACCCAAAATGTCTTACCCTTTTCTTCCTATCTAACACACTCTACTGATCTTTCAAGGTCTAGTTCAAGTTCTCTATCCTCCAGCTTCAGCACTGTGATACCTGCACTGAAAATTCTAAGCCATAATGATTTCTCCCTTCCCTTCGTGGATGTATCTTGCAAGAAGTTACTATGGCCGAGTTCAAAAAAAAAGCTCTCTTCATATAACTCATATAGTTCACTACATTTAACCATTCCCTAAATGTGTTTCCAACTCAACTGCAAGCCATCTGAAAGAAGGAACTTCTTTGTATCTTTTGAAGCATCACGCTGAGCACCTATTTAGTGCTCAATGAATACATGTCAGTCAATTGATTTACTGACTGGAAAACAATTTTTATTTTCTAGGCTACACTCCCTATCCAGAGGGAGTTATCATGAACCCCTAAGAGAACAAAACAAAGAAAGCCAGTCACCAGCCCCTAGGGCAAACTCATTCCCCACTCAAAGCTCAATGAAGACAAAAACTATCTCTAGACTAAACAGAACCTGTGCCCTGACAAGGAAACAGCCCTGACTCAGGAATAATGAATGGAAGGACACCTGGGTGGCTCAGTGGTTAAGTGTTTGCCTTTGGCTCAGGGCATGATCCTGGTCCGGGGATCGAGTCCCCACTGGGCCTCCTGTGAGGAGCCTGCTTCTCTCTATGCCTGTGTCTATGCCTCTCTCTCTGTATCTTTCATGAATAAATAAAATCTAAAAACAAAAAACAAACAAAAAAAAAGGAATAATGGAAGGAGATGAGACCTACTATCAGGGTGATGTAAAGCTTAACTGTGTCCACCCAATATACCCACCTTCAATTCATTTTGGAGAACCAGTTCTTTCAGATTCTCATCCTTTTCCTCATTCAGTGGACTGAAGTTTCTCTGCACAAAAAGAAATATGTGCTTTGTGGGTCTCATCCTTACTCTTATTAAGGAAGAGAGGAGCAGATAAAAAAGACTATGATTTAAATCAGAAACAATTAGAAGCTTAAATATTGGGGTTCACACTGGTACAAAGAAGGAAAACTCAAATTTTTCTGGAGGACCCCATTCCTTGAATCCACCTACACACAAAATAAGGGCCACTTAAGCAAATATCTTTAGGACAACAAAGAAAATATAGTGAGGATGCCCACCCCATCTGAAACTACTCCGATAATCAGAATAATCCATGTCCTGTCTTTGCTCCTGCCTCTGTTCCACAAGTGTCACTTAATCAAAAACACAGAATGCAGCAGGACTCAGATTCTATGCAGAAGAAAAGGAGGTTTGGGGTACAGAAAAGTTCTGATTGCCTGAATACCAGTTCGAAGTTCAGCAGCATGGCTTTTAGTCTTCTAATCTCCTCCCTGAGTTCTCTGATCAATTTTACATTTGCATCCTGAAACATAAAGAACTTGGTTTCACAAAGACTGATACGAGGCTTCAACCAGCTCTAAGATGCTATAGAGAATTAGTTTGGAAAAAGTGGTTTACCACTTTGGAGTAACTTGAGGCAGTCTTCTCAAAGTAAGGTCCCAGAATCACATCAACTTCACTTAAAAACTTGTTAGAAATGCAAATTCTGCTCTCCCACCCTCTCAATACCTACCAAATCAGAAACTCTTGAGGGCTGGGGCTCAGCTGTGGTTTAATCAACCCTCCAAGTGGTGATTCTGATATACACTTAAGTATGAGAATTGCTGCACTTGAGCAGGAGGTTGACAGGTAACGCAAGTGCCAGTGCAAGTGTAGGTAGTAGATGCCGATCTTCCTGTAATAAAACTAAATTTATACCTACCTAAATACACTGCCTTTTAATTTTAAAACAGTCCACAGACAGGCTATATAGGCTGGCCACCAGTTTGCGATCCCTGCCCTGAAACTTTTCATTGCAAAGCAGATAAGGAATTTTTAAAATTTTCTTATTACTCAACTTTTCAAAACTAATAAATTCTTTTTTTTAAACTAATAAATTCCTTATATGCTTCTTGCAGCCCAAAACAGAGAAGTTGTTGCAGTTTGCACAGAAGAGAAATAAAATACAAGCATACGTCAATATAAATTCAAAACAAAAGCCGAGAACACAGAGACTTTTAAATAATCTTCCTTAGGGTGGCAGTGGTATACCACCGATCTTAAAAGGGATGTTCTCAGAGAAATATCTAAAATAAATTATTCAAAAAGGCAACGAATGAAGTCAGTAGAGATATGAGAGAAGGGTATGACACCAAAAGAAAGAATTTCACTCTATTTTCATTTGGAGAAGTCATGCAAGTAGGGGTGAGGGTGAAGAGAAAGAGATCAATGAAAGAATAAAAGAACTTAGTGTAAACAATACCAGACCAAGACTCCAAGTGAAAGTCTCACCTCATTTACCCGTGGCTTGTTGATGATGTGTTTGGCATTGGATGCATATCTTAGTGTGCTCATGGTCTCACTGTAGCTAGTGTGTGCAGGAGACACAGCTGAGGTAGAAGGAGAAAGTTAAAAACCATGCCAGCCCTTCCGACCCAGCCTGTAACCACTTGCCTTTATTGCTATTGTCCATGCTGTATTATGACACCCTTAATGAAATGGGTGGCCATGGCCCTTTCTCTGAGGTAGAATACCAGTCCTAACACAGAACCTGCTCCAGCCTCCCACTCACTGGCAACCATGATTGTTTTGGAGTTGCCTCCAAGACTGTCCTTCAGCAGCCAGGTCAACACGGAGTCCCGGTATGGGATGTAAGACTGCCTCCGGGAAGGCCCTGCTCCACTGCTGGTCCCTGAAGGAGAGCTAGGGATCCCACTGTCACCATCACTGGCTGCACTGTTGAGGCTTTGGCAGCTGCTGAATGCTTGAGAATTCTGGGCTTTAAAGACAACAAAATAATAAAAGTGTAAGAAGAAAGGAATTATGAAACACATGCATTAAAACAATGGTTGGGGAACATAAATGTAAATATCACACTTTGTAATCCTTCTCTGCATGATAGGATGCCAGTTTGAATCCTGACTTTGATTTTGGACTCAAGACAGACTATGTGAGCCACATGATTTTTCAGTCTCCCTTCTTGAAATGAGATGGGATGGGATAATGATCACAGTGTCCTCAACTGCAGACAAGTATCAATTTTCATGTCCTCATCAGAGGTAACTTTATAAAAAAGAACCTTGTAAATGTCTACCCTATTTCATAAAATTATTTTCCAAAGTCTCCCTCCCACTCTGATGATCCAGTCCATAAGCAAAATACCTAAGGTGGAGATAACAATTCCCAGAGTCACAAGAGACTTGTTGATATTGGCTCCTTCGGTAATCCGGTCCTTACAGTAACTGGGATCTGCTCTTTCACTAAAAAAAATCAATGAAAACAAAAATAAAAGAAAGAAGAAGACCTTGTCCTTATAATGCTGTTGAAAGACACTATTCATTATGTGGTACATTATGTAAAAAGCCCACAAGATAAATTCTTTTTAGAATTTAGTGCCAGAAAAAAGTATTATCATCTTGTAATGAACTGGCATTCCTCCACTTCTCAGGCAATAGAAATCAAATAATTCATTAATTTCATCTATTTATGGCCTTATGGTATCTGTCGATGTCTTGAATTCCTTTTTTAAGTCAATGGGAAATATTGAAAAGTCACACTTCCAAATGCCTGATAATAGTTTCTCCCAGACAGTATTGCATTTTTCCCCTCAAAATGCCAGAGTTGCAGCTGACAGAAACAACACTTAATTTTAAGGGAATGACGTACCATATTAATAATTTAGCAGTTTTAAAATAAGAAAATTTGCTTTATCTCACCTCACACTTTTTTTGCAACATTATCCCCAAGACTTTCTTTCTGAATATACATGTGACTATAATTCATGCTTTCTTCTAATACTTAGAAGATCATATCTTGTCCTCCATGCCACAGTATTTTTCAAAACTTTCTTCCCCTCTTTTCCCCCCAGTATTGCGTAGGGCTGCATAAAATCAATATTAAGACAGAGGGAAAAAAAAAGTGTACTAACCCAGTTACTTCCACTTAGAGCAGTGGTTTTTGATCTTGACTATACACTGGAATTACCTGGGCAGCTTCAAAAAGCGATGCCTGCACTATCTCTGACATCACTATAAAGTGACTTATTTGATCAGAGGTGAAACCAAGGCACTGAGAATTTTTAAAGGCCCAGGTAATTTTAATAGGCAGCTAAGATTTAGAACCCCTGACACTGAAGATTTTTTCAGCCCCTGAGAATTATAATTTCTTAACATAGCATTCAAAAATTTGTTTCTTTAATAATTTTCTCAGGCTGACTGAAATGTGAAAAAGGATGGAACAAGTTTATTCCCTGTAAAATGGGCAAGAACAAGGTCATTGTCAAGGGATTAATTTCCCTTGGCTTTGAAATCCTAATTACCTGCCTGCTAGGTCCACAAGGTTGATCTTGCTAGCAATTTCAGATGGGAGGTTGTTCTCCAGGACTGCCTAAGGTAGAAAACACATTTAAAGCTTGTCATTTGAACAGCATGATTTTTTCCCTTTAGACATCCTCCTAAACAAGCTGGTATTCTGGATTTTTAGCCAAATCATGCAAGAAATCTGTATTTGAATGTGCTCTGAATTAAATAAGCTCCCAAAGTCTGATAATCAGTAAGACCTGGGGTCTTACTTCATCAAAAATATGAGCAAGACTTCCACAGAGTTAAGTGGGCAATTCCCCACAAAGTCTTATGAGTACAATTTTCAGAGGTACCAGAAATTTTAGTACAATTTAGCAGGCAAATGCTCAACTCCCCTTCTAGGGGCTGACTCTCATCTGTAGAGATCCACAGCAGGCCCCTGACTGGGTTTGTCTATCCTTAACTGGAGTCATAGCCTATTAACTTGCAAGGGCAAGCACTCTATGTTTTCTATTCAGGGGCATCCAGCCCTCAGGAGCAAAACTACCTTGCCTTTTTTTTAAAAAAACATTAAGGGTGGGGTTTTGTTATTTTATTTTAATGTTTAAATAAACCCCTATATGTACTGGCAACCGATTTTTCACAAACTTGCAAAGGTAATCAGTGCAGATTGTGTAATCTTTCCAACAAATAGTGATAGGACAAGTGGATATCCATATGTTAATCACCAAAATCCAGTTTTAAAACATTTCCAATAACCCCCCAAATTTTCCCAAGTCAGTATGTAATCAATCTATTCCCATCCTATGCCCAGGCAACCACTCAACTTTCTATATAAAATTTGCCTTCTCAGAATATTTTATACAAATGGAATCATACAATGTCTGGCTTCTTTCACTGTGCATAATTATTTTGAGATTCATCCATGTTGAGGCATGTATCAAGAGTTTGCTCTTTTTTATTGATGAATAGTATTCCATCATACGAATATACTGGGTTTATTTATTCATTCACCTCCTCATGGTCATTTGAGTTGTTTCTGGCTTTGAGCAATTACAAATAAAGTTGCTATGAATATTTGAGTACCAGTCTTTGTATGGACATACCATTTCTTTTCTCTTGGGAAAAATAGCTAGACATAGAATTGGATTATATGGTAGATACATGTTTAAACTGTTAAATTCTTTTCCATGGATGTACCACTCACTTTACATTCCAACTGGTAATATAGTGGATGAGAACTCCAGCTTCTACATATAAGGCCATGACTTAGCATAATCACTCTTTTGAATTTTAGCTATTTTATTTTTTTAAAGATTTTATTTATTTTTAATTCATGAGAGACACACACACACAGAGAGAGAGAGAGAGAGAGAGAGAGAGGCAGAGACACGGGCAGAGGGAGAAGCAGGCTTCATGCAGGGAACCTGACGTGGGACTCAATCCCGGGTTACCAGGATCAGGCCCTGGGCTGAAGGTGGTACTAAACCATTGAACCACCTGGGCTGCCCAAATTTTAGCTATTTTAAAAGGTGGATAGTGGTATCTTATTTGATTTTAACTTACAGTCTCTTAATGATTAATAATGTTTGCATTTTTTCAAGTGCTTAATTACCATCTGTGTATTTTCTTTAGTTAAGTGTTGGTTTAAAATTTTTTCCCACTGCTTTGAGTTGCTTTCTTACTTCTGAGTAAGACCTATATATTAGAGGTCTATATATTATCATGGATACAAATCCTTTATCAGATAGGTTTTACAAATAAATTTTCCTATCTTTTTCTTTTTATTCTCTTCATAATGTCTTTCAAAGAAAAGTTTTAAATTTTGACCAACTGCAAATTTCAGTTTGTTCTTGTTCAATTTATGCTTTTGTGCCACGTTAAAAAAAAAAAAAAAAAAAAAAAAAAAACCTTTGCCTAGTTCAATACCACAAAGGTTCCCCAAAGTTATCTCCAAGTTTAATAGTTTCAGACTTTACATTTATATCTATGATCTAGTTGGAGTTAACTTTTAGATAAAGTGCAAGGAATGGATCAAAGTTGTTTTGTTTGTGGCGGGGGTGGTGGTGGTGGTGTTTTTTGTTTTAACATACGGATATCCACTTGTCCTATCACTATTTGTTGGAAAGATTACACAATCTGCACTGATTACCTTTGCAAGTTTGTGAAAAATCGGTTGCCAGTATATATAGGGGTTTATTTTGGACTCCCTACTGTTCCATGGATCTATTTGTCTATCTTAACATTAATGTCACACTGTCTTGATTAGCCTTTTATTTTTACCCCAAAAATAACTGTATTAGGAGAAATTCCAAACATACATAACAGTAGAAAAAATAGTATAATGAATCCTCAGGTACCTGTCACCTAGCTTCAACAATAATAACTTGTAGCCAGTCTCACTTTGCTTATACCCCCACTTACTTCACCTACCCACATTATTTTAAAGCCAATTCATCACTAAAATTTCATCTGTAAATATTACAATATGCATCTCTGAAGGACAAAGACCCTTAAAAACACAATCACAATCAGTATTCCTAGGACATTATCAACAATTCCTTACAGCATCAAATATCTAGTCACTGTTTCCTACTCAGTTTAAGTTTCTTTGAATCAGAATCCAACTAAAGTCCTACATAATGAAATTAATTGAGGTGTCTTTTTTTTTTAAGGTAGATAACTTTAAATTTGAATGTGCCATCATTTATTTTTTCCAGTTTTGAGATGTAACTGACAAATACCATTGTAAGTTTAAGATCTATAACTTAATGATTTTATATATATAAAATCATTAAGTTATATATAAATATATATTAATGATTAAAATCATTAAGTTATATATATATATACACACACACACACATATATATAGCCAAAGGATTACCACAATAAGTTAACATCCACCACTTCACACAATTACAAATTTTTTGCCTTTGTGGTAACTTTAAGATCTACTCTTCCAGCAACTTTCAAATATACAATACAGCATTGTTAACTCTAGTCATCAAATAGTACTTTATATCCCCGTAACTTACTTACCTTATTAATTGCATACTTTAGCTTTACATGGTATATGGTTTACCCTGGAGAAGGGTCTATGTGCACTTAAAAAATGTATTCTGTAGATGTTAAGAGTTCTTCAAATGTCAGTTCATACTGGCTGATAATGTTCTATATTCTTCTATTTCCTTGCTAATTTCTGCCTAGTTGTTCTACCAACTACTGAAAGCAAAATACTGAAATCTTTATTATAACTGACTTGATTATTTCTCCTTTAAGTTCTGTTATTTTCCTTCTTACATTTTGGACCTCTGCTGTTGGGAGCACATACGTTTGGACCTCTGCTGTTGGGAGCACATACGTTTATAACTGTTAGATCTTTTTGATGTATGGATTCTTTATCATTATGAAATGTCCCTCTTTGTCTATAGTACATATTTGTCTTAAAAATTATTTTTTGTCTGACATTAAGATAATACTCTAATTCTTATGGTTACTATATATATGGTATATATTTTTCTATCCCTTAACTTTCAATATACTTGTATCTTTTTTTTTTTTACTTTTTTTTTTTTATTGGTGTTCAATTTACTAACATACAGAATAACACCCAGTGCCCGTCACCCATTCACTCCCACCCCCCGCCCTCCTCCCCTTCTACCACCCCTAGTTCGTTTCCCAGAGTTAGCAGTCTTTACGTTCTGTCTCCCTTTCTGATATTTCCCACACATTTCTTCTCCCTTCCCTTATTTTCCCTTTCACTATTATTTATATTCCCCAAATGAATGAGAACATATAATGTTTGTCCTTCTCCGACTGACTTACTTCACTCAGCATAATACCCTCCAGTTCCATCCACGTTGAAGCAAATGGTGGGTATTTGTCATTTCTAATAGCTGAGTAATATTCCATTGTATACATAAACCACATCTTCTTTATCCATTCATCTTTCGTTGGACACCGAGGTTCCTTCCACAGTTTGGCTATAGTGGCCATTGCTGCTAGAAACATCGGGGTGCAGGTGTCCCGGCGTTTCATTGCATTTGTATCTTTGGGGTAAATCCCCAACAGTGCAATGTATCTTTGAATCTAAGGACCATTTCTTGGAGACAGTGTAGAGCTGAGTTTTGCTTTTATCCATTCATGCAACTTAATGTAATTATTAATGCATTCAGAATTGTACCTGTTTTTCTATTTATTTTCCATATGTTTCGTGTATTTTTTTGCACCACTGTTCTTCCTTCACTGTCTTTTCTGTGTTATTTTTAGTGTACCATTTCTAATTTTTGAATTATATTTTTGAGTTACTTTCTTAGTGGTTGCTCTACAGATTACAATATGCATCACAACTCATCATGATCAATCTCAAAATAATACTAACATAATTCCTATAAACATAGAAACTTTACTCCAATACATCTTCTTTTCCTCTTCATTCCTTTGTGCTATTAGTGCCATATGTGTAACAATGTATATATATGTGATGTATGTAATATAGCACTATAATTATTCTTTTATGCGATCTTATTTTTAATAAAATTGGGATAAAACATAAGAATGTATTTATGTAGCTTTTTATATTAACCTACATATTTCCTATTCTCAGAACTTTTCACTCCTTCCTGTAGACTTAAGTTACTGATATTGCTTTCTCTCAGCCTGAAAAATTTCATTTGGTTTTCTCGTAAGATAGGCTTGCTAGCGATTAATTCTTTTTTTTTTCTTTTTTATCTGGGGACTGTTCTTATTTTATCTTCACTTTGAAAGTTAATTTTTATGCATATAGAATTCTTGGTTTATTTATTTCCTTTCAACACTCTGTCTTCTGGGGTCCAATGTTTGATGAAAAATTGGTCATTAATCATGTAATTGTTCTCTTGTACATCATAAGTCCGCTTTCTCTAGCTATATTCAAGATTTTCTTTATATTTTTCAACAATTTTACCATGAAGTATCTAAGTATGGATCTTTTTATGTTTATTTTACTTGGAGTTCTTAAAATACTTGTATCTGTACACTAATGATTTTTAACTTTTGGAATTTTTTGGCCACTATTTTTCAAATTTTTCTTATGCCTATTTTCTCTTCTCTTTCTGGGATCCCCATTACACTTATACTAACACATTTGCTGTGGTCCAACAGGTCTGTGAGGCTCTGTACATTTTTCTTTAATCTTTTTTTTTTTATTCATTCTTCTTGAAACTGGATGATTTCCATTTATCTATGTTCACATTAGCTAATTCTTCTGCCATCCTCATATCTGCTCAAGTCCCACTATTTTTTTTTGTTTCATTATTGCAAAAATCAATTCCAGGACCCCCATTTTATAAAACAATGTTTATGATTTTATAAAAATTCCCTAGAGTCACTGGCATCATATTTTCCTTTAATTCATTAAACATGGTTTCCTTCAACTCCTTGAACATACTTACATTAGTTGCTTTGAAGTCTTTATATGCTAAATCAAACATCTGGAAAACTGAGAATCAATTTCTACTGTTTTTTTTTTCCCCTCCACGACCATGGGTCATATTTTCTTATTGCCTTATGCATGTCTAATGATTTTTGGTCGAATATTAGACATTTTAGATAATATATTGTACCAACTCTGAATTCTGAATTTTTTCCTCTTGAGTAGTGGTTGTTGTTTGGTTTCTCTGGCCTAAAAATCTCGAAAATCTGCCTTCCTAGCAATACTATATTCAAAGAGGTCTCTTCATTTTTTTCCCTTTAGTCATTTTTAATTCTAAGCTTGGCCTTCTGGGGCTGCCCTCTGCAGAGCTGAGTGTTCAGCAAAAGACTGGTCAGAAGTTATAATCAAACACCTCAAGCCAATAAGATCTCTATTCTCTGTTGATGGATCTACGTGTGGGCTTGGGAATGCAATAAAAGTTCAGTTTTAGGTTTAAGTTCTGTTCAATACAAGGTATGTAAGGATCCTAATTAAGCCCACTATGGCTGCATCATTTTCCAGAACTCCCTATTAAATCCCCAAATAATCTGTCAGTTCTTTTCTTGCCTGAAAGAGACCCACAATCCCAGGCTAATGGAGTCATTAGTTTCCTTGTTAGCTTGCCACCAAGAGCACCATTCTGACAATGGTCCAAATCAAGTGAATTCTTCCAGCAGAGGTAGTAATAAAATTAATGGTTTTCACCATCTTCCTTTCCCTGATTGAACTACTTCACTGACAGAGACAGGCAGGGATGGGACTAGCCCAAGGCAATACACCACAGATTTGTACTATTCTTACCTGTAATTAAGTAGTTTTCTTGAATAAATATCTTGGTTTACTATATGTCTCTGGTCTATTTTTAGAGCAGAGAAATGGTTGTTTTGATTTTGACAGTTTTGTTCAAGTTTATAGTTGCTTTTGGGAGATAGGATTTGTTGACCTCCTCACTCCATCATAACAGAAGTAAAACCACTTTTTCATTATAATGTTTATTTTCATTTCAATCCTACTTCTTGTTTTAAATGCTCATACTAATCACACAGATATAAAAGTACTTTGAAATGTTAAAACTAAAATATAAGTTGAAGATATTTTGATTAGTCTTTATTAAACTGCCTCTACTCTTTCTGGTGTAGAGCTTAGTAGACTGTATGTAGGTCTTCCTTATATATTAGGTCACAGGAGAGGACCTATAAATGGAAAGGTATGAAGAAAGGAAAAGAAATAAGACAACAAGAAAGCAGTCAAAAGGGACTAGAAAAGTTAGAAATCTAAGCAAATAAAGGGGTAACCAACCTGTGTATAGTAGATAGTGAAGATGGCATGGGATCTGCTGCTGGCCTCATGAATATGAGTAGCTGCTGTGATTCTGTGTACATAAAGGAAAACAATTAGGATAAATATAATTTATGCATGGTGAATCCTTAAGAATCCATGGTGAACACAGAAATGTTAGTGCCAAGGTTCACAGGTGAGAATCCTAAAACATCCATATTTAATTCAGTTTAGTTAGGAGAGTGGTCCAAAAATGGCAAAAGCAGCATTCTAGGTACTGATATCTCAGAATAAAAGGGAGTGTAGCTTCATAGTAAACCACATTAGAACATTTTTTAAGCAAGAGAAGCAAAAATCAGAGTTGAAAGGGAATACAAGAGCGCCATCAACCTGGAAGAATATCCCTAAAATAGACCCATTTAAGTAGGGCAAATGGAGGTAGAGAGCTTGCTGGAGAAGTGTCAAAGAGAAAGTAAAATGTTATTAAACACTAAATATTAATCTTATAGTGTCAGAAAAGAATTTGAAATGAGATCTTGAATTATGTCAATGTCATACTTGAGCCAGTAAAATTCATAACCTTCTTTAGAAAGTCATTGCAATATTAACCCTTAAAGTCAGAAGAGTCTTCCCTTTATCTAAATCTAAGTCAATCATATTTCAGTTTAAGACCATCTCATTGCCTTCTGTTCTCAGAGGAGCTGGAGAATTGAAGAGTCAAACTCCAAAGGCAGGTCTCATGATTCAAGGATAAAAAAGTGAAGCCTGACACTTAAAGATCAAGGAACCCAGGGTACCCTGAAGACCAGGATAGTTCCATGAAACCCAAGGAGCAGAAAGTTAAATTTAAAGTTCCTCCTTCATGGTCAATTAATTTAGACTAGCCACTAATAGGGTAAAAAGACTACATCCCAGCATTTTTTCCAGATAGAAAGGCTATTCTTTCAGGCATATACTAATAACAGTCTGGGTATTTCTTAGTAACTAACAATATGGAATATTATCACAATTTACAATAGCTTATAGAAGAGTCTACAGTGCTTATTCATAGCAGATTCAAAACAGTCTTTTTTGAGTGGCCTTTACAAGTATGCAAAACTAGAAGAAAAATGGTTTTCTGAAACACTTAAAACTATATTGAATCTTATTTCTATCATGCTTACAGAGAGGACAATGCAGGCAAGAATCTTTTTTTTTTTTTTTGGTTAAAATAGCAAAAGTTGTATATTATAAGGCAAAACACAGAGAAAACTCTGGGCTTACTGCCTAATATTACCATATCAAGAACAAACTCCAGCTTCACTACTAATGAGAAATGCACAAAATCTTAGCCACTGCCCCTTATCCTGGGTACATTACTATTCTGAGAAAGGCCTCTTGATTGTAAAGATGGAAGCTACTGTGAGAAGTATAATCATATACTCCAAAGGGAGATGAGCATACAGGAAAGAAGAAGGAAACTGAAAGAAGGACAGCAACAATTAAACCTGTTACCTGTTTGCTATTCCCTCCTCCAAGAGTTGAATTACTTGCTTATAGTTGGTAACTACATGTTGAGATAAACCTATCAGATTTGTGAGGGAGGAAAAAAGAAAATAAAATTTTGGTAAAGTGTAATTTCTTCCTGTAGGTCATTAACTTTATCCTATATCATTTGATAGACAAACATGAGAAAGACTAAATTCCTTAAGATAATATATTAAATCAACAAATTCTTATTGGAAGCCTACTATGAGGCATTATGATAGACTCTGGAAACACAGGTCTCTGCCCTCACAGAGAATGTAGCCCAGAATTAATAAAGTGGTTATACTAACAACAACAAAAACAATGGTAATTCCTTACAATTTAGCTATATATGTATAAGAAAAGTTACTATATTACCTCCTTTGGCCCTCACAAAATTGCTGAGGTAAACAGATGCTACGTGCCCCAAAAGATGGCAGACTCAATTTGGCATGCAAAACATACAATACACATGTCCCTATCCAATCACAATTTACAGTCATAAATTACACTATATAACATAATATGGCCAAATGCCACCAGAGTAGAAGAGATAATAAATGCTAAGGCAGTCAGAGGAGTGGCCAGGGCAGGCTCCATGGAGGAAGTGAGACTTGAATTTAGTCACTACAGAATGAGTAGGCTTCACGTAGATGAAGAGGAGCTTAGGACACGAAAGTAAGTGTTTATGAGTGGTTACTGATCAAGTCAAAACATTCCTTCACAAATGAATCAGAGATACAGAACAAACTAACTTTGTTGGCTCATTACTGAATTACGCTAGGAATTAGCAAAGCAATTTCAACACTGAGTAGATTTCTTTATAATGAGAAATTATTGTTAAAACCACAATGAGGTAAAATGTGGCTAAAATAAAAAAACACAAGAAACAACAAATGTTGGCGAGAATGCAGCGAGAAGGGAACCCTCACATACTGTAAGCAAGAATGCAAACTAGTGCAACCACTGTGGAAGCCAAAATGGAGATTCCTCACAAAATTAAAAACAGAACTACCATATGGTCCAGTAATTCCACTATTTACCCAAAAGAATATGAAAACTCTAATTTGAAAAGATATATGCACCTCTATGTTTATAGCAGCATTATTCACAAGAGCCAAAATATGGAAGCAGCCGAGTGTCCATTGATAGATGAACAAAGAAACTGTGATACAGATATACAATATAGACATATATAATGTAATATTACTCAGCCATAAATAGGAATGAAATCTTGCCATTTACAATAATATGGATGGGACTAGAGAGTATAACACTTAGTGAAATAAGTCAGAAAAAGACAAATACCATATTATTTCACTCATGTGGAATTTAAGAAACAAAACAAATCAACAAAGAAAAAAAAAGAAAAGAAAAACGGACTCTTAACTGCTCATCTAGAGAACTGATGGTTATCGGAGGGGAGGTGAGTGGGGGACAGGTGAAATAGGTGATGGGGATTAAGAGTTCCTTAACATGATGGGCAATGAATAATGTGTAGAATTGTTGAATCACCGTATTTCACACCTGAAACTAATATAACACTGTATGTTAGCTATACTGGATATAAAATTTTAAAAATAAATTCAACAGGGCAGCCCCAGTGGCACAGCGGTTTGGCGCCGCCTGCAGCCTGGGGTGTGATCCTGGAGACCCGGATCAAGTCCCATGTAGGGCTCCCTGCGTGGAGCCTGCTTCTCCCTCTGCCTGTGTCTCTGCCTCTCTCTTGCTCTCTCTGAATGAATAAATAAATACATCTTTAAAAATAATAATAATAATAAATTCAACAACTGAAACTAATGATACATTATACATTAATTGAATTTAAATAAGATGAAAATTAAAAATAGGGATGCCTGGGTGGCTCAGAGGTTGAGCATCTGCCTTTGGTTCAGGGCGTGATCCTGGAGTCCCAGGATCAGGTCCCACATTAGGCTCCATGCATGGAGGCTGCTTCTCCCTCTGCCTGTGTCTCTGCCTCTCTCTCTATGTGTCTTTCATAAATGAATAAATAAAATCTTTAAAAAAATTAAAATAATAAAATTTAAAATGAAATAAAACAAATTTAAAAGTTATTATTTAGATGTTCTAATAGTTTTGCAGTTATGTTTTTAAAAAATCATTCCTTATCAGGCTCCTCACAGGGAGCTTGCTTCTCCCTCTGCCTGTCTCTGCCTCTCTCTCTGTCTCTCTCATGAATAAGTATATAAACTCTTTAAATAAATAAATAAATAAACAAATAAATAAATATATAATAAAAATCATTCCTTATCTTTTAGGGCTATGTACTAACATATAGATGAATTGATGTGACATCTGTAATTTGCCTCAAAACAACATAAGATGAAGAAAAGTGGAGAGGAATATAGATAGAGCAGAAATGGCCAAGGGTTAGTGGTTATTTTAACTGGGTAATGGGTATAGAGTGTTCATTATATTAGCCTATTTTTTTTCATTCTATTTTATTCTATCCTATTTCATTTATCCAAAAAATGCTGACAATTAGCCTATTTTTGGTGTATGCTCAAAAGTCTCTATAATAAAAAGAGTTTTAAAATGTTTTTAAGATTTATTTATTATTTTAGAAAGAAGGAGGGAGAGGCAACAGGACAGGACCCCTAAAAGACTCCTCACTGAGCATGGAGCCCAATGTGGTGGGGCCCAATCTCACGACCCTGAGATCATGACCTGAGTCAAAACCAAGAGTTGGGCGCTTAACCAAAAGAGCCACACAGGAGTCCCAAAGAGTTTTAAAAACTTTAACCAAGGATGGAGACTTTCTGTTTTTTTTTTTAAAGATTTTATTTATTTAGATAAATAAATTTAGATTCATTTATTTAAAGAGACACAGAGAAAGGCAGAAACATAGGCAGAGGGAGGAGAAGCGGGCTCCATGTAGGAGCCCAATGTGGGACTCGAGCCCAGAACTCCAGGATCATGCCCTGAGCCGAAGGCAGGCGCTCAACTGCTGAGCCACCCAGACGTCCCAAGACTTTCTGCTTTTGATAATGACAAATGAGATAACACAAATTGATCCTTCCAGTAAAAACTATTAGAAAAATCTAGACAAAATATTAAAGACATAAGCTTTTAGGCACAGAGGGATAACCAGATAGTAAAAATTTTCCAGCCCATATATTGGGGGAAGATGGAAGCCCAGAAAAATGAGGCCAACATCTGGGGACACTTTTCCTCTGAAGTCATTTGGGATAGGTGACACAGCCTCACAGGTCTAGGAAGATACAGACTGTAGTAGACTACAGACTACTACTACTGTAGTAGACTACAGTAGACTCTGTAGTCCAGAGTCTATACAGAGTTGCCCTATAGAACTCTACTTGAGTTGGAAACCCAAAGGGCTAGAACATAAGAATAAGGTTGTTAGAAGTAAACAGCCTTTGGGGGCGCCTGAGTGGCTCAGCTGAGCCTCGCACCTGCTTCAGATTTTCTCTTTCCCTCGGCCACCCCTCCATCTCTTAAAAAAAAAAAAGGAAAGAACTCTTGAAGGGATTACAGTTCAGCTTTGAGAATATTCTCAAACCTTAAATTGGACTGAGGTAATTCTGGATCACTAGCTTGTAGATAAACTTGGTGCAAACAAATATGTCTTCTGTAGAGCAAGATACCATTGTCCTGGACCTCTAAATTATTACTCTAAACAATTTAGCAAATGCCATCTGGCACAAAATTATAACATATCAAACATTCAAGTATACTTGGCAATAAATAAATGAAAACCAGCAAAAATAATAGACAATAGAGATGCAAGAAAAATTCAGATATTGGGGTTACGGTAACTTTAAAGTAAATCTGCTTACTATTTTCATGAAACTGAAAAACAAGATTACAAAATTTCAGAGAAAATTGGAAGCTATAATGAAAGAATCAAATGGAGATCTGGGAAATAAAAAAATAATAAAGTGAGGGGATCCCTGGGTGGCACAGCGGTTTGGCGCCTGCCTTTGGCCCAGGGCGCGATCCTGGAGACCCGGAATCGAATCCCACATCGGGCTCCCGGTGCATGGAGCCTGCTTCTCCCTCTGCCTATGTCTCTGCCTCTCTCTCTCTCTCTCTCTCTCTCTCTGTGACTATCATAAATAAATAAAAATTTAAAAAAATAATAATAATAAAGTGAAAATAAGTATTCAATATCTACATTTAATAGGAGGTTAGACACAGTTGAAAAAAATGGCGGACAGAAAGGTCAGAATCATATATCCAAAATAAAGCACAGAAAGACAAAATGTAAAAAACAGAGAAGAGAGGGTAAGAATCAGCATATATAGGAAATAGGCCTAACACATCTGTAAGTGGAGTTACAAAAGCAAAGAGTAAAAGCAATTATGACAACAAATAATGGCTAAAAAATGTCCACAGTTGATCAAGAGGCATTATTTTTTAAAAAGATTTTATTTATTCATGAGAGAGAGAGAGAGAGAGAGAGAGAGAGAGCCCTGATCCCAAAAGCAGACACTCATCTGCTGAGTTCCTGATAAAGAAGCGTTAAATCAGATTCAAGAAGCCCAGTACATGCGAGTGTGCCATGCATGTGCATGTATACATACAAACACAAACATCTCAAAATCTACCCTAGGTAGATTTTAGGTACTTAATGATAAACTGCTGAAAACCAAAAACAAAGAGAAAAATTCAGAAATTATTGAGAGATTATTTCTCAAAAGAAACAATGGAAGGCAGAAGACAATGGAATACATTTTAAACAGTACAAAAAAAAAAGACAACTTAAAATTCTATACTCCACGAAATCCTCCTCAAGAATAAAGAAATAGAGGCACCAGGGTGGTTCAATGGTTGACCGTCTGCCTTTGGCTCAGGTCGTGATCCTGGGGTGCTGGGATCAAGTCCCGCATCCAGTTCCCCAAAGGGAGCCTGCTTCTCCCTCTGCCTATGTCTCTGCCTCTCTCACTCTCTCTCTCATGAATAAATAAATAAAATCTTGAAAAGGAAGTAAGGGAGGGAGGGAGGGAAAAGCAAAGAAAGAAAAATTTCAACCAACTGAAAATGAGAATTTGTCCGTAGCAGATCCACACTAGAGGAAAAACTAAAGATTATTCTTAAGGCTGAGGGGAAAATCCCAGATAAAATGTAAGGCTGTTATCTTATTACAAAAAAAAAAAATAGAGCCACAAAAATGGCATGTAAGAAGGATAAATGGAGTTCAAGTCTTCTAAGGTTCTCTCATTATCTAGGAAGAAGTAAAAGTACCAACTAATACTAAACTTTAATTCAATGATTCATGTAATCATTCAATGATTCATGTAATCTTTAGAGGGACTACTAAAATAATAGTAAGACAACATAAAAATAGTAAGCTATCAGAGGAGAAATACGAATTTTTAAAAATTAACCCAAAAGGGGGCACTTGGGTGGTGCAGTCAGTTAAGCGGTTAAGCACTGGACTCTTGGTTTCAGCTCAGGTCATGATCTCAGGTCTTGAGACTGAGCTCTACATAAGATTCCACACTCAGCGTGGAGTCTGTGTAAGACTCTCTCTGCCCCTCCTTCTCATGCTCTCTCTCAAATAAAATAAATCTTTGAAAAAAATTTTAACCCAAAAGACATTAGAGAAAAAGGAACATAAAACAGACAATGTAAGGAAAAAGCACACGGTAATAGATTTAAACCTAAATAAAACTAGTAATTACATTAAAAATAAACAGACCCACAATACTCAAAAGATCAAAAGTGTGATGCTACATAAAGCAAAAGCCAAATAAATATTTTAGTAAGAAATGCATCTAAAACATGTACAGAAATATTGAAAGCATGAAAAAGATAAAAATGCAAATACTAACCAAAAGACAGGTGTAGCTATAGTATGTCTGACCAAGTCAAGCAGACTTTAGGGCAAAAACATTACTAGAGGGCAGCCCGGGTGGCTCAGCGGTTTAGCGCTGCCTTCAGCCCAGGGCCTGATCCTGGAGACCCAGGATTGAGGCCCAAGTCGGGCTCCCCGCATGGAGCCTGCTTCTCCCTCTGCCTGTGTCTCTCATGAATAAATAAATAAAATCTTAAAAAAAAATTACTAGAGATGAAGAACAATCCTTCACAATGATAAAAGGGTTCATCAGGAAGATTTAATAATTCTAGTTTTATATACAAATAATAAGCCTCAAAATAAAACCAAAAAAAGAGGAAATGTTTCTAATATATATATAAAACAAAAATTGACAGAACTAAAAGGAGAAAAAGACATCTATAGTCATAGCAGGAAATTTTAACTTGTCTTAGTATCTGATAAAACAAGCCCCCCAAAAAAGATTAATAGGGTTATAAAAGATTTAAATGATGAAAGCAGCAAACTTGATAAATAGTATTACATAAATACTATGCTCAACTACTGCATGTTACACACATTATTTTAAATCACAATATTTACTAGAATTAAACATATGCTAGGCCACAAACCAAACTGCTATACATGTTTTTTATTTTTATTTTTTATTTTATTTATTTATTTTGCTATACATGTTTTTTAAATGAAATCATAAAGAGAGCTGTTCTCTGAATACAGGCAATTTTTTAAAGATTTTATTTATTTATTTATTTATTTATTTATTTATTTATTTATTCATTCATTCATTCATTCATTCATTCATTCATGGGGGGCGGGGGGGCAAAGACACAGAGGAAGAAGCAGGCTCCATGCAGGGAGCCTGATGTGGGACTCGATCCCAGGACTCCAGGATCATGTCCTGAGCTGAAGGCAGGCACTAAACTGCTGAGCCACCCAGGGATCCCCTACAAGGTAATTCTATTAAACTGGACACCTAGAGGGGCACCTGGCCGGCTCAGTCAGCAGAGCTTGCATCTCTTGATCTCAGAGTAGTGAGTTGTAGCCCCACATTGGGTGTGGAGAAAAGAAGGAAGGAAGGAGGGAATGAGGGAGGGTAGAAAGGAAGGAGGAAAGGAAGAAAGGAGGGAAGGAGGGAAGGAAGGAAAAAAGAGAAAAAGACAAAGAAAAAGAGAGAATTAATGAACAAATAAGAAAATCTTCCAAATGTATGAAAATTAAGAAACATTTCTAAATAACTTATAGATCACAAAAGAAATCATAATAGAAATTATACATGTTTTAATCTGAATAATGATAAAGATACTAGACATTAAAACATGGGCAATGCAGCTAAAGCCACAGTTACCCAGAGAAATTTATAGCTGTAAATATACAAGAAGAAAGGTTGAAAAACCACAAGCTAAACATCTACTTACAATAGCTAAACAAAACCTAATTCGACTAAAAAAACCAGGAGGTATAAAATATAAAAATGAATAAATATTAAATAAAAATATAGACAACTAATAAATAAAAAATAAACTTACAATAGAGGGAATCTACAAAGCCAAAAGTTGATTCTTTGAAAAGACAAAATAAATAAATTCTTAAACTGAATAAGAATAAAAGAGAAAAGGTATAGATAACCAATGTTAATAATGAAAAAAAAAAAAAAAGATTCTAAGTGGGGCTTGAACTCACAACCATGAGACCAAGAGTCACAAGCTCTAATGACAGAGCCAGTCAGGCACTCCACAGAAGTCCTACATTTAAAATGATCTCTTATATATAAAGTGTAAGAGAATATTACACTTCATGAAAATGGATTTTTAAAATTTAGAGGGAACAGATTTTTCTTAGAAAAATACAATCTACTGAGGCGTCTTGGTGGCTCAGTCGGTTAAACATCCAATTTTTTATTTCCACTCAGGTCATGATCTCAAGGTTGTGGGATCAAGCCTCCCATCTGGCTCTGTACTGGGCATGAAGCCTGCTTGGGATTTTCCCTCCTTCTCCCCCCACCCCCATTTCATGTGGGTACCCTCTCTCTCTCTCTCAAGAAAAAAAAAGAAGAGAAAAATACAATCTACCAAAACTGATTCAATAAATAGAGTATCTGAAAGAAAGCAAATCTATAATTTTAAACTTTCTCACAAAAAAGTCTTCCAGATGCAGATGGCTTTGCCAGAAAATTCTACCAAGTATTTCAGGAGGAAATAACTTCAATCTTATAAAAAATCTTTCAGAAAATAGAAAGAGAGTATCTCTCAGCTCATTTCAAGAAACAAACACAATGTTTATACCTAAACCTAAGGACGGAGAAGCAGAGGAGTAGGAAGAAGAGGAAGTAGTAGAGGAGGAAGAGAAGGAAAAGGATAAGGAGGATGATTAATTTCACTCTTGAACATAGATGCAATAAGCCCAAATAAAGCATCAGAAACCCAAATCCAGCAACATATAAAAAGGATAATATATCACAACTAAGTCGGGTCTATTCCAGGAATTCAAGATTGCTGTAATATTCAAAAATCAATCATTATATGGATAAAGAAGATGTGGTTTACACACACACACACACGAATATTACTCAGCTATCAAAAAGAATAAAATCTTGCCATTTGCAGCGATGTGGATGAAACTAGAGGGTATCATACTAAGTGAAATAAGTCAGTCAGAGAAAGACAAATACCATGTTATTTCACTCATATGTGTATTTTAAGGGAAAAAAACAGATGAACATAGAGGAAGGGAAGGAAAAATAAGATAAAAACAGGGAGACAAATCATAAGCAATTCTTAACTTTAGGAAACAAGGTGAGGATTGCTAGAGGAGAGGTGGGTGGGGGGATGGGGTAAATGGGTGACAGGCATTAAGGAGGGCACTGGATGCAAAGAGAACAGGGTGTTATATGAAACTGATAAACCACTAAATTCTACCCCTGAAACTAGTAATACACTGTATGTTAACTACATTGAATTTAAATAAAAGAATTTTTTAAGAAGTATTTCCTCATCTTTAGAAAAAAAATTTTTTTTAAGTACTTTTTTTTCTTTAGGGAAAAAAACAAAACAAGCAGTTTAATTAAATCAGTTAATTAACTTAATTAATTAAAAATCAGTATAATTAACCACATTAGCAGAATAAAGGACAAAAGTCACATGCTATATAGAAAAGCATTTGTAGGGCAGCCCGGGTGGCTCAGTGGTTTAGTGCCGCCTTCAGCCCAGGGCCTGATCCTGGAGACCTGGGATCAAGTCCCATGTCGGGCTCCCCGCATGGAGCCTGCTTCTCCCTCTGCCTGTGTCTCTGCCTCTCTCTCTCTCCTCTTTGTCTGTGTTTCTCATGAATAAATAAATAAAATCTTTAAAAAAAAAAGCATTTGTAAAAACCAGTAATTTTATTAAAACATTTTTAGCATCCTATTTCCCTTCCCTGCACAATTTAGTCCGAAAGTTATCAAGTGGAACAGAAAATGGCAGGCTACCCATGAGGTTGAGGGGCTACAGTGATGCAGAGCAGGGTGAAGAGCCTGAAAGGAGGGAGAGGGCATCCACATAGGGGTTGCCTAATATGGCTGAGACTAAGCCTGAGTAGGGTGGAAAGGGTATCCACACAAAAGGAAGGCCTGGCAAGAGAGCTGGGTGAGGAGGGTGACCACATGTGTGGTAGCCTGGCCCAGAAAGTCAGAGCCCAAGGGGGCTGAGGAGAGCATCCTAATGGAGGCAGTCCAGGCCTGGTTAGGAGGCTGGCCACATGCAGGGATGGCCTGCCATTGGAAGTCAGAGCCAACTCAAGGTGAGAAGGGGATCCCCACAGAGAGACTGGCCAAGTGACCAAGGGCTTCCATGTCAGAGTGGAGAGGTAGCCCAGCAAAGGGATACAAAAACCAAGAGGGGTACAGAATTTACCTGCATAGTGAGTGGGGAGCTAAAGGATAGGTAGCCCCACCTAGAGTGCTGGAAGTGTGGTGAAGGGCCCAGCAGAGGGTGTCTCAGCATAGCCAGGTAAGGTGGGCAGCCACATGAGAGAGCCGACATCAATGGCAAGGAGGCTGATTACATGTAGGAGAGCAGATCAAAGAAGTATTTCCCATGTTAAGTAAAAGAACTACAGGGGTGCCTGGGTGGCTCAGTCAGGTGGGCATCCTACTCTTGGTTTCCACTCAGGTACAGTTGTAGGATCAAGCTCCATGTTGGGCTCCATGTTCAGAGGGAAGTCTGCTTGAGATTCTCTCTCCCTCTTCCTCTGCCCCTCCTTTCACTTGCATTCTCTCTCTCAAAAAAATAAATCTTTTTTTAAAAAATTTTTAAAAAAGGAATTACAAATACAAAAAGGGAGAAATCAAGAATGAACTATGCTGTGCTGGACTGCAATTAGAGGTACTGGTGTGAGCACCAATTACCTAGCTCTGTCCACTCAAAGGGACAATTGGTAACATCGATAACAACAGGCACACCTAACACCTAGACCTTAGCTTCAGCTTGTAAATACTACTCTCCAGTAAAAATGAACAGGGCTGATAAATAAAAATAAAAATAAATGGCTGATTCCAAGACTGAAGCAAAGAAAGAAGAAGATGGAACACCTGGAACACCTCTATTCCAGAAAATAAGGAGGTGCTCAAAGAATAACCGTGATATGTCAAAATGTTACAGAAGTGGGCTTGAAAGGGATTCCACTGACTAAATCTGGAATAATTTGAGCATGAAAATTAAAAAAAAAATCACAGTAACAAAAGATAATTCATTGAACAGATAAGCATTAATCTATACTGACATAAATAAATTGAAAATTGGATGAAGATGGAGTATGTATGTACATGATTTCACAGCACTGCCCCACAAATACTTGATTACATAAGGAAAATAGCAACTTTAGAGTGAAGAAAACTGGCAGATATCACCTTGAAAGTCATGAATAATGGGACATATCAAAGTTGTATACCACTTGATGGTTGTCAAGTTCATGAAAGTTAAAGAAAGACCAAAGAAACTGTCCAGGCCAAAGAATACCAGAGAGACACCTTAACTAAATGCAACACATGACTCTCAAATGGGCAATTACTAGGACAACTGGGAAAAGTTAACTTGGCTCTAACACTTAGATGGTATTAACATGCCAAAGTTAAGTTCCTGATTTTGGTGGTTGTGTTATAATTGTACAAGAAAACATTACTGTTTGGAAGAATGGAAGGAAGATACCCTAAGATAATCAGGGGAGATGGGTCATTAGATTGGCAGTTCACTCTCTAATGGTTCAAGAAAAAAGTTCTTTATACTGTACTTGAAATTTATTAAAAAGTTTAATATGCTTCAAAGTTAAAAAACAAAAACTCTCAGAAACCTAGGGGAAAAAAAGAATTCCCTTAATCTGCTATGGCAGTTTCTCAAAGCTGGCCCAAAGACCAGGGCCAGTTCTCAAACTATTATTATCTATGAGATAGATATAGAAATTGAGAATATTAGCAAATTTTATAACAATGTTACAGAGTGACTTTTTTATCTTTTAAATTAAATTAAATTAAATTAAATTTAAATTTGTAAGAAGAATTTGGGCTCGTAATTAAGATATCTTTTTCCTTTTTCTCATAATTCATCTTTATTTTATCAAATATTAGTTTGCCATAGATTGGAAAATTAAAAAAAAAAAACTTGGTCCTTTTAGGGGCACCTCTAGAGCTCAGTCCGTTAAATGGCTGGATCTTGATTTCAGCTCAGGTCATGATCTCAGGTACTGGGTTGGAGCCCTTGTTGGACTCCACACTCACCGGGGAGTCTGCTTAAGGATTCCCTCTCTCCTACTCCCTCTGCTCCTCCCCTCACTTGCACATATACATGTACACACACTATTTCTCAAATAAATAATCTTTAAAAAAATCCTGAATCTCTTCAAAGAAGCATTTCCTGACCACACTATACAGATGGACTACCTATACTGCCCATTGTTCTTTTCCATCATAAAATCTGTTTTTTTTATTAGTCTTTATCACAACTTACAAATGTTTATTTTCTGCCTTACCATCACAAGACTATAGGTCTGCCTGTGAGGGCAAGACTGTCTTTTCTATTTATCGTTACTTATCCAGCATCTAGTGCAGTAACTGGTACATAGTATGTTTCATTACACATTTGTTGAATGAATCACTGACCATTAGGAAATTCAGTTTGGTCTCAGAACTTCAAGACCACAGTGGCTCACCTTGTACATAGGGCCCCAACTCTGGGTGCTCTCTGACCCGCAGAGAGTAGGACTTTTTTTTATCAGATTGCTTCAGTAGATCCCGCACTCGTTCATTATAGATTTCCAGGAAACTAGAGACATGTAGAACAAGGTATATAAACAGAATGTGGAAAATGGTGGCATCTTTTCAAAATGTAATTCTGAAAAATGGTGACATTTTTAGATTTGAAAAAAAGTTGGGAAAACATGAAACCAAAAATCAGAAGACCCTAATTCTTGATCTAGTTCTACTTCTGACACTCTAAGACCTTGACTTTGCCAAGGTTCCCCCCTTGAGTCTCCTTCTACATGTGCACAATTGTGTTGCCGCCTTAGCTGTCATCACTTCAGTTTTAGGTTTACAATGTCAGTTCTGATTCAACTTTAGCCTTCAAGAGGCTACTTCAGCATGATTTTGGGGTATGCTGCCACCAGCCTATACTGCAGGCTACCAGACCACAGAGTCTACAGGCTTGTTTCTTAAGTGATTTTCAAACATGATCTTTCAGCTTTTATTGTTCTGTGAAGGCCACTGCTTAGCAATGAGGAAAGCTAAATGAGAAATATTCTGGTCCCTACCCCTAATTTAAATAGGATAGTTTTCATTTTACCTGTTTTATACACTGGGATTCTGTTAAGATATGCCCTTATAGGTACTGCGGGCATTTTATTCCTTTTTAAAATAATAACATAGCTACAATTCTTAATTAAAATCAGCAAAGATTTTGTTAAGTAAGAAAACAAACTTCTCACAAAAAGGTTTTCCTCATCAGAACACAGATGTTTGCCTATGAAGCCAGTGGCCATTCAAAAAAAAAAAAAAAAATGCTCCAGCTCAGCTGAACTCTATGCACACTCTTCTTATAAAATGTTTCTCCTTAACCTTCTCAGATTTGGACACAAGGAGCCCAGATGTTTCTCAGAATAGTGGTTCCCAGATTTCACTGATGATAAAAAAATTTATATACATGTGCATGTATACACATACATATAAGCTTGCAAATTTTTACTTTGCAAGCTTAAAAAATGTATATACACTGTTTACTATCATTTAATTTTTTAAAAGGGCACTTATTCTTTTTGGGGTGATGAAAATTCTGGAATTAGATAATAAGGATGACTGGACAACCCTGTAAATACCAAATAAAACAAAACACCAAAACAAAAGAAACTACCAAACTATATAAATTCCGCAAGCATGAATTTTATGGTATGTGAATTACGTCTCATGCTTTTTAAAAGGACATTGAATACCAAAAAAATAGAATACAGAAAATGAAGGTCAGTTGGTAACCTTGCACCAACATTTCCACTATAGATTGATTAAAACCTCATATTGGAGTAACCAGCGCTGTCTTGGAACTAGAGCTTAGGAACTGCTGACCCAAAGAACAACGCAGCCAGAGCTGGAAGAGAAAGTCCAAAAGCTGGTAATAAACCATAAGGAAAGTGAAGAAAAGGAAACCAGACAGCCAGAGAAAGTCGGTTCACAGAAAACACCTGTTTGTTAAGCCTAGAGATAGGAATTAATTTTCCTACAACCCAAAGATCAAAATGTGTTCCTCATCTCCTCATACTGCAAAATATTTCTGCTGTGGCTTTTTCCATTCCTCTGGATGACTCCTGAAGCAAAGAGAGGACAGCTGAACCTGCTAGAATTTGGAGTGGAAATGAAAGTATTTTAGGCCTCAGAGCCTGAAAGGTTCTTACCTTACTTTTATCCTGCAAGAGGAAGGCAGTGGGGCATAGTCCTCCTCCCTGATGAAGAGACCCTGCACAAACCATAGGGTTGGAGTTTTACTGAAGGGAGTGTACAAAGAAGGTCTACTTTGAGAAGATCTAGTCAAAATAGAGTCTATACCTCACATATCCGTGGTGTCAGCCCAACAGAGGTCTGGAGAACAGAAGAAAGGAAAGTATTACTGTTCACTCACAGTGAAGCTCCCCCAACACCCAGGAACCAAGGTTATTGGCAGAGGATGGGCACATGGGCTTCCTGAGCTAGCCTCAGCACTTTAGGCAGTTTTACTGGTGGTATACAGAAGACTCTATTTGCCTGGCTCTCAGGAGACATTCACAGAGGAATGTACCAGCTGAGAGGCAGAATACCATCATAAGAAGGAAGAGGGGGAAAGCTAACAAACCCAGATCTGAGCTTTCATGCAATAACGGTTACATCCTTCTTGGATAAACCTATTTACAACTGTGGTCCCTCCCCAACCTTCTATCCCTATACATACAGAAGAACTAGAACACATGGGTATTTACACATTTAGTAGGAAAAAATTATTTGGATAATTTTGGATTAATAATTTGGATTTTTTCATCTTGGATCCACTGCTAACTTGTACATAGATTAAAGGTTTTATACCCCTGGTTTAGTGGGTATTTTCTTCTTTTAATTTCAAATATGTAAAATCATACTCAACATGGACATAAGTAAGCAATGAGCTGAGCACAAGGTAGCAGGGAGGAAAAGTGTCCCAGAGAATGTCCCTGCATAGTGTTGTCATCTGCCCCATGAGTTCAACTCACCAAGTACTTCTAAATCCAAAACAAAGAGGTATACTGAAGGACCTCTACTTTCCCAATTTTCCATGACAAAATAAGGCTCTCATAAATCTCACACTTTTTAAAGCTCCATCCCAGCAGCTGGTTCCCTTGCTTCTTCCAATGCTCAGATCTAACACATATAGCCCCATTTCTGCACAGCCCTAAAGCAACACTTCAGATTCAGTCTGGGGTCTGTCCACACCAAAAGTGTCAAAAAGCTTCAAGTGATGAACTTGGAAATGATATGAGAAATTCAGAAAGACTGACAAGGTCTACTTCATCAAAGAGAGTTGTACAATTCTAAGGTTCCTCAGGCTTGAATAAAGAGGATCTAATTATTCAAAGTTCACCTTTCTATTAAAGGGTTGAGAAACCCATTTTTAATACAGAAAAGAGCCCATTAAATCTTATTAAAGTTGACTAACTACTAAATCCACATTCTATCTCTCAGTAGCAAGGACAGTGTGAAATTCAGGCTTGCGATGGCAAGAGAAAGAGATCATATTCCAATACCAATACTCACTGGGGTCCCCAACATGGTATATGTCTTCCCAGAGCCTGTCTGCCCATAGGCAAAAAGGCATATGTTGTAGCCTTTAGCAGCTCCAGATAATACTTCAGTCCCCAAATCCTGGAACACCTGTCACAACAAAAGTAGAAAGCACATCACTGTAATCCTTCCCATACCAGATTGAAGGATCATATTATTTTAAAATTTTTGGGCAGCCCTGGTGGCGCAGCGGTTTAGCACCGCCTGTAGCCCAGGGCGTGATCTGGAGACCCTGGATCGAGTCCCGCATCGCGTCGGGCTCTCTGCATGGAGCCTGCTTCTCCCTCTGCCTGTGTCTCTGCCTCTCTCTCTCTCTCTCTGCATCTCTATGAATAAATAAATAAAATCTTTAAAAAAAATTAAAAAAATAAAATTTTCAATGTCTAGCACTGTGCCCAGCATACAGTAAGCACTTTAAAATATATTTGAATAAATTTTCCCTAGCAATCTTTTTCTGTAACTGAATTGATTCTTGGGAAATTATAAGGAGCTTATAGTCAAGTGTGCTTGAAACAAGAGTATTTTTAGATTAAAAATATATAACCCAAGGCTTGGTTAGAAGAGCATGTGACTCTAGATCTTGGGGTCATGAGTTCAAACCACATATTGGGTGTAGAGATTCCTTAAGTAAAGAAAACTTAAAAAAAAAAAAAAAAAAACCTTAAAAAAAAAAATAACCCAAAGTAGTGATATATGGAATTGATGAATCACTATACTCTATACCTGAAACTAATATAACACTGTATGTCAACTAGCTGGAATTAAAATAAAAATAAAAATAAAAATCCAGGGGCGCCTAGGTGGATCAGCTAGTTAAGCGTCTGCCTTTGGCTCAGGTCATGATCCTGGGGTCCTGGGATGGAGCCGTACATTGGGGTTCTTGCGCTTCTTGCTCGGCAGGGAAGAGCCCTCTCCCTCTGCCTGCCCCTCCCACTGCTTGTGTGCTCTCTCAATCTGTCATATAACTAAATAAATAATCTTTAAAAAAAAAAACAGAGTTTACTTAACACTTTAAAAAATATTTTATTTTATTGAAATTAAATTAAATTAATTTAATTGTTATTGTTAATTAAATTAAATTAACATATTATTAGTTTCAGAAGTAGAGTTCAGTGATTCATCAGTTGCATATTAACACACTGTGCTCATTGCATCAAGTGCCCTCCTTAATGCCAAGCACCCAGTTACCCCATCCCCCTTCCAGTTCCCCTCCAGCAACCCTGTTTCCTGGAGTTAAGAGTCTCTTATTGTGGGATGCCTAGATGGCTCAGCTCTTGAGCGTCTGCCTTCAGTTCAGGGCGTGATCCCGGGATCTAGGATCGAGTCCTGCATTGGGCTCTCTGCAAGGAGCCCTCCCTCTGCCTATCTCTTTCTCTGCCTCTCTCATGAATAAATAAATAAATCTTAAAAAAAAAAAAAGAATCTCTTATGGTTTGTCTCCAAACCTTGAGGTAAGGTTGATACTATGTGGATCTACCGACTTGTCCTCTCTCCAAACTTGTGGTAATAGTATAGAAAAGTAGGACTGGAGGGATCCCTGGGTGGGTCAGAGGTTTGGTGCTGCCTTCACCCCAGGGTGTGATTCTGGAGTCCTGGGATTGGGTCCCACATTGGGCTCCCTGCGTGGAGCCTGCTTCTCCCTCTGCCTGTGTCTCTGCCTTTCTCTCTCTGTGTGTCTCTCATAAATAAATAAAATCTTAAATAAAAAAAAAAGAAAGAAAAATAGGGCTGGAGCTTGTTATTTAAAGAGAAAGAATTCATGTAAAATATATAACTTAATGGGGCCTGGAGTTGGGGAAAGTGCTTAAAATGATTTCCTCTATAGTTTAATCATTAAGAACACAGGCTTTGGAACTTTCTAGGTTCAAAGCCTGGCTCTTTGGGCAAGTACCTTTTCTCAGTTTTTTCGTCTATTAAATGGAGGTTTATCTATTTCATCTATTAAATGGGTTTGGGGCAGCAGTGGCTCAGCAGTTAAGCACCGCCTTCAATCCAGGGCCTGATCCTGGAGCCCCAGGGTTGAGTCCCACGTCGGGCTCCCTGCATGGAGCCTGCTTCTCCCTCTGTCATGTCTCTGCCTCTTTCTCTTTCTGTGTCTCGCATGAATAAATGAATAAAATATTAAAAAAAAATAACTCACTGGGTTTTTGAGAGGATTAACTGTTCTAATACATGAAGCCTTTAGAACAATGTCTGGAACAAAGTGAGTACTAATTAAATGAAAGTTTTTCTTGTTATTAAACTTTATTTTTTCCACTTTTCTGAATAAGGACTACTCAGTCATTTTTCTGATACCCTCATCTATTTTAAAAAGAGCTATGTACTTAATTTGGAAAATAGACACTTGAATACAGAGACCATAGTATATACGTCCCAACTTCACATACATACTTTTCGAAAAACTTCTATGTTCTATCCCATTAACAATTTATTCCAAAAAACCTTCAAAACCATTAAAGTAATAAATCATTAAAACTCTTAACATCTTGAAGGGTTTTGCTAGAGCCTAGGGATTATTATTTCCCACTTACTTTTAAATATGAAGATCATGTCATTTAGAGGAAGTTACCTATCCAGCAAAATACAGAATGTTCTTGGCCTTTAACTCTTTTCCACAGAAATCTTTCATATACTACTTTTTTTTTCTGGCTTCCCTTTGTTTTCCATTGTGGCACCTGGGTGGCTAAGTCATTAAGCATCTGCCTTCAGCTCTGGTCACGATCTCAGGGTCCTGCAATCCCGTGCCATATCAGGATCCCTGCTCAGCAGGGAATCTGCTTCTCCTTCTCCCTCTCCCCCTCCAACCCACTTGTGCTCTGTCACAGATAAGTAATAGGAAGGAAGGAAGGAAGGAAGGAAGGAAGGAAGGAAGGAAGGAAGGAAGGAAGGAAGGAAGGAAGGAAGGAAAGAAGGGAGGGAGGGAGGGAGGGAGGAAGAAAGAAAGAAAGAAAAAAGAAAGAAAGAAAGAAAGAAAGAAAGAAAGAAAGAAAGAAAGAAAGAAAGAAAGAAAAGAAAAGAAAGAAAGAAAAGAAAAGAAAATATGGAAAGAAAGAAAGAAAGAAAGAAAGAAAGAAAGAAAGAAAGAAAGAAAGAAAGAAAGAAAGAAAGGAAGGAAGGAAGGAAGGAAGGAAGGAAGGAAGAAAGGAAGAAAGAAAGAAAGGAAGGAAGGAAAGGGAGAGGAAAAGGAAAGGACTCATTATATTGCTTTAGTCAGCAGAAAGAAGGAAAAATAAAGGCTGAAATATACATGCATTTCTAGCTCACTTTCTTCAGTCTCCTCCAAAACTGTATTTATTATCTACAATGTAGATACTGTAATTTAATATCACAATATATTATCAGCACTTCCAAATCAGTACTAGTCAACATCCCAAAAGAAAACTGGAAGAACCCAAATGCTACTGCTGTGCACAATATACTTTCACTGTAGTTTTCCACATTTCTACAAATATGGAAGTTTTATATGGTTGCTACTCAGAGTATATAAATCTCCTGTCACTGCTTTTCTTTTTTTTTTTTTTAAGATTTTATTTATTTATTCATGAGAGAGACAGAGACACAGGCAGAGGGAGCTGGATGCAGGACTCAATCCCAGATCCCAGGATCAGGCCCTGAGCCGAAGGCAGATGCTCAACTGCTGAGCCACCCAGGTGTCCCTGTGTACTGCTTTTCATTCCTATATTCCTAAAACACTTAAGCATTTTAAACATTTATTATTCATTTTCACAATTATAATTTTATAGATTCATAATTCACACAACTAAGAGTTAACAATGGACTATTTTCTTATACCAAGATGAGATGAATGAAACCCCAAACTCACATTAAGAAATATTAGTAGTGGGGTACCTGGTTGGCTCAGTTGATAGAGCGTGAAGCTCTTGATCTTGGGGTTGTGAATTCAAGCCCCACACTGGGTGTAGAAATTAAAATAAAGTAAAAAAAAAGTCTTAAAAAAAAGGAATATTAGTAGCAAGTAGTGCTACTCATTTATAACTGTAATTCAAAGTCAGTTATTTCTGGTTGTAGGAGAAAACAGAAAAAAAATAACAGATTTCATAATTTCTAAGCCCTCAATTTCCAAAACTCTTTGAATTCAACTCATCTTAGTCAAGTACCCCTTACCCTGAAATAAATTTGCTAAACTGGGTGGGGTCCTTTTTTATTTGATAGAGTTGACACACAATATTACATTACTTTCAAGTGTAAAACACTTAGACAAGTTTATACATTATGCTCACCACAAGTGTCGCTACCATCTGTCATCATACAATGCTATTACAGTATCATTGTATATTGTATATGTATGTATATTCCTTAAGCTGTGCTCTTTATCCTGTGATTTATTCATCCATAACTGGAAGCCTGTATCTCCTACTTCCCTTCACCCATTTTACCCATCCCCAAGCTCTTTCCCCTTTGGCAACCATCATTTAGTTCTCTGTATTTATACATATGATTATGCTTTTTGTTTTTCGCTGTTTTTTTTTTTAGGTTCCACATATGAGTGAAATTATATGGTATTTGTCTTTCTCAGTCAACACATTTCACTTAGCATAGTATTTTCTAGGTCCAACCATTTTATTGCAGGTGGCACAATCTCATCCTTTTAATTGCTGCATAATATTCCATTGCAGAGCCACTGTAGAAAACAGTATGGAGATTTCTCAAAAAATTAGAAATAGAACTACCCTATGATCTATAATTGCACTACTGGGTATCTACCAAAAAAAAAACCTACAATACTAATTCGAAAGGATATATGCACCACTGTTTATTACAGGATTACTTACAATAGCCAAATTATGGAAGGAGCCCAAGTGTCCATCAATAGATAAATGTTAACTATACTGGAATTAAAATTAAAAACTGAAAAAAAAACCCATAGGGATGCATATATCTTTTTGAATTAGTGTTTTAGTTTTCTTTTTTATGTATATTTTTTTATCGGAGTTCAATTTGCCAAAAAGCACATAAGAAAATGCTCCATATCACTTGCCACCAGGGAAATACAAATCAAACCCACAATGAGATACCACCTCACACCAGTGAGAATATTGAAAATTAACAAGACAGGAAACAACAAATGTTGGAGAGGATGTGGAGAAAGGGGAACCCTTTTGCACTGTTGGTGGGAATATGAACTGGTACAGACACTCTGGAAAATTGTGTGGAGGTTCCTCAAAGAGTTAAAAATAGAACTATCCTATGACCCAGCAATTGCACTACTGGGAATTTACCCCAAAGATACAGATGCAGTGTTTTAGTTTTCTTTGGGTAAATACCCAGTAGTGGAATTCCAGATCATATGGTAGCTCTCTTTTTAATTTTCTGAGGAACCTCCATACTGTTTTCCCACAGTGGCTGTACCAATTTACATTCCAAGAGCACATGAGGGTTACTTTTTCTCCACATTCTCACCAACATTTGTTTCTTATGTTTTTTATTTTATCTATCCTGACAGGTATAAGAAAATATCTCACTGTGTTTTTTTTTTTCTCACTGTGGTTTTGATCTGCATTTCCCCAATGATTAGTGATGTTGAGCACCTTTTCATGTGTCTCTTGGCCAACTACATGTCTTCTTTGAGAAAATATCTAATCGGGTCATCTGTCCATTTTTTAATTAAGTTATTTGTTTTTTTCGTGTTGAGTTGTACAAGTTTTTTTTTTAAAGATTAAATTTATTTATTCATGAGAGAGAGAGGCAGAGACATAGGCAGAGGGAGAAGCAGGCTCCCCAAGGGGAACCCGATATGGGACTCAATCCTGGGACTCCAGGATCACACTCTGAGCCAAAGGCAGATGCTCAACCACTGAGCCACCCAGGTGTTGCTAGAAGTTCCTTATATTTTTTGGATATTAACCTCTTACTGGATATATCATTTGTGAATATCTTCTCCCATCCAGCAGGTTGCCTTTTCACTTTGTTGGTTTCCTTTGCTATGCAGAAGCTTTTTATTTTGATGTAGTTCCAATAGTTTCTTTTTGCTTTTGTTTCCCTTACCTGAGGAGACACACCTAGAAAAACGTTGCTACAGCTGATGTCAGATAAATTACTGCGTTCTCTTCCAGGATTTTTATAGTTTCAGGTCTCACATTTAGGTCTTTAATTCATTTTGAGTTTATTTTTGTGTATGGTATTAGTAAGAGGTCCAGTTTCATTCTCTTATATATAGCTCTCTAGTTTTTTCAACAGCATTTATTGAAGAGAATGTCTTTTCCTCTGTGTATATTCTTGCCTCTTTCATCATAGATTAATAGGCCATGTAAGTGTGGGTTTATTCTGGGCTCTCTATTCTGCTCCATTGATCTATGTGTCTATTTTTTGCCATAACCATACTGTTTTTATTACTACAACTTTGTAGTATATCTTGAAATCTGGCATTGTGATGCCTCTCCTCCAGCTTTGTTTTTCTGAAGATTGTTTTGGCTATTTGGGGTCCTTTATGGATTACATACAAATTTTAGTACTGTTATAGTTTTGTGAAAAATGCGATTGGTATTTGGTAGGGATTGCACTGAATCTATAGATTGCTTTTGGTAGTATGGACATTTTAACAATATTAATTCTTCCATTTGTGAGCATGGAATATCTTTCCATTTGTTTGTGTCACCTTCAACTTTTTTCATCAATGTTTTATAGTTATCAGAGTACAGGTCTTTCACCTCCTCAGTTAGGTTTATTTCTAGGTATTTTATTGTTAGTATAAATGTAAATGGAATTGTTTCCTTAATTTCTCTTTCTGCTCGTGTGTATAGAAATGCTACCAATTTCTGGGTGTGAATTTTATATCCTGAAACTCGACTGAATTCATTTATCAATTCTAGTAGTTCTTTTGTGGAGTCTTTAGGATTTTCTATGTATAGTATCATGTCATCTGCATATAGTGACAGTTTAACTTCTTTATCAATATGGATGATTCTTATTTCCTTTTTTGTGTGAATGCTGCAGTTAGGACTTCTAGCACTGTGTTGAATAAAAGTGGTAAAAGCAGACATCTTTGTGTTGTTCCTGATCTTAGAGGAAATGCTTTCAGCTTTTCACCACTGAGTATGATGCAGTGGTCAGTTTTTCATATGTGGCCTTTATTATATTGAAGTATGTTCCCTCTAAACTCACTTTGTTGAGAGCTTTTATCATGAATGGATACTGAATTTTGTCATTTTTTTTTTTTTTGCATCTACTGAGAAGGTCATATGAGTTTTATTTTTCAACTTGTTGATGTGGTATATCATGCTGATTTACAAAACACTGAACTATCCTTGCATTCCAGAAATAAATCCCACTTGAGAGTGGTAAATGATTCTTTTAATGTATTGTTAAATGTGGCTTACTAACATTTTTGGGGGATTTTTGCATCAATGTTCATAGGGATATTAGCCTATAGACAATTAAGAGAGAGAATGTATGCATGTGTATGTGTTTGTAGTGTTTTTATCTGGTTTGGTATCAGGGTAATGCCAGCCTCATACAATGTATTTGGTATTTTTCCTTCCTCTTCTATTTTTTGGCAACACTTTAAGAATAGGTATTAACTTCCTTAAAGTTTGATAGAATTCACCTGTGGTCCTAGACTTTTGGTTTTTGGTAGTTTATTATTATTATTATTATTACTGATTCAATTTCATTACTAGTAATCTGTCTGTTCAAATTTTCTATTTTTTCCTGGTTCAACTTTGGAAGATTCTGTTTCTAGGAATTTATCTATTTCTTCTAGGCTGTCCAATTTGTTGGCATATAAGTTTTTATAGTATTTTTTTAAGATTTTAAGTTTTTTATTCATGAGAGACAGAGAGAGAGAGAGAGAGGCAGAGAATCAGGCTCCATGCAGGGAGCCCGATGTGGGACTTGATCCTGGGACTCCAGGATCATGCCCTGGGCTGAAGGCAGGCCCTAAACCACTGAGCCACCCAGGCCTCCCTCATAGTATTCTCTTATAATTCTTTGTATTTCTTTGGTGTCAGTTCTGATTTTATTTATTTGGGCCCTTTCTTCCCTTGATGAGTCTGGCTAATGGTTTTATCAATTTTGTTTATCTTTGTCATTTATTTCTGTTCTGATCTTTATTATTTTCCTTCCTTCTACTCAAGTTAGGTCTTGTTTGTTCTTTTTCTAGATCCTTTAGGTATAAGGTGAGATTGTTTGAATTCTTTCTTGTTTCTAGGCCTGCATCACCATATATTTTCTTCTTAGAAATGCTTTTGTTGCATTCATTGGGTTATTTTTAATTTATTCCAACCAGCACTCAAGTTTTCTCTTCCCATTCTCATCTCTGAGAGTGTCAGATCAAAATCAGTGAGAACTCACATGTTTCAACAGAAAAAGATACAGAAATAGATAAGATGTAACTACACATGTGTGCGTGTGTGTGTATGTGTGTGTACACAAATGTATATGCAAACATATCACCCCTAGCTTTGTCTAACTCTACTGAGAGGACCTGGGAGCAGTAATACCACAATAGCAATGCCCACACCTACAACCCAGATCTCAGCTTCTAAATATTGCTTTCTACTAATAGGAACAATTTGAGCATCATAATAAATGGTAATAAGAAACTAATTCACTGAGTAAAATGGGAAACCATAAGTTAATACACACATAAATAATTTGAAAATTTGACAAGTAATGGGATATTTACATAGTAAGTACCCCTTGACAAAATATTAATTATATAGAGGGAAAAAGAGTAACTTCAGAGTAGAGAAGCCTGGCAGATGCCACCTTAATCAAGTAATTGTCAAAGTGAACTCTGTGATATTCATATCAAAACATATAATCTGAATCTTAACATGAGGAGACACTGGACAACCAAATTAAGGAACACTACAAAATAAATGGCCTGCAATCTTCCAAAGTGTCAAGATCATAAATATAAGGAAAAACTGAGGAACTGTTCCAGACTAAATTATTTTAAACATAAGACAACTAAAGGCAACAAGTGATTCTCAAACACATTTTTTTGTTATTGGAGCATTTCGAAGACAATTAACAAAACATGAATGGGATCCAAAGATGAGATGGTGGTAATGCAACACTTTAATTTCCCAATTCTGAAGGTTGCATTGTCGTTATATTAGAGGATCCTTTTCTATAAGAAAATACACACTCATTATTAGGGGTAATTGGACATTAATATGACAACTTTCAGATGGTTCAGGAAAAAAGTTCTGAATGAACTTCCATCTTCTCTGTAAGTATGTCATTTCAAAAAAAATTATTTAATAAAAAGATGTAAAGGAACTACAGAAACAGCACACTGTATTCTTAGGCCTGGGTTCCTATGGATATCAGCACAGCCACTAACCAGCTGTGTGACCTAGTTTAAGTTACATGCTCTGTTTCATTTTTCCTCATTAATAAAACAGGGATAATGTTTATTGTAAAAATCAAATGAAGTGAACGATAAGAAAAAATATAGGAAACTGTTAATCAAGTGTAAGATATTTCATAATCCTGTTGAAATGAGTTAACAACCTTAAAAATAAAAGAAAACATGTACTATAGGTCCATGAGACATATTATGACACTAACCACCAGGGTTTGAGCAGAAGAAGCTGATGGTACACTCAAGTCCAATTAAATAAAAAGACTATTTACAAAGGTGTGGGGGGTGGGAAGTAGGATAACCACAAGGGACAATGCAGGAACCTGGAACTAGTAACTGGAAACCCATCACCCTTTTCACCAAAAGAAGAAAAAGGGCTCAAAACCTGGAAGGAGTGAATCATGTGGAGACAGCTACCTGAGAGAAGCTGTAACCTTACGTTAAAGGACAAAGCCACAGGAGGGGTCCAAGATGGTGGTGTAGGAAGACCCTTAACTCACCTCATCCCACAGATACACCAAATCTATACCTATAAGTAGAGTACTTTCTCTGGAAGAACTGAGAGCTGACTGAATAGCTGCTGCACAGCAAAGGATAGAGGGACTACACAGAGAATAGCAGGAGAGACACTGCGATGACAGAAATCTCATCCTATTCCATCTCCAACAGGGCAAACTGCAGTAGGAAGGGACATCACTGAGGAGCCCATGTGTGCATATTTCCCTGATCTGGGACAGGGAAAAAAAAAAAACCAAAATGGTGGTTAAAAGGGAAACTAGACTATAAGTGAGAGAAACTCATTTACTAACTGGAGACCATCTGCCAAATGTGAGAGAAATGCTGGAACTCTCTGGAGACAGAGGTGTTGGCGAATGCCAATGTTTATGGTACTCTTCCACCTTGACAGTGTACACAGAAGTAGTGTCCAGGTACTCTATCTGGCCTGCTACTTTGGTGTGACCTGGTCCCCTAGCCCCTACCAGCTCCAGCTGTTCTCTTGAGACAGCTCCCTGACCCACCATGCTCATCCCAGCTCCAGTGGTCACACCAAAGCTGCCCTGGCACATGGCATACTGGACATCCCTGGCCTGTGCCTGCTTCAGCTCCACCCATTCCACCAAGGCAGCCCTGTGTGGAGTGCCCCAACCTGTGCCCACCCTATCTCCAGCCATCAAGCCAGGAAGGCCCCTGACTCATTGGTTCACACATGCTTCAGCTCCAGCCACCCAACCAGGTTCCCCCAGGATGAACACTCTGGTCAGTGTCCAACACAGCTCCAGGCATTCTCCAAGGATGGCCCCAGCATAGAGCACCCCAGGATTCCCCAGGCTGCACCCACTTCAATTCCAACTGTCCTCCCAGATACTCTCTGTAGTGCCCCAGTCCATAGCCACTCCAGCTCCAGCTGTCCCACCAGGGTACTCCCTGCATGGAGAATCCTAGCCTGCACCTGCCTCAGATCCAGACAACCTGTCAGGATGTCCCAATGCTGAGTGGCCCAGGACCATCAGCCTGCCCCTGATAAGCTCCACCTAGCCAGCCTAAGCCACCAGGAACATGCATTCCATGTAGGAGACATTCCTACATAGGCCACCCCATCAAGGCCGGGAAAAGTAGATGTTTCACCTAATTTCACAGAAGCAAATAGAGAAAGGAAACAAAACTAAGTAAAATGGAGATTAGCAACCTATCTGATAAAGTTCAAAGTAATGTCATAAAGATGTTCATCAAACTCAGGAGAAAAGAATGAACTCAATAAAAACTTCTATAAAGAGATGTAAAACACATATATATGTATACACACACACACACACACACATATATATATATATACAAAAACGGGTGGCTTAGTAGGTTAAGTGGCTACCTTCAACTCAGGTCATGATCTCGGGGTCCTGGGATTGAGCCCCATGTCAGGTGCCATGCTCAGTGGGGAGCCTGCTACTTCTCCCTCTGCCTCTCCCCCCACTTGTGCATGTACTCACTCTCTCAAATAATTTAAAACAAAAAATAAAAATAAAAAAGCAATCAATGCTGGGGAGCCCAGGTGCCACAGTTGGTTACTCTTGGTTTCATCTCAGGCCATGATCTCAGGGTAGTGAAATAAAGTCCTGCATTAGAGCTGTGCTCAGTGGCGAGTCTGCTTGTGATTCTCTCTCCCTCTCTCTGTCCCTCTCCTTACTCTATCTCTGACTCTCAAATAAATAAATCTTTTAAAAAAAGGAAAACAATCAGAGTTGATTAATACAATAACTGAAATTAAAAATAAACTAGAGCAGGGTGCTGGGGTGGCACAGTCAATTGAGTGTTTAACTGTTGGTTTCAAGCTGAGGTCATGATCTCAGGGTTGAGGGATTAAGTCCCACATCAGGCTCTGCACTCAGTTCACAGTCTGCTTGGGACTCGCCCTTCCTCTGACCCTATACTTGCTTGTACTCTTTCTCTAAATCAATCAATCAATCTTTTTAAAAAATACACTAGAGGGAATCATCAGCTGATTAGAGGATACAGAATAATGGATCAGTAACATGGAAGTCACTATAGTGGAAAGCACTGAAGCTTAAGAGCAAAAAAGAAAAAACAATTAAAAAATAAGAATGGGGCACCAGATGGCTCAGTTAGTTAAGTGTCTGCCTTTGGCTCAGGTCATAATCCCAGGGTTCTGATATCAAGCCCCTAGTGGAGCTCCTGGCTTGGCAGGGAGCCTACTTGACCCTCTCCCTCTGCCCTTTTCTTTACCCCCACTCATACTTGCTTGCTCTCTCACTCACTCTGCTCTCTCTCAAATAAACAAATAAAACCTTTTTTAAAAAATTAATGATAGATTAAGGGACCTCTAAACATCACCAAGCATACTAACATTCTCATTATAGAAGTCCAAGGAGGAGAGAGAGAGAGACAAAGAGATGGAAAATTTGAAGAAATAATAGCTAAAAACTGCCCTAACTTGGGTAAGGAAACAGACATCCAGGTCTAAGAAGCAAAGAAAGCCTGAAACAAGATGAACCCAAGGAAGCCAACACCAAGACATATAATAATTAAATGTAAAAATTAAAGATAGATAATCTTAAAAGAAAATAAAAGCATCCAGTTACCTACAAGGGAAGTCCTATAAGTCTATCAGCTGCTTTTTTCAAGAAAAGCTTTGCAAACCAAAAGGAATGCCATGATATACAAAAGCATTGAAAGAAAAAGTAAACCTAACACCAAGAAACTCTACCCAACAAAGTTATCATTCAGAATTGAAGGAGAGATAAAGATTTGCTGAAACAAAGGTCAGAGGAGTCTAGTACCATGAAACTGGCCTTATAAGAAATGTTACAGGGACTTTTTTAAAAAGAAAGATGGTAAATAAAAGAAATTATGAAAGGAAAAAATTTCATTAATAAAAGCAAATAAAGGTAATAGAACAATCACTTGTAAAGCTAGTATGAAAGTTAAAAGACAAAAATAGGGATGCCTCAGTGGATCAGTAGTTGACCATCTGCCTTTGGCTCAGGGCATGATCCCTGGGTCCTGGGATCAAGTTCCACATGGGTCTTCCTACAAGGAGCCTGCTTCTGTCTCTGCCTCTCTTTTTGTGCCTCTCATGAATAAATAAAAATCTTTTTTAAAAAATAAAATACAATACAAAAATAGTTATATCTAAAACATTAAAGGATTCACAAAATAAAAAGATGTAAAACATGACATCGTATAAACATAGAGGGATAGAACAGTAAAGATGTAAAGCTTTTAGAATGTGTTAGAAATTATGCAACCATCAACTTAACATAGAGTACTATATATTTATTATGTTACATATGAACCTCATGGTAACCACAAACCAAAAACCTATTAAGAGATACACAAAAAAAATAAAGAGAAAGGAATCCAAGCATAATGCTGAACGAAGTCATCAATCACAAGGGAAGAGCAAGAGAGGAAAGGAACAAAGGTGGAGTACAGAAACAACCAAGAAACAAATTAACAAAACAATAATAAGTGCATACCTATCAATAATCACTTTTTTTTAAAAGACTTTATTTATTTGTGAGAGACACGGGGGGGGGGGGGGGGTGCGGGCGGAGAGAGACAGAGACAGAGACACAGGCAGAGGGAGAAGCAGGCTCCATGCAGGGAGCCCTACGTGGAACTCAATCCCGGGTTTCCAGGATCACGCCCTGGGCTGAAGGAGGCGCTAAACCGCTGAGCCACCTGGGCTGCCCTCAATAATCACTTTAAATGCAAATGGTCTAAACGCTCCAATCAACTAACATACTGAATAAAAAACAAGAGCCATCTTTATGCTGCCTCCACAAGACTCACTTCAGACCTAAAGACATATACAGAATGAAAGTTACACGATGGAAAAAGATATTCCATGAAAATGAAAGTGGGAAAAAAAAGCTGGGATAGCAATACTTTTATTAGAGAAAACAGACTTTTAAACAAAGACTGTAACAGGACACCATTACATAATGATAAAGGGATCAATCCAACAAAAAGATATAACACTTGTAAACATACATGCACAAGAGCACCTAAATATATAATGCAATATTAGCAGACATAGAGGGAGAAGTTGACAGTAGTACACTAATAGTAGCATACGTGAATGGCTAGAACATACAGAAAATCAGTAAGAAACAATGGCCTTGTATGACATATTAGATCAGATGGATGGCTACATTCAAAAGAATGATAATGGGCCACCTTCCAACACCATACACAAAAATAAACTCAAACCAGATTAAAGACCTAAATCTAAGACCTGAAACCATAAGACTTCTAAGAAAAAACACAGGCAGTAATTTCTTAGGCATTGGTCGTAGCATTATTTTTCTGTATCTTCTTCCTCAAAGGAAACAAAAGCAAAAATAAACAATTGGGACTACTTCAAACCTTTTTGTTGTGTGTGAAGAGAATTCTAATATCATCCTCAAATTTCACCCAAACTGCCATTATTAATCGACCAGAATTTGAAGCCTTATTAGAGACAGACACAATTACATTTTTCTTTCTTTGATGTTTTTCAAATTATAAAGAATGCTCATTTTTTATATCAAGTAAATATATATAAATATATCAATATAAATATATATAAATATATAAAAAACAGTGCATGAAGAAAAAGTTAGCCTTCCATTCCTTTCCTCACACCTAATCCCACTCATTCAAATATTCAACAGGTAGCCTTCTGGTACTAAGGCAGGTAATGATATACCCAACAGGCATGTCCTTCCATACCTTTCTCCACATACACAAGGATATACAGTTATTTGTTTTTGTTTCCACTGAAATAGACATATACAATACACATCAACCTGCAACATGCTTTTTATCACATAATATACCATGAACATACAGGTTATTTGCCATAGATACAACTTTTCCTTTTTTTCCAAGCATATATCCCACAGCCACAGTTATGCAAATACAATTTAAAATAATTGGGATGGTAGGCTGGAGAAGATGGTGGAGGAATAGAGGTCCTCAACTCACCTGGCCCCAGCAACTTAGCTAGATTACTTTCAAACCTTCCTGGAAACCTACCAATTTGACCTGAGATTTAAAGAGAGAACAGCTGGAATGCTACAGAGAAGGGTTTTCACTTCTAACAAGAATCATCCAGGGTGAAATTTACTTAGGTCATGGTTGATATCCTTGACTCAGCCCACTCATACAGCCACTCCGCACTGAAAAAATGACTAGAAAGAAGAACTCACCACAAAAGAAAGAATCAGAAACAGTACTCTTTGCCACAGAGTTACAGAATTTGGATTACAATTCAATGTCAGAAAGCCAATTCAGAAGCGCAATTATAAAGCTACTGGTGGCTCTGGAAAAAAGCATAAAGGATTCAAGAGACTTCATGACTGCAGAATTTAGATCTAATCAGGCCGAAATTAATAATCAATTAAATGAGATGCAATCCAAACTGGAGGACCTAACGACGAGGGTTAATGAGGTAGAAGAACGAGTGAGTGACACAGAAGACAAGTTGATGGCAAGGAAGGAAGCTGAGGAAAAAAGAGAAAAACAATTGAAAGACCATGGGGAAAGGTTAAAGGAAATAAATGATAGCCTCAGAAGGAAAAATCTATGTATAACTGGGGTTCCAGAGAGCACCAAAAGGGAGAGAGGGACATAAAGCATATCTGAACAAATCATAGCTGAGAACTTCCCTAATTTGGGAAGGGAAACAGGCATTCAGATCCAGGAGATAGAGAGGTATCCCCCTAAAATCAATAAAAACCGCTCAGGGGATCCCTGGGTGGCTCAGCGGTTTGGTGCCTGCCTTTGGCCCAGGGTATGATCCTGGAGTCCCGGGATCGAGTCCTGCATCAGGCTCCCAGCATGGAACATGCTACTCCCTCTACCTGTGTCTCTGCCTCTCTCTCTCTCTCTCTCTCTGTGTCTATCATGAATAAATAAATAAAATCTTAAAAAAAAAAAAAACGCTCAACATCTTGACATTTAATAATGAAACTTGCAAATTCCAAAGATAAAGAGAAAATCCTTAAAACAGCAAGAGACAAGAGATCTCTAACTTATATGGGGAGAAATATTAGATTAAAGGCAAACCTCTCCACAGAGACCTGTCAGGCCAGAAAGGGCTGGCAGGATATATTCAGGTTACTAAATGAGAAAAACATGCAGCCAAGAATACTTTATCCATCAAGGCTCTCATTCATAATAGAAGGAGAGATAAAGAGCTTCCAAGATAGGCAGAAACTGAAAGAATATGTGACCACCAAACCAGCTTTGCAAGAAATATTAAGGGGGACACTGTAAAAAAAAAAAAAAAAAAAGGAGGAAGCCCAAAGAAATAATCCACAAAAACAGGGACTGAATAGGTATTACAATGACACTAAATTCATCTCTCTCAGTAGTAACTCTGAACATGAATGGGCCAAATGATCCCATCAAAAGACACACGGTTTCAGATGGATAAAAAAGCAAGACCCATCTATTTGCTGTCTACAAGAGACTCATTTTAGACCTAAGGACACCTCCAGCCTGAAAAATGAAAGGTGGAGAACCATTTACCACTCAAATGGTCCTCAAAAGAAAGCTGGGGTAGCAATCCTCATATCAGATAAATTAAAGTTTATCCCAAAGACTGTACTAAGAGATGAAGAGGGACACTGTATCATACTTAAAGGGTCTTTCCAACAAGAGGACCTAACAATCATGAATATTTATGCCCCTAATGTGGGAGCTGCCAAGTATATCAATCAATTAATAACCAAAGTTAAGACATACTTAGATAATAATACACTTATACTGGGAGACTTCAACACATGGCACTTTCTGCAAAAAACAGATCTTCTAAGCACAACATCTCCAAAGAAACAAGAGCTTTAAATGATACACTGGACCAGATGGATTTCACAGATATTTACAGAACTTTACATCCAAACGCAACTGAATACACATTCTTCTCAAGTGCACATGGAACTTCCTCCAGAACAGACCACATACTGGGTCACAAATCAGGTCTCAACTGATACCAAAAGATTGGGATTGTCCCCTGCATATTTTCAGATCACAATACTTTGAAATTAGAACTCAATCACAAGAAATTTGGAAGTAACTCAAATACATGGAGGTTAAAGAGCATCCTGCTAAAAGATGAATGGGTCAACCAGGAAATTAGAGAAGACTTAAAAAGATTCATGGAAACTAATGAAAATGAAGATACAACCGTTCAAAATCTTTGGGATACAGCAAAAGCAGTCCTAAGAGGAAAATACATCACAATACGAGCATCCCTCAAAAAATTGGAAAAAACTCAAATACTCAAGCTAACTTGCACCTAAAGGAACTGGAGAAAGAACAGCAAATAAAACCTACACCAAGCAGAAGAAGACAATTAATAAAGATTCAAGCAGAACTCAATGAACTAGAGACCAGAAGAACTGTAGAACAGATCAACAACACCAGGAGTAGGTTTTTTTTTAAAGAATTAGATAAACGATTAGCCAGTCTTGTTAAAAAGAAAAGACTCGGGTTATTCTGTATGTTAGTAAATTGAACACCAATAAAAAATAAATTAAAAAAAAAAGACTCAAATTAATAAAATCATGAATGAAAAAGGAGAGATCACAACCACTACCAAGGAAATACAAATGATTTTAAAACATATTATAAGCAGATATATGCCAATAAATTAGGCAATGTAGAAGAAATGGACGCATTCCTGGAAAACCACAAACTACCAAAACTGGAACAGGAAGAAGTAGAAGACCTGAACAGGCCAATAACCAGGGAGGAAATTGAAGCAGTCATCAAAAACCTCCCAAGACACAAAAATCCAGGCCCAGATGGCTTCCCAGGGGAATTCTATCAAACGTTTAAAGAAGAAACAACACCTATTCTACTAAAGCTGTTCTGAAAGATAGTAAGGGATGGAATAATTCCAAACTCATTCTATGAGGCCAGCATCACCTTAATTCCAAAACCAGACAAAGACCCCACCAAAAAGGAGAATTATAGACCAATATCCCTGATGAACACAGATGCAAAAATTCTCAACAAGATACTAGCCAACAGGATCCAACAGTACATTAAGAAGATTATTCACCATGACCAAGTGGGATTTATCCCCGGATGCAAGGCTCGTAAAGCAATCAACGTGATAGGTCATATCAACAAGAGAAAAAACAAGAACCATTTGATCTTCTCAATAGATGCAGAGAAAGCATTTGACAAAATACAGCATCCATTCCTGACCAAAACTCTTCAGAGTGTAGGGATAGAGGGAACATTCCTCAGCATCTTAAAAGCCATCTACAAAAAGCCCACAGCAAATATCATTCTCAATGGGGAAACAATGGGAGCCTTTTCCCTAAGGTCAGGGATATCCACTCTCACCACTGCTATTTAACATAGTACTAGAAGTCCTAGCCTCAGCAATCAGGCAACAAAAATAAAAGGCATTCAAATTGGCAAAGAAGAAGTCAAACTCTACTTCTTTGCAGATGACATGATACTGTACATAGAAAACCCAAAAAACTCCACCCCAAGATTGCTAGAACTCATATAGCAATTTGGCAGTGTGGCAGGATACAAAATCAATACCCAGAAATCAGTGGCATTTCTATATACTAACAATGAAACTGAAGAAAGAAAAAATAAGGAGTCAATCTCATTTACAATTGCACCCAAAAGCGTAAGATACCTAGGAATAAACCTAACCAAAGAGGTAAATGATCTATACCCTAAAAACTATAGAACACTTCTGAAAGAAATTGAGGAAGACACAGAGAGATGGAAAAATACTCCATGCTCATGGATTGGAAGAATTAACAGTGTGAAAATGTCAATGCTACCCAGGGCAATTTACATATTTAATGCAATCCCTATCAAAATACCATGGACATTCTTCAGAGAGTTGGAACAAATCATCTTAAGATTTGTGTGGAATCAGAAAAGACCCCAAATAGCCAGGGGAATACTGAAAAAGAAAACCAGAGCTAGGGGCATCACAATGCCAGATTTCAAGTTGTACTATAAAGCTGTGATCATCAAGACAGTGTGGTACTGGAGCAGAATCACATAGGTCAATGGAACAGAATAGAGAACCCAGAAATGGGCCCTCAACTCTATCTATAGTCAACTAATATTCGACAAAGCAGCAAAGACTATCCATTGGAAAAAGGACAGTCTCTTCAATAAATGGTGCTGGGAAAATTGGACCGCCACATGCAGAAGAATGAAACTAGACCATTCTCTTATACCATATACAAAGATAAACTCAAAATGGATGAAAGATCTAAATATGAGACAAGAATCCATCAAAATCCTAGAGAAGAACACAGGCCACACCCTTTTTGGACTTGGCCACAGCAACTTCTTGCAAGATACATCTATGAAGGCAAGGGAAACAAAAGCAAAAATGAACTATTGGGACTTAATCAAGATAAAAAGCTTCTGCACAGCAAAAGAAACAGTCAACAAAACTAAAAGACAACCTACAGAATGGGAGAACATATTTGCAAATGACATCTCAGATAAAGGGCTACAATCCAAGATCTATAAAGAAATTATTAAACTCAACAGCAAAGAAACAAACAATCCAGTCATGATATGGGCAAAACACATGACAGAAATTTCACAGAGGAAGACATACACATGGCCAACAAGCACATGAAAAAATGCTCCGCATCCCTTGCCATCAGGGAAATACAAATCAGAACCACAAGGTTCTGATACCACCTCAGACCAGTGAGTATGTTGAAAATTAAGAAGACAGGAAACAACAAATGTTGGAGAGGATGTGGAGAAAGGGGAACCCTCTTGCACTGTTGGTGGGAATGTGAACTGGTACAGCCACTCTGGAAAACTGTGTGGAGGCTCCTCAAAGAGTTAAAAACAGAGCTACCCTAGGACCCAGCAATTGCACTGCTGGGAATTTACCCCAAAGATACAGATGCAGTGAAAAACCGAGACACCTGCACTCCAATGTTTATAGCAGCAATGTCCACAAGAGCCAAACTGTGGAAGGACCCTCGGTGTCCATTGAAAGATGAATGGATAAAGAAGATGTGGTCTATGTATACAATGGAATAATCAGTCATTAGAAATGACAAATACCCACCATTTGCTTCAATGTGGATGGAACTGGAGGGTATTATGCTGAGTGAAGGAAGTCAATCGGAGAAGGACAAACATTATATGGTTTCATTCATTCGGAGAATATAAAAAATAGTGAAAGGGATTATAGGGGAAAGAGAATATGAGTGGGAAATATCAGAGAGGGTGACAGGACATGAGATACTCCTAACTCTGGGAAATGAACAAGGGGTTGTGGAAAGGGAAGTGGGCAGGGGGATGGGGTGACTGAGTGACAGGCACTGAAGGGGGCACTTGATGGGATGAGCACTGGGTGTTATACTATATGTTGACAAATCGAACTCCAATAAAAAAAATATACAAAAAATAATAAAATAAATAAAATAAAATAAAATAAAATAAAATAAAATAAAATAAAATAAAATAAAATAAAATAAAATAAAAAAATTGGGATATCATTCATGCTAGGGGGAAATGCTTTATTTCCTTTTTATTTACTTTCCTCTTCTCCTTTCCTCTTTCCTCCCTTCTACATTAACCCCATACCTTCAGGTAATACGTTAACAACTAGCATCCTTTCTTGTTCTTCCCACAGAATCATAAACAGGCACACTCTCACATATTTGTAAGTTCTGGTTATTTCTTTTAAAAATGGGATGTCATTGAGGCTCTTTGGGTGGCTCAGTTAAGCATCTGACTCTTGGTTTTGGCTTAGTTCATGACCTCAGCATAGTGAGATAGAGCTCCCCATTCCCCCATCAGGCTTTGCACTGGGCATGGAACCTGCTTAAGATTCTCTCTCTCTCCCTTTCCCTGCCCATTCCGAACCCCACACTCATTGTCTCTCTCTCAAAAAAAATTTTTTATAACATAAAAATTTCAAGAATTAAAATGGGATGTTATTGTTATTATACTCAGTATCATCTCATGAAAACTCTTCTAAGTCACGTGCAATATATTCCATGGCATAAATGTATCAAAATTGATTCAACCACTCCCCATAAGAATGGGCAATCACTTTGTTTCTACTACTTTATCCCTACTAACAGTGTTTAAAAAAATATCCTTAGCCATAAATCTTCATGTACTGGTATTTTTATTTTTTATAGAATAAGTTTCAGGAATGGGACTGCTAAGTCAAAGGGTAAAATATTTATTTTCATAGATATTGGCAGATTATTTTCCAAAAATTTCTATTAACAATGGATAAGTACCCTTTTCTTCCTATTTCTACTAGCAATCAGTATTACTGCTTTTTCTACTGCTCTTAGTTTGAATGATACAAACTCACATCTCATTATTATTGTAATAACAGTGAGTTTGAATTTATCGTTCATTTTTTGGCCATTAGGATTTGTTCTCCTAGAAATGGCCTATTCATATTCTTTGCCCATTTTTCTACAGAACTATTTTTCTTGTCAATATAAAAGACTCTTAGTATATTATAAACAGCAGGGCTATATCCGCCACAGGCACTGTAAATATTTTTTCTCCGAATCTATTGACTTTTAAGTTAAAAGACTTTTTTAAGTTATAGGTTTACAGAAAAACTTAACAGAAGGTACAGAAACTCCATGTACTTCTTCAGTTATCTCCCACCTTCTCAGTTCCCCCCATTTGTTACAAAAGGTGAGACAATATTGATATATTATTATTAACAAAGTCCCATAGTTCAAATTAGGGTTGCTTCTTTGTGTTGTACAGTTCTATGAATTCTGAAAGATCTATAACCACATGTATCCATCATCACAGTATCATACAGAATAATTTCACTGCCCTAATTCTACCCTATATTCTACCTTCCTCCCTCTCCCCAAGTGTCATATACTTAGAATCATAATATGAAGGCTTTTTAGATTGGCTTCTTTCATTTAGTAATATGCATTAGGGTTCTTCCCTGTCTTTTCATGTTGTGATAATGCATGTCTTTTTCGGTACTGAATAATATTCCATTGTCTGGATGTACCACAGTTTATCCATTTATCTAATGAAGGACAATTTTGACTGCTTCCAAGTTTTGGCAATTAATAAAGCTGCTGAAACATTTCAAGCACAACTTTTTTTATGTGGACATGAAGTTTTCAACCTTTGGGTAAATACCAAGGAGCATGACTAAGCCAAAGCCAACTTTCCCTTCATCTTGCACCAAGATCTCCTAGAATCCATGCATTCTAATCTTTACCTCTGGGAACTCCAAAACAGTCCCTACATCTGTATAAAGTCCTATACCAGCTTCTTCTATTAGAACTGCAACAAAGCCTGAGGCCTCCCCTGAACTCTCTAGGTCCTGTCAGCTGATCCCATACTTATTGCAGCCCCCCTCTTTTTTAAGGTAAAGAAAAGGGTGGGATTTGTTATTTATAGTACAAAGAAATTCCACAGAGAAATAAGAACCCCAAGGGTGCCTGGGTGGCTCAGTTAAGCATCTGTCTTCAGCTCAGGTCATGAGCTCAGGGTCCTGGGATGGAGCTCCATACCAGCTCAGGGGGGAATTTGCTTCTCCCTCTGCCCCTCCCCCTGCTCATGCTTGCTCTTTCTTCTCTCAAGTAAATAAATAAAATCTTTAAAAGAAAGTTAGAAAGTGGGAAGCCCCGGTGGCTTAGCGGTTTAGCGCCGCCTTCAGCCCAGGGCATGATCCTGGAGACCTGGGATCAAGTCCCACGTTGGGCTCCCTGCTTCTCCCTCTGCCTGTGTCTCTACCTCTCCCTCTCTCTCTCTGTGTCTCTCATGAATAAATAAATAAAATATTAAAAAGTTAGAAAGGAAGAAAAGGAAGAAGGAAAGGAAGGAAGGGTGGGTGGAAGGGAGAGGAAGGATCAATCCATTGAGTAGAGGCTTCATACAGTATATATAGTTTGGAACTATTCAAGTACAGTTTTATCATAAAAAGTGCTAAAATAACAAACCACATTTTAAAAGTCCTTAGCAGAAAAATCAGTAAGACAGGGGTGCCTAGGTGGCTCAGTCTGTTAAGCATCTTTGGCTCAGGTCATGATCTTGGGGTCCTGGGACCAAGCCCCACATGGGTCTCTGCTTGTCCTTCTCCCTCTCCCTTTGCCCCCTCCCAACTCGTGCACACATGCACACGCACACTCTCTCTCAAATAAGTAAAATCTAACCAAAAAAAAGAAAAAACAGAAAGACAAACTTATACCAAAAATAGACTTTATGCCTCAGATGTACAATCTAAAAGTTAAAGGCCCCAGGAGTGGCATCCTTAACTTGTTTGGCTAGTTTCTGGCACAAAATTTTGATATTCCCCTTCCTCTATAGGGAAATACATCTCAATCAAGCTTAATGAAGCTTTGTACACAGACTCATTTTCATAGTTTTTTAGACCTTCAATTTTGTCTAAAACCCCACATTCTTTAATTATACTAGTTTCTCAACAGCTGGAAAGATATATAAAATGGCATCCAGAATGACCACTGTCACCAGTCACACCTGGCAATTCAGTAGCTCCTAGAAGCTTCCCAAGTTGGGTCACAACTCCTATTTTCACAATCATTTCAATCTGTTCATTTGGACCATCTGGTAAGGGAGAAAATGGCCCATCAGTTATCTTCTAATACTCCTGGGTTATCAGAAGGCAGGAAATGAACTCAATAAGAAAAATTTGCTAAACAGCATCTAATGGAGGTACATGATTCTTGTTGCAACAAAGGTGTGAATGAGTCCAGGTAGGAGGATGCAAGTAACTGCATATTAAAGATGATATATTAGGAACTGTAAGATGAGCCGACAGTGGATCAATTGCACCATATTTGATAACCAAGTCTTGGAAAACTGAACCATCACCTGCCAATGCTTCCTAGACCCCACACAGCTTGTGCACTGTGATGAGAGGATGTCAAGAGAGAATTAAGTGCTATCTACCACTGCCTTGGTTTGTTCTGATACCCTAGAAGCAATGTCTGTGAGCACTGAATCAGATCCAAACTGAAGGAGATGACCATCAGTTCTGCCGAAGGACACAAAGTGTGGAATCAAACCAGCCCAGATTATGTTGTCTATGAGGAACTGTTTTTCCCTAGAAAGCCATTTCCTAACAGCCTGGGTAGCTTGAAGCTGGTCTTCCAAATCTGTTGCTATTTATGACTTTGATAATGTCATCAACAGATCAATTTACAGTGCTCTGGTTGTTGCAATTTTCTTGCAGTGGAGAGACAACACCACCAAGAAAAGAGCTTACAATGCTCCTTCAGCCTGTGGTCATCCTTCTTAACTTTCCTCAGCTCCACATTAACTTGTATTCAGCACCACTCATTTCTGTACTATCTTTCCCCTTGGTTCTTGATTGTAAGGCAGCCAGTTGTTGAATTGGCATTCTTTGGTTTCATTCATATGGGGAATATAAAAACTAGTGAAAGGAATTATAGGGGAAAGGAGAGAAAATGAGTGGGAAATATCAGAGAGGGTGACAGAACATGAGAGACTCCTAACTCTGGGAAACGAACAGGGGTGGTGGAAAGAGAGGTGGGCGGGGGGGTTGGGGTGACTGGGTGACGGGCACTGAGGGGGGCACTTGATGTTATACAATATGTTGGCAAACTGAACTCCAATAAAAAATATACAAAAAAATTAAATAAAACTAGTAACAATGCTAAAAAAAAAAAAAGAATTGGCATTCCCATTGGTGGACACAGCTATGAGACAAAGGGAGAAAACTACAGAGCCGGCTTAGGCTATCACAGAAGGCAGTATGGACCCCACAGCTTCTTAGTTTTAAGAAAATTGGGGGCTCAGAATGGAGGGAGGGTGAGAAACATTCAAGTCTCTCTCTAGAGAGTCTGTAAGCATGTGATTTCCCTGATTCTTCAACCTCTTGGCAGAATGTGCTCCAAATAGTTTCCCCCACCATCCTGTAAAATACTAGAAATTCTCTCCATTAGAGTAATTCATTTGAGTTAGTTGTAACATCATAGTGTCCTACTTAAAATGTACATGTGGGGGAAACAGGAGGGGTAAAAAAATGTACATGCAAAACTACACACATACATAAATAATAAAATACACAAGCTACCAGGAAGGGCACTGGGATACATTATTTTGAATGGAAAAGTGAGTGGAGAAATTATTGTATGCTGGATAAAATCTTGATCAGGTATTATAGAATAACAACAACAGCAACGGGTAACATTTATGTAACGTTTATTACCGCTAAGCACTATTCTAGGTGCTTTATATTGTTTTACTCATTTAGTCCTCAAAACAACTGAGGTAGGTATCATTATTATTTCCCTTTTACAGATTAGATAACTGAAGCACAGAGAGGTAAAGGGACCAGCCCAGGATCACAGCCAGAAATTAGTGAATCTGGGAAATAAAACATATTTTTAATCACTATATTTCACCACCTTTCATCTAGGAAGGAGATGGGGTGTCAAGAGTTAAGTCTAGGGTCTCTGGTACCAACCCTAAAAAATATCCTCTCTATTGAATGCAATTCTTTTTCTCATCTTTATCAAAAGATAACAACAGAAATTCCCATCTGTTTCTTCAGTCCACTTATCTAGGGCTTTTTTTTCCTGAAAAGTTGGGAAAAAAGTAAGGAAAGAGAAAATTGTCCATAACAGCAGTACTTCTATAGAGGTAATAAATACACATACTCATTTATGCAGACATACATGCATGAGAAACATAAATTCATATTCCCAGTTTAAGCTCCTGATTCCTCAAGGAACCAGGAAAATTGAGCTTTGAGATCACCAAAACACATATCTTTGTTTATATAAGATTTTGCTATTTCTAAAATGTTGTTTTGCTAAAGAATGTTCACATGGACAACTATATGAATGCATGTGAAATCTAATAGGTCCCATATGCAGTTTTCCTACCCTCTGGACATAAGCAAGGAATTCCTAGAATAGACAGACAGATATCTTGCTCTACTACTTCCCTTTTCCTTGCAAACAGACGGATTCATTAGACAGGATCTTGTGAGAAAAGATGAAAGATGGCTTTACTGGAAAGGAATCCAAAGTTCTTGCCATTCCCACAACCATTTCTAAAAGACAATCACAAGTAGCTCCCTGATCATAATCTGCCATGTTTTCTGTCATTTGACCCTGCTTTCCAGGCCCCAACTAAGTGAGCACATTCAGCATGGGCCTAAGAGAGACTATCAGCCATAAGGTGACCCAAATAAGAATACTAATAGGGTATGCCAAATTAGATAAAGATTAGCCGGCATTATCATCAACTCTGAATGGGAGATAGCTGCCATCAGACTCTTAACAGTTACTGCTGAATTCTGAGCCATAACAAATAATGTTCCAGGGTCATATGGCCCAGCTGTGTGACTGCTAAGAGTTTCCAGTTTCCTATTTCCTGACATAATTTTACACTCATGACCCATCCTGTGATATAATCTGATCACCTTCTTCCATGAAGCCTGAGAAAGCCCTATTACAATGGCAAGTTCAATTGTCAACAGCAACAAGTACAAAGCAGAAACAATGAGCAGCGGTGTCGTAAGTGGATCTGTTAGCAGTTTGTTCAGTAGTTGGCCTGGACAAAGACAATGCCGGTGGCAATATGGAAAACACTTTGATTATCAAGGCTGAGGGAGTTTTTGCCTAGTCATAGGCAGCATCGAAGAATAGTAAGCTGTGTCACAGATTCAAGGATACTGTACAAAATAAAGGGAGATTAGAGATCCAAGAGAAGGTCTTCATTCCATAAGGTGGAAGTTCCAAGAGCTAGAATGTCTGCAACAATTGAGGCAAATCACCTGGAAATCTTTCCATTCCTAAGAGTTAAGAATCCTATAGGGCAGGGGTCAGAAAATTCTTTCTTTTGAGGACCAGAGAGCAAATATATTAATTAGGCTTACTGGGCCATATGGTCTGTCATAGCTACTTAACTGTCTTTGTAGTACAAAAGCATCCACTGATATTACAGAAACAAATGGGCATAGCTATGTTCCAACAAAACTTTACTGAAACAGGTGATGGCCAGAGTTGGCCCACAGGCCATAGTTTCCCAATCCCTCTAAAAAAGTCCTTTTAGAGCCAAAATCTTAAAAAATACAAGTTGGTCTATGGGTTTCAAGAGGAAAAGGAATCAAAGCATGACTAAAATGAATCCCGCATATGTGAAAGGTATTCTAATCCTTATAAATACATTAAAATCATTTATCACTAAAAATAAAATGAAAGTGTATGTACAGATCACCTTATCTATTTTCAGTAATGACTGATACTGTACCTAAGTTAAAGTCATTGAATAAGCTCCACACCGAATAATCTACTAGTCACGACAGGCTAAGTAAGGGTATTTTAGCAAACTGCCAAAGCATGGTAGCTTAAAATAACTATTTTTATTTCATTATTTCTGGTTCATGCTACATCAGTAGGAGAGTCTTAGGTTTGTAGCTTTCCTGAGACCCAGCTGACAGAACAATCTATTTCTAATGTTGCTTCACGGTGCCAGAAGAAAAAAGGACTTGGAAGGTCATACCCCAACAACTGAATGCTCAGACATAATTTCTGTTCATAACACATTGTACAAAACTAATCATATGGCCTCACCTCACACAACAGGACCAGTAAGTAAAATTCTATTACAAAGGTGAAGAACCATGAATATTCAGTAAGTAGCATGAATGGCTATCACAAAGCAATAGTTAAGCCATTTTTATCTAATTGATCACAAAATGAAAAATTTTTAAAGATTTTATTTATTTATTCATGAGAGACACAGAGAGAGAGGCAGAGACACAGACAGAAGGTGAAGCAGGCTCCCCACAAGGAGCCTGATGTGGAACTTGATCACAAACCCTGGGATCATGGCCTGAGCCGAAGGTAGACATTCCACCCGCTGACCCATCCAGGCGTCCCAAAATGAGATTTTTAATAGCAAACATTTCTGATTAACTGGTTAGCCAGAAACCACTGTCTACTTGATTTAAATTAAAATTTCAAGTTCTTTGGTCTATTTTTCCTTAGTGTCTAGTATCACTGACCATGGGATATAACCAGAAACTGCATGGGGAGCAGGGTTCTCCAGGAAGTATTGGGGATGGGATTCACAAAGGGGTACTGCCATATTCCACTCTGAGACCAGCATATATTTCACAATTCCTTAGGTTCCCCACTGTAGTCTCCTAGATCAACTTTAATGGTATAGCAGGTGCTGTTAATGTTCCACCCACAAACACTTGGATTCCTTTACCATTTTCATGTACATTGGGCAGCTGATGTGCTTTACTCCCCAAATCAATACCAGTGTCTCAGTCTCTTCTTAGAGCACTGCCCTCAGGTTACTGTAACTCCTTTTGAAAGCCAGATGTTCTGGGAGTCATCCTTAACCAATGACTGATGGATCCAAGAAAACTAATCAGAAAATTCTTGATTAGGAAAACTCTAAACTGTCTTTAAAACACCTCTATGAGTTGCTTGGCCTCTTTCCCTTCCCTGCTGGTCTTACTTCCCCACCCCACCTATTATTTCTTTCCTGGCAACACTTCCTAATAAATTACCTTTATATAACTCCTCACCTTGGAGTCAGTTACAGAGGAAGCCAGCCTAGAAACAGCCCACCCACAGCCAAAGGATATGTGGTGCTATAGAAAGAGGCCAGGATTTGGACTCAGAAGACTCCAAATAACAAAGTTCCAGCTCTACCACTATTAGATAATGGTAGTCTCTATCAGCCGTTACAAAATGTAGAAATAATGGTACCTGCAACAATTTTGAGATAATCAAATAAATTTGTATTTGTAAACCAGTAACTACATGATGAAGAAGTTAGCTCATTTAAGACAGCTGCTTCCCAAATTCCAGTTTCTCCCCTCAACCTGTAATTATGACTATACTCCCACTTGTCTACAAATAGAAAATTTGTAGAGGAGTGGTTTTCAGATTTTAGCATGCATCATTATCACCAGGAGGGCTGTTAAAAAGAGTTTGATGGGATTCACCCTCAGAATTTTTGGTTCAGTAGGTAAGGTAGAGTCCAAGAATCTGCATTTCTAACAAGTTCCCAGGTAATACTGATGCTGTTGATCTTGATACCTCACTTTAACAACCAACGTGAGAGGAAAAAGTTCAACCACTCTCTGCAAAGAGGAACTGACAAGCCTGCAATGGATCTGCTTTACTATAGAGGAAATTTTTAGAAGATAAAGATAGCTTTTAAAAAAAAAAACTTGTGAGAAAAAAAAATTGTGAGATTTTCTTTCCCATGTTATGGATGCCCTCATCTTATGAAATAAATGTGTGCAAGCAAAGTTGCCTATAAAAATATTTCTGAAGAGAAAATTCTATGTTCTATCTCAATCCTGTAAGGACTTGGATTTAGTTTAAAAAAAAAAAAAAAGGTTCAGACAGCTGCCAGTCTAGTGTCATGATCAATGTTAGGGTACCAAGAAGACCAACAGTTAATTCACTATTGAAATGTACCAAGTAATGTTCAAAGCACTTTGCATGCATTAATAATTTACTCTTCACAATAACTCATGAAGTAGATACCATTATCATCTTCATTTTACAGATGAGGCAAATGAAGGTCAGGAAAGTAGCTAGTAAATGCCAGAGGTGAAAATCAAACCCAAGAAGTTTGGCTCTACCCTCCAGTCTTACCCACAAACAATACCGCACGGTGGATGTTCTTTTAAAAGTCTGCCCTGGGGTGCCTGGGTGGCTCCATCGGTTAAGTGTCTGCCTTCAGCTCAGGTCATGATCTCAGGGTCCTGGGATTGAGCCCCATGTTGGGCTCCCTGCTCAGCAGGGAGTCTCCTTCTCCTTCTCCCTCTGCCCCCTGCTCATGCTCTCTTTCTATCTCAAATAAATGAGTAAAATCTTTTTAAAAATAAATAAATGGAAGTATGCCCTTTTTACAGAATTCTAACTCTATGATCTTTCTTCTTATTGGCTCCCCTTCATATATATACCTTCCATTCCTATGTGGTCATATGACCAAGCATGAAGCTACTCAAAGCACAGGCACTGCTCCCAAGAAGCTTGCCAACTGCACTGCCAGCATGTGCATAACTCACAATGTTGAGCTATAACACAACTACTAAATACAACATGTACTCAATCTGACCAGTACCAAAATAAGGAGAAATGATGAACAGCAAATATACTAAAATCTCACAGATCTATTCTAATTTTTTAAGTTGGCTCTATGCCCAGTAGGGAGCCGAACACAGAGCTTGAATTCACAACCCTGAGATCAAGAACTGAGCTGAGATCAAGAGTCAGACACAACCAAATGGGCCCCCAAAGGGCCCCAGATCTACTCTATTTTAAAGATGTTCTACATGACATACACATTTGGTAAAGAAATGCACTTTTTGACTTTCAGTGTATTTTATAAATGTACATAAAATATGAACAAAGTAAAATCCATCTCTATAGCTAGAAACCAGCCCAGGGCTAGATGTAAGGAGGTTAGTAGGATACTGACAGCTCTCAGTCTAATTCCATAAACATGCCACATAAAGAAAGCACAATATATAGAGAAATAGAACAGAAGGACGGGGGGAGAAGCATCTTGTCTTAGACCTTAAGTATCAGCACAAGGTTGTTCAAGAAGACCACATACAGTCCTGAAAGTCAGAAAAAGACAGAAGGGTTGAGGAGAAGGCAGGGCTGTGTTTGACCTGACATCTTTTAGATTCACAGATTAGCAGGTTATGTAGTGACATTATTGATATCCACAGAACAGTCATTTGCTCAGGGTCACACAGTAAGTTGGTGGTAGAAGGAAGACTCAATACCTGTGTCCAAACTTTCCATCCACTTGTATTCTTAGACACTTTTAGGAGACCATCCTGATTTCTATCTTGCATCTATTTTGCACAAGATCTCCATTCACTGGTGTTTCAACCTCTCTTCGCCGGGCAAACTCTAAGACCATACATAGTAAGAGTAACCTCTGCAGCCAGTATAGACCCTCTGCCAAGTCTACTAGGAAGAAGCATGATGAGTGTCACACTTGAATGGAGATAAAAGACCTAGCCTCAAACAGTTCACCTCTCAACATTGCAGAGCATTCACTAGAAAAAAAGCCCCAGAAAAGAACTTCAAAATGTATTTTAACAGAGCACAAGTGAGACTTCTGAGGGGCTAGTTACATTCTATTTCTTGGTCTGGATGCTGGTTACATGGATATGCGTGGTTTGTGAAAATTAAAGTGGATAGAAAGTTTGATCTGTATACTTATAACACATGTATCTTTCTATGTGTTTATTTCAATTAAAAGTTTTATTTTTTTACTGAGTGATGGGCACTAAGGAGGGCACTTGATGGGATGAGCACTGGGTGTTTTACTATATGTTGGTAAATCGAATTTAAATAAATTCAGAAAAATATTTTAATAAAAGTTTTCTTTTTCTTTTTATTTTTTTAATAAATTTATTTTTATTGGTGTTCAATTTACCAACATACAGAATAACACCCAGTGCTCATCCCGTCAAGTGCCCCCCTTAGTGCCCGTCACCCAGCCACCCCCACCCCCACCCCCCTCCCTCCTCCCCTTCCACCACCCCTAGTTCATTTCCCAGAGTTAGGAGTCTTTATGTTCTGTCTCCCTTTCTGATATTTCCCACACATTCCTTCTCCCTTCCCTTATATTCCCTTTCACTATTATTTATATTCCCCAAATGAATGAGAACATATAATGTTTGTCCTTCTCCGATTGACTTACTTCACTCAGCATAATACCCTCCAGTTCCATCCACGTTGAAGCAAATGGTGGGTATTTGTCTTTTCTAATGGCTGAGTAATATTCTATTGAATACATAAACCACATCTTCTTTTTTTTTTTTTTTTTTAATTTTTATTTATTTATGATAGTCACACAGAGAGAGAGAGAGGCATAGACACAGGCAGAGGGAGAAGCAGGCTCCATGCACCGGGAGCCCGACGTGGGATTCGATCCCGGGTCTCCAGGATCGCGCCCTGGGCCAAAGGCAGGCGCCAAACCGCTGCGCCACCCAGGGTTCCCAACCACATCTTCTTTATCCATTCATCTTACGACGGACACCGAGGCTCCTTCCACAGTTTGGCTATTGTGGACATTGCTGCTAGAAACATCGGGCTGCAGGTGTCCCGGCGTTTCATTGCATCTGAATCTTTGGGGTAAATCCCCAACAGTGCAATTGCTGGATCGTAGGGCAGGTCTATTTTTAACTCTTTAAGGAACCTCCACACAGTTTTCCAAGTGGCTGCACCAGTTCACATTCCCACCAACACTGTAAGAGGGTTCCCTTTTCTCCACATCCTCTCCAACATTTGTGGTTTCCTGCCTTGTTAATTTTCCCCATTCTCACTGGTGTGAGGTGGTAAAGTTTTCTTTTTAAAAGATTTTATTTGATTTATTTTTAGAGAGACAGAGAGTGCACAAGCATGAGCTGGGGGAGGAGCAGATGGAGAAGTTTCCTTGCTGAACAGGGAGCCCAATGCAGGGCACAATCCTGGAACTCTGGAATCATGACCTGAAGAAACATGCTTAACCAAATGAGCCATCCAGGTGTCCCTCAGTTAAAAGTTTTAAAAAGAGTAGTTCTGTTTTCTCACCAGCAGTAAGTGATGACATGCATCTGCTAAAGAATCCTTTGACCACCCAGTCTCTTCTTTTGCAGAAGCTTGTTCATGACACATCTACTGAGCCAGAGTAAGGACTGTAAACAAAGGCTGGGGTGACAGGATGAGCTCAGGTCATGTTCATAGAGGGTTTCAGAAGTCTTCCTCAACACTGGATTATTTAGGGAGAGTGACATCACCACAGGGGAAGAAGAAAAGAGCATTTCCTCCCTAGCTTTTAGCTTCCTCTTTGTCCCCACTCTCTTCTTATATGTCCCTTATCCAACTCCACTAACCTGAACAGCTAAATATGCAAAAGAGCAAGAGTCCCAGAAGCTGGGTCTCTAGATCTAGGGATGCCTTGGGATGACTATGACAAAGAAACCTGAGTAGACCCTGCAGTACTAAAGAGGGAAGAGAACATCACACTTCTAAGGCTGCAGCTGGGACATGATACCCATGCACAACACACAGTACACATTCAGTTAACATTGACTGAATAAATGAATATTTTATCCATGAACTGAATCCAAAAAGTGTGCAATAAATGTGTGCTGAATAAAACTGAATGATGGTCTACTCTAAATCCTGCCTGCATTAATTCTGCATATTTGACTTTAACCAAGATGAATGGTTAGTATCTTCCACAGAGCACTGTTTTCATATTTTTGAATGTGTTCACAAAGGCTGTTTACCACCCTTTGTTTTTTGTTTTTTAATTTATTTTTAATTTATTTTTTATTGGTGTTCAATTTGCCAACATATAGAATAACACCCAGTGCTCATCCCATCAAGTGCCCCCCTCAGTGCCCGTCACCCAGCCACCCCCACCCCCTGCTCACCTCCCTTTCTACCACCCCTTGTTCGTTTCCCAGAGTTAGGAGTCTTTCATGTTCTGTCTCCCTTTCTGATATTTACCACTCATTTTTTTCTCCTTTCCCCTTTATTCCTTTCACTATTTTTTATATTCCCCAAATGAATGAGACCATATAATGTTTGTCCTTCTCCGATTGACTTATTTCACTCAGCATAATACTCTCCAGTTCCATTCACGTTGAAGCAAATGGTGGGTATTTGTCATTTCTAATGGCTGAGTAATATTCCATTGTATACCTAGACCACATCTTCTTTATCCATTCATCTTTTGATGGACACCAAGACTCCTTCCAGTTTGGCTATTGTGGACATTGCTGCTATAAACATCAGGGTGCAGGTGTCCCAGCGTTTCACTGTATCTGTATCTTTGGGTGTTTACTACCCTTTGTAACAGGTCCTATCAGGCAGCACTCTGCGGACAGTCAAGTAGAATGATGTTGCTTCAAGCTGAGTTGTTAATACTTTTATCTAAGAAGTAAGCAAGCCTGGAGGATGGAGTTTCTGTTTTTAACTCTCATTCCTGCCTAAGTGGGAAAAGTTTTCCTGCAACCATGCTGCTAGGAATAAATTTCCTGTTTTCAATTTTGTTTAGTCTGAATAGGTCTCTAGAGACCAATCTTAATGCTGAGGAAGCAAATGAACTGGGCTCCCAATACAGTTCCAGTTTCGTAGTTGGGTTCAGCCAGCCTGATGAAGCCCATTTCATTCCCAGGAATCTAAGCCCTAAAGAGATCAGTTTTGTGTTGATCTGCACAGCATTCTGTCTTATGCATCCCACTGGCAGGAGCCCTTCTCCCTAGAGCCACACTTCCCCCCTCCAACACTGAACATTAGTTTGGCAAAGAGAAGAACTGCATATTAGAATTGCAAGATCTCCAACCACAGTGGTATGGGGCACCTTAACCCTTCATATTAAGTAATCTCAACCAAATAAAGCATGACTCCAACCTCAGCCAACAGCCCTGGGACTATCTCAAGATTACCACTACCACTTACCAAACTGTAGGCAAAAGACAAAAAAGATGATGAAGACAGCTTGATAGTGGTGAGCATTCAGTTCAGCAATTATCTGCTGGCGACAACAAAGAGAGGAACTGACATAAACCTGGCCAGTTAGGGACGTGGGACTGATTATCAATGGAGCATGGTTAATAAACTTTTAAAAATCCTAACAGAGGTGTGACTAAGTGGCTCAGTCAGTTAAGCAGCTGCCATTGGCTAAGGTCACGATTCCAGGGTCCTGGGATCGAATCTCACTACAGGCTCCCTGCTGGATGAGCAGACTGCTTCTCCCTCTCCAATGTTTGTGTTCTCCTGCTCTCTCCCTCTCACCAATAAATAAATAAATTTTTTAAAAATAAATAAATAATAAAAAAGAAAAATCAATAAAAATCCTAGCAGAGCTGGAAAACGTCTAAGAGATTCATTCTCTCTGGTGCATAAATGCTTCTATGTGAAAAATACTGAGATGAGAGTTCATCTTTGTTGAAAATTAAATACTTGGAAATTAAAGCTGGTGGGATATAGGGTAAATCTAGATAACAATGTAGGCTTTCATTTAATTCAAATATAGATATTATTTTTTTTTCTTCTGGAGGTCCTCCAGACTCAATCTGGAGGTCCTGCACTTATTCTTCCCCTCTCCAATATGAAAGTGGACACTGCAGGGTATCTTCACAAATAAGAAACCTACTCAAAAAAACAAGCACCAGGAAATGCTGAGCTGTGCCAGGAAGGAAAAGGAGCACAATGGGTGACAGGGTTAGTGCACAGATCCCAGACTCTTTCATGAGCATCTTTGGTTACACCTCATCATTTTTAAAGCCCACTTCAAAACGTGACCCCTGGTTAGAAGGGGTGAATCTCTTTGCTATGAAGTGTGAGCTACTTCTTGTGTCTCACAGTTGGCTCATTTATGGCTATTCTGAGAATTTAGAACAAAACATCCTGACTGCACCTATAGGCAAGCATTTGCTTTAGATACAAAATTAAAAAGAGGTGGAGTTCTCCATATCTCAGAGAGAGGCATCAATAGGAAGACTTAAAGACACATGCTCCTTATTCATGATTTTGGGGTCCTTTCCTACAATAAATGCAAAGTTTAACAGCCCAAATTTTTCTATTTGTCAGCTAATGCATATCATATTTCAAATATAAGAGGCAGGCACATAGGAGGAGTCGTTTCACACAGCAGGCAGCAGAGCATAGTGGAACAAGGGCTTTGGAGACAGCAGATCTGGGTTTCAATCTGGGCTCCATCTCTTAGTAGTGTGGCAGTAGTCAAGTTACCTAACCTCCCTGAACCTCAGTTTTCATGTCTCTACAATAGGGATAATAATAACACACTTTACAGGGTTGTTGTAAAGAGTAAATGAGGTAATAAGTCAGACACTCAGTTCAGTATGTAGAACAGAGTAGGTTCTCAAGAAATGGTATTTTCTCGGGGCATCTGGGTAACTCAGTCAGTTAAGCATTTGCCTTAGGCTCAGGTCATGATCCTGGGATCAAGCCCCACATAGGGCTCCCTGCTCAGTGGGAAGTCTGCTTCTCCCTCTGCCTATGCCCCTCCCCTCGCTTGTGCTGTCTGAAATAAATAAAATCTTGAAAGAAAGAAAGAAAGAAAGAAAGAAAGAAAGAAAGAAAGAAAGAAAGAAAGAAAGAAAGAAAGGAAGGAAGGAAGGAAGGAAGGAAGGAAGGAAGGAAGGAAGGAAGGAAGGAAGGAAGGAAGGAAGAAAGAAAGAAAGAAAGAAAGAAGAAATGGTATTTTCTTTTTCATTTCCCACTTAAGCGAGTTGGTCATGAGAATGTTTTCCAAAATTAAATACAACTTTTCCAAACTCTGAAATCAAATCTCTAAACTACCTAAGAATATTTCCAGATGCTTATTGAAGGAGGAAGTTACTTCTATTTTCTTAAAATCTCTGATGTGGGGAAAAAAGGAAAAGCAATACCAACCAGAAACCACATTAGTGCCTTAAACCATATCACTATCACACACAAGAAGGGGTTAGCTTAATAGGGGAGGAATAGTAAAGGGAACAAAAGTAATTAGGGGTTCCCACTCCTGTCAGATCTCTTCTCATCTGAGTAGAACCACTATCTCTACCAGCTATATGGAAGCTGTATTAATTCTCCTCCTACATCAATTGAGCACACAACCCTATAAGGCATTTGTATTTTATCAAACTGCATAACTACTGAGATAAGAGTCTGGCAACAAAATGCCTGACAAAGGCATATCTCCCACTTCTAGGAGGAAAAGCAAGAAAAAAGAATTTAATACACTCTTCTGTTTACCTCTTCCACTCCTGGGGACCAGATGTAAGGGGCTTTTTGTATATAGAAAATGATCTTATGAGTTATCTGCTTCTGCCCAGAGACCAACTCCCCAGGGGCTCTGCCTTTTCCAACTTCTAAATACAAACTGAGGGATGTCTGGGCACATCTGGTCATCATTTGATTTCAGGCTTCTATTGTGTTCAGTCTGTGGGGGGAAATAAGTCTATAAATAGCTCATGCTGCTATGCCTTACATTTAAAAAAATGAGAAACCATCAACTGCCTTTCCTGGAGAGAGACGACAGGTCTTCACTGAATCCAGCTCCCTCCTTAATGATCATACATTAAGTCAGTATGCTAAGTAGCCAGCTTCAATCAACTAATTCAGATATCTATTTTATTATAAGAGTAAAGGGTACCTAGAAAGAAAACCAGGAGGGAGCTCCAATTAAATTGGTGAATGAAATTTTTTTAATTTAAAAAAAAATGTTTTAGGGAGAAAGAGGGGGCAGAGGGAAAAGGAAAGAGAATATTAAGCAGGTTCCACTCCCAGTGTAGAGACCAACTTGGGGCAATCTCACAACCCTGAGATCATGACCTAAGCTAAAATTTTGATTTTAGTCAGATGCTTAACTGACCTAGCCACTCAGGCTCCCCAAAATTAATGAATGATTTATATGATGCTTTGGGAAGTCTCTGATCTTTTTGGAAACTCACCAAGCTGTGTGGTTAAATCTATTTATGTAAAACACCACCTTCTAGTCTTTTTTTTTTAAAAAGATTTATTTATTTATTCATGATAGACATAGAGAGAGAGAGGCAGAGACACAGGCAGAGGAAGAAGCAGGCTCCGTGTTGGGAGCCCGATGCGGGACTTGATCCTGAGACTCCAGGATCACGCCCTGGGCCAAAGGCAGGTGCCAAACCACTGAGCCACCCAGGGATTCCCTCCCCCCCTTTTTTCTTTAAAGATTCCACCTTCTAGGGGAACCCTGGGTGGCGCAGCGGTTTAGCGCCTGCCTTTGGCCCAGGGCGCGATCCTGGAGACCCGGGATCAAGTCCCAGGTCGGGCTCCCGGTGCATGGAGCCTGCTTCTCCCTCTGCCTATGTCTCTGCCTCTCTCTCTCTCTCTCTCTCTTTCTATCATAAATAAATGCAAATAAAAAAAAACAGATTCCACCTTCTAGTCTTAAAAAAGAAATGTCCTTCCTAACTTTGAAAGAGAGCTCCAGGTTTAAATCCTATTAGTTCCAGAATACATCAGTCATGTTGTGAACTAGTTTTTTTTTTTTTTTAAGATTCAGTTTTGTTTTTTTTTAATTTTAGAGAGGAGGGAGGGACAGAGGGAGAGAGACTCTCAGGCAGACTCCCTGCTGAGCGCAGAGCCTGATGTGGGGCTCATGGGGTTCAATCTCATAAGCCTGAGATCATGACCTGAACCAAAATGAAGCTGGACGTTCCTAACCGACTGAGCTGCCCAGGCACTCCTAAACTAGATTTGACAAGCTCCCTTTCCAACAAAAAATACCTACCTCCCTCTTCAAGTTTTTTCAAACTATTAAAATAAGTATTTACCACACCATGAAGCAATTATCTCTTTTTGTATCTGTCTCCCTCAAGAACTATGAATTCTTTTTTAAGATTTGAGAAAAAGCAAGTATGCACAAGTGGGAGGGGCAAAGGAAGAGAATCTGAAGCGGACTCCTTGCTGAGCACAGAGCTTGAAACAGGGCTCAATCTCAAGACCCTGAGATCATGACCTGAGCCAAAACCAAGAGTTAGACACTTAACCAACTGTGCCACCCCAGGTGCCCCCAAAACTACAAATTTTTAATGGGTAACTACAGTGTCCAATTCTTATTGGTTATTTCCAGGGCTTCGCACAATTCTTGGAATTGGAATATGTTTTTAGTAGATATACATTGAATGAATAACTAAACAAGTTAAAATAATTACATACTATATGACCTTAACGGCTTTCAGAAATTAAAACATCAAGTTGAATGTTGGTTTAAGGGAGAGATAACAGGAAAGGGGCCAACCAAGTAGAAATGACAAAGAAAGAAACAGATTGTTTCCTCTTCATCCTCATATCAGCTCAGAACTCCAAAAAGACTATTTTTTGGACCCCTGCGTGGTTCAGTGATTGAGCATCTGCCTTCAGCCCAGGGTGTGATCCTGGGGTCTGGGGATGGAGTCCTATCTCAAGGCTCCCTGCAGGGAGCCTGTTTCTCCCTCTGCATATGTCTCTGCCTTTGTCTGTACCTCTCTCTATATGTCTCTCCTGAATAAATACAATCTTAAAAAAAAGACTATTTTTGCTGAAAGCTGAGCTTATGTAAACGTATATAAATCACAAATTAGAGCCAGTATACTTCAGATAGTATAGTGACCACCCCTAACTTCAGATTCTGAAAAAGAAAATATGAGACCAAACTGCTGTCCCAAAAACTGCAGTTCTGAAAGAAAAGCAAGTAGCAACAAGGATGTTGGACAGCCAAGATCTACAAATGCAATTGCTCCAAAATATTACAGAGTAAATTATCAATTTCTGATTTTTTTGGCTTTAGAATATATGGAAAAGTCTCCTGCTCATGTTCTAGAAGCCAGAGCATACTATCACTGTGCCCAACAAAGGCTCTGGTTGCCTTTGGTTTACAAGACAAATGCTAAGTTAAAATTTGCTCTGCTAGAGTCCATAGAGCAAATCACAAACCATTGTGGATCATCTGCTGACACCAGTCATAATGCTATATAGTCTGTGGGATACAAATCAAACACAGTCTCCATCTTTGCAGTATCTAAAATATATAGCTGAAATAAAGCTAAAGAATATACTAATAGAAGGAAAACGACACTAGATGGAAATATGGATCTAAAAACAAAATGAAGCACCAGAACTAGTAACTACATGGGTAAATACATAAGATTTCTTATTACTTAAATCTTTAATAGATAGCTTACTATCTAAACAAAAATATTAATATAATAGAGTTCATAATATATGTAGACATAAAGTTTATGAATTGATAGGATAAAGAATGAGAGAGAAGAAACAGAAGTATTCTAAGGAAGGAGGGGAAGTAGTATATTATCACTTGAAGGAAGATTGTAGTGAGTTAGAAATGTATACTATAAACCCTAAAACAACCACTAACAAATCAAAGAGTTATAGCTATAAACCAACAAAGATAAAATGGAGTCATAAAAAAATCCAATCCGGGATGCCTGGGTGGCTCAGCAGTTTAGCGCCGCCCTCAGCCCAAGGTCTGATCCTGGAGATCTGGGATTGAGTCCCATGTCAGGCTCCCTGCATGGAGCCTGCTTCTCCCTCTGCCTGTGTCTCTGTCTCTCTCTCTCTCTCTCTCTCTCTCTCAATCTGTCTCCCAAGAATAAATAAATTAAAATCTTAAAAAAAAATCCAATCCAAAAAAAGGTTTAAAAAAAAAATACAAGGAAGCTCCTGGGTGGCTCAATTAAGCATCTGTCTTTGGCTCAAGTCACGATCCCAGGGTCATGGGATGGAGCGCCACATGAGGCTCTCTGATCAACAGAGAGCCTGCTTCTCCCTCTCCCTCTGCCTCTCCTCCCACTCATGCTACCTCTCAAATTTTTAAAAATTTTAAAAAACACAAAACAAAAAACAAAGAACAAGTAGGACAAAAAGAAAACAAATAAGCAAAATGACTGTCACAAATGTATTGGTAATTACAATAAATGTAAATCGTTGTCGAAATAGCCCCAATTAAAAGTAGAAATGATCTGATTAGGAAAATATATATGCTGTCTACAATAAATTCACTGTAAATATAAAGATATAAATAGTTTAAAAGTCCATAATAGCAAATATATTATGGTATACCCACATAGAAGGTTACTATGTGGGGCAACCCACATAGCCCATATCTGTGTGTGTGTGTGTGTGTGTGTGTGTGTGTGTGTGTGTGTGTCTCATGAGTAAATGAATAAAATCTTTAAAAAAAATAAAATAAAAATAAAAAGTATTTTATTTATTTATTCATGACAGACACGGAGAGAGAGAGAGGGAGGGAGAGAGAGAGAGACAGAGACACAGGCAGAGGGAGAAGCAGGCTCCACGCAGGGAGCCCAACATGGGTCTTGACCCCGGGTCTCCAGGATCACGCCCTGTGCCGAAGGCAGACGTTCAACCGCTGAGCCACTCGGCCTGCCCTAAAATTTTTTTTTTTAAGTAAAATCTTAAAAATAAAGGTAGTGAAAAATTGTGGTGTTACTTTCAAATACACTTGAAAGTGTATCAAGCAATATGGTTCTATCACAAGAATACGAATAGATTGATTAGCGCAGCCCAGGTGGCTCAGCGGTTTGGCACCGCCTTGAGTCCAGGGCATGATCCTGGAGACCTGGCATAGAGTCCCATGTCCGGCTCCCTGCATGGAGCCTGCTTCTCCCTCTGCCTCTCTCTCTCTCTGTCTCTCATGAGTAAATAAATAAAATCTTTAAAAAAAGGAATAAATTGATTAAGCAAAATAGTTTTAAAAGAAAGCCCAAGAATATGCAAGAATTTAGTAAATAATAAAAGACTTTTCATATCAGTGGAGAAAGGTTGGTGTTCAATAAATGATAATGACACAGATGGCTGAGGGAAAAAGAATAAAGCTGAAGCTCTTTCTTATACCAAAAAATTTCAAATGTTCAAATATTGAAAAGATACATTTGTTAGTATATCAAGGAATAATGGTCATTTTTACAGGGGGTAAGGGGCAGAGGGAGAGAGAGAATCTTAAGTAGACTTCACACTGAGTGCAGAGCTCCCACTGGGGGCACAATTTCACAACTCTGAGATCATGACCTGAGCCAAAATCAAGAGTCAGATGCCTGAGCCACTCAGGCACCCAAAATTTATGTTTTGGCACCCTTAATCTACATTTAAGACATACACACAGAGAAAAAAAGAAATTACCATGAACAGAGCCAAAACAAAAGTAAAAATGTGAAATATTCCCAACATCTGAAACAGGGGGATCAATTTCCTTAATATGCTAACTGCTCTTAGCCCAGATCACACCCTGGACCGAAGGCAGGCAGCCCTGGTGGTGCAGTGGTTTGGTGCCTGCCTTTGGCCCAGGGTGTGATCCTGGGGTCCTGGGATCGAGTCCCACATCAGGCTTCCTGCATGGAACCTGCTTCTTTCTCTGCCTCTCTCTCTCTCTCTGAATAAATAAATAAATCTTTAAAAAAAAAAAGAAATAAGAAAAAGATGTACAATACAGTAGAAAAATGGGGAAAATATAACATATAATTCACAGAAAAGATACAAATGGCCAAGAAACATGAAAAGATGTTCAATCTCAATTATAATGAAAGAAAAGCAAAGCCAGTAAAATACTATTTTTACCTGGCAGATGCTCAAAGATTAAAAAGTTTGGTAATACTTAGTATTGACAAAAGATATACTAGGGTATTCTGATAAATTATTGTTAAGAATATAAACTGGTACAATCTCTTTGGAAGGCACTTAGACAAAAATCTATTGAAATTTAAAACTCAATAGCTGGATATGCAACAGCACTTCCAGAAATTTGTCTGTTATACTTGCAAAAGTGCAAAGATGTTTATTCTAGTATTCTGTATTACAGAAGAAACCTGGAAATATCCCAAATGTCCATCACTAGAGAACTAGTTAAACTCTATTATCTTTATAACTAGAATTCTATGCAGCATTAAGACAATGAGGGGATCCCTGGGTGGCACAGTGGTTTGGTGCCTGCCTTTGGCCCAGGGCGCGATCCTGGAGACCCAGGATCGAGTCCCACATCAGGCTCCCGGTGCATGGAGCCTGCTTCTCCCTCTACCTGTGTCTCTGCCTCTCTCTCTCTGTGTGACTATAATTAATAAATAAATAAATAAATGAATGAATGAATGAATGAATGAATGAATGAATGAATAAATAAATAAATAAATAAATAAATAAATAAATAAATAAATAAATACAGACAATGAGGTGGAACCACATATATAACAAATAAATTAGGGCCAGGATAAACTGAGTAGAATAAAGCACATTGAAAAACAGCAGGTACAGTGTAAACTCCTTCACATTTTTTAAAGGATATATAATGTATGCTGCTTATGTTTAGAGAACATCTGAAAGGATACCAAAGAACTTGCAGACAGTGGTCACCTCTAGAGAATGAGACTGGGTTGGGGGAGCTGTGGAAGGAGAAGGTTTTTTCACTTTTTACATTACACTCTTATGTATTATTTGCACATTTTATAATTAGCTCGTATTGCCTTTATAGCAAAATATTTTAATAAAGTAATTAATTTGCTGACACTTTTTATGGAGTCATCCACTTTCTGCTGAACACAGAACTAGAGAGAAACCAGTCCCATTTTTTTCTCCACACTTTCTGAACCTCTTTTAGAACACTGCACTAAGAAGGAGCCTTTTGTTGGTCAGCTAGACTGGCTCCCCCAAACAGAGGACCATTGACATGATGCTAAGAGGGTGCTTGGACACAGACTTACTGTGCAAATAAGTATGCGGGAGAGAATTTAGCACATGGCAAGACAGACCAGGTGGCTGACCTCCTCTGGGGACACCTACTGTTATCAGTCTGCCTGTGCATGCTTATCTACTATGGTAGACACACAGATCTTTTGTTCAAAGGGCTGCATTTTATACCCCCTTGTTTAGATGATTCTGTACATCAGTTTTTCAAAAGACTCTCAATCATCACATCACACTTTTCTTTAAGCAATTAACCGACAATCCTATTAAACCCAGGACAAATTCAAATGTAAACGGAGTGCGTGTACAAGGCAACTTGTCAGCATTGCACATACAAGCAAGAGAACTTCTGGGTAATGCCAAGGACAACTGTCTCGGGAACCCTATTTATACTCAGGCTGTCTCAAGTCTGCAACTGACTATGGAGCTTTGGGCATGCCTCCCCTACAGATAATCTTTCTGGTCTAGATCTCAAGGTCCCAGATAGTACCAGAAATTTCTGTCAGCCCTTGGCTCACAGGGGAGAAAAAAACTATCCAAACAAGCTTTTGCATTTTAAAAGATTTCTCTAGTTTCTGCTGTTCATTTTTGAATAGGCATCCAGCACCAGCAGCAAACATTAAGTCTCAAGGATCTCAGTTCGTCAGATTTTATGAGTCTGAAAGCTACTCTTTAAAGATTCATAATCAAGTTTCTAGAGAGGGGAAAAAATGTGTTAGATGAAGCCAAAAGAATGACCTTATTCCCTTAAAATCCAGCCCATGGCCATGCTTATGTAGCTGAGCAGCTGTGCTGCTGGCAGGGGAAAGGAACATACTGAAATGAAACACTCATGACAATCTCCCTTCCCCCACTCGTGCCTGCGGGGCCCCATCCAGTTATTGCACAAAAAGGCTTTTTCTTATAAACTTCTCTCCCTTCTACTTCTGTCTCCATCTTGGTTGGGAAGAAACAGCACTAGTGATGGAATGTACACAGCTCTGCAAATATTCATGAGAAAATGCTTTGACGCCCACACGCTCCCTAGCTTCCCTAACACATACATGCATTAAGGAAAAGACATGCAGGGATCCCTGGGTGGCGCAGCGGTTTAGCGCCTGCCTTTGGCCCAGGGCGCGATCCTGGAGAACCGGGATCGAATCCCACGTCGGGCTCCCGGTGCATGGAGCCTGCTTCTCCCTCTGCCTGTGTCTCTGCCTCTCTCTCTCTCTCTGTGTGTGACTATCATAAATAAATAAAAATTAAAAAAAAAAAAAAAAAAAAACTTGAGCATTCAGACAGTGTGTTTATGATGAAAAATCGTGTGCAAAATAGATACATGTGCAAAATATTTAAAAAAAAAAAAAAAAAAAAGGAAAAGACATGCATAGAGAAACTGATAAGTGTCTGTGGTTCTTTAACTTAAGTAAATTGTAAGGTTTTCTCAGAACAGGCAAGATTCAAGAAGGCAGAGTCCTAACTGATCTTTCATCCACTGAACCATAAATTGAATAATTGATCCAATAACCATTAATTGGCCATTTAAAATGTATGGCACTGGGCAGCCTGGGTGGTTCAGTGGTTTAGTGCTGCCTTCAGCCTAGGGCGTGATCCTGGAGACCAGGGATCGAGTCCCACATCGGGCTCCCTGCATGGAGCCTGCTTCTCCCTCTGCCTGTGTCTCTGCCTCTCTCTGTGTGTCTCTCGTGAATAAATAAATAAAACCTTTAAAAAAAAATGGTATGGCACTGAGGGCACCTGGCTGGCTCAATCGGTGGAGCATGGGACTCTTGATCTCAGGGCTGTAGGTTCAAGCCCCATGATGGGTATAGAGAGTACTTGAAAATAAAATCTTAAAAAAAATTAAATGTGCAACACTGGATGTTCACAATAGCCAAACTGTGGAAGAAGCCTCGGTGTCCATCGAAAGATGAATGGATAAAGAAGATGTGGTCTATGTGTACAATGGAATATTACTCAGCCATTAGAAATGACAAATACCCACCATTTGCTTCTACATGGATGGAACTGGAGGGTATTATGCTGAGTGAAATAAGTCAATTGGAGAAGGACAAACATTATATGGTCTCATTCACTTGGGGAATATAAAAAATAGTGAAAGGGAATAAAGGGGAAAGGAGAAAAAAATAAGTGGGAAATATCAGAAAGAGAGACAGAACATGAAAGACTCCTAACTCTGGGAAACGAACTAGGGGTGGTGGAAGGGGAGGTGGGCAAGGGGTGGGGGTGACTGGGTGGCAGGCACTGAGGTGGGCACTTGACGGGATGAGCACTGGGTGTTATTCTGTATGTTGACAAATTGAACACCAATAAAAAATAAATTTATTTAAAAAAAAACACTGGAAATACAGAAATAAACAGAGCTGTATGTGGTGTGGCATGTGAAAGCTGAGACTCTGGAGTCACATGGTCAAGGGTTTGAACAAATACTCGGTCTATGACTTGGCCATACGATCTTAAAGCAAGTTACTCAAATTGTCTGAGCCTGCTCCTCTTGAAAATGGAGATAATAAATAAATTAATTAATTAATTTAAAAAATTTTAAAAGAAAATGGAGATAATTCTGAGAGTAAAAAGTGCCCTAACCCTAAAAACATCTCCCACTCTGTGAGCCATCAGATTCCTTCTCGTCTTACTTTCCTCTACATGCTCCCCCTCCTCTTGCCCCTCTAAGATCCCTCCCTCAGTCTTAGTAATTCTTCCACCTTCTCTACTTTTTTCCCAAAGCCTTTATTCACACTCCAAGCTTGTAACGCATAAAAGAAATGAGGGTCACAGTCCATTTCTCCACCTCATTCTACTTACTTTGAGAACTAGATCATTTGCCTTTTTTTTTTAATTTTATTTATTCATGAGAGACACAGGCAGAGGGAGGAGAAATAGGCTCCATGCCAGGAGGCCAATGTGGAACTCGATCCTGGGACTCTGGGATCACGCCCCGAGCCAAAGGCAGACACGCTCAACCACTGACCCACCCAGGCGTCCCTGCCTTCATCTTATAATGGGTTGGGGTTCCCAGAAAGAAACACTGCTTCTGTGGCAGGAGTATCTAATCATAGCCTGGTCACATTAGAGAATCTGGAATAGGCCCTCAATACTTGCCCACGCTACTAGATAACAACAGTGCCCATTTCCTCATCTTGACTGAGTAAAGAGCCAGAAATAGATCCATTCTAAGGAACAAGAGATTTCCTTGGGATTCTGCTAAGCAGGGTATTTCCTGCCATGTGGGAACCTCTGTATTGCAGTTCATGATCCTTGTCACTAGAATAAGCAAACAAGAAACACTTCCCTGGCACTTCCCTGAAACATTAACCACAACTCTGAACTAGCCAATGAGAAAAAAAAAAATTTGGGAAGCCTGGGTGGCTCAGTGGTTGAGTGTCTGCCTTTGGCTCAGGGCATGATCCCGGAGTTCCGGGATCAAGTCCTGCATATGGCTCCCTGCACAAAGCCTGTTTCTCCTCCTTCACCTGTGACTCTGCCTCTCTCTCTCTCTGTTGTCTCTCATAATAAATAAAATATTTTTTAAAAAGAGAAAAAAGAGAAAAAAATTCTTTGACTTATTTTTGTCTCTCAAGAGCTTCATCTTTAAATAAGTGTCTTGAGGGCAGCCCCGGTAGCATAGCGGTTTAGCGCCGCCTGCAGCCCAGGGCGTGATCCTGGAGGCCCGGGATGGAGTCCCATGTCAGGCTCTCTATATGGTGCCTGCTTCTCCCTCTGCCTGTGTCTCTGCCTCTCTCTCTCTGTCTCTATGAATAAATAAATAAAATCTTAAAAATAAATAAATAGATAGATAGATAGATAGATAGATAGATAGATAGATAGATAGATAGTGTTTTGAATAGTCTCCAGCATTTCTTCTAATATCAACATTCTGGATTTTTTAAAAAGTTTTTATTTAAGTAATCTCTACACCCAATGCAGGGCTCAAACTCATGACCCTAAAATCAAGAGCTGCATGTTCTTCTGACTGAGCTAGCCAGGTACCCCTCAACATTCTGGTATTCTAAAGTCAAAATATTTAGCAACCATATATCAGGATTCAAAAATTCTGCACATTACTCTTCATGTCCTAATTACATACAATCCCCTGCAATTTACTTTTTAAAAGATTTTCTTTATTCTTGAGACACAGAGAGAGAGGCAGAGACATAGGCAGAGGGAGAAGCAGGCTCCCTATGGGGAGCCTGCTGCAGGACTCAATCCTGGAACCCTGGGATCACGTCTTGAGCTGAAGGCAGATGCTCAACCACCCACTGAGCCCATCCCAATCCTCTGCAATTTAATTTGAAATCCTCTATTTTATCCTAATAGAACTAAAGGCCAATTGGTTCTAATGCTCCATAAACTGTTAAAATCATCATGTTCTGTACTTGAGATTATACCTGTCTTTTCCTCTATAAACCAACATTTCTTCATTAAATAATCACATGCAGATGCACACAAGGTATACTATACTGATAATGGCTTTCTACAGTCAGCCCTTCAATCATTTTTAGAGGTATGTGGGGTTTTCCTCAGAATACTCTTGGAGTTTCTAACATTCTCAAACTAAAGTCTAGAACTGAAGAAAATATTCACCAAAGAATGTGTTAACACACACACATACACACACACACACTCTCCACTTCCCTTCAGGGCTCTGTGAGGGTGGGCAATGGATGCACTGTGTGTTGTTTGGTGTTCAGTGCATTGTGGAAATTAAATAAATACTATAAAAATAAAAGCACAATCACACTGCTGCTATAATTTCAGTTTTGGATTCAGAGGTTATGGGAAGGAAATCTCTTGCACACTCACATGATTTTTTATCTGGAAAAGGCACAAGTGTTTTAGGTATTGTGTTTCAGCCAAATAACTGACCATTTTAAAATAAAGATTCCCAGGAGAATAGAAGCACTTGCTTTCCACAAAGGGCCGGGTGGCTTTTTGTTCCTGGACGTGCTGTTGACTCAGTCTGCACTTGTTTTGACAGCCAATTACAGTCCTTCTTAGGAAACCTGAGCTAATGCTCTTCATGGAAAGTTTTACAAACACAAAACTACCCAAACACAGTACACTTGAGGAGAGGACTCCTGCTCCAAGAGATATTCCTGACCAGGAGGAACGGAGGGAAGTTAATTTTCCAAGTGGATCATGCTGATCCAGAAGGGATCACAACCAAAATCAAAAGAGGGATATTTCAAATCTAGTTCAACTCTTAGAAGCATGGGCCTAACTTCTCTCATACTGTGATCGGGTAATCACAACACGGAACAAAGCCACAGTACTCAGGACCTTCCTTATCAACTCTAGTTGCCAAGCCCTGGACTGGGAACATAATTATTTCATTTCCTCCACACAGGAACTCAAGCTCAAGAAACCAGGACTCAGAGAATTTAAGTAACTTGTCTAAAGTAAGCCAACTAATAAGTGGCTATGCCTGAATTCAAACCCAGATCTAACTTCAGAGAAGTAGATTAATATTAATATGGATTAAAAATAGATAAAATGTAGGCCAATTTTGAAGAAAAGCCTTGGCTGCAAGTCCAACAAAGACAAAAAAAAAAAAAAAAACAATTTAGATGAATAACAAGCTGCCTTAAGAATGGGAAGCTAGGGCAGCCCGGGTGGCTCAGCGGTTTAGCGCCGCCTTCAGCCCAGGGCATGATCCAGAAGTGCTGGGATCGGGTCCCTTTTCCCTCTGCCTGTGTCTCTGTCTCTCTGTGTCTCTCATGAATAAATAAATAAAATCTTTAAAAAAAAAAAAAAAGAATGGGAAGCTAATGATTACACAAGGATCACAGGGTAATAGACAAGACAGGTGGTATAATGCTCTACCAGCCCCATTCACTACAGTCTTTTCTCTTTCTTCCCCTTCACCCTCTCTCCTCTTTCCTAATTTACCATCTCTTCTTTTTCATATATGTCTCTCCCACTCAGTTTTTCTTCCTTTGTACACTACAGCAGAGCAAAGCCTATGAACTTTGCATTCAGATAACCCTGTGGGCAAATCTAAGACTCATTTCTTACTGTGTGACTTTGGGCAAATCAAGTAACCTAAGTCTGAATTTTATAAAAGGATAAAATCTTCTACCTTTTAGGCTGCTGAAGGGATTAAATCAGACAATATGAAGAAATGACCAAGTCTCCTAGTAGACTGAGATTTCTTTTGAACATCTGTGAGGCTTTGCTAGCATACAATTTAGAATTGGACAGTTTGGGATTTGAATCCCAGCTCCACCACCTACCGGCTAAGTGATTTGGGCAAGTTTGGGAACCTTTATGTACCTCATTTCCTTATCTATTAAGTAGAATAAATAGTAAGGACTTAGATTTGGGAGACAATCAAATGGAATGATAAACATTTAGAATCTATTGATATTTAACAAATAAAGCTGCCTCTCAATAGAACTTACAGTAGCTGAAATGTTCTCTAGAGGCCCATGTTTGTGCATGCCTGATCTATTTATCAAGTGTGTCACCACTAAGGACTAGTAAGTGCTAAAGCATTAAGAAATGCTAATCTTGAACCTATCTTCTGAGGCTGTAAAATAAATATAGAAAGAGAGGTAGAGGGGATCCCTGGGTGGCTCAACGGTTTGGCGCCTGCCTTTGGCCCAGGGCACGATCCTGGAGTCCCGGGATTGAGTCCTACGTCGGGCTCCCTGCATGGAGCCTGCTTCTCCCTCTGCCTGTGTCTCTGCCTCTCTCTCTCTCTCTGTCTCTGTCTATTATGAATAAACAAATAACTCTTAAAAAAGAAAAGAGAGAAGTAGAATGGTATAATGCAATGAAAAGACCACATATAAGGCATGGGTCCTGTATAATGCCATATAAATCAAACAGCTGTATCAGGAAAATGAGGGGGATGGAAATACTTCTGATTTTCCTGATTGGGATTGCTACTGGCATTTAGTGAGTAGAGGCCAAAGGTGCTACTAAACATACTACAGTGCACAGGACAGACGCCCACAGCAAAGAAATATCTGGTCAAAACATCAATAGTATTGAGGTTGAGAAGCCCTAACCTAGATGACTGCTAAGTTCCTTTCAAGCTGTAACATCCTAAGAGACTATAATGAGGCAGCACCAACACCAAATAGATGGCATTCTTACCAACATTTATCAAGCAATGGCTTATAACATTGCTCAAAATCCCTGTACATCCAATGGGCAAACATTTTCCCTCCAATATCTGAATATTCTGAAATCAGTGCTGCATTTCTGAGAGTGGGGATAGTCTTTCCTCACAATCCTCCAGGGACTTGGGCCCTTGCTCTTTGCAGTTAGAATCTGTGCTTCCAAAGCCATGAGATTCCTTCTGGCCAAGTAGATGATTTAAATAAGTCTGAATCAAGGTCAGAATAAGATACTACAACAGCAGACATGAATCTCAGATACATCATGCCAACTGAAGGAAGCCAGACTCACAAGACTACATACTATTATTTTATTACATTTACATGGTATTTGAGAACAGACAAAAACTATAGGGACAGAAGACAGATTAGCAGTTGCCAGAGGCTGGAGGTAAGGAGAACTTGAAGGGACATGAAGGAATTTGGGAAGTGATGAACTGTTTTATACAATGATTATAGCATAAGCTACACAACTGTGTCAAAAATCATAGAACTAAAAAAAAAAAAAAAACCTCATTGAACTGCACACTAAAAAGGTTAATTTTACTGTATCTAAATTATATACTTCAATAAAACTGTCCCCTCTCACCACTACCTAAAATATAACCACAAATGCTACAGAGAAGATTGTTGTACTTTGGGAAAGGCTGAACTGGATGACATCAAAATTCTTTCCACCTCACATCCTGTGATTTTATGACAGTCTGCCTTCTGCCTCTTCCTACCCTGGTGACCTTAGAGTTAAGTCTGGGCTCCAATTTCTGTGTTAAAGCAATAAGTCTCTCTGACCAAATCATGTGTTTATGAGTCCTACTATCATTCAGGGATCTCAGGCCCTACTTTAACTTGTGACAGAGGCTCTTTCCTTGCTGTCTCCTACTTTAACTCCCCTTGGGACTGATGAGGGCCTTAGATAATTAATAAACAAGTGAGAATAAATCTCAGGGGACATCGGTTTTATCTCTCTGCACAGGCTTCCCGTCGAAATCCAATTTGATCCTTCCATTGAACTCCATATCAGTCAACAGAAGAATCATATTTATGAACTCCCTTCCTCTATGGACTTCTGGGCTTCCCACTACATTATTTTTATACACTTAAGGTATAAAATGTGAGCCTCACACCAAAATTATACCCAAGTTTGTTGAGATATATACCGATAAGTAGTTCTGTTCTGTTTAGAAACATTAATGACCCAGATTATTGATCTATCAAATGCTACATAAAATGGTTAACTTTTCTTGTATCCAGAATAGCCCTAGGGTGCCTAAATGGCTCAGTCGGTTAAAGGTTAAGCAGTTAACTCTTGATTTCAGCTCAGGTCATGATCTCCAGGTCCAGAGATTGAGCCCTATGTCAGACTCCCTGCTTGCTCAGCAAGGAGTCTGCTCAAGGATTCTCTCTCTCCCTCTGCTCCTCCCCCCCACTTGTGTGCACACACTCTCTCTCCCTTGTTTTCCTTCTCACTCTAAAATAAATAAATATTTTTTTAAAAAATGGCTCTAGATATGCTATGGCCGGGAAAGGCTGAAACAGCCATTGGAAAGCTCACATTTTCTACTAATAAGACCACTGTCTTCTATGACACATATACAGTCACAACTGTGAACTACTGTAGGAGTCCCATCCTCTTATTTGAAAATCAGCTCCTTTCTGGCTCTCCACCAATGATGATCTCAGTAGAACAAATACAAACATCAGGAACCAGACACCTCATACATGCTTGAGTCTTAGGATGAAAATCAAGGCCAAAGACAAGCCTGGACCTCCCAGTGCTTCCATATTCCAAAGGACAGAAAATATGGTAAAGATTAGGTAATATCCATACTGACCTTTTCTACTGTGCATTTACAGCAAACACATTGTGACTACAAATATAGGGTGCTCGTATTACAACAAAGGGGGCCCACAATAACAAATTCTACAGTGGTCTAGAGTCTTGTTTCCACATGTTCCCCTCAGAAGAGAAGAATGGGGGGATTACACTTCCATGGTTTAAAATTATTCAATCATCTCCACAAGTCTCAGCAGCAAAAAATCAATACTATCCTCTAAGTCACTCAAACTTGATAGTTGCTTCTTTGGCATAATCAGAAAAAGTTTCACAAAAAACAAACACTTAGCAGAAAGTATATTTTAGCTTTTTATTCAAAAGTACATAGTCTGACTTTGGTGCCCGGGTGGCTCAGTTGGTTAAGCATCTGCCTTTGGCTCAGGTCATGAACCCAAGGTCCTGGCATGGAGCCCTGAGTTGGGCTCCCTGCTTAGCAGAGAGTCTGCCTCTCCCTCTTCCTCTGCCCCTCCCCTCCACTTGTGTTCTCTCACTTTCTCTCAAATAAATAAATTAAATCTTAAAAAAAAAGTTTATAGACTGATAAGCAATATTTGTCCACGGTTCCCCCCAAAATATTTCCATTTCCAGGGATCCCTGGGTGGCGCAGCGGTTTGGCGCCTGCCTTTGGCCCGGGGCGCGATCCTGGAGACCTGGGATCGAATCCCACATCGGGCTCCCGGTGCTTGGAGCCTGCTTCTCCCTCTGCCTGTGTCTCTGCCTCTCTCTTTCTCTCCGTGTGACTATCATGAATAAATAAATTAAAAAAAAAAAAATATTTCCATTTCCAGTGGTATTTCCTAAGGCCATATTCCTGTAGTGTTTTTCTCATACGTGTGATGATACTGGCCCACAAAAGACCAAATAAATGATTTTTCTAATTTTAGGGATAGGCTTTCATAGAAAATATCCTGGAAGCTGCTAAGGTAAGCCTCTGTTCTCACTTTAGTCTGTGTTCATCTAACTGAATGAGGCAAGGCTTAAAGCCCATGATGGGGAGTGAATACGATGATGGGCAAAGCGTAAAGCCCATGATGGGGAGTGACCAACAATGCTCAAACCAGAACAACGCTGCTGCTTTACAGAAACAGATAGAAGCCCCATAGACCCATGTGGCCAGGCCTGTTTACTCAGAAGCTTATGAGAAAGATAAGTAGAACTACCAGACACAAGAAAGATGACAGCCTTTCCAGGGAGGCTTTGGCTGGTGCTCTCAATCCTCAGCACATCAATAGAGTTCACCTCTTGCAGGCTGCCAGACTAGCTGTGTAGCCCTTTTATGCCCAACCTAGGACCATAAGCATAAGAAAAGGCCCAAAGATACTAGCCTCTAGAATCCCTGAGCCTCTCTGCTGTATACAGCACAGGTCAAGTTTGCCATGAACCCATTTTCTTGCCATAGAAGTAGAACAGTACCTGAACTAACTTGTACCCACCTAAATCATGCTAAGGCCCAAGTCTAAATGGACACTAGCCAACTTCTATGCCCTACTCAAGCAGTCTTTTCCCATCTCTTTTGTTCTTTCTGCAACTGATGGCCTCTCACTACTACTTCTCAAATCAAAACATTATTAGTTTCTGACCAAACTATTAAAGAAAGAAATAGCCAGGCCCCAATTCCATGTTAATTTCCCAATAATTATCCAATTAGGGAGCACTGAGGAAAGTGAAGGAAAAATGACATTACCACATCCTGAGATGCATACTGAGGGTCCTCTGGGTTGACTGACCAGTAGCAGTAATCAAAGCCAAATGCCACAATCTTCTCCCGGAAGTCTCCAAAGCCATCTGGTCGACTGTCCACCTAAAATCAAACATAGGGTAGAATCTTCTCTATCATAATATCAGAATCTAGCCAATGCCATTTGATTCCTCCCAACTATAGCTAGAGCAATCCGGACTGGTCATGAGAAATATTTATGTTATCTACCTGAAAAAGGAAAAAAGTAAACTTTGTCTTCATATCATCAAATAAAAGCTCCAGAGAATTAAGTTTGTCTATAGTACTATCACCTATCTGCCTACATATGAACCAAGCACAGAACAGCTTAGGAGAGAAAGACTTTCCCTCTCTCCTAAGCATCTTTTTATCACTATCATTTTTTAAAATTTTTTTATCACTATCTTTTATCACTATCATTTATTTCTCCAAGTATTTCTGTAAAGAATACCAAGAGTGCATGAGTAGTTCAGTGCCTGGGCCTGACAAACTACCAACCTAGGGCTTTCACAGAGGTCCCTGGGTATCTACCCCCAGTGAATTAGAAAGCACAATGGACACAATAGCAAGGACCAATTCAACTGCCCAAGGTAGATGAGGGTAGGATCAGAGATTGGAACCACATTGACCTCCAGGTACAGGGAGAATGGTATTACTGTCACAAATGTTTTATCTTACTATTTAATATTTAGACTCTGGACAGGGATAAACAAACCCTAGCACTAGTGACCATAAACTACGGTAGAAAGAGACTATCAGAATGACTAAGAAATTCTTAGTGGATAACATCAAGAAAGTAAGCCACTAAGTAGGTGTGCAGGGGGCAGATCTGAGTTTGATCTTGGCCAAGATTGATTCTTAAAAAACAAAACTCTCAGCTCTCAGAACAAAGCCCTTGAAGTATGTAAGCAACAGTGATATAAATAAGAGACTGCAGAGAATAAAAAAGTCTTTTGTCCCTGGGGAGTTCCTATTGAAAGTTTTGCAGGTCCTATTCTCTTTTAGCAGAAAGCTGCTTACAAAAGGAAACAGATCACATCACAGAAGTGGGGATGGCTGATAGGCCTGGGGTCCAAAAAGTCAGCTTCCTCAGCTCTCAGGAATGCTGAATACCACCTGCAAGCTGTCTACAGCAGCAATCACAAGGCCAGCTTCCCTGTCTCTCTCCACTTCCCAAGGCCCAGAAAGAAAGAACCCCTTCCACTTCTGCTATTCTGGTAAACGGAGGAATGGGATGGAGGAAATTAGCCCTAGGAGGGAGTGGTGGGTGGGGAAGGAAGTTCCCAGTATTTGTCCAATTGTGACTCAAAGGTCAGTCAGATCTGTAAAAGAAACTGTGCAGCACAACTCAGGATAGCAACCCTTCTGAGATCTGATGCTACTAAAATCTGTAGTAATGCGTCTATATTAAGTGATATCCCATGAGAGAGTTGAGACAAAGTGTAACTGGTGGTCTAGTGAGTTAAATATACCCATGGATGTACCCAGCATGCCTTACACTAGCCATGATGCCCACAAACAGTAACTGACCAGTTTCCAAACCGCTGCATCCTATTTGACAGAACTTGGGCTGCAATCCCTGTAGTTCTTTCCTGCTTTATGCTTATACTTGTTTTGTATAAAATTCTTCCCTCTCCCAAGCCCCTACCCTAAACATATTCACATGCATATCTTCATCCCAGAAGCCCCTGTAATAAAAGGAAAACAATTTCAGGCTTACCTTTAAATTTCTGATTTTTGCCACATTGCCATCAACTTCCACAATAATTCTTCCCCCTTCTTTGATCTCCCTAGAAATAAGACCCAAGGCCATATGAGAAGAAACATTGCTTTAAAAAAAAAAATCAAGAAAAGAGAAGCTGAGATCAGCGCTACTGGAACAAAATGTTTCCCTACTGTCCCTGTAAGTAGCTGTCCCTGGCTGACATGCTTCTCTGGATCATTAGAATTTGGCTTTGGAACTGCTAAGAATTACCACTACTGAGCACCATCCATGTGCTAGGCACTGTATTAGGTACAGTACATACTATACTTCATCTTATACAATCTTCCCACTAACATACCCTCCTGACATGGTTTCCTACCATATCTTCATTTTTTCAGATGGAAGATGGAAGCCGAGAGAAATTTTGTAACTTGTCATAGGTCACATATCAAGCAATGGCAGAGCTGGGATTTAAACCAAGATACATCTGACCAGAAAGCCTGGACTCATACCTTGAAACTCTGGAGAGTATCTTTCATTCATCAAGCACACAATAAGGCATCCCCTCTCATCTTCTTTGGGATTTTGAGCATGGATAGTAATGAAAAAGGTTTTGGAGTACTCTCTGTTGAGATACTGAGAACATATTTCCCAAATCCTTTCATCTTCCTAAATTGGAATGAGAGCCAAGATCCTCAAGAATTTTCCTATGTTGTGGTTATGTAGTAACAATGCTAACAACTAACCAACCCCTAAATTTACTTTAAGTGGCTTAATCCAAGTGACCCATATATTTGAAGCCCAAATGAACAGACTATACTCCATTCTATATATGAAATCTTTTTTCATAACAAGACCTTTAGCTAAAGTGCTTAATGCCAGAATGTTAACAGATAAAAATTAAATTTGTTAGCATTTCCTCCACTACAATGAAAGTAATCAATTAAATTACCCCTAGCCCAGGACCTTAAAGTTAAGAAAATATGTTCTGTCTCATTTTTATCTTTCCTCATGGTTCTCAGGATATGACCTTGAGAATTTGGGGAAGGAAGAACAGGCATATTGAGACAAAGGTCTTTACATTTAAGATTATTTTTTTAAACTGGTTAGTAAGCCTGGAATAAAGCCCTGGATAAGAAATTTCCCTCTCCCACGTAGTAACATTTGTTAAATTTCCTCAAGGCCCTAAAACTCTTTCTTTGACATTTCATGCTAGATAGTATTTAAGGCAGCAGAAATATTCTTAGTCCCTCAGGATCACAAACCAGTCACACACACACACAGCCCCTGACAATTCTGAAGAAAATCTTTCATCTTTGTTGTTAACATTTTACAAAATAACATTTTTCCTTTCTCCATTTTAAAGTAGGTTTTATTATCCCTCCTCCCCCTATAAAAGTAATACATAGATTGTAGTAAATTTGAATAAAGGAAACAGAAAAATGATACCATGATTTTTCCAAATCTATTATCTAATTTTTTTTTGAAGTATGCCCTTTCTTGAGGATTCATCTAAGACTCTTTCACGTAAAGCAGCCTGAAAAGAAGTGTCTTAAATTTGACTTCTTGGAAGATACAAACTATAAGGGGAAAATGCTGCTCCTTCCTGGCCTGGACCACTGTCATTGGTAACCTAGTGATTCCAAGCTATTCTAAAACAAAATGAGGGAGAATTAAAATTGAGAAGAACAGAAAGAAAGGGCACTAACCTCAACTGGGGAGCTGGCCACAGAATGAGAGTCTGCAGAGATGGAGCCTTGCACGTGGCAGAGTGGCAATACTGCCACTTGCCTCTGGGTCCTGAAGTCAACCAACAGGCATTCATTCCTTAGGATGAATTTCCCTTTGCACAGGGGTAAATCCTCAGTTACACATTTACTTCTAGAACAATGTTTCTCAAAGTGTGGTCCACAGGTTACCTTCATTGGAATTACATGAGATAGTGGGGTTTATTAATTGTAATTTCTGTTAATAAGTTGCATTATGGTGTGGGGGGAAGGTAAAAAACAAAACCAAGTTGCATTATAAGAGACTCCCTAGATGGATTGTTTGCATACTATAATTTGAGAATCAGTGTCCTAGGCAGGTAAATAAGCAAGTCATTACCACTTATTACTCATCATTTGTAACTTAAAAAAAAAAAAAGCAACTAAGAAGTAATAAAAATAGTCGTTAAAAATTATATAGCTAACACTTTATTGGACACTTAAAATGAGCCAAGCCCTGAGTATTTTTAATTTATTCTTTCATTGACTCTTCATTAAAAAAAAAAACATTAGTTATCCTATTTTACAGATTTAAAACACACATACACACACACACACAGAAAAGGAATATAGTATATGAACAGTAAATTTTGACAAGACAGTAGGGAGTATTCCAAAGCCTGTAATATTGGCAGAAGAGAACATGTTCCTTCAATGATGAGTGATTTTGGATAGACAAGGGACAGTATTCACATAATGAGCTAGCTACAGACTTTCTAATTATGGGAAACTATAAAGAGTGAGGAGGGAATCAAAACCATTTCCCACATTATCATTTTACTAATGGTCAGTGCTAATCCTACGAAGGAGACAGGCATTTGATCAAGAAGTACAACTTTTTGGTAATCTCAGGAAGGAGCAGCTTGGTTGGTCCACTGAGTGGAAACTTGGCTTTCCCTACTCTTAGACCTTAAACGAGACCATTTTCTCATCTGGAAAAACAAAAAATGGAAGCTTAAACGAGATGATCTCTGAGATTTCTTCCCAAGTACATCATCAGATCTTTTTTTTTTTAAGATTTTATTTATTTATTCATGAGAGACACACAGAGAGAGAGAGAGAGAGAGAGAGAGGCAGAGACATAGGCAGAGAGAGAAGCAGGCTCCATGCAGGGAGCCCGATGTAGGACTCGATCCTGGGACTCTGGAATCATGCCCTGGTTCAAAGGCAGGTGCTCAACCGCTGGGCCACCCAGGGGTCCCTACATCATCAGATCTAATGATTATTAACTGAATCTGTGCCAATGACTTATTTGAAGGTTGAACAAACCATATAATGAGCAGAGTCCCTACATTCGGATGAGCCTCAAAAAAAGATGGTGAAAGTTAAATAAACTCTGGAGTATAGCTGCATCTCCGCAGGATTCTCTGAGAATATGGGAGTAGTCTCGACTTCTTAGCAAGGTGGGGAGGGTCACACTGGGTTTATCCACATTTGCTCCTGAATCTTCAGCCTGGAATAATCTACTCACAGCTGGGTATCTGCAGTATTGACACTCTACCTCTTGATGCTGAAGACTCTTAACCTGAAAGTAAATAAGCTTTTGTACCCTTCTTTTCCCCTCACTTTTGTCTGATGAGATAAATTACTCTCTACTGTGGCTGCAAGTAATTCATTTCAACAGCATTTTCTTAATCTAATCCACACTATTTAGATATTCCTAGCTCTCGAGGAATTGAGAAGTTACTGTTAGGCGTGGCCAAGGTAATTATGCTGAGTAATCTAAAAGAAGAGTTTTGCAAAAAGATCTGCTGGAGGCTACCTCCAAGGTAGAATAATCCTCTGAAAACTCCAATCCTCAGTAACCACATCCAGTAATATAGAAGCCAGATGTCATAAGCCACTTAGCAACCTAAACCCAGCAGTTCAGGCGTGTGCTGCTTTCCTTCTTTCTCCATCATATCTCTTTTGTCTTTTCCCTTTCTTTTCTGTTCTCCTGTTTCTTTCTCTCATCCCATTGTTCTCCACACTATTCTGTCAGTTGCATGACTTCTCAAAACCAATCACCACATCAGGGACAAATATAATTCCCCCTACTACCAAATTTGTTATGGGAGACAATGCATTGTTTGATCCTTCTGTCCAATTTTTACGACATCTTATGCCCTAGAAAATTTTAAACCTCCCAAATCATTCCACTATATGTTTTCTGGTCCCAAACTACACTCTGCCAGCTTTGCCTCCTCACTCCTCTCCCTCTAGGCATCCTCTCACCAAACCACCAAAACTTTTCCATTTTCTAACAGCTGAAGTCCTTTTCCTTTGTTCTCAGTGTTCTTTCCAGAGTGCTCTCTACACCTTCTTCACCTGTCTGCAAACTCTAAAAGCTCTTTATTTTTATTTAAATTCCATTAGCCAACATATAGTACATCACTCTTTTCAGATGTAGTTTTCCATAATTCATCAGTTGCATAGAATACCCAGGGCTCATTACATCAGGGGCCCTCCTTAATGCCCATCACCCAGCTTTAAAAAAAAAAAAAACAGTTCAGGAGCCTCTCACTGGCTCAGCTGTAGAACATCTACTCTTGACCTCAAGGTGGTGAGTTCAAGCCCCACACTGGGCATAGAGAATCACGTAAAAATAATTCAAGTACCATCCCTTCTCTGACTTCCCAAACCTAGGAGTGGAAAATCAGCGAAAAAGGTAAGATACTATGTAGTTGGACACTGGCTGCCTCAAGAGCTGAGAGGTGCTGCATCAGATTCACCCACGAGGAAATGGACACGTGACCACGCTGAGGAAAAGGATCAGAATAACTTCCTTCCACTTCGCAGTTCTGCCGTCTAGCATAGGAGGGAACCACGATCTCCCTGGGCCTCAATGTCCCTCTCACGCCTTACAACCTGGCTCTCTCCACCTGTGGAGAGAAACCCATGTGCGCCCAAGAACACACGCAATGATGCCCCAATCCCCACAGGTACTCCAGAGCCACCAAGGAGAGGAGACTGTCCATCCCTCTTCCCCGTACTTTCTCAGCCCTTCTCAGGAAACTCAGTGAGAAAGGCCCAACTCTGCATCAAGACTTGAGCCGCTGTACCCCAAAACTCCTGCTCTGAGGACTCCAGGGATACGGATACAGCGCACCCCAGCACTGACGCAATCCAGGAACCGCTACGCCCCAGGACACGACCCGAAAACTCGTCCCGGCAGGCCTTTAGGGTTTCCGGACCCTGGCGCCCCGGGCCACTTTGTGTCAGATTTCTCCGCGCCAAGAATCACTTGAGGGAGAGGCGGAGACCTCGCCCTCCTCTCAGTTCATTTGACGCCTCAGGAGTCCTCACCCTGTCAGACTTACCTCTTGCTGAGGGGCCGAACCCTCACGGCCACTCGCACATTCGCCATCCCTCGGCCACCGCCCGAGCCTAGCAAGTCCGCCCAAGGGCAGCACCCCCGGCCCCAACCACACGCCCAACCCGGCCCCGCCCGCCCCACGCGCCTCACGGGCCTCACGGGACGGCCCCGCCCATGCGCGCGCCGTGGGCCGGCGTGGGTGGGGCCTGCGTGCCTCAGCCAATCCTGAGCCGGGTGGGCGGGAGGGGGCACGGCCTGACCCCGCCTGCCCGGGCCGCCTCGCTCCGCCCCGTGTCGCCCCGCCGCACCCCCGACGCGGCCCCTCCCGTGCGCGGCGCTGTTCGACGGGGGCGGTGCCTGACGTGCCTCAGCCAATCGTGAGCCTGGCCGCCGAGAGGGCGCCGCTCCCGGCCGGGTGAGGCCAGGTCCCAGCTACCAGCAACTAGCGTTTGTTCCCGGACGCCGCCGCAACTGGACCGAAGCGAGTAAATACGTTCACGTTTCGGGTAACGCGGAGTTTGTAACGGAATTTGCCAAGTATGTGTATTCGCTGCGTTGGCCCGAGTTGTCGATTCTGTACTTAAATTTTAGGGGCAGAAATGAAATGGGGAACCCTGGTGTTTTTGCAGCTGCCGGCAAAGAGGCACTTGGAGTGTGGAGAAGTTTGGAGCGCTCCAAATTTCTCTCGATTGTGATGGAACTTCATGGCCGCTCTGGCAGTGTTCGTGATAGTGGGGAGGCTGCGGTCAGTCAGAAATAACTTGAGTACCTACCAAGAGTCAAGTGCCGTTTTAAGGTTCCGGAGGATACAGTCCCAGTCTTCATGGACGTTAGAATCTATAGGGAAGGGGAAAGCGACAATATAAATAATTTGTTGAGTGTGCTGACTGCAATTTTTTTTTTTTTTTAAGAAGGGTAAGATACAGTAATGGTTTTGGGGTATGTCGAGGGAAAGGTGTTTTTTTTACATAGGATCTTCAGGAAAGGCCTCACCGATAAGGTGACACTTGACTAGATTTGAAGAAACTGAGGGAGGGAGTTGTGCAAGTATTCATTTATTTAATAAATATTTTCTAGGTAAGCACCTATTACGACAGGCTTTGTTCTAAGCAGGAGGGACATAAGCAGTGAAGAAAACAAGCAAAGCCCTGACCGCATGGCACTTGGTGAGAGAAATTTAGAATAAGCAAAATAATTTGAGTGATATGTATATCAGATAAGCTAAGAAGAAAAAAATAAAGTAGGAGAGAGCATAGAAAGTGAGTAGAGAGGGTGTTGAAATTTTAAATATGGCCTAGTTAGTCTTTGCTGAGAAAATGACAGAAGAAAAATCTGAAGGATGTGAAAGAAAGAATCCTGTGGTCATCTGGAAGGACATTCCAGACACAGGGAACAGACCAATGTAAGGACCCTGCTCTTGGACACAATGGAATATTAGAAAAAGAAGGAGCATCTGAGTGTCTCAGTGGTTGAGCGTTTGCCTTCAGCTGAGGGCGACATCCTGAGGTCCGTGGATCCAGGTGATCGAGTCCCACATGGGGCTCCCAGCTAGCGCCTACTTCTCCCTCTGCCCTATGTCTCTGCCTCTCTCTGTGTCTCTCATGAATAAATAAATAAAATCTTTTTTTTAAAAAAAAGTCTTTAGATTTTATTCTAAATTAATCAGAAAACTTGGAAAGTTTTAAGGAAAATACAAAATTATGTGATTTATATCTTTAAAGGATCACTCTGGCTGCCATTTTGAGACTAAGTTGAGGAAAGGGGAAAATTGAAAGCCCAAGAGGAACCAGTCAGGAGGCTATTTTAGTACTTCAGTGGTAGTACTAGATTCATGGTGGTGCCTTTAATATGTCGGGCATGTTTCAGTAGTTTACCTTTCCAGCCTCCCCTTTCTCATCTATTTGAAAGTATTTTTCCCTAGAGGATTGGGACAGGAGGTTTACCATTCACCTGGGACCCTAGTCTTATGAATGGCTTCTCTACTCACTGTGCCTTGCAGTGAAAAGAATCAGTATTAGGGAAAACAGTACATTGGTTCTCCAAAGAATTAAAAATAAATAGTAATCAATTAAAAATAATAAGGTAATAACCTTATGATCCAGCAATCCCCCTTTTAGGTACGAATCCAAAGGAAATGAAATCACTGTCTAGAAAATTTATCTTCATTACCCTGTTCATTGCAGCATTATTCACAATTAACCAAAACATGGAAACAATTTACCTGTACATCAAAGATGTATAAAGAAAATGTGGCGTGTGTAATGGAATATTAATCAGACATTAAAAGAAAGGAAATCTGCCATTTGTGACAACATGGATGGTATTATACCAAGTGAAATAAGGTAGAGAAAAATAAATCCTGTATGATGTCACTTATATGTGAAATCTTAAAAAACAAAACTCATAAAAGCAGACTAAATTGGCGGTTCTGGGGCTGGGGTGGGGAAAATGAGAATGTTAGTCAAGGGGTACAAACTTCCAGATACAAGTTATAGGGACCTACTGTATAGTGACTATAGCTAACAATACTGCATTGTATACTTGAAGGTTGCTAAGAGGGGCACCTGGCTGGTCCAGTTGGTAAAATATGTGATTCTTGTTCTGAGGGTTGTGTTTGTTTTTTTTAACAATCTGTTTAAATCAGAATCCAAATAAATTGGGTTGATGTCTTTTAAACTTTTATTTAGTAGCTTCCTTGTTCTTTTCTCTCCCTGGCATGAATTTATTTAAAAACAAAAATAAAAACAGGTCATTTCCCTGTAGATTTCCCACAGACTAGATATTTGCAAATTGATCTCTGTGGTGATATTCAAGTATTTTTCTAACCTCTGTATTTTCAGTAGTTGGTAGTTCAATCCAGAACCTTGATCAAAGTTCCATATCCAGTTCTTGTTTAATTTAGTGTCTGAGGTATTTAATAAGAATAGCCTGGAGAGGGAAATCAGAGTTACCAAAGTCATCTACCCTACTTTGGTTAAACAGCAAGGACTTTCACTTATTATTATGTACTATAGATTATTATTATTATGTACTAATAGATTGTTTTTCATCTATTATTTTATTCAATCATCCCAAGAATTCATGAAGTAGGCAATGTTTCCAGGTAGAAAAAGGAAATTAAAACATATTTTAAAAGTTAGAACATATAGTCATAGATCGGAGGAAGGGGTAAAATAAGGGAAATGCTAGAAAAACCAGGCGGCATCTCAATTCCTCCAAAATATTCTTCAGTGACTTTTTTTTTTTTTTCTTAGGAGGCAGGAGATAGTAGCAGAGGGAGTGGAAGAGAATCTTAAGCAGGCTCCATGCCCAGCACAGAGCCTGATGTGAGGCTTAGTCTCATAACCCTGAGGTCACAATCTAAGCCAAAACTGGGCTGGATACTTAATCGACTGTCACCCAGACACCCCAGAGTGGCATCATTATGTTGGTTATGAATTTACAAATCTCATGTACCTCTGTTGATTCACAAGTTTGTTTTCCAGGTGCAACTTAAAATTGGCCCCCGTATTTATTGGGCAGAATGAGACTGAAGAGAGGCTGGCTCCTCCAAGTTGGTAGATGGCAGATTTAATAAGCAAGGGAGCTTACATTATGAGGGTTGTCTTGGGATCTACAAGACAAGTAGATCTCCAAGTGTCTTGTAGATCCCCAAGTCTATCTGCCAAATCTTAGAAGTTTATACTTAGAGGCCTTAACTGGGTTGTCATGTATACCATACAGAAGGTCTCAGTACATTGCTATCTCAAGGCTAGGTCCTTTGGGCAGCTAATATCCCCAACATTCCAGGGATAGGGGAGGGGATGAGGAGCTTCTAACTGCTGGGGTCCAGCTCACAGATTAACTGGTAGTCACATTTTCTTGATGACCTCTCCCACCTAGACAGTACAGAGCATTCTTTAGTATCCCTAAAACCTGTGTAATGATACACTACCATACTACTAAATTTTTTTTCAAAGATTTTTTTATTTATTAATGAGAGATACACAGAGAGAGCGAGGCAGACACATAGGCAGAGGAAGAAGCAGGCTTCATGCAGGGAGCCAGATGCTGGACTTGATCCCGGGTGTCCACGATCAGGCCCTAGGCTGAAGGCAGTGCTAAACTGCTGAGCCACTGGGGCTGCCCAAATTTTTCTTTAAGGTAGACCTTTCTTATTTTAAAGATTTATTTGAATCACTGGTAAAAAAAGGTAAAAAAAAAAAAAAAAAAAAAAAGATTTATTTGAGAGAGAGGATGGGTGTTGGAGGGTCAGAGAGGGAGAGAAGCAGACTCCCCTCTTGAGTGCAGAGCCTGATACAGGAATAAATCCCATAACATCGAGATCACAACCTGAGCTGAAATCAAGTTGGAATGCTCAATCAACCCAGCCAATAACCCAAAGTAGGCCTCAGTCTTAACTTACCTCAAGCTTTTGAGTCAGGTAACCTATAGGCCTATGCAACTATACTTGAACTGCAGACACTACATAGAGCATCTATCACATAGGATTCAGACAAGGGCCACAAAATTTTAGTTACAAATTACAGGTTTATTATTTTTTTTTAATTTTGAGAAAGACATACTAGATAAAAAGATAAAGCCAGGCATTATCAATTTTTGTGACATAGTATATATATAAATATAAATATATATACACACACAAAAATATATGAAATTACATGAAGAAAAAAAAGAGTAAGATGTTTGAAACCAAGGCTGGGCTTGAACAAACCTCTAATGAAATACAACTAAAACTTTGTTCAAATGACTAGACAATCTTAGGCAATGTTCAAGATGTTACAACCACTCTTCTATATCCCATTTACAAAGTCACAAAGTAGGCTTCAAAATATGATCCCTGATTGTTCTGGCAGTTTTTCAATAATGATCCCGCTTCCTTATGAAGAACTACTTTACTCAGTCACTGTGTTGAGGTCTTCTTGTGTTAAGGAGTACGATGAAAAGGATCAGAGAACCTTGCTGACAGAGAATGCAAAAGCATAAAAATACTGATGCTTCTATTTTTTAAAAGCAAAAGAAAATACCAAGTCTGAAAAATAACCCAGAGGTAGTTATAGTATTCATACAAATGAATACACCCTAAGTAAGGCTTAGTGTTACACCACGTAAAAAAAAAAAAAAAATTATTTGAGAGTGCATGAAAGCACAGGTGGAGGATCAGAGGAAGAGAATCTCAAATGGACTCCCTGCTGAGAGTGAGACCTGACCCAGAGCTTGATCCCAAGACCCTGAGATCATGGGCTAAAATGAAATCAAGAGTTGGGACACTTAACTGACTGGGCTGTTCAGGCGCCCCAATATACAGCTCTCTTTTATATGTACAATAGTCTCAGGTAAAATATCTGAGCATTTTGTAAGGCAAACCACTTAAAGTTTTACTATAATATGGCTTTTTCTGTTCTTTATTCTACCTTTCTTCTTTGCCTGCTCATAAGCCTGCCCATGAACACCCTCAGAAATTTCTTCATGTCTCAGTGTCTTTTTATTTTTTTTTTACCCCCTCCCCCCCACGTCTCAGGGTTTTGAATATTCCCTCCCCCCAGGTTTGATGGTTGGAGAATTCACAGGGTTCAGCGTATCACTGTATCCAGGGGCATGATATTAACAAAAGCATACACAGTAAAACAGCAAAGGGAAAAGGTACACGAGGCAAAGCCCAGGTGAAACCAGACACAAGCTTCCAGAGCCCTCTGCTAGTGGAGTCTCACACAGGATATGCTTAATTCCCACAGTAACTAAGGTGTAATGTGTCAAACGTCTTTCATGAAAGCTCATTAGAAACGCAGTGCCCAGGGTTATGATCATGGGCTAGCCACACAGGTACCTTCTGTCTAATATACATCAAAATTATAGACTCCCAGAAGGAATGGGAGACTAGAACCACACTGCAGAAACACTTGAGTCACTATGAACAACTCTAATCACCAGTGATAGTGGAAGGAGCCCTGATGAAATCTAAATTCCAAGAAGCCAGACAAGAGCCAACTTTGTAAGCAGGCCTTTCAAAGGACAGCAGCCAGGCCTACTACATTTGTTCTTTCGTATATACTTAGCAACTGTCTCACAGCGAAACTCAACATACTTTCATTTCCAAGGAGACTCTTTTAATTCAGAAACAAGCATTTAAAAAGACAAAAAAAAAAAAAAAAAAAAAAAAAAAAAAAGATGACATAAGAGTCTCCTCTCTGAGATACTGTCATATTTGATCTTCAAGAGTTTTACTGAAAAGTAGAATGAAAATACATGAAAAAAACAAAAGAAAATTCAATTTGGTCTTAATGAACTTGGAATCTTAGTATTTCAATATAAAGAGAGCTCTTTCAGTAATGCTAGCAGCAGAGCCTATAAATGCCCATATTACAATTGGCTAGAAATAGACTTCAATGACTACATATAATTAGGCAAAAATAAACAGTTGATGATCACTTGGAATTAATGGTTTGGACATGAACTTTAGAAGTAAAAGGTAAAGAAGGCATTATAACATCATGTTTATGAAGATAATTTTCTTCTGCTAGTATTTTGGGAATACAAGAGGAAATTTCCTTTTGCTGTTCTCGCCACTTGAGTATATTCTCTGCCAATTCTTCTGTCTCAGTCACCAACATATCCATTTTTGCTAAAGCCATGCTCTGTAGTATTTGAAAGAAGGAGAAAACAGGAGAAATTACGTCTGTCATTAATACATCATTATTATATCATAAATGGTTATGATACCAAAAGTTCACACCCAACCTTTTCTAGCCCCTTAATACAAAGGCATCTTAAAATTGTGTTCTCCCCACTTATTATAGTACACGCTTTTTCTTTATAAGTTCACCTCCCTTTGTCTTCAATTATCACCTCAAAGCAGATGACACATATATTGTAAAACTACTTCTTTCCTAAAATTCAGTCCCATATTTGTCTATTGAAAATCTCTAACTGAATGTACTTTCAGTATCTCAAACTCAATTCAGTTGCAATTCAACAATGACAGAAGATTTACTATCTGTGCAAGGCATGTCAGAAAACAAAGTCATTAGCTTTTTTGATTTCTTGATCCTACTCACCTTCAAGTCACCAAGGCTAGATACTTCATGATCATGGGTGTGTCCCTTGTCCAAAAAGTAGACATATTCTAGAAATTTGCCATCCCAAATAAAAATCTACATAATCTTTTGTTTTCCTATGCTTTAAATCTTGTATCTGAATGCTTGTATTTATTTTCTAAGTTTCTCTGCCTTTGCTTCATTTGCCTAGTTCTCTAGCCTACAGCTTATCAAACCTTAATGTGTGTAGGAATCACCTGAGGAAATTGTTAAACTACAGATTCGGATTCTGAAGGTCTAAGGTGAATTAAGTCTGCAATTCTGCATTTCTAACAAGCTTCCAGGTGATGCTGAGCAGTCTGTCCATACTTTGAGTGACTTAATCTCCTTTTTTTTTTTTTTTTTTTAAGATTTTATTTATGAGAAGGGGGCAGAGACACAGGGAGAAGCGGGCTCCATGCAGGGAGCCCCACGTGGACTCGATCCCGGGACTCCAGGATCACACCCTTGACCAAAGGCAGGCGCTAAACCGCTGAGCCATCCAGGGAGCCCCTGACTCGGTCTACTCTATCCAATATTTTCTCCATTACAGTGTAAGTCATCCTCTTTACCCTGCTCTAAAATAAAAATCAAACCAAAAATCCATTTGAACTGTTGAATGTTCCCCAATACTTGGAGAGTAAAGTCTGCTTCCTGGTCTGCTTTTCAAGGCATTCCATAAACTAACTCTGATTTAATCTCCCTTTCAATATCTTTAAGTATCAGCCAAAGGGGAAGTACCTGGGGATCCCTGGGTGGCGCAGCGGTTTGGCGCTTGCCTTTGGCCCAGGGCGCGATCCTGAAGACCCGGGATTGAATCCCACGTCGGGCTCCCGGTGCATGGAACCTGCTTCTCCCTCTGCCTGTGTCTCTGCCTCTCTCTCTCTCTCTCTCTGTGTGTGACTATCATAAATAAATAAAAATTTAAAAAAAACAAAGGGGAAGTACCACTCTTCCCCCAAACTGCCAGTGCTAATTTTCTTCTTCTTCTTTTTTTAAGATTGTATTTAATTTGAGAGAGAGAGAGTGAGAGAGAGAGAATGAGTGGGGAAGGGCTGAAGGAGAGGGAGAAGGAGGCTCCCCACTGAGTGCAGAGCCAAAAGAGGGGCTCAATTCCCAGGACTCATTCTTGGTACTCTAGGATCATTACCTGAGCTGAAGGCAGGTGCTCAACCAACTAAGCCAAGATAGAGAGTATCTTACAGCTCTCTCACTAAACCTTGAGAATTTGAGAGCAGGGATTGGTCATATTTGTTTCTCTCTCCTGATACCTATAGCATTGCCCCTTGCACAATATAAAAAAGAAGATTTATTTATTAAATATTAGAATAAAACAATGTAAAATGACTTCTAAAAAAGCTCTAACAAAATCCATCTTAATTTTAAGAAATAATTTATTCAGAATATTAGCCATCAAAAAGTTAAACAAAGGGGTGCCTGGGTGGCTCAGTTGGTTAAGTCACTCTTGATTTTGGCTCAGGTCATGATCTCAGGGTTGTGAGATCAAGCCCTGCAGTCAGGCTCTGCACTGGGCATAGAGCCTACCCAAGATTCTCTTTCTTTCTTCCTCTGCCTCTTCCTCACTTCTCCCTCTTTTAAAAAGAAAAAAAAAAAAAAAAAATTTAAACAAAGAGCTCACACAGTTGAGATTCTAGTATAAAGGAACTAAATAGAGCCAATGTAATGTGAAGTAGTTGCGATACTTAAATTGTTAATACTCACCATTTTCCTTAGATTTTCATCTAAATGAGGGATATTTCTGATTGTTTCAAGATGGTTTTCTAATCTTTCGATGAAAGTTACTGCCAATTCCAGTAAATGTACCATGTATCTGAAAGAGGGAGAAAAAAGTCAACTATTTTTTTAAGTTATTTTGTGTTCTTTTTTATTTTTAATTTGGACTTTTAGTATAAGAAAAGAGAATTACAATCAACCCAGTGAGCCAATAATAACCTTTCTGAATTCATGGAAATACCACTGATAAAAACGTCATTTTCCTTCACTTTAGGCAGAAATTAACTTGTCATCCAAAAAGAAAAAGAGCGATAACACTAATAATATCTGGTACCCAACCTAATATTAGACAAAACTTAATGTTAATAATTTTATCCTATAAGTAATTTTCCCAGATTAAATCTCATTACATTTCAATCTACTCATTCTCGAAGGGTGAAGACAGTAAGGATAAATGTACTTGACTGAAACTGCCTATAGCCAAAACCACTTTGAACCTTCGTATTTGCAAAATGCTTTAATATCATTACTCAGTTCTTCTGATATATAATGTATAATATATACATTAATGGTATTTTACTGTACTGAACAGATAACTGAATATATCCACAAGAATGAGATTTTTATATTTATTCTTTTACTAAAAGATAAAATATCTGACACTTAAGAAAGGTACTGATTTGCTCAGGGTCAGCTAGTGAGGCATTGGTGGAGAAGGTTAGCAATCAGATCCCTAGATGTTTGCTTCTTTACTGTTCATTATTATACTTGCAATACTCATACAAGGAAAAGAGCAACAGAGTATGCCCATTCTATGGATTGGGAAACTAAGGCTAACCATTTACCTAAGGTTTTGAAGCCTACAAAAACTATTTACCTACACGAACCATTTGCCTAAGGTTTTGAAGCCTACAAAAAGCACAAATAAGTCTAGGACTCAGTCTTTTTCCCCCTTTAGCTGGCATTGTTTTCACCTCTCCCTACTTAAACTCCCTAAGAGAATTTTTACATATAGGCAACATTAACAGAACAGTAAGTTTACTTCATAAAAAATGGTCTGTATGTAATAAAATAATTTTTACCCATCTTACTATACATTATTGATCTAATTTCTTTCACTGAAGTCATTACATCATTCCCAAAACACAGTTGGCAAAAGGAATGCCTTTCTCTTCACCACAGCTTAACTCTTTAAAAGTAAAAGATTTTCTTTCTGGTTTTATGTATCAGCATTAATAGTACTGTTAACAGACATAATCACTAATATATTGTTTAATGAATTATGCTATGAAATAACTATCAGTCTAAACAAAAAATACCCTTAGGAAACATGCGTAATCATTAACTTCTACTTTTTAATTTAACCTGTGATAAACAGCTTCAATAGGCAAGTTTTCCTCGCAAGTGGTTTTCAACAGTCTTTGCCTGAGGGACCTCTTCTCTTTTAACACTGCCTCCAAATGATTATTCATGCTTTGCAGAGTATGACACTTCTGAGCTATACAAACCAGAAACAGGAATTATAGTTAGCAATATGACAAGTTTTATTTTTATTTTTTAAAAATATTTCATTTATTTATTTATTCACGAGAGACACAGAGAGAGGCAGAGACATAGGCATAGGGAGAAGCAGGCTCCCTGCAGGGAGCCAGATGTGGGACTCAATCCCAGGACCCTGGGATTATGACTTGAGCCAAAGGCAGATGCTCACCCACTGAGCCACCCACACATCCCAACAATATGACAAGTTTTAAAATCACTAATAATTTCTTTTTGCTTTGATGTTACCAATGTCAAAAATTAATATATTTCTCTCCTAAGTATCTGCCCTTTGCTATCTTTAATATCAAACCAGTTTACTTTCAACAATTTTCTTAGTTTGCCTGCTGACAACAAAATCCAGTGCTAAATTCTTTGCACTGTGAAACGCCGGGACACCTGCACCCCAATATTTATAGCAGCAATGTCCACAATAGCCAAACTGTGGAAGGAGCCTCGGTGTCCATCGAAAGATGAATGGATAAAGAAGATGTGGTCTATGTATACAATGGAATATTACTCAGCCATTAGAAACGACAAATACCCACCATTTGCTTTGACGTGGATGGACCTGGAGGGTATTATGCTGAGCGAAATAAGTCAATCGGAAAAGGACAAACATTATATGGTCTCATTCATTTGGGGAATATAAAAATTAGTGAAAGGGAATAAAGGGAAAGGAGAGAAAATGAGTAAAAATATAAGTGAGGGTGACAAAACATGAGAGACACCTAACTCTGGGAAATGAACAAGGGGTAGTGGAAGGGGAGGTGGGCAGGGGGTTAGGATGACTGGGTGATGCGCACTGAGGGGGGGCACTTGGCGGGATGAGCACGGGGTGTTATGGATAACCTTATATAAGCACCAGGCAACAAAAACTCCAATTAAAAAAAAAGTAAATTCTTTGCATTATTCAACTCTACTCCTAGTTCAGTTTTTATAAGCCAGAGCCATATTCTTCACATAAAATCTATCTGCCTCTAACATTCTACATGGACATTAAAAAATAAGCATTTGGGGAACGCTGGGTGGTGCAGCGGTTTAGCGCCTGCCTTTGGCCCAGGGTGTAATCCTGGAGACCCAGGATCGAGTTCCACGTCGGGCTCCTGGTGCATGGAGCCTGCTTCTCCCTCTGCCTATGTCTCTGCCTCTCTCTCTCTCTCTCTGTGTGCCTATCATAAATAAATTAAAAAAAAAAAAAATAAGCATTTGTCTTACAAACTATTTCTGATCATTTTAATATTTTGCCCAGAATTCAGTTACTGGCTGCCAATTGCCACTTTTAAATTTTATTTTGAAAAAAATGTCAAACTTACAGAAAAGTTTCATTATATTCCCATATACATTTCACCTAAACTCACCAACTATTAACATTTAGCTACATTTTTATTTCTTCTTTCTCCACATACTCAGTACATGTATTTTTGCTGATCCACTTAAGTTGTACATAACATGAAATTCTTACCCCTAAAACCTGAGCATGTATTTCCATAAATGGGAAAATTCTCTTATGTAACTATATTACAAGTATCAAATTCATAAAATTTAAAATTGGTACAATACTACCAATATTTAATACAGTCCATATAGACACATCACCAATTAATTCAATAATGTACCTTATAGCAAAAGAAATTTCTAATCAAGTATTCAGTCCATGACCATACTATGCTTTGGCTATTGAGTCCCTTTAGTCTCCTTTAATCTGGAAAGTTTCTCAGCCCTTCTTGGTCTTTCAAGCTTTCCTGAATTTGAGGAGCTCCTACCTTGGTTACATTTTATGCTATTTGTACTAGTCAAATGAATAAGACTTCTATTTGAGCACGGAATAGAAGACTTCATTAGCTTTGGGGAAATACCTGGAAAAATTACGGTATATCATAATTTTATTGCCTGGTGCTTATATAAGGTTATTCAAGAAAAAGTTGAAATTCCAATGATTACTATTTCATCAAACTACTTACCCAAAAAGAAAGGATGAACAACATCTGCTGTATCTTTTTCTAGTTTTAAAAGTTCAATTTCCAAGTTTTTCTACATTAATAAGAAAAATAACATTTAGCTCATGTAGAATGGTGCCTGAAGGCTTATACTTTAGTAAAAAAGGCATAGTCTTTAACCCAGGAATATTTGTGGGGAGGGAGAAAGATTTGTTATGATAGCCCAGGGGATTTACTGAAGATTTTCATTTTGGTGTTCAAGCCCTATTGCTGCTACTGCTACTACTAACTCCTACTATCACTTATAAGTAAACACTTATCTGGCTATGTGCTAGACAATGTTCTAAGTGCAAAAGAACTGCTATTGGAATCAAGATTTTTTTTCCCTGTACTAGAAAGTAAAAAGTCCAACATAATTTACCTGGTAGATTTCAGCTTGAATATTTGAGATCTGCTGTAGTCTGGAGAAGTTCACAAAGTAAGGTGCTGATTTCTTAGATATATTTAACATCTCCTATTGGTAAGTGAACAGAGAAAGCAGTCGTAAGTCACAAAAAGTTTCTATGTGCACTGGAATAGCAAACCCACAGACTTAAAACATGAGGATTTATTATGTCCAACACTGCCCCCGGGGAAAAAGAAGTACAGAGTGTAACAGTAGCAATGTATATTTCCTGTTTGCAAAATACCATCTGGGCGCCTGAGTAGCTCAGTGGGTTAAGCATCTGATTCTCCGTTTCAGCTCAGGTCATGATCTTGGGGTCATGAGACTGAGCACCACTTTGGGCTCCATGCTCAGTGAGGAGTTGGCCTGGTATGCTTACCCTCTTCCTTTTACTCCCCTCCGCCCATCCCCTCTGTGCACCCATAGATACTCTCTCTTTTTCCCTCCCTCTCAAATAAATAAATCTTAAAAAAAACAAAACAAAAAACAAAACAAACAAAAAACTAAATATTCACTATCACAAGTCCTTTGGCCAAATATTTAAAAAATAAGAAAAACAAAAAACACTTAATCACTGTGTTCTATTTCCTAAAGCACTATGCACAATATATTTACATTAGTGACAGCTTACCAGAGAAGGCTGGTAAGGTTAAGAAGGCTGAGGCTTAGATTGGTGGAGAATCACCTCTATACAAATCACCAAGACCTAGTCTCTGACTTTCTGAGGGCTAAAATCAAATAGTTTCCCACCATGGAATCATTTATCTGATTCATTAAATGATCTTTATTGGCTGCCTCTTTTCACATTCTCACTTTTTTTTTTAAAAAGATTTTATTTATTCATTAGAGACAGAGAGAAAGAGGCAGAGACACAGGCAGAGGGAGAAGCAGGCTCCATGCAGGGAGCCTGATGTGGGACTTGATCCCAGGACCCCTGGGATCACGATCGGAGCCAAAGGCAGACACTCAACCACTGAGCCACACAGGTGCCCCACATTCTCACTCTCTTAAAGGAATCTTCTGTCCAGGTGGAATTCTTCTTCTAAAAAGCTTATATCCTCCTTTTTATCCTTTCATTTCATGCAAAATATTGCTTGCATATATTGCCTCCTTAAATTGCAGGTTGCTTCAGAATAAGAATATTGTTCATCCCGAGTCCATCCGTAATTTTCTCTGTATTCTTTTCTTCTTCTTCTTTTTTTTTTTTTTTTAAGATTTATTTATTCATGAGAGACACAGAGAGAGAGAGGCACAGACACAGGCAGCGGGAGAAGCAGGCTCTTCACAGGAGCCTGATGCGGGGACTCCATCCCGAATCCCCGGGATCATGACTTGAGCCGAAGGCAGCCGCCCAACCGCTGAGCCACCCAGGCGTCGCTCTTTTCTTCTTTTCAAGAATATTAGCATATTTAGATCTTTACATATCTTATAGGAAAAGGGTTAGAAAATGATAGTCCAGGAACTAAATGCACCCCACTCACTGCCTGTTTTTGTATAGGCCATAAGCTAAGAATGGTTTTTATATTTTTTAAATGCTGGGAAGAAAAAAATTAAAAGAAAAATAGTATTTTGTGACACATGAAAATTATATGAAATTCAAATTTCAGGATTCAGAATAAACTCAACTGCACCCATTTATTTACTTATTATCTCTGGCTTCTTTCACACTATACACCAGATGCAATTATATGGACCTAAAAGCCTCAGATACTTATTCTCTGGCCCTTAATAGTAAAAATTTGCTGACCAATGATAACACACTTTATTAGCATTTATTAAGTTAGGCAATTGAAGATTCAGGATGGATGGGAAGGAAAAGATATTCTAGTATTGATATATATGTGAAAAGAAAGGGAAGATGAATCTGAGAATGTAGTTTCCTACTTAATCATGAAAGATCTTGATAACTATGACAAACAATTATAATGCAGAAAATGAGAGTAATTCAAAGTTTTCTGGTGACGAGGTAACATGTTCATATATAATACATATTTTAGAAATTTAAAAAGGATAATATGGAAAATAGAACTTATGAGGCTGGGGGGGCAGTAAGGAATAGAGTGACTACTTAATGGGTATGGGGTTTCCATCAGGTTGATAAAAAAAAGTTTTGAAAATAGATTCACAACATTGTGACTATACTTCATGCCACTGAATTATACACTGATGTTAAAATGGTAAATTTTATATTAGGAGTATTTTACCACAAAAAGACCTACCACTAAAAACCAAAAAAGCTAGGTGAGAGATGGGACTGAAGGTTGAATATTTAGACAAGCAGTTACTATAGCATTCCAGGTGAGAAGATGAGAACGTGGACTAGGTCAGTAGCAGTTAAAAAGGAAAGGAAGACAGAGATGTGATTCCCTGGAGAGATGAAACTGAAAAATCTTGGTTGATATGGGATACCAGGGATAAAGTCAGTCAATATTAACTCCAAGGATCCTAGCTCCAGTGACTGGACAGATAGACATGCCATTCAATGAGGAATATAAGACAAAATACAGCAAAACTGAGGGTTGAAGGAGTAAAGTATTAGTTCAACTTCATTCCATAAATATGTATCATGGCTTAAATGAGGACAAATCTAATTTACTGCATTTCCATCATATCAGCATAACCTTTACTCTTCTTTCTGCTTTCTCTTAGGTATAAGGTAAATGAAAGTAAAACATCTCCCATTTCTCACTGTAATTTACTCATTCTCTGGTATCTCTTCATCCCGCCCTGTGTATACACTAATCTTAACTGCACACATGCAAACTAGTGAACTTCTGGGCTCAACAGCAGGGTAATGGAGCTTAGCCAACAATATGCAAGGGAAACCAATGGAAAAAGAAGAGTATTCAAGGGAGAGCCAAAAGGAGAAAGGAAAAAGAGAGTTGTCAAATTTCTCTAATAGAAATTCTAACTATTTGAGGACAGTGACTTAGCTCTATATCTTACTTAAAAAAAAAAAAAGGGCAAGGATTGGGGAATACAGAAAAGTCTTTTCTGTTGATCATTGCCATTTTATATTATATGCTTTATATGCCAGTAGGGTAAAGGGACACTGAAAATGAAAGGATCCTGAAAAAGGGAATCTGCTTGAGGCATTTCTGTTCATTCTGTTGCTAGGCACAAGAAGCTGAAATCCAGGACTTTATGTGTAATATAAAAATCCTGATAACACCGTGTGTACATAATATATACAGATAAACTTGTGTCTGTGGACATCCTTTCTTCTTTTTCATTCTTTCCACTTCATACTGAATTCTAGCTGAGGAACATTAAAAGGGAGGCAGTATAGCAGAGAAGTTAAGAGCAGGGAGCGCTCTGTGATCTATTTCACTAGTTAAGTGACCTTGCCTAAATTTCTTGGGTCTCCTTAGACCTTAGTTGTTGTTCCTCCTCCTCCTTTCTTCTTCTTTCTTCTTCTTCTTCTTCTAGATTTATTTATTTATTTATTTTAGAGAGAGAGAGCAAGTGACAGCAAGCAAGCATGGAGGAGGAGGGGCAGAGGGAGAGGAGAGAGAATCCTAAAGTAGTCTCCCCACTCAGCATGGAGCCACAGGTAGGGCTCCATCCCAGGACCCTGAGATCAGGACCTGAGCAGAAATCAAGAGTGAGAGGCTTAACCACCTGAGCCACCTAAGGGCTTTCGTTTATCTTAAAAATACTGTAAGGTAAGGGCACGTGGGTGAGTCCTCGGGTTAAGCCACTCTTGATCTCAGCTCAGGTCCTAATCTCAGGGCTGTAGCAGGGTGTCCCATTTCCTACTTAGCTAAGAGAGGAGTTTGTTTGAAATTCTTTCCTTCTGCCCCTCCTCCCCTCTTTCTAATAATAAACCTTAAAAAAAAAAAGTGTAAGGTACAAGACTCTAATGACTCTTCTAGGTATACAAAGTTGTGTATTTTCCATAAATCTTCCATCATGTTCATACTGTTAATCTCTGCAGATGATTTTACCTTCCTACTTTCCAGCTTCTTTCAGCGAAAATCCTCAACTTGCTCGTTATCTCAAAATTTCTTTCCCTTACCTCACTTTTCCCATTCCCTTGTCACTTCGGCCACCTGGATTCTATTATTGCCTCACATATTTAATTTCTCCCATCCACTGGCTCGTTTCCTTTGGCATATGAGCATGTTCTTCTTGTGGAACCTAAAACTACCACCGCTTGGGCTAATCTTCCTCTTCTCTTCTAATACTCCCCTCCTCCATTCACGTTCCAAGGTCTTTCGGGTCTTTGCTATTTTTTTTTTCATTCATTTTTTTGCCTATTAACATCACGTGCTTTTCCTGACCCTCTCATGTACCCAGCGTCTCCCGCCCCAAATACGCTTCAGTACCTCACACAAACAGGCTTGTTTGAGAATGTTTGTGTTTTAATTACTTACCCCTATTTCCCAACCCCAGCACCCATTACAATATAGAGGCGGTATCATCGGGTGCGAAAAAGCGGGAGGAAGATGGATCTTTATGATCTCTCACGAACTGACCGGATAACTCGCTCGCAGACACTCAAAACATCCTCTCTCCGGCAGCCCAGGTGGCTCCGCGGTTTAGCGCCGCCTTCAGCCCAGGGCGTGATCCTGGAGTCCTGGGATCGAGTTCCACATCGGGGTCCCTGCAGGGAGCCTGCTTCTCCCTCTGCCTGTGTCTCTGCCTCTCTCTGTGTGTCTCTCATGATAAATAAATAAATCTTAAAAAAAAAAAATCCTCTCTCTACTCGAACCCGCTTTCGCGCAACCACGGCAGAACCGTCACTACTGTTGCCTGGAAGAGGCTCCATCGGCCTCTACCACAGCACAGCCGCCACCCAGCACCCTCGCACACCCGCCCGCTGCCCGGCACCACCACCTCACAGCGATCTTCTGTCGCCTCCGTCGGCACCCCCTTAATGACGCCATCGCCGCCCACGCACCTGAGTGACCATCCCCGACGCTACGAAGTGGCTCAGCAGGAGCCCGGCAGCACTTGGCTCGCACGCGGGGTCCCAGGGGTGCGCAGCGGCCATGGCTGGGACCCAAGTCCCGGGCGGGCGCCGAGAGTGAGTGGAACGCCAGGCGGACGCGCCGCGCCGATAGATGACGTCACAGGGCGTTTCTTCCCGGGCGGAAGCCCGGGGAGCGCATCCCGGGGGAGCGCGGGCCGTGGGTCTTCTCTAGCTAAGCCGGCTGTGAGCTGAGGGGTAGAAGATGAGTCCGGAGCTCCCTGATCGTTCGTAGGCTCCAGCGGCGTCCAGCCTCGGAACACCTGCAAAAGCTGCTGGGCCTGGTGGTCGGGCTGTTCTCCCCTTTCTTCTTTGCCGCTTTTAGTTGGCCCCCAAGATCTAGGAGTCGGCAGGAGGTGACAGCTTGGGCACGAGACCCAGCCGAGAGGCGGAGGGGGTGGCCGGATGCCTGGCTGAGCGGTGACAGCTGCGCTTCCCTCCCGCAGGGACCTGAGCCGCGGCCCTAGAATGGGAAACAGTGCCCTCCGCGCTCATGTGGAAACCGCGCAGAAAACTGGTGTCTTTCAGCTGAAGGACCGTGGGCTGACCGAGGTGAGACCGGGAGGGGACCGACCAGGGAAATCAAAGGGAGAGGGACGGCGGGGTGGTGAAGTTAATCGGTGAGGAATTCTCCGCACTCTGAACCCCTTTCTCCAGTTCCCCCCCGAGTTGCAGAAGCTGACCAGCAATCTAAGGACCATCGACTTGTCCAACAACAAGATCGAGAGCCTACCGCCTGTGATTATAGGGAAGTTCACTCTGCTGAAGAGCCTCTCCTTGAACAACAACAAACTCAGTATGGCTTTTGCACTTGGGAAGCTTTTGCTAGTGATCAGCTGTTAAGAAGGGTGGTTTTCTCTTACAAGCTTGTTTTTGTTATGAAACTGTTTTGAGGGCAGCCTGGGTGGTTCAGCGGTTTAGCGCGGCCTTCAGCCCAGGGCGTGATCCTGGAGATCAGGGATCGAGTCCCGCATTGGGCTCCCTGCATGGAGCCTGCTTCTTCCTCTGCCTCTCTGTCTCTCTGTCTCTGTCTCTCTCTCTCTGTGTCTCTCATGAATAAATAAATAAAATCTAAAAAAAAAGAGAGAAACTTTTGAGAGCTCAAGATGCAGGAGGATGTCAGAGTCCTTGAAGCTATCTTGTAATTACATCTATACGCTTCCTCTGGTGGTATGATTGGTACTGGTTTAATTTGGACTTGAAAGTGAAGACCATCTTTGGGATGTAGTGCACAGCCAGCGAACTTAGAAAGGAGATGGAATGGGAAGGGGAGGGCCTAACAAATCCCACAAAATTGCTGTCGGATTCTGCCAAGGTCCTTTTACAAAAGGAGCCCAATATATACATAAGTGCTTTCCTGTATTTTGACAGCACCCACATTTCCTGAAGACTATGTTGGTAAAATGCAATACTTATAAATGGCACATGTGAGAATTTTATATGTATTGATAGGAGGCTTATCATGTAGCCATGTAGTTTTTCTAAACTTAAAGGTGTTTCTCAGCTGTATCAGATTCAGGTTTTTATTTTTCTTTGCCAGCTGTTCTTCCCGAGGAGTTATGCAATCTGAAAAAACTAGAGATGCTAAGCTTAAACAACAATCACTTGAGAGAGCTACCGTCTACCTTTGGGCAGCTGGCAGCCCTCAAGACCCTGAGCCTCTCTGGGAACCAGCTGCAAGCACTACCACCACAACTCTGTAGCCTAAGACACCTGGATGTGGTGGATCTCTCCAAGAATCAGATTCGGAGCATACCTGACACAGTGGGGGAGCTGCAGGTCATCGAACTCAATCTCAACCAGAACCAGGTCTAGAGTTTAAGGGATTTTTTTTCCCCTGCATCACCTGGGTTTAGTCTCCTGTATAATACTTTTCTAAACCATAACCATGGAGCTGGGTATCAGAGGCTAGATGAGCAGTACATTCTATGGGCTGGACTAATTTCCAAGCTCAAAGGGCTATTAGTTGAGATACTGGGTGTGTGTATTATGTAGGTTTTTTTTAGGAGAGTGGGATGGATAATGGGGTGAGATAATTTCAAAAGTTAAACTGTCTCACAAATCTTGAAGAATTCAGATCCTCCTCAAATATGCCTCTAGTCATCTAGCAAGGAGCTATGTCAGAGTGGAAAAGAGGCTTTAACTCCTAAGTTCTTGGAGTTGGACAGAATAATTTATTGTCCCTTTTTTGACATCTTTGTCAAGTGTGTCCTGCTTTTACTGAAAATTTTTAAGTGACAGGCTTTCTGGCAATAGCCTGTTTCATTGTTGGACAGCTTTAATTGAAATATTTGAAATTTGTTTCCATTACTTTGGAAACTCCTTGCTTAATATGTATCCGACTGGAGAAATCATCTAGACATAAGGCTTAAATGATTAAACATAAAACAGTGAGACTAGGTGACCTTTAATTTTTTAGCGCCTTGGATTTGTATTTGCATAGTCTAATACAATAGCCATACATTGCTGTTCAAATTCATTTAAGTTCGATTTTTTTAAAAAGATTTTAAGGGAGGTGAGTGAGAGAGGGAGAGCACAAGGCAGGGTGCGGGGGAAGGTCAGGAGAAGCAGAAAGAAGTGGGAGATGGTAGTCAAATCCAGTAAGGAATGAGGACAGTGAATCTTTGACTTTGGCAGTATAATGGTATCAACGTACACATAAAAGATTGGCAGTAAATGCACCAAAATGTTCACGGTGGCAGATCAGAGGTAACTTTTTTCTTTAAACTTATGTGATTCTCAAATTTTCTGTAATAGTGCTTTTATTAGAACACTTTTGTTTCTAAAAAGCCACTGGTGACCTTCAAACAGCATCTTTTTCCAAACAGTGGAGGAGGAATAACAGAAGCCAGATAACACAGCCTTTGGGAATGAGTAGGTAGTGAGAAAATGGAGGCGGTAAAAGAAAGAACTAGGACAAATGGTCAAGTTTTTGTTTTAATTTAGTAAAAAAAAAAAAAAAATCTTAATCGCACTTTTGCTTTTTCCTATGATTCTTTTTTGTTGTCATTCAATAGATATCTCAGATCTCAGTAAAGATATCTTGCTGTCCTCGCCTTAAAGTTCTTCGCTTGGAAGAGAATTGTCTTGAGCTCAGCATGCTTCCACAGAGTATCCTCAGTGATTCCCAGATCTGTCTGCTTGCTGTGGAAGGCAACCTTTTTGAAATAAAGAAACTTCGAGAACTGGAAGGATATGATAAGGTATGTATTAGTTAGTGTACTTCATCACTGTTCCAGAAGTGACAACAGTGAAATAACCTACATGAACATTGATAGCTATAGGACATATGCATAATCCTGTTTATGTCAACAGATTTGTTCCCCATTTTGGAGGTGGAGTCTAAGAATTAGCCAAATGGTATTGTGCCAAGATAACTTTTTCTCCAGATAGCTTATTGTAAAGCATCTTTGTCTTTTGATGGGTGTCCTATTAAAATACAAGGGGGAAAAAAACCCTAAACTATATGCTTTAAATTTGCAGTTAGGTCAATTTTGTAGGAAATGAAAAAGACCTTACCCAATAAAAACCTAAATGAAAAAAAATCACAAAATCCTAATTAAAAAATAGGCTAATATTTGCTTGTGCCAAAATACCACATATTCTTCTTTCATGATTTTTAGTACATGGAGAGGTTCACGGCCACTAAGAAGAAGTTTGCATGATGTTCTCCAGGAACATGGAAACCTTACAGGATACCAACATGGAATCTGTTGCAATCTGGCTGAATCAGAGGCTCCTGTTGTCAAGGATTATCTGCAGTAAGGAGATGATACTTCTGAAGATAATCATTTTAGTGATCTTTTTCCTTTTCAGGGCTCATCTTAAGTAAGCTAAAAAAAATCAAGAGATAGTAAGAGTCCTCCATTTTGAGTCATGGATAGGGTAAAGGACAATGTTGATCATCAAAACCATCCTAAGTCTGGCTTGAAGAAAAGCAGTAGCTATTTATACAATGAGGGGATGCTCCTTGGTAACAGAATCACTCCATATCACAGGCTCGAAATTTCATGTTTAGTTTCAGTGTATGAGCTTTCATAAAGTCAGTTGCCATTCCACTTGTGTTAACATTTCATATTTTTATGAAATTTAAATAATTTGTGAGAGGCTACTATATGAGGATTTATGATTTTATTTCAGTTCATCATTTAATTGCAGTGTTTATACTTGGAATTTATAATGTATATAAGTATGTGACTGTCTCAATTAAAAGTATATTCTGTCAGAGAAGCACCAACACAACACTAAGAGATGTTCCCCAAGGCTGCAGTAGCAAACTTTTTACTATTGCATGTGCCTTATTAGTAGAGGGCTCTGAAGAGCTAAAACTATATATGCAAAACTTGTAAGATACAAAGGGTTTTAATAATCAAGATTTTCCTGAAGCTTTGTTAGAATTAATGTATTTCTGGTAATCCTTTTCCCTTTTTATAATTCTACTAATCGAATTACCTATCAAAAAACTGCTACAATATTCTAAAATAACTTATGTTTATAAAGTTTATTCTCTGGATGAGAGAATATACTAAATAAAGAATTTTTAATGAACTTCGGCTGGAAAAAGGGTTAATCCTTCAAAGGGAGAAGACAGGAGAACTTTAACCTGTATGTGGCCCTTTGTTTGAAAGTAAACTGATTAGGAAGAAATGTTTCATGTTCCTGTTAAGGTGCTGGAGTACTGAAATGCCTTCATGTGACTGATAAGCATTTTGCAGTATTGGAACCATACTAATTAAGAGAAACTAATACAAAGATACATGACCTCAGGTTGTTACTGACATGAACATTTAGGGAACTACCACTCTAATGTTCTGAGGTTTGTCTTTGCCAGGGCAATTTAGCATGTATTGTCAGTTCTTGTTTTATAAACCTAGTTTAACCATTAAGTCAATAGATCACAACAGCTTAGTATTTAATCTATATGAGGAAGTTTCTCTGACTTTAAATCTGATCTGAGCATTCTCTATTTCCCATGTTATTTTCTGTTCTTAACATTGGGAGGGTTGGGTTGCCAGTTTATTGTTAGCAACTGAGTTTTGCTTTTTGTAAACATCAGTGCTTAATCTCTAATTTTTAAATCAGTGCTTAACATCTAATAAATCAGAAGTTTAAATTAAACAACTTAAATGTCCCCAGACATTTATTAATTGGAGTTAAAAAAAAAAAAGTCCCCCATCTCTAAGAATCAGTGACTGCTTTCACAACTTGGACTTATCCTTATTTCCAGTACCCTTTATTCACTCTTATTTTCCTGCCCAGTCATAGTGTTATTCTGCTCTTTAAACCCACAGTGCATTGTGTCCCCTGTAACTGCCTTTACATTGTTTGCTCAGTCAGGAATGCCCTCTCTCCCTAATGTGCTCCTTCTATCTAAAACCCATTTTAAGTCTAAGCCAAATTAATTGCTCTCCCATCTGTTATGACAGCACTTCTCACATTCTATATTCATCTGTCTCTTGCTAGAATGAGCTACTTGTGGGCAGGAACTATGTAAAGTAACATATCCAGATTTCTTTTTTTTTTTAAGATTTTATTTATTTATTTGTAAGAGACACACACAGAGAGAGGCAGAGACACAGACAGAGGGAGAAGCAGGCTCCATGCAGGGAGCCCGACGTGGGACTCGATCCTGGGTCTCCAGGATCAGGTCCTGGGCGGAAGGTGGCGCTAAACCATTGAGCCACCCAGGCTGTCCCATACCCAGATTTCTAATGCACAAGTGTTTAGACTTACCTATGAGCTAACATAATGAAGTTGGTTAACCTGTGTGTGGTTTGGAGACCCATATTCTAGTTTGGCCACCAGCCCTAAGTCATCCATATTCTTTTAGAGTTTGGTTGGAAGTGAGTGTAGTATATTAAGACCATGGGCCTTGGAGTCAAAAATATCTCGGTTAGAATCCACAATCTGTCATTTATGAATTTGAGCAATTTCTTCTCATCTGTAATATGGCAAAGACCTCCAACCTCTCCGGTCTGTTAGGATGATATGGTGAAAAGATACATAAAGGCACTTAGCAGAGTGCCCATAATAGAGTAAGCAATCAGTAAATGGTGCCATTTATTTAATCTGTAAGGCGTTAAAACAGAAGTTAGCAAGTTGTACAGAAACAGAAGGCTTGAAGCAAATACTACATTTAAAAGGATGAAAACAAAGAACTAGAGAATAAGGAACTTGAGTATCAATCTGAGAAATGCAAATCTGATTAGGAATATAATTGGAATAACCTAGAATTTTGTTGAGTGACCTAAAGAAAATAACATTAAAAACACTAATAAAGTACAACTGAGTATAGAATGTCTGGATTAAGAGATTTATAATTCAAACATGACAGGAAAAGACCTAGAGTTGAAGTGTGGTATAAAAGATGAAGGAAGTGTGAAGGAAGAAAGAAACAGGCATAACTATTGGGGATAAATATCATCATTGTTAAGACGAAACCTGAAAGTGCTTATTGTTAAAAAAAAAAAAATTAAATTTGGGGGCATACTATTTTTGAACTCTTTAGTTACAAGGTCAAAGGTTTTTTTTTTGTTTTGTTTTTGTTTTTTTTTTTTTTACTTATGATAGTCACACACACAGAGAGAGAGAGAGAGAGGCAGAGACCTAGGCAGAGGGAGAAGCTGGCTCCATGCACCGGGAGCCCGACGTGGGATTCAATCCCGGGTCTCCAGGATCGCGCCCTAGGCCAAAGGCAGGCGCCAAACCGCTGCGCCTCCCAGGGATCCCTACAGGTCAAAATTACGTGAAGGTCACACGACAAGTAAATGACTAAAGCAAAATTTGAAACCAGGTGGTCAGACTCTAGAGCTTGTGTTAACCACTTTCAGGTACTACCTTTCAAAAGTAATGGAATCAAGTTTCTAGATAGCGTTACAGGAGAAAATCAGAAAAGGCTTTAAGTCAACAGCTTCTCTCTCTAGCATATTATGGGCCTAATTTCTAAGGCCTCATCCCTCTTCTTTCTCAGTAGCAAAAGGTTTGGAAGAGTTTGTAACCTGGGATCCAAAGAAGGGCTTTCTTTTTTTTTTTTTTTTAAAGATTTTACTTATTTATTCATGAGAGATACAGAGGCAGAGACATAGGCAAAGGGAGAAGCAGGCTCCATGTAGGGAGCCCGACGTGGGACTCGATCCTGGGCAGGGACTCCACGATCACGCCCTGGACCAAAGGCAAACTCTAAACCACTGAACCACCCAGGCGTCCCTTTCAAGACCCACTGATGCATGATTTTTACTTATGCATGATTCAAGTTTTTGTTTATCTACTTCTTTGGGGAGATAGGCCATGTTGTCTTTCATCAAATCCACAGAGATTCCTGACCCAAAAAGAGCTCCACCCAAGAGAATAGCAACTATATTAAGCTCTTATATTTGTTGGGTGCTGCTCTCAGTCCTTTACATGCATCACCACACTGACTTTTTTAAGATTTTATTTATTCATGAGAGACACAGAGAGAGAAAGAGGGAGAGACACAGGCAGAGGGAGAGGCAGGCTCCATGCAGGGAGCCCAACGTGGGACTCGATCCCGGGTCTCCAGGACCTATGACCCGGGCTGAAGGCAGTGCTAAACTGCTGGGCTACTGGGGCTGCCCCACACTTACTTTTTGTGACAACTCTATGGAGGAGGAATATTAACCTCATCTATAGACAAGGAAACTGAGGCACAGAAATGGGCTTACAGTCTCAGTAAGTGGCAGAGTATAAATTCAGACAGTTGAGTGCCTTAGCTTACACTTCTAACCAATTTTATTGTGGGGGCAGCATTTTGGTATCCTACGAACTATTGTCTTTAGCCGTAACGTAAGAAAAATTTTGGGGGCGGGGCGGGGGACGCCTGGGTGGCTTAGCAGTTGAGTGCCTGCCTTCGTCTTGGGGTGTGGTCCCAGAACCCCAAGATCGAGTCCCACACTGGGCTCCCTGCATGGAGCCTGCCTCTCCCTTTGCCTGTGTCTCAGCCTCTCTCCGTGTCTCTCATGAATAAAAAAATAAAATCTTTAAAAAAAAATTTTTTAATGTTCTATGGGCATTTATGTGTACCACAATCCCCAATGTTTTATACTTTCTTCCTTTACATATACCATTACCTGCCAAACTACTGCTTTTGGCATTGAGCATTTCTTTTCTTTTCTTTTCTTTTTTTTTTTTTTTTAAGATTTTATTTATTCATCAGACACACACAGACAGAGAGAGAGAGAGGGGCAGAGACACAGGCAGAGGGAGAAGCAGGTTCCATGCTGGGAGCCTGATATGGGACTTGATCCCAGGTCTCAAGGATCAGGCCCTGGGCTAAAGGCAACACTAAACTGCTGAGCTACCCGGGCTACTGTCCATGGCATGGAGCATTTCTATTCCAGAGGGCCTGAATGAATCTCACTCTAAATATTTTCCTCTTCAGCCTATGAAAGTCCTCATGTTAACAGTAGCTTCAGTAGATGGGTTGTAGTTGTTGCTCATAAACATCCTTTCAATCATTAGTGTATTAAAGCTCAAATGAATAAGAGACTTAGAATAATTAAAATGAACCTCATAACAAATTGTAGGAAAAGTCCTGTCAGTATTTCCAATAAAAAATGGGAAAGGGGGATCCCTGGGTGGCGCAGCGGTTTGGCGCCTGCCTTTGGCCCAGGGCGCGATCCTGGAGACCCAGGATCGAATCCCACGTCGGGCTCCCAGTGCATGGAGCCTGCTTCTCCCTCTGCCTATGTCTCTGCCTCTCTCTCTCTTTCTGTGTGACTATCATAAATAAATAAAAAAAAAAAATTAAAAAAAAAAATGGGAAAGGTGCCAAAGACAGCTTTCCATCAGAGTGCTTCTTGATTTATGGACCTTTGCTTTATTCAATTTGTTACAAGCTAGTGAAATTATTCACCTTCCCCTGGTTCCCACCAACTAGTAAAAAAAAACCCACATTACCTATTTGAAAGAACAATTCCATTAGTTAGTTATAAAATTTAATTGTAAAGATCAAGCAGTGGTTATTGGTCAAACCAATCCACATTAATAGCTTTGAAGTATGCAGACACTAGTTCTTAAATAAGGGTGACAAATACCAAACAGATTCTTCTAACACTGTTCAAGATCTAAATAAATGTGATTCTGGACATAATTCAATCCACAAGGCTAACTGAATGATAGTGCAGTCATCAATAATTAAACCAAAGGCATAATTTTCCAAATCACTTTTTAGTTAAACAATAAATTCTAGTTTTAAAGTCTAAAGCTACAAAAAAATTCAAAGCAATCTAACTATTTTTCTACCTGAGATCAAAACAAGTTTCTTTTAGCCTATCTAAACATAATTCTTAAAAAACAAAACAAAACAAAACATAATTCTTGGCTTTGAGGTAAATCTGAATTCACGTGATATACTTTGTCAAACTTCTCCAAAAAAATTTAAGCCCTGCTTTAGAGAGAAATTCTCATGTTACACATACATATTTACATATTTTTTTTCTTCAAAGACTAATGACAAATTTATGAGGTTAACAAGCATGTAATGGGACCATGATACTAATAACGTGAAAATAAAAAGCCATTCATTTATACAAAGTGTTCCTGTAAGGTGCAATATGAAATGGGATCACTATGTACATACACAAATCACCAGAAGTTCAGCAACTAAGCTCACTTTGAAAAAATTCTATTTTTTTTGGAGCAGAGGTTACCAAGTTATGATGTATAACAAAAATATTGTGTATAAAAGCTCCGTTACCAAGGATTAGCCTAAACTGGCAATAACTGCAGCTTAAATTAAAAATTAAACCCAGCTAGATCTTTACTGTGGCTATGCAATTTTTGCTTTGTGGCATGCAAGTTTTACTGAGGTAACAACCTCTTATCTCTTGCCTCTCCTCCTTATGCTCCCCTTGCCCCCAGTTTCCTTCTTCATGGCTGTCTTTGGCAATGCTTCCAAATCTTGAAAGCAAAAGAACCTGCTAAAGTAAATGAGAAGGATGAAAAATAACACGATATAAGATGTATAAAAACCAATCTAAAACTATGAATCAAGGAAAAAAAAATATACAAGGACAGACAAGCAATAGTGTACCCTCAAAGGAAAGAGAACATTAAAAAAAAAATAGGGGATCTGTACTCCTGGCCCTTCTTGCACATTATCTCCTGATTTAGAAGAGCATGGAACCAAAACGTCAAACTCTGAAAAGGTAATGGCTTTGAAGGAGGAGCTAGAGAAGTGAATACATGATAAAGAAGTACAGCAGCAGCTTTAGCTGTCAATGAGTTTCTTTGCTCTGGCATTGGCAATATCAATACGATCTTTGTTGGTGTCAGCCTGAAAAAAAGAAAAATATATCAGCATTATGTTACAAGGTAAGCTGCTCTAATAAAAGTTAAATTTCATACACTTGGAGTAACTGACACACTGAGAAAATTCAGGAAACACAAAGTCACAAAATTCATTTTGGGCAAGAAGAAACAGAACATGAAATTCATTTGGGAAAACTGGGTATATAAACATAACAAAAATATAACAGAAGAACTTGACCGTATTTCATGAATTCTGTAACATTTTTTCATAGTTTAACTGGGATGTATGTTATAATCAATGGCATTTTTGATGCAGTGAAATTAAGAATGCTTTTTGTTACAGATTTGGACACTGGAAATCTTCCTGAACTGAATCATAGAATCTTATCTGAGACTACTCTAGGTCTAACCCAGAGAATCTGAAAGAACATTCTTCAAGATTTTTTAATAGATACATTACCACCTGCATCAATATCTGAATTTAAAAGATGGGTAATATGTAAACCCACAAGACAGCTTTGAAAGCACCTTATGAACCACTCTTTGCCTCAATGAAGTACACTGTTAAGTAATTCAACAGAACTAAGTTTAAAAACTCACCCCATCCTTTAAAGCACACTGAGGTTTTTAATGAAATAACAATAACAAGAATGGCTTTTAGGCACAACACATCCAAAAAGCGAACATAATTTCACTTTTGGTATCTTTTATATCATGTGAAGTAAAATTAAAAAAAAAAAGAAAATTCCATTTTTTCTTTACTCATAGGACCCTGTTTTGTGTGTCCACTCCACAAGAACCATTGTGTAGAACTGATTTTCACTTACTGATTTATGAGATGAGGATTTAGGAACTTACATAGCCCTCCCAAAGGTCAGAGTAGACTGTAAGCTTCATATGTGAAATTTTAAATAAAACCACTTCATTCTAAGGTCTTGCTTTCAAAATGAACCGACTGCCATGAGCAAAAGATAGGAGGACCTAGCTGTAATTTTTCAATGTGTTAGAATTGCCACCTCATCAAAAGTATAAGACCTGTACGGACAGGATCATCTCTTATTGTTCTCCCCCCAAAATATCAAGCACAGATGTACATTACTGAAAAATGGTGGGTATCTCAAATTCCTGTGGCATGAGGGAGCATTTACCTTTTCTGTGATCCGGTCTATTTTTCGATTTTGAGCCTCGATCTCATTGCCCATTTCCAGGGCCATGTTTTTTAGGTTTCCTAGGATACTGCCCACTTGAGTCAGGTTCTCTTCCATCTCATCTTCTCTAGCATCATTAGTTATACTGTCACAAAAAATACAGTAAATTCAGTACTTCTGGTAAATTATAAACAGACTAAATCTGGATTTAGTTTTTATATAAATAACCAAAATGACCTCAGCAAGCGTTAGACCCACAGCAATGCAGGTTACCATTCTTGAAAAACATCCTGTGGTAGAAACTGAAAAGAATAACCAAAGAGAACAAAATGTCTTAAAGCCGTATAGGAGAAGAAACAACTCTAGAACAATGGTTCTCAAAGAGTGATCACAATATAACCTGGGAACTTATTAGACATGAAAACATGCTAATTCTCACTCTCTACTACAGATCTACTGAATCAGAAACTGGAAGTGGATCCCAGCATTCAATGTTTAAATAAACCCCCAAGTGACTCATGCACCTTAAGTCTAAAGTATCACTGCTGTAAAACAGGCTGTAAAATTCTGGCTCAAAGGCAAAAAACTGGCATTCTACCTGATTCTGTAAATAAGGTTTTACTTAAATACAGCCATACTCATTTGCTTACGTATTATTTATTGCTGCTTTCACCATAAATCAGAGTTGAGTAGTTGGCAACAGAGACCAGGCTGCAGTCTAAAATATTTACCGTCTAGCCCTTTACTGTTATCCTTATAGGTATCTAGCCAATCCCTAACTCTAGATTTTTTTTTTTTTTGGGGGGGGGGGGGGTGCCAGCATGGAGCCCAACACGGGGCTTGAACTCATGACCCTGAGATCAAAACCTGAGCTGCGATCAAGAGTCAGATGCCTAACTCACTGAGCCATCCAGGCACTCCTATATGATACATTATTTTTTTTATTTATGAATTTATTCATGAGAGACACAGAGAAAGAGAGAGAGGCAGAGACATAGGCAGAGGAAGAAGCAGGCTCCATGCAGGAAGCCCGATGCGGGACTTGATCCCAAGACTCCAGGATCACATCCTGGGCCAAAGGCAGTTGCTCTAATGCTGAGCCACCCAGGTATCCCATACATGATACATTTTATTTTATTTTATTTTGTTAAGATTTTATTTATTTTTAATTTTTTTTAATTTTCATTTATTTATGATAGTCACAGACTGAGAGAGAGAGAGAGAGAGAGAGAGAGAGGCAAAGACACAGGCAGAGGGAGAAGCAGGCTCCATGCACCGGGAGCCCGATGTGGGATTCGATCCTGGGTCTCCAGGATCGCGCCCTGGGCCAAAGACAGGCGCTAAACCGCTGCGCCACCCAGGGATCCCCATGATACATTTTAAAACACATTTTCCTATTTATAGAACTAAAACATGCTTACTTGGGTAATTTTGAAAGTACTGAAAAATATAAAGAAACATTAATCCATCAATGAAAGTCAATAACCACAGTCAACATTTTGTTAGAAGGCAGATTTTAAAATACATTTTCAAATGGAATAAACACTATTTCTGATTGATGAGTTAGGGTTCGTGTTTAACAACACCCACCCTCCTGAGCCATTCATTTAGGAAAGGGGTAAAAACATCAGGAGGAGCTGGCATACCGTTTAATGTATCCACCGCTAACTGCTCCAGTGGCTGGTTGTTGAGGCTGCCCATTTGTCACTCGGCCTGGCTGCTTAGATACTACATTGCTAGGAGAGTTGTCTTCACCATCTCCCCATGTTGCCTTGTAGGCCTTACTGGACTCAAAGTTCTTTGTCCTATATAAGAGTCAGGAGTGTAGAAAGATATGAAAAAGCAAGAGGGAAAAATTGTAATTATTAGTTCTTTTTACCTAGAGGATGACCCTAGCAACCTTAGCATAAAAGCTACCTACAGCTAGATCTAGATTAGCTATACTGTGCTCTGTTGCAATACAATATATGGAAAAAAATGAATTGTGTAAGCCCAATGACATTAAAAATTCTTTTAAAGGTTCAACTATTTCCATGAAATGTTCACTAAGTAGTTAGCAAGTAGTGAACTGCAATTATCTGATTTTCCAGGTTCCCCTAGCCTTTGACAGTCTTCAGAAAAGGAAACAGTGGAAAAAATTCCTCAGGAAAGGTGTTCCGTGATGCCTGATGAGGTTCCTGGAGAGATCTCACAAGTTGATGAGGGATGAAAGAGAAAAAAGGCTGAGTACGCAACACTCAGATCCCAGGTGCCCATTTATTTGAACCAGAGTAGATCCAGCTGATTCAGTTTTTAAAGTTAGAATTTTGCATTAAATTAAAAAACAAACATCATGAAGGAAAGGCATAAGAATTATTTCCAAATTGAACAGCCAATGATAACTATCTGAGACACTCTGGCACCAGTTATAAATTCTTTGATTTAGGGCTTCTTCATTTAAGAGTTTACTTTTCCTCCTTTTAAAAAAATGATCCTAAATCCAGACCTCTTAAAAATAAAAACATATACTTTAGGTGTAACTGATATAGACAAAACCAGAGCTTAACATAGGGATTTACCATTCAAACTGGTAATAATGGCAAGGGCGGGGGGGGGGGAGGGGGGCGGGGAAGGCCTTGTGAAGCAACTTTTAAATGACTGTTACAAAAAAATAACACAAAACTTTTTTACTGATTATTTGGCTAGGTACACTTTTCACTTACACAATTTTAATTTTTTACTTTTCTATAAACAAAAAGTATATAGCTATAATATTGGTCTCTGATTTATTCCACATGTTAATGAGGAAGTTTCCAAACTACAAAAACAGAGGAAAGATTTTTATGAAAACGGTAGCTCCTTTCTTAATAGACATAAGGATTCCTTTTTAGCAAACCTATAATCAGATCTTAAACCTTAATCAGATTACAGAAAGGATATTACTACCTTTTTTTTTTATAAGAGGTACTGAAAAGGTAAATACGTCTATGAACACTGAAGAGCTAATCAAAGTGCCTTTCTTGGTTCCACTTTAAGTGCTCAAAATCAATTTCCTACTTGGGCTACTATGTTTAATTAATTAATCAATTTATTAATAAGCCATGTTAAATCTGTCTTGGAACAAGGTAGGATATACCTTTTTTAAATGAATATTTATATATAATTATCTGTTAGTTTGATGAAACCCATTTTCATGTATATAAGGTTAAGTCTCAGACAAAATTCTAAAGCAGAAGAATCCCAAGTGAATAAAATAAACAGCATATTAGTTTATCAGAAAGTTAATAACCAGATGTATTAATAGAAGTAATAGGGACGCCTGGGTGCTCAGTGGTTGAGTGTCTGCCTCTGGCTCAGGGTGTGATCCCGGAGTTCCGGAATCAAGTCCCACATTGGGCTCCTGTATTGAGCCTGCTTCTCTTCCCTCTGCCTATGTCTCTGGCTCTCTGTGTCTCTCATGACTAAATAAATAAAATCTTAAAAAAAAAAAAAGTAATGTAAATGCAGTTTTTCTAAAAAAAAAATTATTTATTTGAGAGACAGAGAGAACAGAAGGAGAGGGAGAGGAAGAAGCAGACTCCCTGCTGAGCAAAGCCCGATGTGGGGGCTTGATCCTAGGACCCAGAGATCATGACCTGAGCGAAGGCTTAACCACTCAGGTGCCCCGGTAAGTGCAGCTTTTATCAGGATGTCAGATTGTACAACAGGTGAAAGAGTGAGGGCTGGAATTCAAAAGTCACTAAATAAAAGATACTATGTTTCTGAAAGCCATAGACATAAAGAGTAGACTGGGACAGGACTTGCCAGCTCCTGGTCTATCAAGTAATATATATATGCTCCAACCTCCTTCTCAACCTTAAGAGATAAGATTTGAAATTCCTTTAAGTTTTTAGAATTCTTTCTGCTAGAATTAGTTATAGGGAGCTTAGGATGCAAATAAATTGTCTTAACATGATATTATGAATGAGTTTCAATTAAAGCATGGTCTGTGGGCAGCCCGGGTGGCTCAGCAGTTTAGCGCCGCCTTCAACCCAGGGCCTGATTCTGGAGTCCCGGGACTCCTGACCCATGTCAGGCTCCCTGTGTAGAGCCTGCTTCTCCCTCTGCTTGTGTCTCTGCCTCTCTCTCTCTCTCTCACTCTCTCTGTCTCTCATGAATAAATAAATAAAATCTTAAAAAAATAAAATAAAAAAATAAAGCATGGTTTGTGTTATAAACAAAGAATCAGACTGATTATCAAATCCTCCCTTTAAGAGGCCTGAATCCTAGATGTTTTCTAATATCAAGGAGAAATGTACAAAAAGCTGGCTTTGAATTTTTCTTTTTACAGCTTTGCATTGGGTTGTCATGTTTACTTTCAAATGAGTTGGGTAAAAAACCTGCACTTTCTTTGTGCAGTTATAACATGCTCTGCATGTTTATGAAGAGACGCTTTTTTTTTTTATTATTTATGATAGTCACACAGAGAGAGAGAGAGAGGCAGAGACACAGGCAGAAGGAGAAGCAGGCTCCATGCACCGGGAGCCCGACGTGGGATTCGATCCCGGGTCTCCAGGATCGCGCCCTGGGCCAAAGGCAGGCGCCAAACCGCTGTGCCACCCAGGGATCCCGAGACGCTTTTTAAATGGTGTTGATTTTGTATCTTCATCCACACGACAGCTTCATGTCTCTTTTAGCACCTGTACTCTAGGTAATCCCTTCCAGTTTATCCTGCCACTTGTCATTACCCTGGAGTTTGTCCACCAACAAGGGAATACCTTTGAAAGTTTCTTGGTAAGAAATTATCAAGTAGCTGCCTATCTAATAATGATGATGATGATGGTTTTAATCTTGTCTTCTTTCAAGGGTCTTAAAAGCTTTAAAGGTAACATTTCCCAAACCTGACTGGACGCAGGGCAACCTGGAGGCCTTTGAACACACACACAGATGCATAAAAGTTACACTCTGAAAATTCTGCTTTAGTATGTATGGAGTAGAGTCTGGGAATCTTTTATTGCTGTTATTGTCTTATTTAAATTCAAAAGCTCATTTAGCTTCCCAGCCAGGAAAAAGAAACTGTCTAGAGACTTCCAATCTCTTGTAGGAGTATTTTAGTTATTACTCCAATAGTCTACTTTTTTTTTTTTTTTTTGATTCCCCAGCCCCACCCCCTCCAATAGTCTACCTTAGTATTTCTATATTGGGACACTGAGCTATTAATCTGAAGGAAGCAAAACTACACACCAACATTTCCTTTTTCACAAAGGCCACAAGATTTGTAGTATATTGACTTAAATCCCAATCCTAGACCTGTCATTCCATAGCTGTAGAACCTTAAGCAGACTTCTATCACTGAGCATCCTTTTTCTTATATGTAAAACTAAGATAAAATAACAATACTGTTCTAATATTTTACAGGGCTATTTTACTTTACAGGGCTGTGAAAAAATTCTACTGATAATGGGTATAAATTGCTTTGAAAAGCATTAGTCAAATATTTTTATTCTTTGGTTTTAACCTCAACCTGATCCTTAACAGTTCATGTCTCTTAGTGCAGGGATTACCAAATGGCATGTTTACTCTTCTGGCCCATTAACGCTCACTAGCTTTGAGATCTACAGGTAGCTGAATACATTTGGAAGATGGCTACATAAAAAGACATCTAAGCCCAGGTTGTTTTGGCCTACAATAAGAAAGAAATGACTCTGACCTGCGACTGAACTCTTTTGCTTAATGAAATTTACAGCCCTTCTGGAAGAAATTAGACTTCATGATAAAATGCTTAAGCAAATTTGTGATTGAATTGTTATTAAGAATGCCACCTGGAAAAAAAAAAAAAAGAATGCCACCTGGATGGGATCCCTGGGTGGCGCAACGGTTTAGCGCCTGCCTTTGGCCCAGAGCGCGATCCTAGAGACCCGGGATCAAATCCCACGTCGGGCTCCCGGTGCATGAGCCTGCTTCTCCCTCTGCCTGTGTCTCTGCCTCTCTCTCTCTCTCTCTCTGTGACTGTCATAAATAAATAAAAATTAAAAAAAAAAAAAAAAAAAGAATGCCACTTGGAAAGTTAGATTTATCCTGTCAATTTTGAGGAGTCTAATAATCATTACCATTTTTCAATATAAATATCTCATTCAAAAATGGCAAGATTGAAATAAGAATTTGAAATATCGTTTAATCAAGAAGCTGCTGAAAAGCAGAAAACGAGTATTAAGATATGATCACAGGGTGCCTGGGTGGCTCAGTTGGATAAGCATCCGATTCTTGATCTCAGCTCAGGTCTGATCTCAGGGTCTTAAATTCAAGACCTGCACCGAGTTCCATGCCCAGCTTACTTAAAAAATAAATTAAAATGGAAAACAGTTTAAAAAATTAAAAACAGATATGATCATGGTAATTTTAATAATTTATTGAGCTTTGGTTGTCAACATTAATAATAACTGAATAAAAATAGTAAAAAGAAAACCCAATATTAGCTATAATTCTTTCGTAACAGGGAGAATGAGCACGAGTGTGTGTGTGTGTATGTGTGTGTTGGGTGATTATGCTACATGAGAGAAGAAAAAAGAGGGCAAGAAACAAAGGGTAAAAAATCAAATGTTTAATTTTCTAACCTTTACCGTGGTCTTCACAGTTCCTATTATGATCCAAAATTAAGGAGTCGAACATTATACTAAACAGTAGGCAGACTACAGGGTTAATTTTCATAAAATATTAAGATTAGTTAGCTCTGTATTAATTCAACATGAAACCAGAGCAAGCTAACACATGATAATAGGAATTACAGAGCAGATTAAGAGGGAAACTCAGATAAGGTATTTGAAAGCAAGAATAAAGTAACGTTTTAAGTTTATATCCCACATTGTTCCAAATGGTATTCAAGATGACTAGCTTGGCAATTAATTCCAATTTGGTAGTGGCCTAAGTTATGGAGAATCCAAATCATTAGAAGCAACTCTTTAATAGGAAAAACCTTGATTCTGGAACCAGAAAGGCACAGGGAAATAACAGAAGATAGGATGCTGCAATCGAAGTCCTATGGAGAGATATAGATTTAGCCTGAATTCCCTTACCTTTGATCAGAACTAGGATGAAGCAATTCTCTATAAAGATCAACTTAATTAAAACTTCTTAAGAAACTTCAGGGGTGTTTTCATTTTTATAATCTTAAATGTTATTTAGCAAAAACTTAGTTGTCAGAGCTATCAGTCAAAGGGTGGCATTATAAATTAAGAACATTCTGTCAAGTCCATCTTTTGGCATACGGCACCCAGAACAAACTCACTTTACATTACACACCACAGCACAATATTAAAGACAGTTTCCACCATTCACAAAATCCATGCACATGCACAGAAAAGCCTTTGAAGCATCACCTTTAGATAGCAGATTAACAGCCCAAACTGCGCCACAAGACTGCATCTTAAAGTTCCCTTTGATCAGTTATTGAGCTCGGCTCCTGACGTTAAATCTTCATTTTTAGTAAGCAGATTAGAAAGGAAGAGATTAATTAAGAAAATGAAATGCAGAAAAGAGTGAATGCCAGTCAAACAGAAGTTTAGAATTCTAAAAACATAATGCATTTAAATTCCTGCCCAGTTTCATAGAAACGAACATCTGAGAATCTAGATAAAAAGAACAATAGGAAAGTGATTTAAACCACAGCACACTTCATTTTTCCTAAAAATGTCTGGATGATGATATTCTTTCCTAAAATTATGAAAATTAGTATGAAGAGAAGGTAAAAACTAATGGAGAGATTCTAAAATTTCTTCATTCTTTCCTGGTGATTACAGAATTCTCCTAATTATTTGTTATATACTTTATTTACATTTAATTAAGAAAAATATTTTTACACGTCTAACTCTCTCATCAGTCAACAAGTTTCTTAAGAACATTCAATCAGCAAGTATTTATTGAATACCTACTATGTATCAGGTACCATGTCACGTACACAAAAGAATAGAGTAATGACAAATGAAACAGTTTCAGAGCCATGCCTTACTCATCTTTGTATCTCCAGTGAGTAGGATGGGGGGAACTCCAATGATGACTAAAATATAATTTATCATTTATTTTAACAATCAGAGCTGATTTGTATCTCAATATGACATAAGACTTGAATAGAAAAAATCTGTAGTACCAATTTTGAACTTCTCTAATAAGTGGTCCAGAAATACAAATCTGTCTTCAAATCATGTGTTTGCCATTATAAGTACACATCAAAGAGAAGCAAGTTCAGACAGAAGAATACCTTGTCTGAGAATAGTTACACTGGGACACCAGAGAGTTTACTCTTCTGAGACTTCTCATTTTAAGTCTGCTTCCTTTTAAACTCTTGTTAATTAGTTTAACAATTAGAATGACAATTTATCAAAGTTACTGTCAAAGATAACAGAATTTTTAAAAAGGATCTGTGCTATCTGTGCTATGGTTCAAATAGTAGCAGGCTAACAATGACACCTATTCACAATCTTGAAGTTTAATCCTGGTAGTCTGTTTAAATTGATAGTCCTCTAAAAAGAATCAGCTAGGGCAGCGCCGGTGGCTCAGCGGTTTAGCGCCGCCTTCAGCCCAGGGTGTGATCCTGGAGACCCGGGATAGAGTCTATCTATCGGCCTTTTGGCTAAAATCAAGTGTAGTATCCGTATCGGGCTCCCTGCATGGAGCCTGCTTCTCCCTCTGCCTGTGTCTCTGCTTCTCTCTCTCCTCTCTGTGTATTCTCATGAATAAAGAAATAAAATCTTTGAAAAAAAAATAAAAAATAAAAATAAAAAGAATCAACATAGTTAAAATTCCCTTCTCATACAGGGTTCTGTTAAGTAATGCAATTTCCACGTCTGTTTTGTTTGCTAACTTGGCTTCAATGCAATACTACTAACCAAAAGAAATCTCAAAGAACAAATCTACTCAAGACATTTCCTATATAGCAATACATCTAACAACAGTGACAACAAAAAATTCTTTTCCTGTCAAAGTCAAGCAATGAGGCTTCTAGTTAAAAGCTGAGACTCTGCCTGTTTTTGAATCTCAGCTCTTCCATTTCTAGTTAAACCTCTTTGTGCCTGCTTCCCCACATGTAAAATGGTGGTAAGAAGAAAATCTATCTCATATTAAGGTTATGATTAGGATTACATTTAAAGTGCTGAGAATAGGGCAGCCCAGGTGGCTCAGCGGTTTAGCACTGCCTTGAGCCCAGGGCGTGATCCTGGAGTCCCGAGATCGAGTCCCACATCAGCCTGTCTGCATGGAGCCTGCTTCTCCCTCTGCCTATGTCTCTGCCTCTCTCTCTTTCTCTGTGTCTCTCATGAATAAATGAATAAAATCTTAAAAAAAAATAAAGTGCTAAGAATAATAAGAGTCTACATTAATATATAGGCCCAAAAATCTCATCTAAACCCTTAGATGTAAGACATTTTGAGCAGTACCACAAAATCAATAAATACATGAATATTTTTGTAGTGAAACAAACTAACATTTACACTAAGTGTGATAAAGATTATATATAAATTTTTTTTTTAATTTTTATTTATTTGTGATAGTCACACAGAGAGAGAGAGAGAATGAGGCAGAGACACAGGCAGAGGGAGAAGCAGGCTCCATGCACCGGGAGCCCGACGTGGGATTCGATCCCGGGTCTCCAGGATCGCGCCCTGGGCCAAAGGCAGGCGCCAAACTGCTGCGCCACCCAGGGATCCCTAAAGATTATATATAAATAGCTTCACTTCATGTTACATTTTTATAGCCTAATTAATGAGTTGTGGCACATTATGGGGAAAAAAAAACCCCAAACCTAAATGCTTGGTTTTCAGAGTTTTTCAGATTTCTAAATGGCAGATAAGAGATTGTAAACCTGGGTTTTTATTACTATCAGAATTAATACTAGCCTTACATGATCCAGCGTCTGCCTTTGAGAAGCTCATGTTATGGCTATTTATACGATAAGCCTAACTAAAACCTGGATTAGTAGATAAAATTAGAAAGATCAAGACACTGGCAGGAATAATACTAGATAGAGCTGAGGATAAGGATACCATATAGGCCAATGAGTCAATGTTATAAAGAAGAGATAGGCACAAGGAAGGCATTAAAATCTGACATCTTGAAACTGGAATATCACTCTCGCTTCAGGGAACAACTGTTCTCTTATAGAAGCCCCTTGATTCCATCTGTTAAGAAGTGCCTTCTTCTCTACCTACTGAGAAAGGGTTCAGCTGAGGTGAGAGGCTGCAGACTGCCTCAGAGTCATACTCTATCTTCTCTCCCACGAGTGTCCCAGAAAATCCTGCGTTTGCTTGGCTGGGGTATATGAAGTGAAATAGTAATACTTACTAATAATTAATACTTCTGTCGTTCCATTTCCCACTTTCTAAGATACTAGAACATCTGAGGATTTACTGCTTTTCCTGTTTATCAACTCCTGACTCAAAAACCCGTGATTTTGCTCTTTTTTGCTCTTTGTTTTAGGGAGGACTTCTTCAGCCTTGCTCATCTCCTAATACATAATCTCAGGGAAATTCATTTGATTTTTTTCTCCTCTACACTTTCAAAAGGGCACATAGAGCACAGAAGAAAAGCACAAGTTTGTAAAACATAGTTAAAGAATTTAGATTTAAAAATCTGTGCATTTCTAACTTGTTTGCTTAAGGTAATCTGCTAAACCCTGATTGACAAGTCATAGTCATTTAAAAATGCACTTTCAGAGAGTCAACCAAGGTCTAAACAGGCCAACAAATTTGTCTTAGAATAGAAAGCCAGTGAACAAGACCAGGAAGAACACTGTCAAATTTTAACTTGTTATGCTCAAAACAGACACTAGAGTTGACCAATAAGCAACTTAGTTCTATTTTCTCTTGTAGATATGGCACAGAGAATGCTGTCACATGAAAACACCTATCTAAAAGTATAAAAATAGGGCAGCCCCGGTGGCGCAGCGGTTTAGTGCCGCCTGCAGCCCGGGGTGTGATCCTGGAGACCCGGGATCGAGTCCCACATTGGGCTTCCTGCATGGAGCCTGCTTCTCCCTCTGCCTGTGTCTCTGCCTCTCTCTTCGCTCTCTCTCTGAATGAATAAATAAGTAAATCTTTAGAAAAATAAATAAATAAAAGTATAAAAATATAGCAAAAGTTCCTCTATCCCTAACTCCTTTGAGAGGTAAAAATGCAGAGTATGTAAACCTTTGTATCAAATTCTTGGTTTAAAATACCAGCTGAGGGAACCCTGGGTGGCGCAGCAGTTTAGCGCCTGCCTTTGGCCCAGGGCGCGATCCTGGAGACCCGGGATCGAATGCCACGTCGGGCTCCCGGTGCATGGAGCCTGCTTCTCCCTCTCCCTCTGCCTATGTCTCTGCCTCTCTCTCTCTCTCTCTCTCTGTATGACTATCATAAATAAATAAAAATTAAAAAAATAAAAAAATAAAATAAAATACCAGCTGAGACAACAACTATATGAACAAATGTTTATGAAGCTCTTAAAAAATGAATGCTCTTAGCAGTAAGGATGGTCATTCAATCTCCAGACGTTGTCACTTCAACTAAAGGGAAAGTTCAAAGCCGTTATTTTGTTAATAACAGACGGAAGGGAAGATAATGGTTTACTGCCTTAGCTCAAACCTCATCTTGATTGAAATACATAAAATATTTGTCAACAACATGGAGTTTGGTTTATCAAAGAATAAGTAGGGAATTTAAATATTCATAATGGAGTCACCAAAAAGAATAAATCTGTCAATCATAATCTTATACACTATACACAAAAAGTCTGAAGACTTTTCATCTCCTAGTTTACTAGAAACTTCAAATTTTCAGAGACTTCTTTGATTCTTTCTTCATGTTTGACATACTATCAGTTACTTTAAAATAAATTCCCTTGACTTATACCTTTTTCTCTAATCTCAATAATAATGCCTCACCTCACCAGCCTAGATTACAAAAGGTTCCTAACTAGTGCAGTTATGTAATACAATCCATCAACCCCTTAGTCTGCCTACTTATGTCTATTTTTCACTTCTTATCTATATGAATCATGTAGCTCAGTTAAGTCAAGCTCCTCTGTCATTTCTATTTACATTAGGAAATGCCCCTCTGGTTCTTCCATGTCCATCCAAATCCTTGTAATCTGAGTCCAGTGCAAGTCCTCTCTCTCCTGTAATATTTCTCCAAACCAAATTTTACCAGTTCTGTTTCCTTAGCTTTTGCTGACATATGACCTAGCTCTACATTTATATATTTTTCTACTGTTTTGCTATTCTTCCTCATATATCCAACTACATGGTAGGCCTTTTGAAGACAGGATCCAAGTCCTTTACTCCCTTTGGCCATTCCTAATGTGCCTACCACATATGTATTTTTGTTAGTATTCTTTGTTAGAAAGGAAAAGACACTAATTCCATCCTGCTGTATATTACCCAGGTATATTTCCTATATTTCCTGTATTATTAAAAAATGAAATTGGGACTTGATCCAAGGACTGACCAAATTTAAGCCGTGGTTTTTGGTGAACATGCCCATTTACACGAAAAGCTTGATCTGCCTGAAGGAAAAACAGCTTAAATTTATCTAACAAAGTTCCTTATTTAGGCCCAGTCATACTTTTGACTTTTCTGGAGGGTGAGGGGGGATGCTCTCACTTTAATTTTAAAAAAGTCTTGATTTCTCAACTCACCTATTACATGGACAGACACAAAGGCCACAGCACTTGTTGAGTTCCGTTAAAGTCTTCTCTGCCTCTCTCATGTCTTTATTTATTTGGTCCATGCCTTCTTCTATGCGGTTTAGTTGCTCTGAGAATAAGTTGTTGAAGTTACACTCTGTGTTATATTCACAGTGCCAACCAGAAGACACTATTATTATGAAACAGCAAAAACTTCAACTTTGAATCGACTGGTAAGCCATCCCAGTGACTGTATCAGGGACCAGAAGGTACTACATACTGTTCAACATGAAAACAATCTTTCACAAATTGATCCTGAGGCACTTGGCTTCTTATTGTGGGAAGATTTGTTCTAAAGAAATCTGCATAATAGGAGCATGTGAGGGTTTGTTTAGAGATCGCCCTTGCAACCAAATTAAGTGTACTTTGACCAGACAGGATCCCCAGCATTTCTCTCTCTGCATAAGTACAAAACTTGAAGGCTATCATAAGTTTAATAAAACCTAGGCCAGGGGATCCCTGGGTGGCTCAGAGGTTTAGCGCCTGCCTTTGGCCTAGGGCGTAATCCTGGAGTCCTGGGATTGAGTCCCATGTTGGGCTCCTGGCATGGAGCCTGCTTCTCCCTCCTCCTGTGTCTCTGCCTCTCTCTCTCTCTCTGTCTGTCTATCCTAAATCAATCAATCAATCAATCAATCTTAAAAAAAAAACCTAGGCCAGATTGCTCAGAGCCAATTCAAATGGAATGCTTCCAAGCTCACCTGAATCTAAACCTATTTAAAGACTTAACTTGATTTCTGAAAATGATGCAAGAATATCATAGTATCTAATGTACATATGACAAATACACATAGTAAGTCCTGCTACCTGACAAATACTTGGTATTCAATTGGGCATTGTTGCCCCCACCTCAAATAGGTAATGAACATGATATAATTCAAATCAGAAAAAAAAAAAAAAACATATCACTCTCCTCTGATATAGAGAAGGGAGTTTCAAGGCTTAATTTTAGACATGGCTGATTTGAAAGGATTTTCTGGCGTCATTAGTCAAGAGTTTCTGCCAATGACTGCAACTCACCCCCTTGTTCATCCAGCATAGTGATAGTCTTGATTCCTGCATCCTGAGACTAAAAGAAGGGGAAAAAAGCTGATAGCACTATAAAATAAAATAAAAGCAACAGAAACAAAACCTACAAGGCCTCATAGCAAGAGAGAATCATTTAGAAACCTAAATTCTCAGAGGAACAGAGAAAACTACTATCCCAAAGCAATCAACATACTTCAAAATATTACCCCCCCATATAATTAAGTCACAAATTCATGGTGAATTGATCTTCCCCATCATATTCTAATAGCGTAATGGGAAAAGCAGAAAAGGCCCATCAGTGCATGGTTTGACAATTTCAGCAATTACTGGTTTCAAATAATAAAGCATACTGATACCATATACTTCTGATTCAACACAAATTCCAGCTTGTGCTATCAAGATCCTGCTTATACAACTTCTGTACTTAATGATTAGACACTTTCTTACCTCAATGGCTAAACCCAGGATTCTCCTTGTACTTTCCAGAGACTAGAGAAAAATACAGGGTTTTAGTATTCTAAAATATGTAGCCAAAAAAAAAAAATTGATCATATAGTTATGCTGCTACTCTATTTTAAAATATTGTTAGTCCAGCCATCCCTCCCTACCTTTAAAACAAACAAACAAAGTTGATCACTATAATTTTAGTTATTTTCTTCCTACCAGTTGTTCCTTAAGAGAAAATTTGGAGGGTAAAGTTAACATTATTTATAAAAGTTTAATGTAAGCAGAAATCTACATATATTAGACAGATGTTTCCAATTTCTCAAATCTAGAGTTATCTTTGTTGTAAGTAGCTGTTAAACAATGATTAAAAAAAAATCATACAAGCTTCTTTCACTTATTTAGCTTTTGGTGAGCTGAAAAACTAAGGGGCCAGCAATAGCACTCTGAGGTAAATGCATTCTTGGACATACAGGGACGGGAGGGATGCCAAAATGGACATCTAAGAAGGTCCTCTTATCCTTCCACTGTGAGACTGAAAGAGAATTACTTATTCCAAGTAAAACGTTTACCTCATCAGTAACCTGGTGGGCTCTCAGCTGAATTTCTTCTGGTGACAGATTATCCATGATGAATTAAAACTTTTGATAAGCAAAGACACTGAAACGTGGATATTCTGTAAAAAATAAGGATACAAAAGAGTTTGAACAAAGAATGTGCATTATGAATTCTGGATACTTATCTGGAAAACAGGATAAAAGAGCCTATCTATATCTTTAACTAGCTAGCTATCACAGGTGAAGAAATTAAGACCAAGAAAGGATAAATGGACAGTTTAAATGCTAGTTAGTACCAGAAGTGACCCGAAACTCAGGTTTCAGGACTTCTAGTGAAGTGCTGTTTCAAAGAGAAAGTAATCTCTCTTCTTTGAGGAGCACATACTAGAAGGCAAGCTTTAAGAGTTAGGTAGTATTTCATTAATAAAGTAACACAATTCAAACTCAGTACCTGAAGAACACAGGAAACATTCTAGACATGTGCCAGGTGTCCAAGGCTACTCATTGGAGAAAATGAAATATTTTCATTCTTAACAAGAAAAGGGTAATGTTGACACAAAACTCAGAAAAAACCTGAAATTTTTCAGAGGATTTTCCTTTTCCAATTATAGTTTGTTGTTTTAGTGAAGTCCCTAAGAAACTAAATTATTATTCTCCCATATATAGTAACTCAGTAATTCATAACTCAGAGAAGATTCAGATATTCAGATGAAATACAACACATTTAGAAGGTGTTATTCAGTACTATGATTGTGTATTCCTTTTTGAAAAGTCATATGGAGGGGCCCCTGGGTGGCTCAGTGTTTGAGCGTCTGCCTTTGGCTCAGGGCATGATCCTGGAATTGAGTCTCACATCAGGCTCCCTGCATGGAGCCTGCTTCTCCCTCTGCCTAAGTCTCTGCCTCTCTCTCTGTCTCTCATGAATAAATATATCAAGTCTTAAAAAAAAAATTACTCATATGGAGTTAATAAGTACTGTGTGACACTATACTTTTCGTTACATTTGCTAGCTTTGTACTTTTTTTTTTTGTATTACATTTTTGAAAATGTACCAAAGGTTCTTTTGGCAATTTTACTAAAGTTCTTTGTCAATGATATACATGAAGTCTGGTATTTACCCTCAGGGAACATCTGACAACAATTGTCACGAGTTGGGAGGGTGAGTGGGTAGTGTTACTGGCATCTAGTAAATAGGGGCCAGGGATGTTGTAAATATTACTATAATTCTTCTTCGGACAGCCCTTCTCAAGAAAGGATTATTTGGCCCCAAATGTCGAAGTGCTGAGGTTGAGAAACCCTGCCATGGCATATACTCAATGACCAGAAGGGAACATGGTTAGTCAGGAATATACTAGATTAAACCTTCGGAAGGCAGAGATTTTGTTATATCTTTTTATCTCTAACACCTAATAGGATCTGAGAGCTGATACTCCAGCAAATGTGTGCTGAATGAATAAATAAGTAAAAAAGTAAGATGTACTGTCAAAATATTTAAGTGGATCTTAGAAACAAAGCTATGTGTACCAGTAGCACACAGCCTGCAAATATCCACTAAAAACCCAAAGCAAAAATTGCCATTACATATGTATGATCTGGAATGGCCTGCTGGTCACACACAAATCTTTTTAGTCATATCCATAGCTAACCATCACTTTTTGTAGAATCATCGATAAAACAAGAAGCAACAATATTATATTCTCAGTACAAAAACGCATTGCCTTTGGAGTCTTGTTTATTAACTCTACTGTCATGGCTGTTTTAGGTTTAATTAAGATTTTGAACATTGATTAAAGTTATTTAATGCTCATGAAAAAAATTATTAATTACTATTGTTAATAATAAAAAGTATTACTACAAAAAGTTGCAAATTTAATTTCATATCTTGCTTGCCATTGTATGACTGGCAAAAGGTTGATATACTAAGATATAAAATTAAGATATTAAGGTCTTTTTTTTTAAGATTTTATTTATTTATTCATGAGAGACACAGAGAGAGAGAGAGAGAGAGGCAGAGACACAGGCAGAGGGAGAAGCAGGCTCCACGCAGGGAGCCTGACTTAGGACTCGATCCCAGGACTCCAGGATCACGCTCTGGGCCGAAGGCAGGCGCTAAACCTCTGAGCCACCCAGGGATCCCCATAAAGGTCTTTCCTTAATTATAAACTGATCATTCATTAGATAGAAGCATAAATAGAACCACATGCCTTACTTTGCTAATCTTTGAGCCATTAGGTTTATCACAGATCTGTTCATGCTATGGTTTCTCTTGTTAATCTTTCATAGTTACAATTATGAAAAGTTGTTTTTGTAACCTCTTACCTGTCCACCTTTTCTTTCTGTAATATTCCAGGTAACTTTATGCTTCTCCATTACTTTCAGAGCCCCAACAAGATACCTTTCAAAGCTTGCCCTTCTCAGAATGCTCCACTTGTCTATACCTCCTCAATGCCCAAAAGAGCAGAAAGTGATGAGAAAGGTAATACATGCTAATTACACAGTCCCTGGAAGTGACACCCACAGTCAGGTTTTCCAATATGCTATCCTGTGGGGAGGAAGACATTCTGGGCATAAGGATGCCCAGATCTCTCAAACTGTATAATTTTGTAATTCTACTCCTGACCTGATTGCTGCCAAGTACATATCAGTATTTGCCATCTTCCTATCCTAGTGAAAATGAGCAAAACTCCATATAGGTTCAGAGAGAGACGTGAATATAAAACTGACCTCTGTCAAACTAGAAGATTCCAAGGGTTTTAACTTCTAATTATAAAAAAAGAACAGAAAAGAAAAAAAGGCAGATACAGCTGGGAGGTGAATATGAAGAATCAGTCCTGGCATGGCAACAGGTTCATTTTTAGGGACACACCCATTGGTAAACTCCAAGTGCTTCCTAGTACTTCCTTTTTTTTTTCTCTCCTGAAGGGCACACAAGACAAAAAACAGATTATGTAAAGTTCTCCCATGTTTGACAAGCTGATGTCAGGAAACAGCTGCCTAAGACCTCTACTCTGGATTCTTGAGGTTATTCAAAACACGGTTAGAGTACATGGGAATAAGAAAAACAAAGCTGAATTGTAAGGGGGAAGGACAAAGCAACAATACTCCTCAAGCTCTTATTCGCCTTTACTAAACTGCTCGAAAGTATCAGGCAGGGTGCAACTCAGAATTAGCTATAAAAAAAAAAAAAAAAAGAATTAGCTATATAGCTTTACTCATATTTATTATCTCCAGAAGTTTTTCTTATGAAGTCAGGAAAAGATTATCCAGAATGTTGTAGTAAAGAGAATTAGAGGTGGGAGAGGGGAAGGAAAAAGGAAACATCATTTGACATACATATCCCATTAAACTTACTGTTCTTAGATATAACCTAATAGATTAAATATCTGTGTCATTTTTTCATGCTCCCAGAACTTAAAATACCATGCTAATTTTTTAGCATAGTATATGCTTCCTTTGAGAGGTAACTGCAAGATTTCCCTCAATGCTTTTATAACATATCTTTTACTATGGGCTTTCTAGAAGCCTCCAAGTTTATCTTAACTTCTTTTTATAAACTCTGGGGGCAGTGGGGAAGAAGAAAGGTTCACTGAGTACTTACTATGTGTCATATATGGTACTAAGTACTTATATATGTCATTATCTTTATTATATCACTTTATACTTGGGGAAACTAAGGCTCAAGTAATTTGCTCAAGGTGTCTGAGTCAGTAAAGAGCAGATTTATTACTCATGTCTAGATCTTCTGGAACCAAAGATAACTCATGGTTTAGAAACTGGTCTCACTGTTGGATGCATCTTCTCTTAACAAATACCAGAT